>NC_082342.1:45826816-46439593 GCF_027477595.1 Haemorhous mexicanus
AAAGGAAAGGAAAGGAAAGGAAAGGAAAGGTGCGGAAAGGAAAGGAAAGGTGAGGAAAGGAAAGGAAAGAAGAAAGGAAAGGAAAGGAAAGGAACAGGAAAGGAAAGGAAAGGAAAGGAAAGGAAAGGAAAGGAAAGGAAAGGAAAAGGAAAGGAAAGGAAAAAGGAAAAGGAAAGGAAAGGAAAAGGAAAGGAAAAGGAAAGGAAAAGGAAAGGAAAGGAAAGGAAAAGGAAAGAAAGGAAAAGGAAAGGAAAGAAAGGAAGGAAAGGAAAGGAAAGGAAAGGAAAGGAAAGGAAAGGAAAGGAAAGGGAAAGGAAAGGAAAGGAAAGGAAAGGAAAGGAAAGGAAAGGAAAGAAAGGAAAGGAAAGGAAAGGAAAGAAGGAAAGGAAAGGAAAGGAAAGGAAAGGAAAGGAAAGGAAAGGAAAGGAAAGGAAAGGAAGGAACGGAAAAGGAAAGGAAAGGAAAGGAAAGGAAAGGAAAGGAAAGGAAAGGAAAGGAAAGGAAAGGAAAGGAAAGGAAAGGAAAGGAAAGGGAAAGGAAAGGAAAGGAAAGGAAGGAAAGGAAAGGAAAAGGAAAGGAAAGGAAAGGAAAGGAAAGGAAAGGAAACTGAGGAGGCACAGCAGCACCTGACTACGCAGAGAGGGTGATGTGGGGCAGGTGGGAAGTGAGATTGGTTATGGATGCCTGTCTGTGAAACAGGTTTCACTCTCGCTCAGATGTGGTATATCTGTCCATGTGCATCCCTTAATGTGTACACCCTCACCAGATGTCCCAGCAGATGACATGGGGTACCAGATGATGACTGATTTTTCCAATTCAGATGAAAAATCCCTCCTGCTCTTGACTAACAGAAAGTTGGATTTAAGTCAAAGAGGATGTCTTTTTGAAACTTTGATGACTTCTTCCCAAATTCTTTGTGAATACAAGATTTCTCTAAGCTATATCTGGAGAAAAAACAAAAAAAAAGCAAATACATGTGAATAAAACCCCATAGATAGTCATTGAAAAGAGAAACACATACACCACAGCATCTCCTTACCTTTCTGAAAGTGTTCCCTAATGTCCAGGTTTCCATGTTTTATCCTGCTTTAATTATCCATCTGAAGTCTTGGTGATTCTTCTTTTCCACAAGGAAGCAAAGATTATCACTCCCAAAATGGCTTCCTACCCATATAATTTGTCTTCATTTGATTTCTACCTTCTTTCTTCATATCAAGTATTTTTTCTGTTGCCCAAGTTTCAAGACTGTTTTCATCTACCCTTTCTCTTAGTCAATTCACAGTTAAGTTATATATACTTGCTGTTTTTAATCCTTCTTTGGTTTCATTTTCCTGGAGCTTGGTTAGAATAAGTGTTCAGACAAGTGGGTTAGAAGACATTTTTCACTGTACTCTGGCTGGGTTGTCTTCAGCTTTTAGTGTTGAGGGGATGGGATGACCTACTGCAGACTAGCTTGACTTCTGAAAGTACTGCCATTGCCTAGTTATAAAACCAAATAGTCAGCACCATAAATGTTTTAGAAGAGTAACACAGAAAGCATGAGCAAACAAACATGGCAAGGTAAACCAGCTCTGTTATACTTACTCCTGGCTCCTGTCCGCCAGCCATCCTCCCTTAAGCTGTCCTTCCCTGCCCTGCCAGCTTCACAGAGGCACCATTTACAAAATGCACACTCAGTAGTTGGCTCATGATATCCATCTATTGATTAGCTGGCTGCTGCCAGGAGGGTCTAATCAAACTTAATTGCAAAGAGGATTTCAGAGAGGGCATTAATTTCAAGGTCTCTCTTCTGCCCTCCTGCTTGTTTTATCAAAATATGTAAGAAATTATTTATTAATTGCTGAAGGTGCAGGCAGGAATGAGCCCTCTAACATTCCTGCAGTAGCGGACTGTGGGATGGGTAGATGTGCTGCTGCAGTGAGTCGAGAGGGATTTCTTATGTTCTTAAATGTGAGACATCTGTTCCTGTCAAATGTGGTTGAAGTTGCCTGACAGCTCCAGAAGTTATAGGGACTGTGGGGGAACTAATGGGAAGAGGGACTGTAAAAGCTTCATTTCCTTAGAAACCAGGCAAAAATATTCCAACCCATTATCTCTTTATGAATTATTTCTGTAAAGAATGCCCTTTACACGCTTTAAATATCTGAGCTACACCAGTAGAAATCTAGCAGTGTACAGGCTTTTCATAAGCAGTCTGATATAATGTCTTGATTTGCTTGAAAAACACAAGGTAAGAATGTACAGATAAATGTGTCAATTATTTTTTTAACCTGTCTAAATCTAAACAGTGCATTTCTCTGTGTAGCAAGCCAACTCTGCCTGCTGTGCAGGTAGAGCACTACTTACAGCTGCTCTGCTCTGCCTTCAGGTCACCACATCTTCACAAGAAAAGCAGGATTGAAAGGGGTCACCTCTGAGGCTTCATCCCCCAGCAGACCTTTCATACAGCGCCGTCACTTGTGGCCAGAAATTGTAACAGTCCTGGCTGTGCATCAGCTCTATAACACACAGATTCTTCTCATGTGGCAACTCCAGAGCGTTTATTACTTTATTTCTGAAAGGAATATTACTGCTGCAAGAAGACCATAGGAATTGGCTTTTTACCAGAAATCCTGTGCAGCCTCTTTCTGCAGCTTGTGGTGTGTCTGTGGAGATATGCTGTGCATTTAATTAAACCTCAGGATTCCTTTGTTTTTCCTTTGTTTATCTGACAGGACATGAACAAGCTTTGTGGTTTATACTAGTCTGGTATTCTTTGTAATATGTTCTTCCAGCTGCTTGTCAGACTTAGCTCAGGTCAGTCAGGGAATCTATCAAATACATCAAGCTTAACACTAATAAATCCAGACACTTAATAATTTTATACAATTAGCTTTGGTACAATTTCTTCTTTTTATCTTATGACTTTAGGTCTTCATATGAAATACAGTAGGGGAAATTTAATCAAAACAGAACTCTATTTACATAGTTCTAGGTCTGTATCCTCTTGCTTCTTTTAAAAATTACTAAATGTTCAATGCTTGGAGTCTGGTGATTGTGCAAACTAAAACCTGGGAGATAAGTAATACGAATTTTGAAAGAGGGGACAGATAAAGATTCAGTGGTGAAAGTGAAGCACTGGGAAAACCTGGAAAAAAACAGCTCTGAAAAGTGATTAGTCTCTGCTGAGAATTCATAATGATCATCCTTGCATTTTTTTCAGTCCAAAAGTATCATTGGCTCTATTTCATCTTTGAAATGTGTTTCAGAAACATTCGTAGTTCGTGTAATATCAAGCCCTCAGAGCAGAGGAAGTAAGGCCAGTAGCTCAAGTGAGCAATTAGTGCTGTCTGCTGCCCCTGTGGGCTAAGTAGCTCAGATTCTCATGTGCTATCCTATGACTTTTCACTACATGCAAATACTACTTCAAATAACAGCAGAGAATTATCCCTGTTTATAGGGCCATTGAGGCTCGTGGCCCTATAATAATATGGCCCTATAATATTCATGGCTTATGGCCAAGAATATTCATGTTAACAAAGTCCAAATTTAACTGGTACAAACCATCACAATAATAGAAATGAAGACATTTCAGTGGTGAGAATAACCAGGGACTTCTGCTCTTCCGTATCTGTAGATTAAGATTAGATCTCTGTTTTAGAAGATATGTTGTATCTTAAATTGAATGTAAAAACCTGAGGGGAAATATTAGTGGGTGAGATTCTTCAGCATGAGCATTTAACCTGGGTAGACTGGTAGTCTCCAATAACATATCTGAACTGATGAAAAGTTCTCCTATAATTTAAACAAATGACTTGCAAGTGCATATGGAATAATAGAATATACTGAGTTTTAAGGGACCGACAAGGATCATCAAGTTCAACTCCTATTTTGATCCAGCAAGATATAAATGTGTGCAGTAGGCAGTTTGCCTGAGGTACTGGTGTTTCAAACAACTATATGAGGTTTTTCTCTTTGTCATAACTGTGTTTAAATGTATGGCCTGTCACTGCAAAATTAACACAAAATTTTATATTTTAAATTCAAGTATTCCACACCAGTCTGGTTACTGAACTTGTTTAACAATCATGAAAAGAATTTGAGGCATTAAGAATTAAATACATAGCATGAATATTAAATCTTTATGATTTCTGCCTGAAGTTTAAACTAGTCTTAAAGCAGGATGAAGAGTATTTATTTATTCAGGTAAATGGTTTTTTAAAATTGTGTAATAATTACATTAAATACACTTTTATTTTTTTTAAGAAAATAATTAATATTTAAATGCAGAAATGTATTTACTAATTTAAAGAAAAAAATAGAACTATACAAAAACCATAATGAAAATGTGTAACATAAATCAGTGAGTAACCCCTGTGCTAAATAACCCACCATTGCTAAATATTTAAAGATTGAACCCATTAAAATTATGTTATATGAAAATTAACTTGTGGTTAATTATGAAACAATTATTACTATTTTTTGGACATTATTATTTTGTAACACAGCTTTGTAATGGCTGTGGTTACTGCTTCTCCACAGACAGAAAACTTACAGAAATGTCTCATGAGCAAGAGAAGTCATTTGGTATCAGCTGTAATGCACAGAAATGCTTTGTTAAATTTACCATTTTATTATGATTTTTTAAGAAGTGTTGTTCAAAAAAAAAAAGTTAGTTTTCAGGCACATATGTTTTGATTTTGATCCCTTTTCTGCAGTTTTTTCTGCTTCTAGTTGTTAGGAGAGCCAAAATCTTTTGGAACTGCAGAACTTGAGCTAGAAATTGTAATGAGAATATTTGTGTTGAGAAAGCCAACATGCTGCTCTTTCTTTTTTTCTTTCTTTCCCTCATTGGTAGATATTTTCTGAAGTATAGGACCATTTTTTTAATGTCTTACAGTTCATGGGTAGAACAGCCAAAACACACAGGATAGAAAAATTCTAAAGAATACACTTAAAAAACCTTAAAATTCATGCATTTGAATGAAGTCATAATATTCTGGAAGATTTTTGTTGACTTCAAACAAATTTTAGAGGATCTGCCAGTGGCTGGGTATGAATTACTGCACCTTTATTACACAACTGATCCTTATTTGTTGTCAAATTCCTTGGAACTCTTCAGTGTCATTACATGTTTTAATGCACAACACAATGCATAAATGTAGGGCATTTGTATATTCTCCTTTTTTCATGTTCCTCCACTGTGGCACCAAGTCTTGGAATCATTCTGAGTGAAATTAGGGGAAAATCCTCATGGCTGAAGACTGCAGACAGCACAGCATTATAGGAGCTAAATCTTGCTTTCGGAGACATGGTGCTGCTCTGGTGGATCCCAGAAGGCTGTCCTGGGCTCTGGCAGATGCAGGTGTTGGTGGAGAGGGGAGGAGATGTTTCAGGGCTAAGCCCCAAGAGATCCTCTCTCCTCCAGAGGTGCTGGCTCTCATGGCAGACCCCAGCCCGACCACCCTGGCAGAGGTGCTTGGCTCTGCGTGGAGGTCAGCTTGCCTCTGATGGACCAAGGGTGCAAAGCTGCTGGAGATGTAGGGTGTGGGATCTCTTTCTCACCACTTTCAGGGCAACAGATAAGGGTCCTGCCAGCATGAATCTTCCTTGATTGTATGTATGAATAGTGTCCCCTGGACTATACTGTAATACTCTCTAAAGTGTAAGGGAATAACTTCTCATTGCTTGGTGACCAGGAGAATGCAGTGTACCCTAACATTGTGTGTGAGCTGGTATCTTTTCCAAATGATCACCCAGGAAGAAGAGGATGGGAAAAAAAACACGTTTTTCTCCAAAGGAGAGAGGAAATATGATTTCAGGATAAAAAGAAAATAACAACACATATATAGTTCATAAGAATAACAAAGTTAACATAAAGAGCGATAAAATAAATGTAACCCTTTGATCTTTCAACAGACCGACTTTTTTATTCAGTAAAATTTGAATATTTAAAAGATAATATTTCCTAATTATCTCTTTCTTTAGCCCTTGGTATGAATATCTAACATTTTAATGCTGGGGAATATAATCCAGTGAGATTCACGTGGCTGATAGCCCTCTCTGTGCTCCCAAGTGCCTTCAACGACGCGTGACATTGGGGTGAGATTTGTTCAGTCTGACTCCACCTGGAAACCAGATGCCAGAGAAAACTCTCTGTGGTGTTTTATAACTGGGTGTTTGGCCTCAGCAGAGAAAGAATGAAGAAGACATAAAGCAAAGGTTGGCATTCACAAATCCTATTGATGATAACAGCAGAAGAGCCATGCCTGTGCTAAAAGGGGAGTTTGTCGCATCTCTCCACTCAGCCTGAGGTGTCCTGGCAGAAATGGTCTGCAGAGACAAAAGACCCAGGGGCTCTGAGGAAGACTTTTAAGATATCTGTCATTTCTTCCCCTAGACAAAGGAACTGCTCTCCATGGTAGTTATGAAAACATGGTTATGAAAAATGGCAGCATGTATAACTGAGTGGAGATTTCCTACGCCACCATTTCCTATAACAAGTAAATGTAATTCTCACATCAATTTATCACTGGCGAGAAAGTCAGTGATCTTAACTGTAAAATGCTCTGGAAAGCAGTGTTGTATGGCATCCATTAATGCAGGTGCAGTGTTTGAGCTACATGCTCAGGCTACTTCTGTGACCCAGAGTGGTAGATCTTTCCAGAAAGGGACTCCTCTCCAAGCCATCCACAACCAGAGGACCCCTTACTCTTCACTGCATTCAAGGGGAACTCAGCCTGCCAGCTCAGACTGGATGCCAAACTTTTTGGCAGTTAAAGGGAAAAAAGATAGTCCCACAGATAGTAGGTGGAATAAAAAAGCCTGTGACAGAGATACCAAAGTTTTGCAAGGAGACAGAAGCAAGCAGAGTGGGCTTGTGTAGGCAAGCGTATAGTTCATTCCAGATGGTGTTTTGCTTCAGTAAAAGCTGCAAATTCTCTTAAAGACACTTCTGTGCCCCTCAGTGTAGCATCTGAACAATTTGCAAATGATGTATTCATAAAATTTATAAAAGATGTTGCTGATACAAAAATGTCATGAGGCACTGGTCTTGGCAGGACAAGAGGAGAATTGGTGTAGCTGCATTTACCGTGAGAGGGCTTGGGAACACTCAGGAAGTGGTGCTGAGGACTGCAGCTGGGAGTCCCTAAAGGAAGAAGTTAATGTGCTCACTGGCCACAAATGCAGCTGCTTCTGGGACCAGCCGACATTCAGGAAAAGTCTCCAATGAACATTAAAGACATTCTGGGAAAAATTCCTGGTATCTTGTATTTCCACAGATTTCTGTGGAAATTACTCTGTCAATGCCTACAATCATTCCTGTCTCAAAAGTGTGTGCATTTGTAGCAAGTGCCTGTGAATTTTTCATTTGTTTTTTGTTTGTCTGTTTTTCTCTTTTTAAAAGAATTCCATACTAGAACCATAAACAAGGAATTTAGGAAGGAGAATAACAGACCATTCATGCAGATACTCACACACATTCTCACTCCAAAAACATTTGGCCAGCTAACAGGTGATGTGCCTTGTAAGTATTTTGTTCCCAGAAAATCTGATATCTTGAAAACCATGATACCTCATTCAGTTCTAATCCTGTGTTACAAATGTGGCAAGAGACTGTGGAAAATACCAAATTATATCCTTCTCTCCCTCTTATTCTTTTAAACAATCTTTCATTTATTCAAAGTTTCCAACTCCTTGCATACCATATGGAAGAGAAGTCCAGCACAGACATGGGAATCCTTCTGTCCTTTCTATCTGAATTAAAGAAGACTAAAACAAAAGTTCTTCATCCTAATTGAAAAACCTAGGTAAGCATCTGAAAAAATTATTAGGTACATAATCAACTACATAATTTGCAGCCAAAAAAAAAGTGGTTGTAGAGTCACATCTGAGATTTTCTGTTAATAAAGTTAAAGAATCTGAACACAAAAATACTGTAATTCTAAATAGAAAGTTTGAATAAAAAATAAACAAGTAAACTAAAAATTAGATGTGTTTTAAATTGAAGTGCCAAAATAGTAAGGACTAGGGCTGCACAATCATGATCCCTGCACACAGGGTGCAGGAAAATCAGCTGCATTGGAGATGTACAGCTTTGGACTTCATGGCCTCAGAAGCTTTAGCTTTGACAATAGATTGGCAGGCTATGATATAAAATGAGTATTTCTGCTGAAATCAGAGGCACTCATTGACCTGTGTGTGATGAGTCACTTCACTTTTGCATAATTTTTTTTTGCTCTTTCTTTATCTGACTTCTCTTATACTCCAGACTAACCTTGGATTTGACTTTATCTTGATCATGGGTGCAATAAAAAAAATAAATAGTAAAACAATGTAGTTTTACACAAAATTGCAGGATTTCAGACCAACATGATCCACATGTGCTTCAGGCTGTTTATTTTTAAGAACATGAATAAAACTTTAGTCATCTTGTTATCACAGTTTGTCTTTTAAAAGAATCAACAGTGAAGTTTCTTTCTGTTATTTCTGGCAAATACGGAGCAAGTGTGACTTGGCTCCCTTAGCCACAAAAGCATGACATGAAGAAAACACTCCACGGTGCAACATTCCTGAAGAGTTACATGGCTCTTTGTCTGACTCTTCCAGCACTGGGCTCCGTCCTTTTTCTGGCTCATCCAAAAGAAAACAAAGCAGATCATGAAAGGTCCATGGTTCTGCAGTATGGTTTTGTTTGTCGTAGGAAGTGTTTATCAAGTACCGCTGCGAAGAGATATTGTTCTCTTTAAAGACAAAAAAGCAGAGATGACTCTGCTCTATGACTAATAACAGAGTTCTAAGGAGATACTTCAAACTCAATTTATAAAAGCCTTGCAGCTCAAAAGGTGACATGAAAGTTGAAATGGATAAAAGAACTGGCATTTTAAAGCGAAATAAGAAAAAGTGCCTTTGATAAAAATGACAGAATAGCAGCAATTTCTGAAACACAGTAATTCTAGCCAAGTAAAGATATTGTAATGGTTATGGATAATAACAGATAGGTTTCAACCACAGAGTCAGTCAGGTGCATATTAAATTGATCAAAATAAACCTCTAATAGTCACCTCTGTATGTGACAGCTAGAAAATAAATAGAATTAAAATAAAAATGGAGATTCAAATAAGCTTTAAAAAACCCAGAAGGCAGAAGAGTATTAATAATGAAGTTAAATAACAAAACCTAAATAAACTGAGAATGAGTGTTGTGTGGGCTCTCATTTTACATATTGCCTACCTTTGTAAGCAAGAAAAAGAAAAGGAAATAATGCAGTAATAAGATTTGCTAGACTTATCTCAGAGGCAAGTTGTAAAGATTCATTAAGCAGTATTCCTATGGTAGTTGAGGATTGAAAACAGTATGTAAGCATAAATTATAGCCCACTAATCAAATGGCTGAAATCAAGCTTTAATATCCAGGCAGAAAACTAACATGGCACTTCAGAAAGGGGAAAATTGATGTTTAAGACAAGAGAAAAACTAGATAAAAGGCAAAGAAGATGTCAAGGAGTACCAAAAAAAAAAAAAAAAAAAAAAAAAAAGCTTTCACTAGAAAATGAAGAAAACATTCTCTCACCTAGAAGATATATTGGAGGAAAAGAATGAGTGATACTAATGTCACAGTCTGCTTACTGCTGAGATTTACTCACTGAACCAAGGTGCCCCAGTCAGGGTCCTAAGCTGGCATCCAGACAGCTGAGCTGGCAGCTTTAACTTATCAGTTAGCCACTGAAACCATCCTGCTGAAATAAACACCTGGGCTATCTGACTGTGAGGAGGCAGGAGTGTGCTGCTTCCGGAGGGAGACCCAATCTGCCAGGGTCTATTTATAATTTCAGGTGAAGATTCATGCTGGAGGTAGGGGACTGCTTTCCTTTGTCCTTTCCTTATTTAGCTTGTCAGTGAGGTGTCTGTTTCCTAAAGGCCCAAGTCTGACACCTGGAATTAAATAAGAGGGTTACTCTCCTCTTAAATGATTACAGTAATGAGTTGTGTAGGTGCTGTGTGTAAGCAAGGACACAATTTTCCTCAGCACTGGTGGCATCTTTCATAAACACCTATCAGACCTTGGATTTAGGGTTGGCTGAGAAGTGAATTTTTCCACCTGCAAGTGTCTATGTTGGCAGTTCAACAGCAGAGACACACCCTGGGGATGCCCATGTTCAAGTCCATGAGTGACATTGACTGGGAATCCCTGGTTCCTAACAGACTGGAACTGTCTTTTCTGGATTTCCAAAGAGTCCTTCACTTTAAATTTATGTTGATGAGACATACATTATCCCGCTTTAATAAACTAACTGAAATATCTTATTTTTCTTTTATTATAAGGCATAAACAATTTTGACAATTTTAATCCGAGCATTTAATTATTTTCAAAATACTTACTGCCTCCTGAATGTATTGTGTAAGGGAGGGGGTTTGCCTCAGGATCAAAGTCAAGATGAGAAAGAAGTATTAAAGCATTTTGTTCTAGTCATTGTGGTCTGCAGCAAAGACAATGCAGAAAGAAAAATAAAAGAGCTAGAAAAGTAGAGTATCTGCACTTTTATATTAGTTTAAAAGAGAAAGAAAAAAAGGAAGTTCACTGAATACTAATAATAATAATTTGAAAGTATTTACTGAAGTATGCATCACTGCAGGAGGGACATCCTGGTATAGAAAAGGATAACCTGCCTGAACTCAGACTTGTCAGTGGGGTGATGTGGAGAATAACTGTGCAAGCTGGCAAAGCAACCTCTGCAAATTTCCAGACCAAAACACAGAAGTTACATGAGGAACACACTTATACACCAAGCAAAATAGATCACAAATGACACAGCCATCATGGGTTTCCTCATTTCTAAGTACTTACTGCTTTTCTTAAATTGATTAGTCTTGCTATGGACTCACATCAGCAGGGCCTTATTAAAGCTCTGTGTACATTAG
Organism: Haemorhous mexicanus; assembly: GCF_027477595.1. Classification (NCBI taxonomy): domain Eukaryota; kingdom Metazoa; phylum Chordata; class Aves; order Passeriformes; family Fringillidae; genus Haemorhous; species Haemorhous mexicanus. Next base: position 45,837,718 of record NC_082342.1, read on the forward strand.
TTAAATCTTCACAGACAACATAACTGCTTCTGTTTGACTGTTTCTGCAACATGTTCCCACAAAAAGAATGCGTGAGAATGTTAATGTGACAGTCCTTCAAGGCGAAGTCTGTTTCATCAGTCTAGAGGAAATCTTTGTGGAATACAACTGGAAGAGATGAATGCATTTTAATTTTACGAGACTTTCATTATGAAAGGAATTTAAATAATTTAATTTGAAAGCTTGTTCTCAAGTGATTTTTTAAAATAGATTTAAGTTTGGGGCTTTTTACTTTTTATCACTGAATGTGGCCTAAAAGAAACTAATTTCCCCATGCAGACTTCTTTCTCTTCTTCCCATATGGCAAATTTTATTATTTCCCTCCTGTTATTTGAATGAAGTCAAAGTAATTATGATGACTTTTATTTAAACTCAATATTTCAAACCTCTGTGCAGAGTACCTCATGTGCACCAAAACACTTTTGCTCTGAGAGCAACCAAAATAAAAGCGTTATTTTTTGTGCTAGTTGGTTGCTATGACTTCTACATGAGAATCACAAAACCAGTGATGTTTACACTGTTTCCATAAATCCAGCACCCACTATTTGTACTGCTTTAGGCCAAAGCACATGAGGGAGAGAGGGGCTTGTCTACCTTACAGCATTCTAGAAATGCATTTCTCTGGTTTAATGTGATGGCAACAGCAGAATTTCTGGCTGTGCTACACTAGTAACACATGTGCAGTGAGGAACAGATAACGTGATGTTATCATGCTGTTGTTACTTGAGCTCTGGGTTCAGTCAGAATACTGATAGTCTTTAATGGTGAATACTGGAAAAATGGAGATTATTCACACCAATTTGGTCTCTGATAGGTTTGTGCATCACTGTCTGAATTTCTGCTTTGATACTGCAACATGTTCAGCAGCAACACTCATATTTTCCCTTTCTTTTATTTATATTCTTTATTTTCCTATTTCTCCTCTCCTCTCCTCTCCTCTCCTCTCCTCTCCTCTCCTCTCCTCTCCTCTCCTCTCCTCTCCTCTCCTCTCCTCTCCTCTCCTCTCCTCTCCTCTCCTCTCCTCTCCTCTCCTCTCCTCTCCTCTCCTCTCCTCTCCTCTCCTCTCCTCTCCTCTCCTCTCCTCTCCTCTCCTCTCCTCTCCTCTCCTCTCCTCTCCTCTCCTCTCCTCTCCTCTCCTCTCCTCTCCTCTCCTCTCCTCTCCTCTCCTCTCCTCTCCTCTCCTCTCCTCTCCCTTTTCATTACAGGTTTTATATTTCCCTTTAGCTATGTGTTTTGAGCTGCTTTACGATGTCACTCAATATATGAATCCTTGCCAGTACAGATGGAGAAACAGAGAACTGGAGTGCTGGAATGGATTTTATGGTGGGACTTTCTTATGCCTGAGTTGCCACCAAAACTTTTCTTTTAGGGAAATTCCTAACTACAGACTCTGTTTTTGAGGTGATCCTGATTTACTGAGAGTTGGTGATTTTTTTTGGTGTAAAGAGAGGTCAAGGTAATATTCTTGGTTATTATGGGATCAAGTTCCTTAAACCTTCTCCATTATTGTTACTCAGGTCTCTCTTTAGTTTTCCAAATAAAGTGTCTAGCAGTCTTAAACTGGAGGTGAGTGTTCAATACCATTTTTTTTTTTTAATTTTAATACTGTGATGCTATAGAATCCTTGTTTCCTGAGACTGCACCTTTTCTGTTAGGTTCCAGTCAAGAAAATATTGAAAGATGTGACAGTCCATCAGAGAAGGGAGGTTTTTCACCCACTGTCTCTCTAAAATGGACATCATTCCGATGAACTTATCAGTGTACAGAGAATGGAGATTAAACTTTGGGCACTACAGAACTCTGAAAAGTAGAGGTATAAAGAATGAGTTGGGGTTAAAAAGTATCTTGTCATTCTTGTATAGTTTCTTGTCATTCTTATATAATTCTAAGTTTTCTCAGGAAAGCCATTGTTGTTTTAGAAGTGAAGACAGATGAGACAGCTCTTCAGATTTTTTAATGCATTCAGTAGATGTCACACTGACAGATCCATAAGAGCTATGTAAACAGTATTGGAGTTTACCAATAATTCTAACGCACTTCAGATCTCACCCTAGAGTGTGGCACTGCACTTTTGAATAACATTCAATAAGAGCTGCATTTGTAATTTGAAATTTTCTCCATCACATCTTACTTCAATTTAATAATTTTATACATTTATGTAGTGTGCCATAGAATGACAGGAAAATGTGATAATCCATCAAGTCTGTTCCAAGTCTCTCAATTACCCAATGTTGTTGTTATTATTGAAATCTGCATGAATTCATCTGGCAGAATAAATCTGCAATATTCAATAAAGTCCTCAAAATTGCTTCTGGTCTATAAATAGTGTGAAATAAACTTGGCAATCTCTTTCCTGAAGTCAAGCTTTGAAAAATGTGCATCATTAAAAGAAATGGTTGTGAACTATTTATGTCCTGAAGGAGTTCTTTTTGTAACATTCACAGCTCTTAGGGCAATGTATTATACTCAGATCCATGACCATGGGTTTTGGTTTTAGAATGTTTTAACCTTAATCCCTCCCATTAGGTTTCCAGTGAAAATATTCTGTGCCAGAAGAGAAATTATGCTGTGCTACTGGCTCAGAGGTACACAGGGTTACACAGAATGATGGCTACAGCTGAGCAGGCATGGCACCAAAACTCCTCAAGCCAAATCATTTACCAGAGAACCTTATGGCTGCAAAGAGCAGGAAAGAAGTCAGTATGTCATGCAGCTTTGCTGGTTCCTATAAATGTTTGTTTAGATCCTTAGAAATAGTTTTGTTTTAAGGAACAAGAGGCCGGTTGTCCACTTGTCAATGTCACCCTCATCTATGCTATTTGATTTTGCTCTTCAGCCTGTGTTCTTTTCTTTCTTTATTCTTGAATGGACTTCTTCTCTAACAAAAAACAAACAAACAAAAACAAACAAACAAACAAAACAGGAAAAAAAAGAAAAATAATTAGGCAGTAACTAAGCATTAAGTGTTGCTCAGTCTCCCAAAATACATATAACAACTTTTTTATACCCTTACATCACTATTCTTTTGCTTTCTTATGTATGAGTTGCTCTCCAATTATAATAACTCATAAATTATTTTTGGGTCTCCTAGGTCATGATCAATTTGTAAAGTTTCTCCCCTGTGTAAATATTTGTTGGATTTCTTGACTCGGTCTCCAATATCCATTATTAGAGAAGCAGGTAAAAGACAATGAAGGTAATTTTGACAGAAAACTCATGAAAACTTAGCCAGTTAAGTGAGAATTTGTAAAACTTGGAAAAGTAGAATTGTACAAAAATGAACAGGTTCTGGCAATCTTTTTTTGTACAGCTCCTACATTTGTGATTTTAGGTGGCTCTATGCTCTCTTTGCTTGGCAATTAGAACCACAATAGGAGAAAATGCTACTTAATGTTTTAGCTCCTCCTAGCACAGCTCCTAAAACCAAGATTTGGCATCCAAGGACATCACTGTTCACTGTGGGCATAAAGAAAAAGAATCATGAAGACTGGAAGAAAACTTAATTCCCTCTTGTATCATATCTCCTTTTATTCTGGATTCTTTCCATTTACTTTTCTTCCTTATGTCTATGTCTCTTCTTGCACCTATGCACAGAATTCCCAGAAACAAAAAACAGAAGTCAAAGAAGAAAAAAAAAGAAGAGTCTTCTGCTAATACTGTTGCAGAAGCACTGTCTACAGGAGGGAAAGGAAAAAAATAATGCTGGCAAAGGAATGTATTGGTAGAGGAATCTTCCTGAACAGAACCACCTTTCTTTTACTTCAGACTAAACCCCTTTTACCTGTAAAACTGTCTGCTCTCCAGTTTTATGGAATTCAGAATCAAAAGGTTTAAAGGACAAATAAAGGGCATTCTTTCCTTGTAGTTATTTCTCCTTCACTGAAAAAATGATGACTCCTTTCTGTCTGAATATACTGTGGTACTTGAAGATTTGCAGAACTTCTCCTAAAAGCACTTTCCCAAATATAAGCCAACATCAAGGCACCATGGTTTTGAATTAGTTACAGTAACAAAGAGTTTCTCAACATGACTCTGTTATGCTGTTTTCCAGATGGGATGGAGTTCTGTGAAATCTCTGTTCTTTTTGTGCCGCTAATCTTGCCTCATGACTCAGAAGCTGAAAGCTCTAAATAGTGTTGATAATCCTCTGCAGTCTCTTTTCAGTCTTAGCAATGCCTTTCCTCTAATGAAACGTGTTATATGCTTTGCAGGAGAGATCCCATGATTACTTTTGATACTAAGCCTTCAGTCCATGCTTACTGGCATTGCAAGGCATTCTTCTGATTTCGATCATAGAAAAGGATTTGCACCTCCAGACTTGGCATACATTAGAGGAACTGTATAAAATAAAAGTTTCAGAATCCACAGAATATTTTTCTTGCAAGCTTAGCTGGTTTCTCTTTGAAGAACGTAAGGAGTTCACAGCTGGATCACAGACTCCTACCTTTAGGTATCTACATGGGACCGTGCAAATAGACAGCTAAGCTGTCCCTACAGCCAGCAAAGAGCTGCCTTAACATAGAGGGTCACTGATACCAAAAAACAAGCAGGATATCTGAGATACCAAAAGACAAGCAGGATATCTGTAGGTGACTAGCGGATGGGACACATGATCTTAGGGAGACACAGCCTCAGAGACAGCAACTGAAGGCTGGGCAGCATACCTGCACTGGCTGAACTGATCTCAGTGAACATGTCTGATATACAGTCACCTACCTTCCCTAAGTTAACCTATTCCTCCTGTAGCTCTGTTCTATCATTTTACTGCCATTTCAGAAGGTGTCTAGCTGCTGCTGAAGCAAGGCATGGATCCTGCTGGTGCTCTGTCAGCCAGCTCTTGCAGGTGTCTCAGGTGCCCTGAATGTATTTCAGACATCTGTGCATGACAAGGAGGGCAAGTCCATCTTGTGTGTCCCTGGCAGAGCTTGTGTGCTGTGTGGGTCCACTGGCATTGCTCTAACATCTGCAGAAGATAAAAAGTTGTTTGTTGCTCTGTTTAGGCTGATGCAGAGAATAATTAAGCAAACCCTCGGCTTTGTGAGTGTTAGTTAAAAATTAAATTTACAATTACTGTGCATATAGTGTTATGCATTATAGTACAAAGCAGCTCTTCTCATTAATATACTGAAAAGTAAAATATCTTATGTGTTTTTTCTATGTGACTGTGATCTATAGATCCCAGTGAAGAAGGCAGAATGTTCCCATGCTCCTATTGAAGTGTGTCAGATGTAGCTGTTCTCTACATTTTGATAAGAGCCATGAAAAAACCCCACACTAAAAATGCGCACATGCACACACACTTGCATGCACACACACACACAAACACATAAGTGCCATCCAGATGGGGATGGATTGAATTGCATTTTATTTCCCTAATTAATGAAGTTTTCAATTGTATCTTCTCTTTTGTGACTCAAGTTTTGTAGAAGTGCAACTGTGTGAGCAACAACCGGTGACAGAAGGAGCTTTAATGACACATAGCACATGTTGATAAGTAGCAAACATTTTTAAAGACATGTGTTAGTAGAAGGAATTTCTTTTATCTTGATTTTCTCAGCAGCAATATTAAAGAAAAAAATCAATTCTCTTCTAGAAGCTCACAGTAAGAATAATTTTCTTCTTTACCCTTTTTTTTACTATTATTAGAGATTAAGGCAACAAAAACATTAACTTTCTGCACTAGTTGAAGAGATGCTCATAAAAAAGTCTAAATATCTATTGACCCTATGGTCTCAATAGCAAATAGCCTGTACATAATAGAATTGCACTATAAACTTATTTTTGTTATGAAAACTCTCTCAATGGCTGCATAAATTATTTATATTAGCATTTAAAGTTCAGGATAATGAAGGGTCATATCTTCAGCAATGCTAAAGGTGGCCCAAGTGGAAACATTTATTTCGTTCCATAAAACACACACATTCAAATGATGTCTGTGAGGTTACATTATCCATAGCACTCTTAACTTTATTAAAGTTATGGAAGAAGTTCAGCCCTATGAACTTGAACTGGATAGAGTCTCATAAATAGGAGTTTTGTAAGGTCTGGAAGAAGCCTAAGGAAGAAAAGTATCATACAAGGAAGTTGGGTACCCCTCTCTGTTGGAGGGACATTCAGGTAAAGTATCAGGTTTAGGGCTTGGAGTCTGTTCTTACATAGTTGTCTGACTTTAGTCTTACAAAGCCAAGTTGCTAAGAGCAATGACTGAATTTCTGTCTGGAGGTGCCCCATGGATGCCTTGCTTTGGTGCACTGTCATTGCCAGGCATGCTGACTTCAAGGGTGTCAGAGCAGCACGGTATTTAAGGAACAACAGCAAATCCAGAAGGACTGGTTATCAAATCCATATTTAGGCTGAATGGCTGGGGCGCCTTTTAGTGAGCCCCTGAGACCTGATGCCCTCTTTATCGTCCCTGTAGGGATCCCAGCTGTTGTGTTGACTCTAAAAAGCCATGACTATTTTGTTCCAGCCACCTTCCAGCTGAATGAGGGATAGGGTTTAGGCAGAGTTTCGCTGCTTTTTGAGCCTGGTCCTTATGGATCAGACCATTGATCTCCCAGCTGTCCCTGGGGCTTTTGCCAGAATAAGCAAGAAGTTAAACTTTCCCAAGCTACCAGCATGGCATGATTCACAGCTCTGTTCTGTAAGGTACCAGATGCCACCATGGAGCAATGAGCATGTCTTTGTGTGAGGAAGAATCCCTGACAATGTCCTATACTTTCTGGGAATATTCATATTTTTAGAATTTCATAAGCACACCCACGTTCACTGGGGGGTGTTTGAGTTACAATTTTATAAGATACGCCTGTTTCTACTAATTCCTTTAGAGGTAAACAAGTTACTGCTCCCCTGCTTTTAGAAAATGTGGGAAACTAATGCACAAAATAGAGTTAATTTGCTATATGGGTTGTATTGATTCTGCTCCATTAACAGACCAGCTTAATTTGGTGAGGGACAAATAGTGTGATTAATTAATGACTGTTTCTGTCCATAAAACTAAACAATTGGTTTCAAACCACCCTAGGCTGCAGTGTCTTTTAAGGATCTATGCAGTATTTATGTGGCAGGATGCTGTTCAAATTCCCTATAGTTCACGGCTGCTTAAATCCAAGTCCTGAAGTACAGCCATATCTCCATTTTCTTGAAAATGTTATCAAGGTGCTTAACCTCAATCTCTCTTGGATGGTGAGAAATGTCTTGTTTCAAAACCTCACCTTTACAGAAAACATAAAGTTCAGTCAAAAAAAGGCTCTGAGACCTCTGGTCCCAGTAGGATCAGCCCTGTAAGTAGGGAGACTACAGGTGCAGGCTCCCCCTTTCACATGTTTTCTTTCCAGCCTCCCTCATTTGTTTCAAAGTAGAAGTCTGGCTTCATCTGGCAAGACAGAGGGGCCCCATGTCCTCTTTTGAGAAGGTGACCATTTCAGGTATTTACCTGTGATTCTGCCCTAAACATGAGAAAAAATTCTCTGGCAATGTTTCATAAGAAATGATGTATTTCTATAGAAAAAATGTTCTGGTTTATATCAACCAGACCTGTTTTCTAAAAGAGTCTAATCTCACTCTTATAGCAAATTGTACAAATTATAAGCTAGAGGCCAAATGCCTGCCACAGTAGGGTTTATATATTAGGATACTCTCTAGCTCTTTGTCCAATGTAGTCCTGGAAATCAGGTTTCCCACAGTTGTCTCTGACATTGCTCCTGCCTTGCAGATCTCACTCATTTTCAACTCTTTGTTCCAAATTATTATTTTTTTTTTTAATTTTACTCTATTACTTAATTTGTAATCGTTACACCAGGTTCACAGCTAATGGCTAGAATGTCAATGCAATATCCCACTGATAAGATTGACAGTATCAGGGCACATGGCTGCTTTCTGAATATCTTCCTCTACCCTTTGTGAAAATTAATTTATGGCTGATTGGGGATGTCAGGCTCTGCAGCAAAGCCACACAGCTACATCATGTTCTGACTCCTAGCCGACTTGACTCATTAAAGCATTTAAAAACTTGGCATTAAACTGTACTGGAGCTGTGAATCGCTCTGTTGTAGCAAAACAAGCTTTCTGTCAGTTCTGTTGGTCTTAAAATGAGGCTGCTCTGATCAGACCTTTCACATATGGAGGTGCACAGCTGGTTCTGCTGCTTTCAAGTGCATCCAGGAACATGCCCACTGGGCCTTCATGGGGCTGAAGGGAAAATGTTATCTCATGAAACAATTTTACCTTCTGAGGTGAGATATTTCAGCTGGTAGTGATAGCTCTGTAGAAAGAAGAGTGCTAAAACTTGCTACAAAGATTTTTCCCCATATTCATATTTATTTAAACTGCAGCTTAAATGCTATGTCCTCTGGGGGAAAAAAATTAAAAAAGAATGAAAACTGAGAAAATAACTTTGCCTTTCCTGTGAACATTTAAAAGGAAATTGCTGTTGTCTGATGAGAGGAGCTCAGCCAGTACTTTAGTTACAGCAAATGTTCTTCCACTTTTAACTCTGCACAGATGACAGATGATGCTGAATCTGCTCCCTGCTGCATTAATTGCAGGGTTATGGCTTAAGCACAGCATCTTTATTTTCTACTGTTGTGGCCACAGCATAGGCTGAGGTTATCTTCCAAGGGAAAAGACATGCATGAGTGTGTATATATGCACTGGCATGATGTCCATAGTAGGGATGTTAGGGCTATCTCTTGTACACCTTAATTTACTAAAATCTCCTCTTTAGCTAATGTATTTCAGATACTCAAGACAGAATCTTTTTCAGCACTTGGGACTAGGGTCTTGTCAGGCAGCTAAATGCTGAATGGAAATGAAAAGGATATTAAAAAAATAAAAAGGGAAGGGGGGTAAGGGGGAATAAAAAAAAAATGCCCCTACTCTTACATTTCTTGAATAAGCCAATCTGCTGCTGTTCATGCTGTGTCCTTATGAAGTGTCTGCTGGTGGTTCCATGTCCAGCAAGAGACAGGATTCAAGAGTTCAAGAAGCATTTGGACAATACCCTCAGGCACATATTGTGAGTATTGTCACAACAGGAATGGTCCTGATCAGAGCCAGGAACTGGACTTTGATGATCCTTGAGGGTCCCTTCCAACCCAGAATATTCTGTGATTCTGCAGTAAGTGGGGATTTGCTTACACATAGTTTAAGTGATGTTCCCTGAAGGAGGAGACTCTCATTGTCAGACTCCTGCAGGATAAATAGCTCGTTGTGCTGCAGTTGGACAGATCCCTCTCTCACAACTGCTTCACTGCACCAGTATGAGAAATGTTTTGAAGCCTAATAGGGAGGGGACAGGTAAACACTAGTGAACTCACATGGCCCTACTTCAGAGAACACGAAAGCTTGCAGACTACTTGCTTTCCGCAGGAAGGTCTGTCTTCTTCATAAAGCCAGAAACAGCCTTACCTTTCTCTGATTCAGTTTTCTCTTCCTCACAGGCCTTCCAGGGACAACTATTCTGTCATCTGATGTTGCCAGGTCTTCTGACCTGGAAGTGAACACTCCTTGAGTCTGGAGTTTCCAGACTCTCTGGCATCCCAGATTATACACAATAGTAAATTTCTTCTTGTTCTTGCAGGTCTCATTTTTGGTGTTTCAGGGCAGATTTAAGAGACTAAGGAGTTTCTTTTTCATGTGGATGACAGATGGGTAGCAGCAAACAGGTTATAATGGAAGAAAGACATGACAAATGAGGCAGCTAACTGCTCTCTACAACTCTCCGTAGCATCTAAAAACCATAGTAATTCAGGGACTGAATGTAATGTAGTTCCTAATACATCAGTAGAGAAAGTGCATAATAAAGCTATGGATTTCACTGGAAAGGGGTAATTCCACTTCACAGCAAGTTCTGAAAAAAACAAAAGGAATAAAGCTTACAGAGTCAAGATCTCTGTCCTTCTGTTTAATCTTCATTTGCCTATTTATTTGTTACCTCACTAATCACTTATGCAGTAATATGACCATTTCAAACAAATTTAACAGAAGATTTAAGATATCAAAACTGTGGCATTTCTTTAGGTTGGTGTGGGTAATGGAAAGAGTCCTTACAGGTTACACAGGCTGACACATCACTTTTCATTTACTTTGAAGGACCAGAGGTCAAATTGCTTTGCACCTACAGCATTCAGCACTTGTATGCATTTAAACCCTTGAAAACATCTTTTGGCTCCTATTTCATCCCAGAGGTAGATGAGAAAAAGGATGCAATCCCATAGCAACCCTGGCTTCACCAATTTGCAGTTCGTGGATCAGCTTGCTTCCTGTGCATTAAAATTTAATTTTTCAGATTGGAATGCACAAACACATTTAGAACACAACTGTATGTTCCAGGAGTACGAGCACAAGGAAAGCTGTGCTGGATGAGATCAGATGTCTGTTTAGGACTTTGAAGTCTAGTCCTCTTTTTGCAGCAGTGACAAGTGGCAGATGTCTGAGGAAGAACACAGGAAAGGGGCAGGGTACACTGATGCTGATACTGATAAAATGGGAATTGATCTGAGCTCTCTTCCTTCCTCCAGGGGATAATGGTTCACAGGCGACACTAGGAGGGATTTCATTTATGAAATTTATTTATGCATTTATCCTGAATAATGCATTTAGCAGTTCTTGGTGTATTCCAGTCTTTGCTTCCTTTTTTTGCTTCTTGGTCACACAGAAATTTAGATCCAGGTCCTACAACAAAGAGTCCTATAAGGTAACTATGCACCGGATGAAAAATATATCTTCTCATTTCATTTGAATCTGTCGCCTGCTGGCTTCAACTAATGCCTCTGAATTCTCGCAGTGAGGGTGGTATCATCAACCTTTCCTTAGCTTTCCCAGTCTATGCATCATTTCTGAGGCTATTCTTGCATCACATGCTGACTGTTCCTCCTCCTGTGGTGTCCTGGTTCTTGAATCAAAGCAGTTTCATATCTTTTGTCACTCTCTGTACTATTATTTACTGGTTTGAGATTATTTGGGATTAAACTTGCATATTAGATAAGAAACAAAGGCACACCAAGGAAAAAAGAATCCTTTTGTCTTCTATGTTCCATCTGTTATTCAGTTCTGGGCCAATCTGGAATTTCATTACCTTTATCCTCTTTATCCTCTGCTCTGACTTGATGTAGATTACTCATACCCATATTTAACCAGTTTTTCACACACTAAAGAAGTAATGTTTAACCAAAGCATAATTTGGAAAAAAGCCCAATCACTTCTATTTCCAAGAACTTTTCTTTATTCTTTATTTAGGGAAGGACTATTTTTTTTTGTTTTGCAACAGTCCCTATGGCAGAATATTGGCTAACCCAGTATCCAGTGTTCTTAAAATTACTTGGAGATGATTGCAGGTGGGGAAAAAGCTCAATACACACATCTGTAGCTAAATGCATAGGCTCATCTATGTTGTTTTTAAATTCCTTTGAGTTCTCTTTCAGTCGGCTGTTGGGAAATGATACAATATCACAGCTGTGTGGTCTAGGGGAGCTGAATTACTGAAACAGCAAGCTGCAACACTACAGCCAGTATATAAAATTCCACTATATATTTTTTAAACTGAACAGAACAGCTATATGTATTTTTTTAAAACAATTAAAGACTGCTGGCAGAAATGTTGATGCTGAGCTTTAATTTCACTCATAGTCTGGGCATGAAGAGGTGAAGATTAAATTCTGTGGACAGTGGATTGCATTTCTAGTTTATTTTGATGGGCAAACAAGATAGAAGAAACTGCTGACTTAAATTTAGACAGGTACCCAACTGCACATTAAGAGTTTACATATAGAAACTGGCTTACTGAAGGGTAAACCCTTTTTTACAGGGCACATCCTTCCTATTGGTCTCTAAGTAACAATTTTATATAGTTCAGCATTGAGCTGTTTCAAAGAATTACCATTTAAAGCATAAGAGAATGTTTTGCTTTCAGAATGAGGCACATTTATTTCTACAGTGCTTGTAGAGAACAGCAGATTTTTTAATTAATTATTTACAAAGCTTTTATGAGACAGAATTTGTAAGCCTTAAATGGTTAGAAAATACTGTTTACATCCTTCTGATATATTCCTGAGAAATATAGTACAGGCAGGCCCATGCAAGTTGTTTTATTTCTCATAATGCCTTTCAGTTCTTGCAACTTTATGATGAGATGATCAGGGAGACACTGAAAATATGGAGGGGGGTTTGCCTTTTTTTTATATAAACACTTCATTTGTACATTTAATGACTAAAAGAATATATCTGGAAGCACCTTGTTGATAGAAAGTAGTGTAATCTTTAGGAAAGAACTACTGATTTTAAATTCAGGATGGATTGTATCCTGAAAAATTATACTAGATGCTTTCTTCTCTTGAGCCACCTTTACAATCCAGAATGCACAAAGTGCATGCAACTAGTTATTATTCCCTGTATTGAGGAGACAGTCTGCAAAATATAGATCACTATCTGAGTTCCATCTGCACACTTTGCAAGCCTCTCAGTCATATTTCAGACCCACCAAGGCAGCACTGAGAACATACTCTGACACAATATAAGGAGTGTCTGCTCATTACCTCTGGACATGGTCAAAACAAACGAAAACCGTCCAACCAACCAAACACATACACAATTGTATTCATATCCAAGTTTCCATTGAAAATTTTATCAATATTTCATGGAAGCATTGACAAATTTAAACTGGAAATAACCCTTTCCCCCTCTTAAATCCTGGTCAAGGGCAGACTTGTTTTAAAATCCTCATCTAGTGTACACTGCCAGAGGAAGGAAGTCTTGTCTTATGAAACCTGAAAATATATCAGTTTTATGACTAATCATAATCTGTACATACACAATTTGAGGAATAGTGATTCTAATAAATCTAAACTTCATTATTAAGTGATGAAAATTGCTTTGATATGACATTTCGTGTTACTTTTTCCTGAAAGTAAAATCAACAGTTCCCATTCCGCTTCTTGTATCGGCATTGCCAATAAACAGTTCTGAAATGGTTATTCTGGTACAAGCAGGATTTACACAACTAATTAAGGAAAGTTATAGGTGGTCTATATGGACTTAAGTGTCCTTGTTTTTCTTGCTGTTTGATTTTTAATCATCCATTCACTGGCAATTCCAGGTTCTATGGTCATCTGTTAATTTGCATAAAAGTGTTTCATGAGCTCATTATGAGAAATGTTGGGGGAAAAAAAAAAGCTATAATTAAAAAAATCCTAGAATTTCCTGGAGTCCATTCCTTATCTATATTTTTCTTTTTATTTTCTTTTTCTTTCCCCCCACTTTAAAATGTTACCAATGGGGTCATCATAGTTAGTTATTTCATAATGTTTCTTGATCAGCGCATTTCACCAATTTTCCATCAACCATTTAATTTCCATTTTTTAATTTATTTTTTAGTAGGTCCACCTCATGAATCACTGAGAAATCTGAGCTCCTTGTTAGAAACACACCTACAGAGATGTTTGTTTTTCTCAAATATCAGTCAGCTAAATTGATGTTACACTGAACATTAGTTGTCCTCTGTGAATTCAACCTACTCCTTTTTTCTTCCATTTTTTTTTCCAAGTGAGTCAAATCTATTAAGAGGCATTTAAGCAAAGATACTGAACATATTCTAGGAGGAAAGAAGTTCACAAATTGGGTGAACCATGAAGTTCATTCAAAGCCTTTGTGTCCTTAGTTCAATGCAGTTCTCTTGAATCATAATAAGCATAATAAAAAGAAAAATTGTCTGCCAACACCCTATCTGCAGGTCTTTGTATCTGCTTTCTACATTTTTCCCCTGTTTTTTGAAAGAATTGTTTTGACTGCCTACTCATCAAGATGATTAGCAGCACAAAGGAAGCAGTAGCAAACCACCAGCTCTTAACTTTTATTAAGAAAATAAATTACCTTAGGAGGTAGTTTAGCATAAACTGATAGAAAACATCAATCACAGTTTCTTTGGGGAGGACAAAGTGCAGATGAGTGAAACAGTAGAGTATTTTGTGATGAGGAGAAATGGAGGTTGATAAGATTTGTTTGATGTTTCTAGAATGAGAAGAATCCTGAGTGCAGCTGCAGCCAAGATCTGTGAGTTATGTGAGCTTCCTACTCTACTGTTTCCAGAAGGAAGAACAAAAAGGAAGACAAAAAAAGCCAAGGTCTCAAAAAATGCTGAAAATAATGTTCACACCATAAACCACCATGAATTTTATTTGCAGTCTAGGAGTCCAGTACATAGAGCTGCCACCAGGTACATTACTGGTCCAGATAACAGGAAAGAACAAAATAATTCAAATTGCTTCCCTGAGATGCATCTTTGCACATGCAGTCCACCTGCCCTAACCATTTCACCAGGAGGGAAAAAACTCTTCTTATTTTACAATTTGTTGTCCCATACATGTAATAAGCTTGGTAGCTCTCAGTTCTGATTTATTCCTTGGAACAGTAACATGCTGGATTTTCCTTTTCTTTCAAATTGCAGTGAGGACAGCAACTGTATGGGCCAAGAAAACTAGCAGAGCTTGTCTGTTCCCACAGATCAGGGCTGAGTCATGGTGATGGGACAGTATCTATAAGTTATCTTTGCTGCTTCATTATAGATAAACTGAATTTAATTTTCCAAGTATCACTCTGGCACCTCCTTCTACTTCTAAAGTCACACAAGACTTTAGAGATAAATGTTATTGCCTCATGATGTAAAAATCATTCAGTAGAAAATATCATGTGAGGCATTTCACAAAATTGAATATATATATTAAAGAGTTCAGTGATTCTTGTGGAAAATTCCTAGCAAGATCCTGCATTGCTTAAGATTTAATTTTATCAGATATAAGACTGTCTCATTTTTCATCTTGCTAGAAAAGCTATTTTAGAAACAAGAAGGTTTACACTTCAAAACTAGGATTCCAACTTTTTAGTTAGATCCTAAACATCCTCTTGGTTTCCTGTTGTTTTTCACAGTGAACTCTACTTGCCTAGGAGTTTTAAAATTGGGGATTAGAAGGTTGGTATTCAAGAAATTGTTCAGAGAATGACATGCTGGCTTTGAATGTTTTGTTTTATCAACATTTGGGGAGAGAAAGAGGAAGGAGAAATCTTTGTAGCATAGAGCAGGAGAATAGATAAAAAGAGAGCAATAGGAAAGGAAGGCCTTTGTAAGTGCACTGTGAATACAGATAGGCATACCTCACCTTCCTTTCTTGTCAAATACAGTAGAATAAGAAATAATTGGCTTACTTAGTATGAGAAAAAAAAGACAGCTCCAATATAAAGAAATTCTTGCAAGCCTGAGAATGGTTAGATAATGGAGGCAGGTGCTGAAGGATGCTGAAAAATCAATATTATTGAAAAACTTCAAAGCAACATTTAACACTTCTGTATTTGATGGCTCATGTGAAATCACACTGCCTATGCCCATGTGGGAATTGAATGCTAATAATATAATTAGTTTTCAAATACCAAGGATAGAAACAGTAAAATATAGATGAGCAATGATCTTCTTCCCTCCAGAAAACTCAGATTGCACAATTTGTGGTCATTGCCAAGAAGCCTGACCTAATGCACAGAGCTCCTGCCAAAACCCAGGGAGCTTAGGGCAAAACGAGTGAAAAGAGGCTGGAATTGAAGGGTCAAACTAGAGGGAACAATACAAGGAACAAAAAGTTGCATGGGGTACTAAGAAGAATGAGAAAAAGGAGAACAAGACTGCATGATACGTGACAGTGTTGCTTTACCAGTGGTCATGCTCATCTCTGGAAAATTTGGCTTGTTATTGCACCTTTTTGGTTTTTTTTTCCTTCCTTATTATGGTGCTGAGAAGGGGTTATGCAAACTCTAGAAGTGGTACATTTTGGAGAAGATAATGGCATACTTCTGGGGATAAGTTCCACACAAATGAGATGCAAAATGTGAAGTGGGACTGCAGGAGAGATGACAGAAAATAGTCATATCCAAAGAAAAGGGGTGAGATGTTGAGGACTTCATTCAACCCTCAAATTCCTATGCCAAAAAATTCTGAAATGTGTTTGGGCACAACTGTACCACAAATGCATTAGACATTAAACTGCATTCTCAATGAACAAGGTGAAGTTCACAGCATTAGAGCGATACTACACAATTTTCAGATGAAGAAGGACTTGAAAAATGCAAGTCTTTCCTAAATGAGATCAGCTGAACTAGAATTCCAGCACAGCTTGCTTTTCTTACATTGCACTTGAACAGAAATGTGCTGGGAATTCTGTCAGATTTGCATCATCCTGGGTACAGACTGGAGAATTCACATTAAACATTACTTACATGATCTTCTGAGAGAGGCATGGAAAACACAAAAGAAGAGCAAGAAAAGCAAGAGCAAGAGCAAGAGGAAGAAGAAGAAGAAGAAAAGAACAAGAACAAGTACAAGAACAAGAACAAGGCAGGCCTTTTAACTGAGGCTTGGGAAAAAAACAGTTCCAAACCCTTTACAGAGCCTCATATGTCTTTCTTTACTGTTTTTGATTTGTTTGAGCTCTCTGACTTTTGATCCAGGCACGAAGTCCTGGCAGTCCATATTGCTTGTTGTGAAGCTAAGAGTCCACATCATCAATTTGGATTTGATCATAATTATTACTGCCCCATTTCCTATTTTTCTCAAGGCACAAAACTACTCAATCATTGACCTCTACCATATCTCTCTTATTTCTGTGAAGTTCTATTTAAAGATATTCCTAAGTATTTCAGCATTATGACAACTGCAGTGTGAGGAAAATGAAAATAAAATATTGGTAGTGGGCAATTTACTATTGAAGAAAGCAAACAAACTCAGAATATTTTTTTTTTTTTCTGCATGCATATTCAAAACACCATTCCAAATTGGCAAATGAGCTCTGCTTTTCCTTCACAGGCCATGGAAGAGAGGAAGCTGTGCCCTTGCCTTGCATCACCCAGAACACTGCCATCACTGAACTGAGGCAGGGAATGCTCCAGGGATTCAGTCATTTCTGCTGCCAGCATCAAAAAGGATTGCTTTTTGATACACTGTGTGGGCCAAATCCATTAATTCCTGAGGTCCTTCAAAGTGCTAAGGACTGGCAGGAGCCAGAAGGAGGACATTGGAAGGGTACTTACCAGTGCTATGAGGCAGAGCAAAATTTCTTTCATGGCTCTGGCTGGACAGCCTGACAAATTTACTGCTGTGCTGATGGCCGGATTTAAGGCCAGGAAGGAGAGGGTTTTTCTTGCATTAGATCAGAAAATATTACCTGTGCCTTCCTCTTCTAAACGGAATGTTGACTGCTTGTGAGGATATGAGGATACTGCCTGGTTTTTCTGGTGGCATTTCACACTGCCCTGCTATTTCTACAGGGCAAATAATAATAATTTTGGTCTTCCTAGCAAAACATGCTTTGTTTGTTGAACTCAGTATAGGATAACTGGCATAAGAATAGTGTCCCATGACAGCTGAAATGATAGATTTGGGTAGTTTCATAGTTCTTTTTGGCCTCTGTGAAAATGTGTCAAAGTAATTCTTCATGCAAAATTACTTGCAATAAAAATAAGCCAAGACTATTTACTTTGAAGTTTTGATCTTGCATTCCCTAATTCTGCTCTCCCATGGCAGTGAGCAGAATGACACTGCTGGGACCTGGTTTTAGTAAGTGATGAGTAAAATTCCTGTAGTGCAGCGCACGGTTCTACACCCACCCTCTCCTAACTCCATAAAAGTGCCACCTCTGCAGTTTTGCCACTCCTGATCTATGCAGGTAACTGCACAGCCCTGGCACCACACATGATACAGAATTATTCCCTAGTGGGAAATTGTACGGGATGGTGATAATTATCTCATCAATTTCATAAGCATTACCTGGATTCCTGCTGTTATGGTTTAGAGATTTTTCTGTGTTCCTACTGCCCTTCCTGTTATCATATCTTCAGTGCAGCCCTTTAAATATGAAACAACCTGCTGAAATACATATTGTGATAGAGATTTAAAAAGAATGGCACTCCTATGACTTTTATTTTTGTGTATCAGAATATAGCACCTCCAATGTACTGTAAAAACTTTAAGACAGAAAATATGAAATAATTTCAAATAAGAGCAGATTATAGGTCAGAAAATATCAGAAATTTACCTACAAGAGGAGAAAATTATCAAATTTAAAATAAATATTTGTCACTGATCACAGGTCCACAAGTATGCTTATGAAAGAAAAACAAATAATGAAGTAAGGCACACATTGTGAGGAATTAAACTTATCACAGCTCAGGCTATTTAACATAATGTATTTTTATTTCCTGTTTATTTTGTGAAATCACGTGATTTTATCTTATGACTGCTGTCATAAAAACGTTTTTTCCTGATGAATAACATTTGGAACAAAGCCAAAACCTGATCTAGCCCTTGTTTTTCTAGGATTAAGCAAAGAAGGTGTAAGCTCTCAGTACTTTGTAACACTAAATGAAAAATGCCTATTTATCACTGGTAATCACTTTAAAAATTGACCACTTGAATGAAGGAAATAGCCTGTGTGATTGCAGGTACAGCATCATTATGCAAGGACAAGGAGAATGAGAGGAGCAGATGCCTTCAATCTTATGTAAGCAATCAAAACACTGAACATGTCAGAGATGCCAAAGGAAGAGATGGGACTGCCTCATCTAAAACCTCCAAGCTGCAGTTAGGGCCCTTTGATGATTTAATATCTTCCTCTGGAGGGAGGGAGCTCTTTCTGTCCAGATGCTTTTATTCTCCCTCCATTTCAGACTAACATAGCCTAACAAATAAAACAAAGGAAATAGTGGGAAGAGGAAGCATTGCACAGCTCTGCATTATAGAGGATGCTGGCCACTGAACTGGTGTGTGGAAATAATTTCTTTGCCCATATGAAAGTTCTGGCATTAGAAATGTCAAGCATTTGGGTAGAAGAGAAACCAAAGGGAAAGAAGCAAGAATAGACACGAAAGGAGGATAGTATGACTTCAGCAAAATATCTGGCAGAGGTAAATGGAAGAAGGAATAATTTTGAAGTTGACATGTGGTAAAGCTTAGTGAAAGAGAATAGCCACAGCATATTTCATTGAATGAAATCTGACTTGGGAATTTATATCTCTCTGTGCATTACCGACTGTTCAGGTTCCTCTCCCCCCATGAATATCCATTTATATTTTCCTACTTCACCTGCATTGTCCTCACCATGAATTTCGCCATGCCGTGACCTTCACAGAACTGTAGGTGCTTATTTCTCCTTTAAAAACCATGTGTGCTATCATCTGCAGGTTTGCCTGCCATGTTATTTATGCCATTTCTCAATATATTCAGTGAGATATTAAGTAAGTCCAAGCAGAAAGGTGACCCACATAGCACTTGACATCTACCATCTGCCTTTGGAATAGATATTTATCATTGTTCATTATGCCTTGTTTCCACCAAGCAGCTGCTTTTCAGCATGCATGTCAGTATCACTGTCAGTGGCAATATGATTCTATAAAAACATGTCATGGGATAGGGCACACAGTAAAACCTCATATATTATATCACCTGGCTTCTGTTTGTCAACAAGTGGGGTCATTCCATTGACGAAGCAATGAATTCTGACAAGAAAGATCTATTATTTTATTTCTTGTTTTCCTTTGTCAGTGAAAGGAAGGCCCAAGCAAGACCCTCAGAGATAAAACAGCAATGCTGCAGGAAGAGCCCCGATCTCCTCAGTCCTTGCTGAGCTTCCTCAACATTGGGCTGCTGCAGCCCAACCCTCTGTGCTTGCTGTGCTCCTGATCTATCAGTCCTGACTTGGCAGATTGCTTGCTTTTGGCAGGACCCTGTTGCCTTCTTCCATCCACAGACTCCTTCCACCAAGGCAGTAATTTAATGTCTGGGGAAGCCTGGCTGCTGGGTAGATCTCTGTGTTTGATACCCCTCAGGCTGAGGTGGAGCCTCTGTCTTCCAAGGTAACTGCCTAAATCTTAAACTCAGATTTTGGAGTCTCCAGTTTCAGATTGAAAGCAAATCTAAATGATCACAGAAAAGTTGCATTACATGTGAATTGTGTCCCTCAATCTTACAGAAATCTGTATTGTGCTTTTTTATCAATATTTAGTTTTTTTCTAGTGTGTTCTTTATAATCACTGACCATTTTTTTGCAGGTATTTAAAAAATTTCTGGCAGTATAATATGCACTCCTATTTCTCTGGGTAGGACAAATGGAAAAGTTCATTAGTACTATGAGAAGAATGCATTTCTCTTTCTATTCCGTTTTTATTTTCAGAGTAATCAGTATCATAGCAGGAAGACAGTAATTTTCTACTGCAATTGGACAGAAAGAAAGACTCCCCTGTTGCCCTTGAGAGGAGAACATATATCTTTAACATTACTCTTTTTATTCTCTATAAACTAAAAATCTATAGCAGTCAGCTTGCCCATAGGTGACATTTCTCAAGTTATTTGAGCTTTTCACTTAAGTCTATTTAATTATGTATCTGTATAATCAACCCTGCACAATCTCCCCAAAAGAAATAAGTGACATAGTTCAGATATGCAAAGGATGCTTGGTTTCTGAGAAAGAACAAAGCCTTTGCAAACTCCTCCTGGGAGAGCATAACATTGGAGAAAGATCAAAGGAGAAAACTCAATCCAATACTATTAGATGGATTAAGATTTATGTGTAATCTTGCAGTGGTATTGCTCAAGTTTCAGCACCAGAAAGGTTTTGTGAGCATTCCCAAGCAAAAAAGAAGGCAACCAGCATGATTTGTTCACAAAATGTTCCAAGGCCAGAAATGAGCAGATCTGCTATTTGGAACTTTCTGTGCTCATCTCAGCACCCTTATCCTCCCAGTGTGAGAACAAAGTCTACTGCTCATTTGAGGAGGCAGAGTTGCAGTCCTTAAGATGGGCTGGCTTACATTCTTTTCTAGGGATTTTTAGAATGTGCTTTTTTTCCCACAGGGATTTGAAGGGACAGTTTTTGTGAAAAATTTGGTTTGGTAGAGTTATCTGAGCATGTTCCCTCCTAACAGTTCTGCTTTCTTGGTGTTCTTTAATGGGCTCAGTCTCATTTCTTCATGTTAGATGTGGGAGGGAGATTGTTGTTGCCTTGCCATAATTCCCTCTCATCACTACTCTTTTGTCAGCCCTTTTAGGGGAAGAGCATGTGCCACCCTCCAAGCCTTCCCTACCTGAGTGCTGTTTGCAATTGAAACTTGTGCATTTCCAGCTTCTTGATGTAACTCAAACAGTGCAGGCCAAGAATTTCTGCTTAATGAAACTCTTTCCCCACTATTTTACTACAAAATTAATGTCTACTGAGTTTATAGAGCAGTAATCACTATATCACAGCCCTGTCATAATCTGTTCATCTTTGCTCTGGTGAGTGTTTACAAGAATGATAAAAACATTGTAAGTTGTGACAAGGGACACATTTATTTACTTCAAGCATATGTAAAATGTTTATTTTTACTGTTGTGTCCCAGTTTGACACACAAGGCTTTACATTAGACATTGAATGGTAAATGTATCCCTGGTTGTTTTAGTCTATGTGTGGGAGGTTAATATCTGCAAAGCAAAGTGACAATAAAGGAGCAAAGCAGGGCCCCAGGGACATAAAGAAATATTGATTCAAAATGTAGAGATTCTTCTTTAAAAATATGGTTTTGGGACACAAAAGACAACATAACAAAAATAAAAGTAATAGACAAGCTTTTGGATGGACATCTGTGACAGAGATTATTTTCTTTGTTTCTGGGAGATTGTAGCAAAAGCATGTAATGTCTGCCATAAGGCATTATCACATTTAATCACATTTCACAAGCTATTGTTTCTGCACAAGGCAGTGCTTTTCTAGGACCTCAGGGTATTTGGATATTTCTCAGAAAACTCTGAGATATTGTACTTGCTGAGAAATGCATGCCATGTCTGGATTTGAAGAATTTGATATTCTTCACACAAAAGAACTGCTGAATGTTGTGAGGAAGTGCTAAAGGATGGTAACGTAGCTATGTGTTAAAAATTTCCATTTAGGGTCATCACAGTTCATCTCCACAACTTTGACCTAACTGGACAATATAAACTAGGAAAAGCTGTGGAGTCTTATGTCAAATAAAACATGCTCTCCTATCCTGGAGAAGCTACAAACTGAAATACATTTCAAGCTGGGATACCCACAAAATGTGATAGAGATTTACAGGAGAGATTTGCAGGGAAAGAGTTAAGCAGTTAAGAATTACAAAAAAATGCATTAATTTTGTTTGCAAAGTCATTTTAATGAAGTAATTAGCCTGTCAGTCTCTCTTGTTTTCATCTTGAAATATCATTCTCAGATGAGTGCATTAAAACATTGCTTCTGTTAGAACTACACAATTTAATGCTAAAGATATTCAGATAATGGCAAGTGGATTTGACCTTAAAGAATTTGTTCCTTCAATCTTCTTTTTATCACACAAGTAATGGGCCTGCTTACTTCCAGCTTAGCAAATCACTACACAAATATATGGTAGGTTTTCACCTGAACAGAAATGTGTTTGGAATTCTTGAAAATGGGGCAGGATTTTCTTGATTAGACTTAATGACAAAATGTACAAAGTCATGTATGCCAGCAGAATTTCAACTCCGAATCTACAGAAATGTAGAGCAGTGTTTAATCTATTTAATATGCAAAACACTGCATTGATGTCACATTAAAGCTATATAAGCAACAATCCTGAAAAAGTCATAGGACAGACAAAAGGCAAAAAACCAAACTCATCTCTTTTCTTTTATAAATGTCTTGCATTTTTACAGATTCTTCCATTTATTTCTATTATTTTCTGTAGAAAGTAGTTAAATCTCTTCTGTTTTTTTACCCATAAATTGGAAGATCTAGACATTTTGTGTTGCTTACTCAGGTTGACTATGGCATCAGGCTTGACTATGGAGGTCCATGCCTCTCTGCTTTTCCCTGAAACAGAAGGTATTCCCATCTGTAAGTATTCAAAAATTGTGAGTAAGCTGATTAAAAATTCACAAGACTGGCCTAAAACAATAATGTAAGCCCACTGCATTTTAGGTTGTTTTTCATTTGTAATTTTCAACTCTTTCTGGAATACTCAAGTAGTTTTTTTCAAGCTCTTGGAACCATGGACGTCTGAAAGGAGAGGGAAGGGAAGGTTCCGGGAATGTTCCAGGAAGGTTTCGGGAAGGTTTCGGGAAGGGAAGGGAAGGTTTAGGGAAGGTTTCGGGAAGGGAAGGGAAGGTTTAGGGAAGGTTTCGGGAAGGTTTCGGGAAGGGAAGGGAAGGTTTCGGGAAGGGAAGGGTAGGGAAGGTTTCGGGAAGGTTTCGGGAAGGTTTCGGGAAGGGAAGGGAAGGGAAGGTTTCGGGAAGGGAAGGTTTCGGGAAGGGAAGGTTTCGGGAAGGGAAGGGAAGGGAAGGGGAGGGGAGGGGAGGGGAGGGGAGGGGAGGGGAGGGGAGGGGAGGGGAGGGGAGGGGAGGGGAGGGGAGGGGAGGGGAGGGAAGGGAAGGGAAGGGAAGGGAAGGGAAGGGAAGGGAAGGGAAGGGAAGGGAAGGGAAGGGAAGGGAAGGGAAGGGAAGGGAAGGGAAGGGAAGGGAAGGGAAGGGAAGGGAAGGGAAGGGAAGGGAAGGGAAGGGAAGGGAAGGGAAGGGAAGGGAAGGGAAGGGAAGGGAAGGGAAGGGAAGGGAAGGGAAGGGAAGGGAAGGGAAGGGAAGGGAAGGGAAGGGAAGGGAAGGGAAGGGAAGGGAAGGGAAGGGAAGGGAAGGGAAGGGAAGGGAAGGGAAGGGAAGGGAAGGGAAGGGAAGGGAAGGGAAGGGAAGGGAAGGGAAGGGAAGGGAAGGGAAGGGAAGGGAAGGGAAGGGAAGGGAAGGGAAGGGAAGGGAAGGGAAGGGAAGGGAAGGGAAGGGAAGGGAAGGGAAGGGAAGGGAAGGGAAGGGAAGGGAAGGGAAGGGAAGGGAAGGGAAGGGAAGGGACTTGGTGGGGTGAAGAGGCTTCCCTGAAGATTTGCAGACAGACCCAGAACAAGAAGAACTAAAATGCCAATTCTTTGAGACATAATTAAATTTTGACCTTCAGTCGTGCTGTAGCATAAAAGAAAGAAACATCAGAAAATATCATAAGAAAAGATAAAAAGGAGATACCCAGGAAGCAGGGAGATGGTGACATGTACGAGACTGAAAAAATGGCACAAGCAAGTCTAGGAACTTATAGAATTACCTGCAGTTCCTTACAAGATGCTCACAGCCACCAGAAGGTGATGCTATTCCACTTGTTCATCATGTGAGATGAATGATGTGACAAAAGGCCCAGTGACAAGGCAGAAACTTGAAATGAAGCTAAGAAATGGATGAAAAGATTGCTGGCTGACTAACAGCGTACTGTGTGTGCTGGCTTTGGTCTTGGGTCCTATGTTCCTAACTGATATTGGTAAATATCTTCAGAAGGACAGATGATACACTAAGAATTAAAACTCAGGAAAAAAAAAAAAACCCAACAAAATGAAACAAACCCAAACACAAACAAACAAGCAAAAACCATGGCAAAACATCAAGAATTAGGGACCCTTTTAAGGTGGCATTTGCATTGCAGCTAGCATCCCATAAACACTCTGCTGTCCACAGAAGGAGAAACCAGTACTTCTAAGGACAGTTTATTAAGGACAGCATTTCCATCTGAAAGGAAATGATTGAAAGGATGAATTGTGCTCTACAAGTACCTCTTGTCTGCATTGACAAGAGATCATTACCTCAGGTGTAGATGTTTATATATACCTCTGAGCTTGCTTTCCACTTAGAAGAAGGGCCAGGTTCTTAACTAAGCATTTCCAAGACAGACTGAATTCAATATTGTTATGATTTCATGAGAATCACGCAGCCCTGTTTTCCATTTAGTGAAAATTATTGTCTCTTACTATTTGGTAGCAAGATAGATGTGTCATTGTCTATGCAAGATTCTCCATCTTCCTCATCTGTAATAGAAGAACTAGGAAAATAATGGGATGCTCAAACATGGTTTTCATTGAGAAGTTATCAATGAATCATTTATTTTTTCAAGATGATCTCCTGTGAAAATTTTTCACATATAAACAATATTTTTATGAGACCAGGCATACAAAATTCATTTATTATTTTTGGTATTGGTACCTAGGAAAGATTTTATTATTTGAATTTTGCTTGCATCATTAAGTTTCCTCTGAAATAAACAGATGGCCTTAACATAATCTTCATTTGTTGTAGGCTTGTAAAATGAGAAGTGAAAAGCATTTGCTTTTTCCACCAGATTCAACAAGTTAAATTGCCAGAAAAAAAGCTCTTCTGAACATACAGCATAAGTGATGACTGGTAATGTTTAGTTCAAATTTCTTCTAGTTGAACTACTCCAAATCTTATCATCTTAGATGATATGGTTCAAACAGTGTTCTCAAAAGGAAACAGCATCGGTTTCTCCCCACTGGAAAGCACGGTGTCCAAATGGCTCAGGCTTCCCAAAGCTGGGTGGGATTACTGCTTCTTTGAATGGATGTGCAGGATGTAAGGGTGGCAGGAACTGACCCCTGGCTGCTGGACCTACAGAGGGAACACCTGAGGACATTTAAACCTCATAGCTGCACCTGGTGGGTGACCTCCAAACTGACCATTCCTTTTCCTGCTCTGTCTGTCTTTCAGTAGCTGTTGTGTAGCCTGGTTCTTATTTTGCAGGTGGGTGCATCTGACTCAGAGAAAAACCTTTCAATTAGTCAGGAGGCATGCAAGGCTTCTCTGGAGTGGTCTTTTTTTTTAACTTTGCCTTTTTTTTTCAGGGAGGTCTGGCTGCTTCTCAGCCTTTGGAATTACCTTTATTTCAGTTATTGCTGTCTTTAACTTATTGGGAGTTTTCCAGTCTGATTCTTTGTTGAATATGTGAATATGATACATTTTATGCATACAGACAGTAAATAAAATGATAGCTGGAATTCTTAGTGCAGAACTGCATTTTGAAAGAAAGAGAAACTGCACAAAGTTTATTTTTCCTTTCCTATACCTTTTTCTAGGACTCTTCTCAGTGGCAGGCATGCAAATTCTTTCCATCCTGCCACAAAACTTCGGCATATTCCACCATCCATTCCTGTTTTCCATTATAGTGAGTGTGCCCCAAGGGAGCTATAATATATTTTTGACTGCTTCACTTGATATTGATGCATTAATACATTTTTCAATGTTATTTTTGAGATGCAGGGAGGTCTTCTGCTCTATTCTCACCCTCCAATAAATCCAGATCTGCATCAAATCTGTCCCTCTCATGAGCCTCCCAAAACCAGGGAACCTAATGGCAAAGGACAGTTACCTGATATGGAGCTAGAGGGCAGGTATTTTTAGTTTTACTGCTTTGAATGAATTGTATAAGCTTTAGGAACTAGGGATGCTAATCCACAGTAGTCATCTGAACATTTTGATGCACTGTTTTTGTTGATTGACTGAAAGAAATTTAAAATTGACTGAAATCCCTTGATAGCAAGGAGGTGCTTCATGTGAATAACTGATATGTCTTCTGTATACTCAAACAGCACTGACTGAGTAACAGGGAAATGTGTTAGCCAGAAGAAAATAATCCTTGGTTTTCATGTCAAAATTGCTGGTATATTTACTTCTAGCTTTTTGCTAGCTTTGTATATCTAGGAAAATATGTGTTGTATATTCTGAGAGAAAAATAAGACAATTACTGCAGCCAACAAAGCTTAGTGGATAGGCAGCATCAGCATGCACAATAACTGGGAGAAAGTAGGATGCAGAGAAGCTCAGGAGCATTTAGGTGGTGTAGAAATTTGCTGCTCATATACACAGCAGACACTGTTTAGGATATATGGTGTGGTACTTGGTGTGAAAAACATACAGAGCAGTGCCTTGAAATTTGCAGGCCTCAGAGATGTTCTTCAAGAAATTATTCAGTCTATATCAAAATGGATTTTAAAAAAAGTGTTAGCAATAATTTTTTTGGTACTTTTTTATTAGCAACTGTCATCAAGCTTTCTGAATTGTAACACTAGGAAAAAAATGTAATCACTTTGGTGGAAGATGCATTTGAGGATTAATTTTTACATTGTTTATTGCTATTTTAGAAGCTGTCTGAGTGCCATTTAAAATATTAAATTATGAATAATAAATCAGGGCATTTTTGCACACATCATCATTATCACACTCTAAATGTCCTTTCTTTAGAATATATATAGCCTAAGAGCAACAAGAAGGCTGCATTCCCTGAAAACTAGAGAAGTTAATCTCCTAAAGAAAAGAAAAAACAAGTCTGTTTCATGAATAATGGTAAGCAGAAGACAAGTGGATTTGACCTGCTTTCTTAGGAGCTGTCTGAAAATTTGAATTTTTTACATAAGTTACAGGAAAGCACTATACAGAGCAGATCCTACCTTCTCCTTTCTCAAACAGAAGTCTGTTATCAAGTGGCCAGACAATCAAGGCTATTGTTTGGTATTGAATTCCAGAGGCAGGAACAGGAATTTTGATGAATGCAATGGTTCCACATTATAGGGTGTGGTGTGATTTCTTTCACCAGTATATCAATCCTCATCTCTGTTTTCCTCCCCACTGGAAGTCAAAGCTGGTCCTCTCTTTCCACTCCTCCTTCCCTCTGCCTGAGGTCGGCCTACATCATGCTGAATCACTTGTTTATGCATCTGTGCTCTAACATCATTCCTTGAAATGGCCTGGTTTAAGGAAAAATAAAAATGCCATCATCCCACTTTTCACAAGGAAAAATCAAAAAGTGTGCTTTCATTGGCTCTCTCACATGATTTTTTTTTCTTCTTTTTCCATATCTATAACCAAAAAAGGCATTCTAAATGCTAAAAGATATTGGCTTTTAAGTGAGATTCTTGAAGCAAAATGACCAAGACATATACCACAAATAATGAATAACCCTGGATGGCAATTTATTTGGACATTTACACATAAATACAATAAGGGAAATCACATAATTTCCAAGAGAGTTTGAGGCATAAAATATAAGGAAAATACTTGTCTCAATAAAGAAATTGCTCATCCAGCTCCAGTAGTAACACATTTAAAAGATTAATTTCCTCTTCTGAAAGCTCCTCTGCAATGGTAGATCTGTCCTTTTCCTCCCCTGTGAAATATGGAAATGTGCCTGCAACAATTTGTGAAAATAAACAGCCTTCTTTGCCAAGGAAACCATAAGCTGAAACTGTCCTGGTTTTTATATCTATATGGATTGCAATCCATACCCTCCAGAAATATATTGTTTGTTATCTTAAAGACATGTGAAGCAACGTATTGTTCAAATGCATTGTTTAAAAGGGACTTTTATTTGTTGTGGCACTTTAAGGTTTCTTGAGGGACTTGTCTGTAAATTGCTACTGGCAAATCTTAAAAGATGGAAGGGAAAAGTGTGTTATTTTCTGAGTGTTGACTGTGTGTCAAAAACATACCGTTCCCCAGGAGAGAGGCTTGGCTTATATTAGGTGATATAATACAAGCACACACATTTCCTGTAGAACAGCAAGAGGCTGTTCAACAAGGTGTCAAAATATAGGGTGCATGGTAGATATTCAATTTATAGTGGATAATCTCTAGAAAGTAAGGTGGAAAAATATATTAAAGAGGGATTTGAAGCAGCAAAAGCATAAGGGGAAAAGCAGAGATATGGAGATGAGTAGAAGAAAGGTCTCCACTGAGAGAACATTTTCCACTTACCTGAAAGTTTCTTATTATTGAACTGTTCTTTAAAAAGCAAAACCATTTTAGATTCTTTCAGCACTCTGGTAGTAGCTCGTGAGAACTTGAGCTTCTGCACTCCATGATTTACACATCTGTTACACTGCTGAGCAAAGAGCCACCTATTAAAAATTCATTGATTTGCATTGATCTGAATTTGTTTGCATAAAATAAAGGAAGAGGTTGCAGGTATACTGGTTTTGATCCACTCAGACTTTGAGTTTTACAATATTTTCAGGATTTCTGACTCTCTTTGGCATACACACTCTGTCATAAATACCTTGACCTTTACTCTTACCTTTACATAGTCAAAGAATGGTGGGGGAAAGAAAATGCAGTTAGGAAAAATTAATCTGTGGTAAAGCAGTGGTTTATCAGATGTGAGAAAAAATGAAAGCTTTCCTGCATGTGAGAGGTTTTAGGATTATTATTTACTTATGTTCCATATATACCAATTGTCCCCTCCTTTAATCTCTCACCAATATTATTCCTCTAAAACACATGAAATTTTATTTTAGTCTTTCTATCACAATTACAGATTTTTGCTGCCCAGACACAGCACACGGATGCTTTCTCTCACTCAGAAAAATCTCCCCAAAGTTTTCTGAGCACACCTGTACATTTACCAATCCTTTTTCATTGACCTTCTTAGAGTTCGTGGCTTCATGAGGACTCTGTGGGCAGAGTTGTGGAGTGCTCAGCCAAGGGTCAGGACTGAATTTTTAAGGACAGAAGTAAAAAGGAAGCCAGCTGCCCATCAATGGTGCATTTTGCTATTGCTTACAGAAGGAGGTAGAATGTTTGCAGGTCCAGGATATCTCAGCTGGTCCATATGGATGCAAGACATAGAAAATGCATTTTCTGTTAGGAAAATCTACAGGCAGAGAAGGTTTGAAATGCACTCTTTATAGTGTATGTGGTTTTAATGCTATTTCTTCTGTGGTATCATCCATATGGTATCATGGATGAATTTATCACATTTTTAATGTGATAAACTAATTCCTTACTAAAATATGCACACAAGGTATTGCAGGCAAGAATTTTAAGGACCTTGTTTGTTTCCCAAATTTTGCTTGTAAGAAGCATGCAAACAAAATAAGTTTACAATTTCAGGTACTACTTTGCGTTGTACAGAGTAGCTACAAATTTTTACATCAAAAACAAATAACTGAGAAGCACTAAATCTGCATTATAATCTGATTAGACTTAAGGATTATGAAAGACAAGATGAAAAAGAACGGTGCTTTTCTCTGCACTATTTTTTGAATAAACAGTGTCTAAATCTCCTTGAGCTTTGTAGATTTTACATTTAGGCTGAGCATTTATTTGAGTCAATAGGATGAGAATCAGATGCTGCTATGATAGGTTAGGGGTCCAAACCACCTCCCAGATGTGAGGGCTCTGATGATTTTTGGTGTCTTTCATATTACAATACAGGAAGAATATAAAACTATTAGAAAGCATTTGCAAGAGGGCTGCAAAGAAATCACTGGGTGAAAGACCTAGAGGAGAAGTCCTACAAGGAGAGGCTGAGGTCACTTGGTCTGTTCAGCCTGCAGAAGAGGAGACTGAGGGAAGACCCCATTGCAGTCTGCAGCTTCCTTGTGAGGGGAATCAGAGGGGCAGGCACTCATCTCTTCTCCGTGGTGAGCAGTGACAGGACCTAAGGGAATGGCCTGAAGCTGTGTCAGGGGAGTTTTAGGTTGGATATTGGGGAATGGTTCTTCATTCAGGGAGTGGTTGGGCACTGGAACGGGCTCCCCAGGGAAGTGGTCACAGAACCAAGCCTGACAGAGCTCAAGATCTGAAGGACACTCTCAGACACGTGGTGTGACTCTTGGGACTGTCCTGTGCAGGGCCAGGGGCTGGACCTTGATGACCCTTGTGGGCCCCTCCCAGCCGAGGAGACTCTGCAATTCTATGGGTTCTTTGGTTATGTGACATGACATTTGTCAGGCTGGACAGTTCTCATGGCAGGAAGGGAAAGAGTTGTATCCAGCTCTCCTGCTACATTGCTACCACGGTAAAGCCATGGCTGTGTTGAACCCAGCAGTAATTTTGCACAGGGACAGAGCCAAGGAGAGAATCATTTGTCGCATGCCACAGCCACAGAGAGTAAGGCCATGCTCTCTACTGCTTATCCACTGAGGGAATTCTGGGAATTTCTTCCACCCCACTGCCTTCACAGAGTCTAACGAGCCCAGGAGACCTCCAGCATGTCACCCAGCTAGAGGAACAGATCTCTGGGCCCTGCAGCGATTGTTACCATGAACCACTGAGCAGTGGTACCAGGATGAGCCTGGTGTTACCTGCAGGTAGAGATGACAAGAAGCTGAGAAGGAGAAGGACCAGTTGTCACTCTTCTACAACTCTGCCTAGGTGTCAAACTTTGCAGAGTTTCCCCTATAACAGTGGTTTGGGTGATTCCTGTTTTGGCTGCTGATTCTGCTCTGCTGTCAGAGCCAATGTCCAGTGTGTTACACGTGATGGCCAGCTGTGCAGGAACCTGGGCAAAGGCGTCAAGTGACACCAGGGTGAGGACACTGTATGCCAGCCAGATCTGCAGCTGACTGGTACACTTGGTTCAGCCTTTCCTTGGCTGTTCTCATTTATGACAGTGGCCAAGTTAAGGAAAAGGGCTGTATTGGGTGGAGAATATTTTCTTGTGAGATTTGAAGTGTATTTCCAGCACATAAAGTTTGTGACTTGCAATATAACTCTAATGAAAGTGTGCAAGGGAGTTTTGGGGGTTGTTGTTGGTTTGTTTGTTTGTTTGGTTGGTTGGTTGGTTGGCTGTTTTTAATAAAACAGAGTAATTATTCAGAGTAATTATTAGCTCCTCTAATTTCTGACAAAACCAGGTTCAAGCAACAACTCTTCCAAGGCAAGAGCAGTATCTCAGAAATATATTCTTTCCCAGGACTGCTATCCTAGTAAATTTGGGAAACCTATATCCCTGTTTCACCTGGAAAAATAGTGCTATGTGGGTAAACTACCTGAATTGGCCAAATGGTTAAATATAAAAGGGAAGAAAACAGAAGATTCACAAACTTCCCATGACTACATATCATCTCCTTTTTTTCCCACAGTCTCACAAATAGAGAATCAATGTGGGATGTGGGAGGTTCCCATTGAATTCAGTCCTTTTCTGGGAAGGACTTCACCCACATTAGAATTCCAATCACATTTATTGTGGTTTTTTCTGAACTAGAAATACGTTCTTAATAAAGATATTCCATTTTATACAAATAATTAAGCATGGCAGGAAGAATTAGAACAGGTTTTTCCCCTTCTGATAGTGTCTGCATGTCTTGCTCTCCATCCTGTTATCTAAACCATGATATCATTAATTTGCTATTATTCTTTCTTCCCTGCTCTCTGTTCATAACAGTTCTTGGGCTGGTGGACAACAGGAGCACTGCTACTTCTGGCCAGAAATATCTTCCCTGGAGGAGGACAGTTTTGTAAAACTCCTTTCAGAGTGTCTCTAGGGGAACATAAGGGGACATTTCATTTGTAACCAAGAAGCCCACACCCAGTAGATACTTCTCTCTACTCTTTTCAGTTATCTGTTGAAAACAACTCATGGTGTGTAAATAGTGCCTGCATGTGCCCACATGACATACATCAGGGCTGTCATCTCAAAGATGCAAATTTATTAGCTGAAATGTCTGCAGTGCTTGTTCACAAACTGGGCTACCAGTAAGTGTCTAGATAATCACACTCCTGAGCACATAGATCACCTGTATATAAAGGAAGCACCACCATCACATTGTTAAGACTTCCATTTTCCTGAGGGAAAGGGAATGTATGTATGGATGGAAATGGAATGAAATGTCTCTATGTTCTGTCTCCTTTGCATATTTAAGGACAGTTACGATGCTGTGAGCCCATTCCTGCAGGGACAAAATAGCTCTATTAAGATTTCTGGGTCAGCTCCAACTCATGCATAATCTATACTCTGATCTTACTTAAAAAGGTTTTGATTTTGCACAGATTAACTAAGAACCAGGTGAGGAGTTAATTAAATGAGTTGGCTTTGATAAAATTTCACTTATTCAGTTTCATGGAGCATAGTCATACAAGTATTTTCTCCCTCTGCACTTCACTTTATTTATCTAAAGTTCCTAAACCAAGGAAAACAAACTTTACATTGCTTTCTAATCAATATTTTCCTTGCATCCCTGCAACCAACAGCACAGGGTGACAATGTCATATTCAAGATAAATGGGCTTTGGAAATGCTCTTTTCCTGTATAATTGAAAACAGAGCTACACATTAAAAAAGCATTTACTTTTTGATGTTCTCTTGTACAGGGGAAATTGTCTGGCAGAATGAGTCTAGGTTTGTGCTTCAGAGAGGCAAGAACCTTTCTGATCTCTCCCTGTGTATGGTCCCCTCTCATCATACTCTCTAGAAGAATAATTTATTGCATTTTTCCAGTTCTTCCAAAACATAAAATCCACCACTTCTGATTTTCTTTTTTATTAATGTGATCCCAACCCATTATTTTAAAAATAGTATTTTGCAAATGGTTAGAAAAAAATATTTTCAGAAATTAATTTTGATAATTTTTTCTATTGCAAACTTTCATACAGCAAAGAAGCTTAAAAAATGTTTTCCTTTCCTCTTTTTTTACTATTTTAAAGATTCATCTTTTAGAACTGTTGCATTATTCATCTGTACCACCTGACTTTAAAGTTGTTTTATTCTTTAATACTATCTATCTTTTACAGTAAAAATAATGTAATGATTTCTTGGAAAGAAGTATTTTGCTCACATACTGAGTTGTGTTATAGCTTATCTTGCCAAATAGTTCAAATTTGACATTTTGACTTCAAGTCTCTGCATATTTTATGTTGAAATACTGTGCAGGTATTAGTTTTACAGCAAAAGTACTGGTCTAAGTATAATAGTTAAAATCAGCTTTTTCTGCTGCTTACGGAATTTACCCAGACAAATTCATATTTTCTCAAGGTATTCTATTAAGTTTAATTTAATTTTTTTTTCAGGGCAATATGAACAATAAAATGGAATGTGCCTTGTAGGTTGGCTGTGTGGCCTGTTTCCCAGTCATTTGATGTTGCTTCCTGTTCCCCAAATGCATCCTTTGCGCAGCTGATGGCTGTAGACTGCACACCAGAGGATGTATTTTTCTCAAGGAGAGTGTTGGCAACTGCACAGAAAGGAAATGTTGTTACACAAACATGTTCAACCTTTTCCTTTCATTCATTGTATAAACTTTGCCTCCAACACTCAGCTTACAACTCTTATCATGCTAGACCACAGCAAAGGGAGAAGGTGGTAGCTGAAAATCAAATCAGATAAAGAAAGAAGCAATTGCTTGGGGTAAAGAATCAGAGCTTCTGGTTCTATTCCTTCTGCCTTGGCTGAGCTTCTTTTTTCTCTATTCATTGTTCAGTTCAGAATCCTCTTAATCTCACACAGGTTCTTCAAGAACACATAATGGCAATAGAAAAAAAAAATTTAAACTGCTTGGGTTTTTGCAAAGAGTTGTGTTTGAGGTTACTTTAGATGACTGCTCAGGTATCTGGTGCTTCACATGTTATGTTATGGATGGTAAGCATATCCTTGAAGTCCACAAGTATTCCAAATTGGTTTCTAGTCTTCATCTTTAATAAATCAATAATGACAGTCCTTTCTGGATGTTAAGAAGTAGAAAAGCTGTAAACATTTCTGGTAAAAAAATCTATAACTGGAGAATCCATGGAAATCTCCATCTCCATTTTAAAATTATCTGATAGTTCTTCTAGACATTACAGCCTACAGAGTCAGTTCAGAACATTGCAATTCTGTCACTTCATGTTGAGTAAGAAATTCCATTTTCATCACCTGCTTCACGAGAATCACTGAAGAGGTTTATCAGGAATAAATTAGCATATTCTTAGGACCTCAGATTTGAAATGAACATAAATCTTTGACTGGTCAAAAAGCATTTATTGGATGAAAAACTGTGATATTTAACAAATATCACCTGCCCTTTCTTCTTGTCTGTAGTTCTTCCTGGTGGATGATTTTGAAGTGGGCCAAGGAAACAGCAATGACAACTAAATTATGAGCTTGTGGGTGCACCTGCTCTAATCTGGCAATAGAGAAAAGATAATTTACCCATACCCCACTAAAATAAGTCTAAAATAAGGATTTTAAAGGCTTATGGGCCCTGTAGTGTCATGAAGTTTCTAGAGCTCTTAAAGAAACAAACAAATCTTCATTACTTCTGTTGATAAGGAAAAAAATTTCCAATTCTTTTTGTTACCATACCATCTTCTGCTTTATTTACATTCTCCAGATCCTTTTGTATGAGCTCTTCCTTTCTGTAAAACTGCAGATTGTATGTACCAAGAAGTTTATGATTATTCTCATTCAGCTTTATTCTGGCCTTGTATGGCCCATTTTCAGTATAGAGCTTGGTTTTGAAATTTAAATAGTACTTCAAATTCAACAACTGTGCCACACTTTGATTTAGCTGTTAATGTCCTACAGAGAATGTCACTCCCCTATTAGAGCTTGAGTAATTTTAAGTTGTTCCCTCAGATCCATTAACATTTCACAGGGCAGAAATACAGTCTGATTGACAAGAAGATGTTTTAGCTGGAAAAGTCCTGAATGTAAACTTGACAAATGAGCAAACATGGCATGGAAATCACAGGAGGAAAACAACTAGGGAATGGCATGAGATTTTTTGCAAAATTGCTTTTCTGGTAAAGTCACATTTCAAGCTGAATGATTAGCACTTACTCAGCAGATCATCATGCACTGACCTTGGTAGTATCACCAGGGTCAGATTTGCATACATACTCACATGCATGAATAATTCTCAAATTTTCCATTACATTAGGCCCAAACAGTTTGGGGTTTTTTCTCTATCACGCATGAATGTCTTCTCCATGTTCCTTTTGAAATGTAGAAAGTGGGTTCACTCTTAGAATAATGTAGCACACTGGTGCACTTTCTCCTTACAGCTGTTTCCCTGAAAAGCCCTCTTTTATATTAAACTTGTTTTTTGTAAAGAGATTTCCCCTTTTTTCTAGTCATTAAGTAATGGCAAAATACTGCTCATCCATGCTTGGGATGTGGTACCACCTGCTTTCAGATCACTGTCACTGACTGATACTATGCAATAGCTTGATCTATCCTATCTTGTTATCAGGTATTACCTGTTAATGCTAATAGTTCTCCCAGAGCAGCAGTGGAGAAATGGCAGGATTCTTTCTGCAAAAACAAGGTGGGAGATAAGGAAGAAGCTTTCTTCTGCTCAGACTCGTCACTTAGCAACACATGGAGATACCATATTCTATAGCAAGTGGAATATTCTATATACAGAACTCCTCGTTTTTCTAATGCCTTCTCTAAGTTTTTTTTCAAGGTAACAGCTCTTTAACATAGATACATAGTTGCTACTAGAGCTGCACAGAAGATGGAAGTCCTGTGTCTTCAAGGGTTTTAAGTTTTTACTTTGGATTTAACTGAAACATAATCATCAACAAATTATTTATGTAGAAAAAAATTGTTATATCAAAGTATTTTTACTTTTTATTTTTCATTTCATAGCAACGTTCCTAACCTACAAATATCAATCTACAGATACATTTTCATGGGAGTTTGGTTTATCAGGTAGCTGGCTCAGAACACAGAGCATGCAAAAGAGAAATTTCTAAAGAGTTTTGCAGGTAGATTTAAATAATAGAAGAACTGCTGTTTGTATCTAATAAAATCCTTCAGCTGTAGCTAGCCTTCCAGTACAGCAGAAACCTGAGAAATATTTTGAATATTTGGAAGTGAATTGAGTTTTTTTGCAACACTGAAAACAGCAATATCTTAGAAAATACCTTAATTCATTTATTTATTTTAGAAGCTACAGTATTTATAAAGGTAAAATCTGTTTTTTAAGCAGTAAATTCACTATAGTCATCTTTAGAAGTAGGTTGTAGTTTTCAGCATATTTTGTATGTCCACACAGCAGAAGTATTTTTCCTTCATCTTTTCAGTTTGCTGAGTGTGTGATTCTGAATCTTCCCTGCCTTTGTCATTTTTGTAGGTCATGCTTTAGCCTACATCTGTAACGTTTGCACAGCACGAACAGTGCTTACTGTACCTTGACTTATCACACTCACTTCCACCATTGTCAGTTCAATCAGACAAGAAATGCTTATAGCCTTTTGGAAGGTCACATATGATTCAAGGAGGAATTTCTTACCCATGTGAGAGATGTGTTTTTTCTATAGTTGGGGTTCATACTATTTCATCTGATGCTGTAGGATTCAGATATGCCAGTGACATGCCTCAGTGCAGCTACACGCTATCCTGTTCACACCACCCACTCTATATTTATAGCTGAAACCTTTAGTTTATGAAAAAACATTTGTAATACTCTCATGCAGTCATATAGTTATCATCTGCTAATTCTCTTCACAGAGAAAAGCAAGGCACAATTCTTCCCAAGCATATTTCTGAATTTCACAGTCTCTGAACCTCAGAGAAAAGAAAAACAATTCTTATAATTTCCTGTGCCTGTGTTTGTTCAAAAGAAGAATGCAATATGGAGATTGTTTACCAAAGTGATGGTGTTTTGTTTCCTTGGCCTTTGTTTCCTTTCCTTGTGTGTCGGGACTGTTGGTTGACAGTCACGAGATTCTGTGCAGTTGTGTGAGAGTCGAGTACTTAGCAGATTCAGTTTAGATGTAATGTAATATTGTGTAATATAGTATAACATGACATATTAAAGTAATTAATTAGCCTTCTAATAAGATGGAGTAAAGTGCATGATTCTCTCCCCTCGTCATTCCTGCCTTTGTCACGAGTGCCCTGCATATTCTCTATTCCTATGCTTCAAGAAAAGAGAAACCTTGTTATTTCAGTGGTTGTTTTTAATATGTTGGCTCCAAGGATTAAATGTATTCAAGGCTTTTATGAGCTTTAAAGAAAGTGTGTGGGAGGGATCAAGAGAAGGAGGTCATCCTCCTTGCCGAGTTATGGGCATGAGAGAGATTTACAGTCCCAGCACAGCACACCTCTGTGTGGATGTAATGTTCCTATCTGATGGAGATGGCATCCTGGCCACCACCTACAGCAGCACAGGCCAAAGCTGATAAATGTGTCCTTGAGAGTTTCATTTTTGTTCTTCATAGGACATCTCATCAGCATTGCTTGTGCTCTGCAAGAATACAAGAGGTTGGTTGGCAGAAAGAGTAAGGATAAAAGATCAAAACATGCCCCTCCCCCGCCCCCCCAAAAAAAAACAAACAAAAAAACCCCAAAGGAAACTAAGGGAGGTATTCAAGGCAGCAGCTGGAGTTATGGGATCATTTTCTGATTTGCTTTTGGCAATTAATGTCTAGTCTTTATAACTAAGAGGTTTTTTAATGTACCTTGAAGAGCAGTGGGCTTCATTGCCTTTTAAGTTGGACAGCTGTACAAACTCTGAAGAGTTAGATTAGTGTTGTCACCCTTGCTAAGAGCTGTACTGCATTCAGCCTGTAGATGTTTTGTTCCATGTTTACAAAGAAAAGGTTGAGGTCCAGAAGTTAATTTGAAATACATAGGATACAGTGATCTCTATATAATTGCATATTAAGCTGTTTTCTGTTGGATGAAAGATTCAAAAAACTCTGAGGCTATGCAACTCCAGATCATTAAATAATTTTTTCAAAAAAATTAAATGTGCAAAAACTCCCCACCTGGGCTAAATATGTTTTAGATGAAATAGATGTATCCAAGTGAGGAAGTCCTGCTTGACCTCAGGGCTGTAAAGGAGCTAGACAATGTAATAGTTAAATCACTAGCAATTATGTTTAAGAATTGTGAAAAACTGAATACCAAACATGTTATTTATCCCTGAAAGGGAGAGTATGGAGGACATGGAAAATTATAGCTCGCAGCACTTAAATTTAATCCCTGCAACAAATCATTAGGCAATCAGTTTAAGTATCTAGAAAGTAAGACAGCAATAAAAACTATAGTTCTTCCAAAGTAAATCAAGCCAAACAAGCTTTGGAAAAGGCAGTAGATGGAAGGTACTTTGACTTCTGCAATTATGATTCTTAGATATGATTATTCTGTGATTATGTGATTCTCAGAACCATGCTGAGAAAGTGAGGTGAAGATGAAATCTTCATAAGGTTGGTGTGCAATTGGC
The DNA here is from genome assembly GCF_027477595.1 of Haemorhous mexicanus. NCBI lineage: Eukaryota > Metazoa > Chordata > Aves > Passeriformes > Fringillidae > Haemorhous > Haemorhous mexicanus. Next base: position 45,876,555 of record NC_082342.1, read on the forward strand.
CAGAAAAATATCACAGATAACATATATTTATCATCCATATTCAAGGCATCTTTACAGCTCTAGGAGAACTCTTTGGAGTTCAGTTATATTTGATATTTTCTGTAGTAACAGAAAATTATATAGACGTTTAATTTATGCTGTTTGTAGCTTTTACCATATGGGAATAAAAGAGGGCTAGCAAACCATTTAGATTGAGATCAGAACGAGAATTAAAAGTTAGCTTTTGAAATAGACCTGAAGTCATGAAATCAGAAAAGTTACAAAGGCAAAATAACTGTTAACAAAAAAGGGTATGGGATATATACAGATTCATAAAAGCAAATATTATTTTTGCCTCTACTTTTTTGGTATGGTCTGTGTAAACAAAATGAGGCAGCCAAACTGTTTTCTTTTTACTACTTGTCAACTCTTACTTGGAACACTACACCATGCTGCCAAACTAGGAGAATATCTAAAAACAACAAGTAGAATGCTGGGGCATACAAAAAACCCCTGAAAAACTATACAGCCATGCCTGTAACTTTGATCTGCACAAAATGGGGCAAATGTGGAAGGTTGGCAGATATGTCAAGTATGAGAGGCTTTGCTGGTCATTGTTGGATCACTGGGTATTTTAGCCCTTGGTGGTCAAAGAAGCTATTTTCTATTCAAAGGAGTGAACAAAAAGAATGTAAAATCCAGCTCCAAAACTCAGGCCTCTATGTTTTTCTAAAGTGCTATATTCACAATAAATCTGTAGTAAATAAGTTTTAATTGGGGTGACAAAATTGAATAAATCTATGGCTTCTGGGATTTAAATATTTCAAATGAACAATGGAGACACTGGACTTCTCTCTTAGGTATGTATTTTAGTGTGCAGATTTTGAGGAAAGCAAAACATTTTTTGTGAGTATTGATGTGATTCTCATCTTCCCTTTGGCTTTGATTCTTCAAAATCTCCCAGGCCAGGGTTTTGGTTTTTTTTTTTAAATAGGCAATATCAGCAAAGTTTTGATCATTGATGTTGCATCATTCTCTGCTTTAGACACACAAAAATTACAAGTGACAGATGGGATTGAAATTTCTGAATTTTCATCTATCTGGGAATTATTTAGCAGAAACATACTTATTCTTCCCTTCCCCATCCCTACTGTCAGTTTATGACCTTCCCAATCTGACCTGCCTGCTTCTTGTCTCCTCTTGGGTTATTTTACTGCACGGAGGGAAAAGAGGTTCCTCCTCACTCAATGAAGTGGTCTGAGTGGTACATCAGGTCTCACCTCTCAGCTGTTTTAGAGGCAACTTTACTCACAGTTTGCTTCTGTTTCTAATACATTGGGGATCTCTTCTACAGCCCAGACACCCACTGAAGAGCAACAGGATATACCCACTTCTAAAGTAATAGATCTGCATTTGGCTCTGTTTCTAATACATTGGGGATCTCTTCTACAGCCCAGATACCCACTGAAGAGCAACAGGATATACCCACTTCTAAAGTAATAGATCTGCATTTGGCTCCTCTACGAGAAGCCCCAGTCTGTGCTCATCATTGCAGTCATGAATGAGAGAGACAGTTCCAGTTACAAAAAATATTATTACTTTGTTTCTGCAGCATATCAAAGACCTCAGAAAGAGCTGCTTCTAGCAGAACTAGACACGTGTTTTGCTCATATCTCCTCAAATTCTAAGCAGGAAATGTAAGCTTTACATTCCCAGTAGAAATATTAATACTGCTATGTTACACTTATTATGTTATTCACCACATCAATTAAACAAAATAAAACACAAAATGTTAAACGGTTTAGAAGAAAAATGAGCGCAGAGAACACTTCACAGCTAATGGTTTTCAATATTATTCCTGGTATTCACTGCAAGTTTTCTTAAGGGATTCTCAAGAATTTTGCTGCGTACTTTTCAATGAGACATCTTTGTTCTTATGCAAACACTCAGAGTGCCACCAGCTTGTGTCAGTTTTGCTAAGCTGCACATGGGGACTGAGAAGTGATGCTGCAAAACTGTGGAGTTCTCTATATAATTTCACTATGATAACCACAGTAAAAACAACAGAGCGTGCAAAGGTGATGCTCTGATGATTCCTCTGTGGGAGACAATATGGAGACAAATAATAGTAATACACTTGAGGAGAAAAAAATAGACACCTTCAAGCATAGGAATCATGAAAATAGAACAAAATATTTCAGCTCAAGGAATAAGAATTTTGTTCATACATACCCAAAACTTTGGGCTATAAATTGATAATTCAGTTTTGGAATTTGCGGAGGAAAAAAAGTACATTAATAATCACAAGACCAAAGCCTCCATTTGACATTGAAAAAAAAGATTGCAGGATGCATCAGTTGGGACATTTGTATTGGAGATACAAAAATAGTCACGTCACAGTGGTAGTACATCCTTAGGAGTATCATGTGAAATTTTAGTCATTCTGTTCAGGAAGAAAAAATTTCAGACTGGGAGAGCTGTATGAGAGAACTGTCAAAATTATCAAGGGAACTGTGCTTTTTTCATATAAGGACTAAAATAGTCTGATTCATGTGGTTTTCAAAAATAATAATAAAAAAAGAAGTTAAAAAAAAGAAAGAAAAGAAAAAAGAAAGCAGGGCAATAAACCCATTCTTTTAAATGTATAACATGCTGGCATGGAAAAGAATTATATAAGCTCTGCAATAATTTAAAACAAATGGCATTGATTTGCCCTGGGAATCAATAACATAGAAGCCTGAAATTACAAGAGTATAGGTATCAAAAAAAGAAACTTTAAATAGAAAGTGAATACTTCTGGAAACCAAAATCCTAGCATTTCAGCAATGTGCAATAACAGCTGTTCTGGAAAAGATCACGCATTTCAGTGAATTTCAGTAAGAGTATTCAACATTATGACAAAAGGTAGTGATTGTAGTTGGACATAACTTCTGTAGTCCTTTACAAGATGAGATGGTAAGCCAGGAGTTCTGCAACAGGAAGAAGCAGTTTCCTTACCATTTACTTCCTGTATCCCCATCCAGAATTAAATTTCAGCCATCTTGTTACCGAGAACTTTTCTGTGGAGAGGATCCTTAAAAAAAAATTCCTGTAAGAGAAACACAGAATTTTAATACATATGAGTCCATGAATAAAAGAGGTTTAGCTCAAAAGACTGAATGCCACAAAGTTTTTTATACCAGGTTGAAAAGGTAATATTTTTTATAAGAAAATATCCTTAGAAGTCCCTCATAAACAATCTAGATGTGCTATTCCAAAACAGTTTATAATTATCAGAACTTAAATTTAAGGGCTCTTATACCAATTTTACCCTAGCAAAATTCCACTGACTTCATCAAGATACATCACAAACAGATTTGATGTCACTCAGAATTAAGCCTATCCTAGGCGTAACTTTGAAAAAACTGGCTGAGCTCGTGCAGAGAAATATCAATATGGTAAGTTATGCAGGAAGTGATCTTCCGTGGCTGCAGTTTAGGTTTACATCTCTTTCACCACAAGTGTATGAATGGGTATTTTACAATTTTCAAAGCTCCATATAGTTTATGACGCTACCCCCATTATAATGGGGTCAGTGCTTTTGATTTTTTTGTTGTAGTAGATCATTTACACATTTACATCATTTTGACATCTTGTTTTACAAATACCCAGTTTTTTACAACATTGTGAAAATATGTCTGTCCAGCTGTATTTACTTCAAAACTCCCTTTTGCATCTCAAATTGATCACCCATGTAACTTCCATAATACCAATGAAAACACAAAAACACTACAGTTTGCTAAGTATAAATTTGAATGGAAAAAGAACTATTTCAATGAAAAAAATCAAAGAAAGTAAGGCTTATGAATTTTTTACTATATCCTAAGAACCAAATCTAGGAAAGCCAGGTCCTTTCTAAAAACAAAAGAGATTCGAAAAAATATGTTTTGCATCATGCCATGACGCATGAAGATAGGAGAGGAATGATACCTATACCCCAGCCTGACACACATTCCTGCTCCCTGCAAAGGTCTGTGCTGTCTTACACAGCCCTGTCCTCACCTCCCCAAGAGGTCAGTGGCAGATGAGTCTGCTCAGAAATGCCCTTCCCAGAATCAGCCACAGACCTGCACTTCCCTTTTCTATTGAGTCATCTCAAAATATTGGCTTCAAAAGGGGTAGAAAATTTTATATGCTGTGCTCAGCACAGTCTAATATGCAAATCCTGGATGGAAAAACTGTGATAAAAATAAAAATTTACTTCAGTGAAGGAAAACAAAATGGTCTTTTGAGGACATAGGGATGCTCAGCTCCTGAGGTTCAGGGACTATTTACAGCAACATGTAACATACAACAATTAATTTGCTTTGTGTTGATGGCTATATGACCACAGTATATATTCTGAAAATTATTAATGAAAAAAAAAGAAGTGTTTCACTAGTAGCATATCAGATTCAAGAGGAATTTGAGCATACATTCTCTGAACATTTTCTGAATCCCTTGTTATTTCATTACCTAAAATCGCAATGGTCATATTTCTTACCTAGACCCATTCAGGCTCTCTGCACAAAGTGAATTTCATCCATTAAGCAGATTGAAGATGTTCTTACTATATTGTTAGTGTCATTGTCAGCAATGATTTGTGTTTAAGAGAATGTGGACAAATGTACCCAAATTCATATGTGGTGGTATTGTCCAGAAACTGGCTGTCACTGGTGGAAAAATATATAATTTCATTTTAAATAAGTTGCCTGTTGTTTTCTACTTTAGCTTTACTAAGAGCTAAAGTAGAAAATTACTTATTAGAAAATTAGCTAATAATTACTCTGCCATCCCAGCTCAGTATGTATTATTTCATCTTTTGTTATTAACTACTGGAATTACTATCCCTGCAGTTTGGAAAGGGCTCAATATTTTTTCATTTGACAGATGGCTTACCAAAATCTGGGTAAGTCTTAGCCATGAGGAAAAAAGCCTCCAAAACATTAGCCCTAGGAACAATTAATAGTCCAGATATCTAAGTATATTATTATTTTTAGTATTATACTGCAGCTAGCAATAGAAGAGAAAGTCAGAGTTTTTGTAATATTCTTCTCTTTACACTCCCAAATGACATGGATCCACCAGGATGCAAAGACATTGCCTGAGTGTGTGGCTCTACTTTTCCAAATTAGATATATCCTTGCATGTTGTTTGGGAGATGTAAATTTCAATTTACTTCCAAGCAAGTGGACGTCAAATCAGACCTTTCAATTCTCATTCAGAAAGTCTGACCTTGCTCTGAAATTCTCAATGCCAGTGTAGCCTTATGCTCCTTCAGTCAGTTCATTAGGACTCACACCAGTATAATTTTTTTCAATGGGCTGAGGTTTACAGTAAGAAGCAATTTGCTTTAGTTTAAATGCAGGATAGGTAGAAAACATGAATGAAATTTTCAACACAAATCTGAAATAGTAAGCAGAATGATCAAGATACTTGGAAGCTGAAAACTATGGCTTTAACTTATTCTACTGAAATAATAGAGGAGAAGGGAGCAGTTGTGAAGCAGTAGAAGAAAGCAATGTGTTGTCAGCAGTGAGGTTAAAAGATTAGCATTTTGTACATGTGTGGGTAATTATGGCTGAAAGAAAATGGAGGTATTAGCTGAAGATCTGGGATTTTTATAACCAGGAGTTTGCATTACTCCTGAGAGTGAGATCCAAGCCATCTTGCTCAAAATAAGTAGCCTTTCCCAGAAAGTTACATACCAACTGGAGTTTACCAGATTGAAAACCAGGATGTTTATCAGTGTGAGTAAAAAGTCAAGATTTGGCCTTAGCTTGGGCAAAGGCAATAATTTTGTTAGTTTCATCACTTCTACACTGACACGTACTGCACTCTAAGTCTAGGTCATAGACCTGCTAAGCCACCACTAAAAATGGTCTCCATACTCTTGCTTTAGATTGGTCATTTGTGCCTACACACAAGAAGCATTGCTGCAATGTAACTATGGGTTTCGGGAACTTTGTCATCCTTCCTCTATCCTTTATTTGTTTTCCTACTCCTTTTCCTCTCATTTTCCTTAGGCAGGAAGAGCTGATAGGGAAGAAATGACAAGTGGAAGAGGATATTTCTCCTAATGCAAAAGTTCACTCGTGAGGACCTTCCTTCCTAAGTCTGTCACCGTGTCCATTTCAGTCCCAGCAGCTCTGGTTTTATTGCTGGTGGAAGACATTCTTGCGAAAGCATTGTTCATACACTTCTGCCTTCCTCCACAGGCAATCAAGTTACAAATTACAAAACAAGTTACAAATTCTCAGGAATGTCTTCTGTTTGACTGTTATCACCTTAAACAAATTCTTCATTCCAGACTTCATATACCATTCCCTCTTTTATGAAACAACAATTTCCATTGTGTTCAATGCGACTTTTGATGATGAAGAAAAGATTTTAATCTGAAAAGGAAAGAACATATATGTTATTGATCTCTGATCATTGCAGGGGAATTCGTTCTCAATTGTAGCACAGAAATTTTTTTCAAAAGTATTTGCTATTATGGACAAAAATATCCTATTTAGTAAAATGGTTTTATTTTTGTAAAAATTGCTCAGTGCCGGCTATGCATGAGAACAAGAAAATATTACAACCCTTGTGGTAAGATGAGATAAATATGATTTGCTGGATGTTGAATGATTTGAATCATACCATAACATTGACTGATTATAGAAAAGACAATAAAATAAATGGTGCAAGTTTTTTCTTAACTATTTATGTTTTCAATAAGCTAAACTACTGTGATGCTATGCAAATAAAGTATGGCTAGCCTGAAGCTGAGAAATACAGCTAATTATGTGCTTTTCTAAGACAAGCCATGCTAAATTGTTCTAATGTTTACATTTCCATTTTAATGAGTTTTCCTAGCTTCCACAAAGTTTGTAGTTTTGTTCAAAACTCTGACAAAGAAGCATTTGTGGTGAAGTTTGGCTTGTAACAAAGGTAGACCTCTGTGACCCTGTGATTTTAACAGCAGCTTTTGTGGAGGGTTTCTTTAGTGAGAATGTTACCTGGAGATATAAGGAGCCCTTCATGAAGCAGCTCCGTGACATGTGCACAATAGGACACTGATGACTGAGCACACCACTCCTACACTGAAGAGTGTGTGCTCACGTGAGTGCCTGGATTCAGGGAAAGGAGGAAACCAACAGCTATTTAACAGGCAGATCAACTACCCTTTCTATGTATTTGTAGGTTTGTGTTGACTACTCTTCCTTGTTCCTCAATGATAACATGATTTATATATGCTTTACCTTGGGAGTTACTAAATTGAAATTTAAGTAAAGGAACACAAATAATGAAGATATAAACTCTCAGGCATGTCTGTGTTACAAAGATTTCTGTGCCTGAGTCTTATACATCAACTGATTAACCAAATAATATCTACTACTTTGTACCAGTGAAAACCTAACCAAATAATCTGCAAGCTGAATCTGCCTTGAAATTCAGTCAACCACTAGGTGCCAGATTTGAGGGTAAAGAAAAATCCCACCTGAATGGTAGCACAGAAGAATGAGAATCCCTTCAAACAGGCTGGGCTAGTTGAGAACAATACACTGATACCAAGAAGTAGTTTCTTTGGGAGAAATAAATGCCTTTGAGAGATGTTGATTTCTAACTGGAGGTAAAGCATTTTATAAAATATAAAATTGATAAGCCACAAAAAGTAACAATAAAGGAGGCTTAGGGACTAACATGACTGCCAAAGCAAAATCAGTACTTTATTTCACTGACAGCTGTTCTTTCAGATCTTTTGATTAGCTTGGATGCATCTTTTATTACTTTATGCATCACCTGTTATCCCTTGGAAAAAAGAAAGTGTCACTCCTAAAGTTAAGAAGTGAAGCTGATTAACATAATATATTTTTCCTTCCACAAAAAAGATGGCAATGAAATCAGAAACCAACCATTTGTCTTGGTGATTATTACCACTCCAGAATATGGTAAGTGAATTAAATATTGTATAATGCATATTTAGCATTTAACCTGATCTTCTTCATCAGGAGGTACAGAACATTTATGTATCTAAAGTTGTACACTTGAGTAATTATCTAATAACCATAAACAAGGGTTCAGCCAAGTGGTAATTATCTGTACAACAAATTATTTTTAGGAGACTGAATGTTCCCTATACTAGGCAGCTAAATGTCTTCAATTATGCTCATGATAAGATTTCATGAAAATAAAGCTTTATGAATTTTTTTTTACACATCTAACTCTGACTGACATTATTAGTATGACTTTTGAATTTATGATTCATTTTTCTGGCATTCAGAAGTGTTCCCTATCATATGCTTGCTGTTCCCCATGTTCATACTTGCAAATACACACATTATTTGGGCCTCTTAGCTGTCCATCTCTTTGCAGTAAAGAGGCAAAACACATGGTCAAAGTAAGTTTATGAGGAAAAAGGTATTCAATCCTTAATTTTCTTTCTGAGTTCCTGACAGTGCTACTGAGAGCAAATGCCTCATGGACAAGAGACCCTGTAAAAATAAACAGAAAAAGAAAGAATCCCTCAGTGCATACAGATCTGTAATGATTTATTGCTAACATTCTCTCTGCTGTGATTTGGTTTAGTCTACACCAGTGGAAGCATTGAGGTTTAACATCAAAGTTCAAAAGTAATTGTTCTGGGGATCCTGCAATGTCAGTCATAATGATATGTTTGCAAATTATCATCTTGCAGATTGAATAAAAATAATTATAATGTAGAGTCGTGTGTTGCCCCTCCTATTACACACGCCTGTCAGTAATAACCATAAATAGTTGTAGTAAGTGACATTTTTATGAATTTTAAAAATAAATGTTTAATAAGAACCCTAGGTAGATGGCCTGCTTACCAGGCTACCTGTAAAGACAATCTCTGAACAATAGACAATGCAAACTACTTGATTCTTTCTCTAATGCCAGTGTTATAGTGATCAGAGGATCAAAGTTACAATGTGCTAAAATACCACTGAATTTGGAAACACCACTTAATTTTCTCTTAAAATATTCAGTTTATGGATTGGTTTCTAAAAGCTGTAAAATCCTCAAGTATAAATGTTTCACCTTGCAATTTAACCTACATATGGATGTTTTTTTTTGGGATCATGTCAGTCTGCTGGAATGAGAGGTATCAACTGGGCAACTGTGCTATTGTTAGCTGTTTACTACAGCTCCCAGACCAGACACTACCATCTCCTCTGATCCACATATGTTTGGTTGTGTGAGTGCTCCCTACACCACTCTGTCTGAAATAAAAGAGAATAAATGTAGGGGTTTATAGAGGAGCCTTTTGCACTTCAGAAAGATGCACTGAGTTCATCCTCTGGCCCAGGAGAAAAGCAGTAAGGCATGATGTGATAAGAAAAGACACCTTTTCATTCAAAAGAGAGTGGCTTTATCCAGAGTGCCCCCAGAATTATCCCTGTCCCAATTACTGCTCCCTGAACCCTAAGTGAGTGCTCTCCATGGTGGTCTGAGGTCGGCCTAAAATCACGGCAGAGAGAATGCCGGCAATAAATCATTACAGACAGCCCCAGGACAGTGCTTACAGACCCGAGTTCTGGCCCTGTTTAGTTTAATAATCCCACAAAACAAGGTAGCTGAAGCTGAGAGCCAGTTCCAGTGCAGGACTACTTTCAGGGCAGATGGGGTAGATGGGGGAGAGAGTTCCTTCTTTATTAGGGCACACTCCCTTCCCTCATCTGGAATCAAATGCCCAGATCTTCACCTCTTCTCATTTTCCCTTTACTGCCAAGAATGCAGATGATGGCTGCTTGCTGCTGCCCCAGACAGCTCAAACAGATAAACGGCTGTACCTAAAAATGTGATTCCTACTGGAGATCCATCCACATAGATGTTAGAAAGATATTATGTAAAGATTTCTCTTTATTTTGAACTAAATTATTTGAAGATTTAGGAAAAAGTACTTTGCTGCACTTAAAAAAAGAAGAAAAGAGAAAATAAGATAGCCAGCAACAAGAGAGGGGGAAAAGAAATATTATGTTTTCACAATAAAGTGTAAAAAATAAGGAAAATGTCTGTAATTAAGCTTCCTGTGATTTTTTTTTTATGTTTAATTATAGGAATACCAAGAAATATTTCTAGTTTCATTACTTACAATGTTCCAGGGATTTGAAAGAAGAAGCATGTAATAATGCTCCTTCAACAGACACATCATCTCATTTCAGCAGTAATGCAAAGCAGTAGTACAGCTGCTTTAATGACAAATGCATATTAACTGTGTGCAGGAAGATTTCATGTTGTCCTCAATTTTGAAACAACTATTTCACATTTGATTTTGACACTCGAAACTTGGTTTTGGAAGTAGCTAACCTTTTAGAGAAGTTGCTATATGTGAATTTTTCCAATCCCTCCCACTGTGGACAGGGATATCTTCCACTAGACTGGGTTCAGGCTCTGAAATTCCCATCTAACCTGGCCTTGAACACTTGCAAGGATGTAGCATACACAACTTCTCCGAGCAACCACTTCCAGTGCCCCACCACCCTCACATTAAAGAATATTTTCCTAACATCTAACCTAAACCTGTTCTCTTTCAGTTTTTACCCATTCCCCCATGACTTGTCACTACATGCCCTTACAGATAACCTCTCTTAATTTTTTTACTGTAGGCTCACTTCAGGTGTTGGAAGGCTAAAATTATGTCACTGTGAAGGCTGAATGATCCCAATACTCTTAGCATTTTGCCGTGGGAGAGCAGCTCCTATTAGATGCTTCTAATAAGCACAAATTATTAAAGTGGCTAAAAAATTCTGTTACTTCAGATTTTGATATGAGGAAGAGATAAATAGTGTTATCCATGATGGGGTCAGACCCTACATGAATCACAAAGGACTTCATGTCCTCCAGTCAAGCGTTAGTCATGGCTGTGCTCTGTGCACTTTTTGCTCCAGGTGCAACTGGGAAAAGAGATTATGGCAGGACCCACGTTTTTCAGCCACCTCCACAAGGAATATGCTTTGAGCAAAAGTTTGCTGAGTTCTGCAGTATGCTGAATTCACTTAGAAGACTTTGAAACATTTTCTTGTATTGCCAGTTGGTATATTTTCTAAAGGGATAATTTCTCACCTAGCTTTGTACTCTTGTTTAATTTAAATTTCTTGTTGAGAAACAAAAAATTATCTTTAATTTCTCCATCTGTCTGAGTAATTCTGGCTTAAAAATTGAAAGTTTTACCAGTCATAAATTACTTCACTTTCTTCAGCAAGATACTACAGAACACTCTCTGACAAAAAGGTAAATTATTTACATTATTCTAATTCCAGCAGTCTTTATATATGGGCTAAAACAACATTATGTTTAATTAATAAACTTCTAAAAGAAGGCCATCAGACCATTTAAGAATATAAACTATTTATAAGGAAAAAAAAATTACAATTACTGTTTTTCAGCATAAACATTTCCAACTGTCAGGCTTTGTGTTTGAAAAGACATCACTCAAGAGGAACACATTTGGAGGTAAAACAAGACCAAAATTTTCTTTTCAGATTCCAGGTTATTCCAATCTGGTGTTGTTACCAAAACCCAGTAAAAACAGGACTCCCTAACACCAATGTAGCATTAAGAAGGAGGCATTCTTTATTCAGCTGGATGCACGTGGGGGTGTGTCCTCCAAAACATCATGCATACTGAATACAGAAAAAGCTCTTGTTTAAATACTGTATTTTACATACATATTCATAGGTTTTTCTAAAGGAAACACACATTTACTAATCAGTTCCCCAAAGTCACTGGCATGTGTTCTTTCCTATCAGCACATGTGTTCCTCTGTATCAGGGGTCTCTTTGGTGGTCCCTGGTGATCAGTGACCCCAAAGTCACACTTGACTGCTTGGTGAACTGGGCTGTTTACTCCAATTCTTCTTCTTGGTTAACCTTTAACATGATGCCACAACCTAGGCACCGTGTAGTTCCACAGGCTAGAGGGCTTTGAAGAATAAGCATTGTGTTAACTCCCCAGGTGTGCAAAGTGATTCACCAGGTGCTCCTGGAGGGCTGGACACTGCTGCAAACAGACATGTCTGAAGGAAGCTGAAGTGCATTGGAAGCCTATGCTGGAGCAGGCTCCTGCCAGCACCTGCAGCCTGTGGAGAGAAGTCCACACAGAACCAGGTTTTCTGGACAGAGCTGTGACACGAGGGGGAGTCACAAAAAAGTAATTTGTTCCCAAAGGACTGTACACCATGGAAAGGCCCTATTCTGGACAGAGAAGGAATTTCCACTCAGAAAGTGTTATGGTTTGACCACAACACCCATTCCACATGGCTCTGTGCTTACTCTGTTATTATTTGCAATAAATAAAAATAATCTGCTCTGACCTGAGTTTTTTGCCCATAAAGGTAATTGGTGAGTTCTGTTCCTGTCCTTATCTCAATCAATGACCTTTCCATCTTCTCTCTGTGTTCTGGAGAGGAGAAGCAGTGAGATAGCATCTGGGTGGCAGCTAGACAAGGTTAAACTACCAAACTTGTCCTAATGGAATCATCTTTTTCTTGGTATTGTCCCTAGGAAGAATGGAAGCAATTTCTAAAGCTTAAGGTTTTCAATTATCCATGAAAATATGTGCAGAAGTTTCTTAACTGATCTTTAATTGATCATCAGAGTTTTTTCCTGCTGGCTTATCGCAAAACTTTTAGTCATTCTTGAAATCTGGACTGATGTGTTGTCACAAAAACTGTTTTGTTTCCATAAATGAGAGAGGGACATTATGATCAGGAGGAGTAACAGGTCAGCAATGGCACCAGCAGTCAAGATTCCACATATTGAAGTGTTTGCAGTGCTACATGATAAAGTTTGACAGTATTGCTCCTGGCTCAGAGGCAGAAATCAGTTGCCAAATACATCAGAGGTTTTTAATAGTATTATTTGTTCTGTTTGATAGCCAGAAATGTCTTTTTTTTTTCAACTGCTGAACTGCTTTTCCATTAATTGAATATGCTCTCACTGCTGTAGTGTTTCCCAGCTATGTCCTAAGCTAAAAACAGTATGGAAAATATTGCTTACTATAGCAGAACCATAGCCAGATATTTTTATTTAAAAGCTTGCATTTACAAGTTGATTTCATGATGCTATTGCAGATAATATCTTCAATTTCCCTAGTCCAATGTATGGATGCATTCCTCATGGGTAATCCTTGGCTGTTGAGGCGTGTGACTGTCCTTCTGTGCTAGTGCAAAAGGAACGGTCTACAAGGCTATCTAACTGAGCCACAGCAATGGGATTTGACAGCTGCCAGGACCCTCTGTGAGACTGTACACAGGCAGGGACTGGTGGGAGCACTGTAAGGCTTTTCTGGTGCTGGAGCTGTGAGGGCTCCATGCATGCAGCAGGCACAGAAGTGTTTTCTCCAGATACGGTGGAAATTGGTAATGGGGAAAGCTCCGGGGAGCAGATTTTAGGAATGGTTTTAAACGGTCCTTTGGGACAAATCTTGGACCTTGAAGATCTCAAAGGTCTCTCCCAACCTAGTTAATTCTGTGATTCTGTGAAGCCAATTCTGAAACTCTGTGTATGACATATTAATATAAGGAAATTATCACATTAGTGTATGCAACTCTGTCCAAAAAAATCCTTTGTGTTTGTGAGGAATGTGTTCATGATCCCGCTCAGACGTATTTAGAGAACATTTTACAACTAGCAACCCCATATTTTTTACCAAAAGCTGTACTGTTCATCATGAACAGACAACACCTCATTTGCAAGGTGCCTCAATCATTACAGACAGTGTAGTAATGCTTGGCAATTAAAAAAAAAAGGCAATTTGGCACCTAACAGCTCAAATAAATTCCCCTTGCTAATTTAACTTTCTAAAATCTCCCCAACACTAAAAGGCCTGATTTACTCATTGTTTCTATTACAAAGGAAAAGAAAAAAACCAAAAAAACAAAAAATAAACCAAACAAACAAAAAAAACCCACAAAAAACAAAAAAACCACCAAAAAAAAAAAAAAACCCTGGTAAACTCTGCTTTTATTGGGACATAACCACAGCTTTTTAGAAGCTGACAGTTCAGATGAAAACCTCACAAGAGGTCAGGAACCCTTCCCAGCCTCATGGACAGAGTGGTCAGGATAAACTTAGATTTCAGGGCAGATACGACAGTCTGTTCCCAAAGGCTAGGTTTGTTAATAACTCCTGCTCTTCCATAATGCTCTGCAGGGCTTCCCTATCACTTCAGTTGTGAAGGAACCATAAGGCATGCACAAACTAATTGTCATCTTGATTGCTCTGGAAAAGAGAAATTTTCCAAAAACGCTGTTGTGTTTGTCTCTCTTCATCCACTAAACACAGTTAAACAAGCCCCCACCCTGCCACACCTGCAGTTCATAGATTTTGGTACCGTTTCTCACTTGCATCAGTCAAGCTGCTGTAACTTATTTTACCATCTGTTAAAGCAAAAAACTAAATACCTGCTATTCCACAAAATAGCATCCATATTGTAACCATTGTGAGAAAAAATTGAGGCCTTGATACTAAAACCAAAACAAGACTCCAGTAAGTTGGGTTTGGTTTTTTCTGCTAATACCTTAAGTGGTTTGGCTTAACCCAGTTTTAATGTAAGAACTAGAACTCAGCAAATTGTGCTTTAAAGTTTGATATGGCCAGTATGATCTGTAAAATAACTTGTTATTAAAGTGAAATCTTTTTTAACAAAAAGAAATGATGAAAACAGTAGAGGCAGCTTTTCCTAATTCAAATGAGAATTGCCAGAAAGAGGATACAAATGAAAAAAGAAAGGGATCTGATAACAGAGTTTGAAAGGTCATGATGAGATGAAAAACTAGAAAAACAGTTACTGTAAAGAAACTGATGTGAGGAAAGATACCAGAGAGCAAAATTGGTATTGAAGTTCCAAACACTCACTACTTAAAGAGGACATGAAGGTGAGCATACAGCTTATTCTGTTCAAATTCTGGTATGTCTCATTTAATAAAATACAAGAATATAACTTATTTGAATATGAAAGGACTAAGAAATTATTTTTCTCTTTTTCTTTAAAATAAATTCCTGGGTGTGGAAGCCCATAAACTGTTTTCACACATGCAATGTGATATGTATGAAAAAAAAAACATTTTCTCAAGAAATGTAAAAAAATATTCAAACAGTTTACACAGTAAATAGTACCATAAAAAATGTCTCTGCTCTTCACAAGGATTTACTCCTCTGTTAAGAAATAAGGTACCTGGTATTAAATTATTATACCTTAAACTATGCTAAATTATACCATTCTTCATCATTTTCCTTGATTTCACTATCCCTAACGGTGGTGTAGGATAGTCAAGACCTAGTGGAAAGGGGGAAATATTATTTAGGTTAAAAAACCCCTCATATTTGTAATTTCTCAGCAGAAAATCTAATAGCACTCTCTAGTTATCATCTCCAACTTCACAAAACCCATAATAGCTGGAAAATATGATGCCAAGCAAAAAATCAATATCAGTGAAAATAACATTTTACCTATTTCTCCTCTCATCTCTTTACTTGTGTTCTTTGGTTAGCACTACAGCTGCTGAATGCAGACAAATATTCACCAAGAGAAACCCCTTTAAATGTCATGTAAAAATCTTATATTGCCATAGGACATTGATTTTTTTTTTAAACTGTAGCTCAAAGAAGTGAAAGTATGTGCCAGGTTCATTTTATTAATTTTAATTGTGACACAAGGCCCATACAGGTTTGAAAATTGTCAAATTTACTATTGACAGTTATTTTAGATGTTGCAGGACAGTTATTTTAGATGTTGAGTCTGTTGATATACAGACTCATATTGTACATAAGGTTTACTGTATTGAATACAAAATACTGCTCTGAAATGCTGTATGTAGTTTATAAAACCTGCATTTTAAAATTTTATCTGAGAAGATTTACACAGCATCTCCTGTGACACAGCCCTACTGAATTTTCAAGATCAAAACTGCTTAGACACTGAATGTATGAAAAGAGAGTAGAGAGTACTGACTGGTAATAGAAGCAGGAAAAATTAAACAAATTCCTGGTATCTTTATACTTATAAGAGATATTAATACCTCTAGCAACACCTTCTACAAGCATTGCACCATTTATAAGGAGAAGAATTATATGGAAGTCATTGGACTGCAGGTGCATGTAAGACTTTTTTTAGGACAAGGCTTTCTTTATGCTTCTTTATGGTTTATGTCAGGGTTTATTCCTCTCTGACAAACAGCCCTCACAGCTGTTTGCTTATTTCCTGCCCCTCCCCGAGAGCAATGGCATCCGGGAGAGAATCAGAAGAGAAAAACTGAGAAAACTCATGGGTTGAGATTAAGACAGTTTAAGAATAGCTAAAGCAAAAGCTGTGCACATAAGCAAAGCAAAACAAGGACTTCACCTAATCCACCCCTCCCCATGGTCAGGCAGGTGTTCAGCCATTCCCGGGAAAGCAGAGCTCCATCACTTGTAATGGTGCCTTGGGAAGACAAATGCCATCGCTGCAAACATTGCCTTTTCTTTTCCTTTACCCAGCTTTGTATCCTAAACAGGACACTATAAGCTCTGGAATGTCCCTTTGGTCGCTCAGGGCCAGCTGTCCCAGCTGTGTCCCCTCCCAACTCCTTGTGACCCCCAGCCCCCTCACTGGTGGGGTGGGGTGAGAGGCTGGAAAGGCTTTGGCTCTGTGTAACTAAAAGGCCTGCTCAGCAGTAACTAAAACATTTCTGTCTTCCCAGCATGGTTTCCAGCATAAATCCAAAACACAGCTTCATATCAGCTACTATGTGGAAAATTAACTCTGCCCCAGCCAAAACCAACATAAATCGGGAGCAACTTTTTTCCTGTTTGACATTACCCTCTCTTTAGCATTTGGGAAAAAAAAGAAAATGCCACAAGTTCAACTAATAGTTAGAAACGTGCACTAAATCTCACAAGAATGGATTATCTGTAGTTGCCAAATGTTGAAAAAAATGCCAAATGAGGCAATTCTACATTTCTAGATAATGCTTTTATCCATTTATGCTGAATTACTGATCCACAGCAAGAGAAGAAATTATTGGGTCTTCTTTTGACTTTGTCTATATTCCCTAGAGGATTCTATCCAAGATTTTCTCTTGTGAAGCCATGCAGATTCCCCTATCCAAGATTTTTTCTGGTGTAGCTATGCAGAGTCTCTTGCATTTTTTGTTATTCTATGCACAGCAGATATGTCAAGTAAGACATGCAACAGAAGTAAATTCAGGAATAAAATTTAAAATATCAAAACTTAGGAGGAGAAAATGGCATTTTGGACTAAACTACTGCCTTGTGTTAGGCAAGGAAAAATCTAGCTATACTAGAAAATGAATAAATCTTAGAAGCAAAATCACTAATTTTACTCCTTCTTTGTGAAAGAAAGTCTGTGCTGCCAACCTAAGAAAATAGGCAAGAGCATAGAATCACAATTGATTTAGAGAGGGTGGGAAGTATAATGATAAAGACCATGTTTGAATTTCCTGTTCCTTTTGCACTTCATCTCATTCAATAGTAGAGCAACAGATAGTAGCTTTGGCTTGCTCAGATATTTCACAACTCAAAGAGGCAGAGGTTATAGTTTTTCTTAATGGCTATGATCAAGCATAGTACTATTCCAATTATTTTGAGCAGAAAATCCACAAATATATATGACACTGATTTATCTTTTTTTTTTTTTTTTTAATACATAGATTGAAAAGAAAATCATCAGTGAAGAATTTAAATAAAAAAATGAGAATTTTTTTATGAGACTGTAGTTTGAACTTCCTCAACTTTTTTGATCTGGGGAAAAGTTGATTTTTATATGTAGAAGAATACAGAAAAAGTCCTTCTAGGAACTAACAGTCATAAAGCAGCAAAAGAAAGATGTTTCAAGATCTTCACTGAATGATTATGCAAGCAGTAGCCACAGCAAGATTTTTAGCTCCATTAGAAAAACCTGTCTTATATCTTGCAAAATAACCTTAAGTGTTCACACTCATGGGTATAAAGTCTTAGGGAAAATATTTAAGTTTATAAGAAACCTGTAGAGAGGACACTGTCCCTACAACTTCAGAAATAACTGGCTAACTAATTCAAATCCAATGGCAAATGTTAATATTTCCACCCCCTCTGCTTACATTCCTCTTTTTCTCCACTGTCTTCACATAAGCCTGAATAAATTTGCAAATGCCTCTGTAGAGGAATGTAGACAACTGTCCTCCTGCAGGGGCTCCCTCTGGACCAGGAGCATGCTTACATACTCCTGTTCCTGTGAATTTAGACCCCGTTGAAAGGGAAATATGTTAACTTGTGCTCAGTGCTACATCAACATGAATTATGTCCTCACTGGATCGGGTCACAAATGGAAAAATATGTTTCCATAAAAACCTTTAGGAACAAACATAAAGGTATGCAATTCTTCTCCAGAAGGTGACAGGTTAAAAGAGGTTTTTTGTTCTAGCATGCTGATTGGCAAAAATGTGTTGAGACTGTTAAAGACAGTTCTGAAGCAACTTAGGAGCTTCCCATCTTCTGCTTTAGATTTCACAAGATGTTGCAGTCCCCATCATGGCTATTGTAAATGCTCCAGGGACTTTTGGTCCAAGAGATATGGTAGTTCAGCTCACTGAGGCTTCCATTAAATATGGTCCTACTCATCCAAGGAGGACAAATTGTTGCTCCTTTGGCTGACCACACTCTTTCCTGGCGGAACTTTTCCCATCAAACCACTTCATTGCAGAATCAATCAGCAATTCAATGCCTTTTTATACTTCAGTTTTAACAAGATCTCCTCCACCTTTCTTTATGCTTTGTCATGCTCTCCTGTGCCATTCTGTGCTAAAAGCAAGCACTCCTGCTAGTAATGCAGAAGAATTTGTGTATTCCTATTAAAAATTAAAAATGAGTGATGAGGACAATGAAAGGGATCTGCTGAAACAAAAATATTCCAATCATATGAATAGCTGCTCAGGATCCAGATGCTGAGATTACAGCTTAAAATTCCCATTTCTCAGGTGAAGCTGTGCAGTGAGAGAAGCCAGGTGGTTGGATTCTACTGAAAAAAAATGCATATAAATAAAATAATGCCACTGTTGATCAGCAAATAGCACTATTACCTCAGGAGTGATTGTTGTATGTATCTCAATAACTTTGTTTCATTTGCTTGAAATTCAAAGATATCTCATAACTCCTTGATAGGATGTTTAAAAAAGATAGAAAAACTAAGCAAAAATGTTCCATTTTCATGAGGATCTACCCTTCAGAAACATATAAATGACAGTCCCCAAATTGTAATTTGATAGAAGTATTTGCTTTTGTTTTCCCTCTTCTTTTGTGTCTCACACTTAGTTGTACTTCATCCATTGCACTGCCTGTCCCACCTCATTCTCTGTCCAATGCTTGAGGAACCTGGCTGTGTCTGAGATTATGAAAAAATAAAGTCAGGAGGGTTCTTCATTTTTTTCCCCTGTACTAGCACTAAAAAACTTTTAGCCTTTATGTAAAGAGCTGAATTTTTTCAGTGGATGTTAAAAGGGAACATCCTGGGGAGAAAAAAAAAAGGAAGCTCTATAAAAACTTTAGTATCAGTTCTAAGTTTATACTGTGGGCACTGCTTTTCCCTTAACTGTCAGGATTTCAGATTTCTTTTAAAATAATTTTTCCACAACTTTGTATTCTTTTTTAAATTTGTAGCATTTTTAACTCATCAACTCAGCGCAAAGATCAAATTTTTATTTTATTAGCAAGTTTATTCCAGAACAGTTATTTTTTATTTTCAGGAAGGACTTTAACAGTTTTCCTCAGCAAGTTTAGTAGTGACACAAGCAAAATGGATACTCTGTAATATTTAGGAGGAAAGGTGGTTTCTAGCAAGTGGCACTAGATCCATCTGCCAAGGAACAGCCATATCAAAGTTCTTGCTTTCATATGGCTTCCTCTGGGAAGGGACATTCTTTATACAGAGCCCTTCTCTACTTGCAGGCACATATGTTATTCAAAATGGTGCCATACAGTCACTTTTAAAATGAGTCTTCTGGCACGGGGTTAGACGGAAGAAGAAAAAAGTTCTCTCTCTTTTTATTCACTCTCCCTGTTCCCAGCTTCCCCGCTTCCCCATTTCTGTGTTTGTGTTCTTCTCCATCCTACACACAAAGGAACTGCAGTGACTTATGCTGGGCTACAGAATGTTTGTGCATGTATCTAACTTTTTGATTGCATCTTCTTTTTTGTTCAAGAAATCTAGTGCTGGCTGTCTGTATTTCTCACAACAATGAAGTGTTTGCAAATGGACGGCAATGTGATTCCCTTTCCAGCTAACGCATCAAAGGAGTGTGATGCCTCTTGTATGGTCTCTGGAAATTCATGAAAAAACATCATGAAATGTCTGAGACTCAAGATTTAAAGCATTTGTAGTTGATGTGACCTAAGAAATCTGCAGGTGCCAGCACAAAGTATGTAGCTAGGCTGTCAGAAGTAGCCAGCTCCTGCAATGAAAGAGCAGGTAGTCTCATTAATCAAGTAAGGTGAAAAGACATTAATCTTTATAAAATAATATTAAACTTACATATAATTTACCTAAATTCTCATTGTATGTTTATACCATGAGTGGCCTTTCATCATACATTGGCTCCATGAGCGGCTGCAGAGATATTTCTTGATATTTTTTGCTCTTTTAGGAGGTATCAAATAAAGAAATTGGTAGAAAACTGCTGGCAAGATTTTGGACAGAGGATGAAGGAAGCAGCACCTGGGTTTTTGTGCTCCAAACTTTCTGTAGTTATGTGCTGTGTGGGAGGAGGAGCAGAGTTAAAGCTTTCAGATCATGAATGGTCAGGTCCACCACACGGGTAGTATCGCCTTCCCTGCTGGAGCTTTGTGACCCTGATGCATTTATTTCTGTCTGTGCCCAAGGAGCACCAATTAAAGATATCCAACTAATTTGTAGCTACTGTTTCTAAATAGAAGACATACCTGGTTTATACAGAACTATATCTTTTCACCATTACACTGAGTTTGCAATCCCTTGGGGACCACTGGCAATGCAAGTAGTTGAATAATGCAAGGAGTGTGGTGGAATTTGGCTCCAGGTGATAGTGCTAAGATATTATTTCTGCTAAGCAGAACTACATTAGGTGCAATCTAGTACTATGATGAAGATCCAGAGGATGTGGGAAGCCTTTCATGATTCCAAACATCAGGGCTCAGCTGCTCAGTGTAGGCAGGAGCATGGTACGTGCAGAGGCTGCTAAGCTATGCAGTCATCATAAAGGAAGAAGTCCATAATGGAAGTTGTGAAAAATCCAAGAAATGTGGGGTTTTTGCACACATTAGGAGATGCAAAAGCACATGTTGTATTTGCAGAACATTCTTCCTAAACACTGCAGGAACTCCACTTATAAAATATTTAAGACACTGTGATTATTTCTGAAAAGATAGGAAAAAAAAGATCCTTTTCTAATCCTAAAATGTTCTTTGGAAAACTAGGGCTAGGAAGAAGTATCAGAGAAAGAGCAAACAGGATCATTTAATTATACCTGGTGACCTTCAAACAGATACAGTCTGAGAAAAAGCATATGCAAGGAAAGAAACCGGGATATATTCAGAACTAAGAGAAAATTCTGAAATAAATACGAGGAAAAAGGTGTGATGAGGGATGAAAATATTGCATTAAAAATTGCTGCTGAGACTGTGTAAACCACTACCAAGTATGCTAATGGAGTAATGGAAATATTTGCTCTTTTACAACATCTTTATTTTGCTCCAATTTTGACAGTCTTTGTGGTTGTGCAGTACTACCACCTAGATCATCCATTTCCATTTGCTTCTGAAAAGTCACAAATTTCCACACAATTGAGATGAAGGGAGCCATGGTTGTTGCAGTGTGAGTCAACATAGTAAATTTAAAATGTAATAAATTTACAGGTCACTAATTTATCTTCAGTAGAAAATTGTGTGTACATTTTGGTCTTCTTCAGATCATGTGAGATAGTTTAATTTACCTCAGAAACAGAGTAAACAATTATTCAAGAAATGTGCAATATAAGTGACTGCATGGATATTTAATATAGAGAAGCTTAAAGAATCAAGTAAAATAAAATATAAAATAAAAAATACCTTGCCTACAGAAAATAAACCTAACAAAATACCACAGTTAGACCTATGTTCTTGTGACAAAATAAAAAACAAATAAGAGAGAGAACTGGAAGGTAAAAAGTAAACTGATATGATTTAACAGCAAGTCATATGAGGTTACTCTAGCTAAAATATCTCTAGTGAACATAATTGGCAGCAGCTTAAATTACTGCAAGCTATTATAAATTATGATGACTGAAATTATTATAAATAGCCAGAGATATAAAGCAAACAGATTGTTTTCCTTAATGAAACTCAAGAGTTTGGAAAAGAGTCAGTGAATTGGCTCAATAACCAAGAATTTAAAGTTGCAGATAAGGAAATTAGGTACTGCTGGGAAGTCAAACTGTTTGTGTCCATTAGCTTTCAGGGCAGTAGCTGAACATGTAGGTATCCAGAACCTGGCTTCTTCTGAAAGCAGAGACATGGAAAGTGAAGCAGGGATTCAAAATCCTGCTTGATATTCCCATAGATGGCATGACTATTTACTATTAAACTATTACATGTGAAAGAGAATAAAAAGCTTAAGTCTTCAGGGCTCTTGAAATTAAGTGGCAATCACTATGATGATCAGAATCTCCTGCAGAGCTTTGTGCCTTTCAGCTACAGTTGTTTATTTTGTCGCCTCTGGAAACAGAACATCAGACTTGACAGCTAATGTGTCTCAGAGAAATGCTGGGGGAGAAGGAAAACAAAACGACCCCAAAACCAAACACAAAGTAATTTACCAAACAATTTCCTGGTGTCAATAATATCTTTTGTGGTCAAAATTTCATACTTTAGCACTAAATCCATGACCTCTAAGTCACAATTTAGCTTCTCCCCTGAGAAAAAATTGAACTACTTCTTCTGGGAAAACTGCATAGTATGAAATACCTTACCTGTACGACATGGGATTTTTGAATTTGTTTTGAGGGTCTTCTTCTGCTTTTAGTAAGAATAATTAGTGGAACACAAGTGTAAAAGGTACAAAATCAAAAGAAACCTCAGTGTGTGGAAGAAACTTTGTAATTGCAGTGACAGATGGGTTTGCCTCAAAGAGACAACATTGTTACTTATGTGAAATTCTCTATGTAGAGTCTCCTCAAGTCATCTGTCCAAACAAAAATAACTCATTTTTTTCCCCCCTTTTTTTGGATTACATCAATATGATGCAGCTGCTGCCTCAGCTGGAGAAAAAATCATTCTCCTCAAGTAAGAAATAATTAAGTAAGGATGAGTACCAAAAGAAGGATTGCTTTGAAATTGAAAGCTGTGAATATCACATTATTTTTGATATTTGAAGTGATAGTAAAAGCGGATTTTTTTATATTCTGTATTTGAACTTGTTGAAAACAACTTCTAATGGCACATATGCTGTATTCTTAATTAATATTTTAATAAAACTATGAGAAAGGTTTTGGGTGAAAAAATGCAAAGTTAAAGGGAAAGTTTTTCTTAAATTTATATTGCAAAATTGTGACATTTTGTAAGTAAAAATGGACCTAATTTCTCACTTTGTATGAAAAAAAAACAGGAATCACTACAAAGATGAAGGAAATTGCTTTATTGTCTTGATGGTCTATATTTTTCTCAAACAAGACTGTTTTCTCAAAAAAAAAAAAAAAACAAACCCAAAATACTAAAGACTTGGGTAGTAGTTTGTTGTTTCAGTCTTCAGTGACCTAGAGGATTTCTTCACTCTTGAACTTAGCTACAACTCATAAATAAAAACAAAAAAAAAGTATCATAATCCTCTATCACTTGACGTGAAGGAATTCTCCCAATATTAGTTTGAAGAAAAGTTGTGTTATCATAAGAACTATGTTCTTTCCCTCTGCAAAATACAAACCTACACACACACACTTTGCAATGCAGAAAATTGGTGAAATCCACCACCTTTTGAGAAACTGCAGCAGTTACAAGTCTCCAACCAAACCATCAGAGCAGCTACTGTGGCCACTGAAGTGAGTAAAAGTGGTCATTGGCTTTTAAAATTAACCAGTTTTCACAAAGAAAAAATAGAAAGAAAAAAATGGTATTACAAATTATGCATGAAGAATGGATAAGTTTTTACTTATATT
The DNA here is from genome assembly GCF_027477595.1 of Haemorhous mexicanus. NCBI lineage: Eukaryota > Metazoa > Chordata > Aves > Passeriformes > Fringillidae > Haemorhous > Haemorhous mexicanus. The sequence continues at coordinate 45,900,697 of NC_082342.1, forward strand.
GACATCGATGTTATACAAGCACACAGGAAAACTGGTCTTAGTAATAATATTACTCTTGTAATTTTTGTCTGGCAATAGGTTAAAGTAATGAGGTTTTTTGTGAAAATGCTGAATACTTGTAATACAGGCCTTATGCTGTTAAAGCTGTGGAAAAGCATTAATTTTTCCTCTTTCCAAATTTAAGTCAAAAAAGCACAACTGTTTCTAATGTATTAATTTTCTGAAACAGTCCTTTACTACCCAAATATAGTGAAACTATTGACAGCTTTCTTGCTATTTGTAGTGAATATTCAGTTGATTTCTCTTATGTTCAAAATCAGTCATTCTCACACTTTTTAGAAATCTGGGGCCCAATCATTAAAAGATAGGTCATTAAAAGCTCCAGTGATACCAGCTGACTGTTTAATAAAGTCATTCTTATAAAAATAAAAGGATGCTGAAATAACTAATGACAATCAAAAAGGGTTTATGTAACTTTTATTTATCTCTGCCAAACAACCATGATATAAAAAATTTGGATGCCAAAACACCCCTCAGAAATTCTAGCAGATATTGACAACATATTTCACTTTACTGAATCAGAGTAGATCATTAAAACTGGATGAAAACTAGCTACATGCAAAAATAAAAGCAGTTTGCCAATGCATCATCATAGCTCATATACGATCTTGACAGAGAGATCTGAGTTTTCCGTAGTCGTAGCTCAATGTTTCTAACAAATTTATGGGAGAAAATCAATGTAATCAATGACAGTTTGTCTAGACTTCCTAGGCTGGTAAAAATTTTTAATGCATGTCTGTTTTAACATAGTGGTTTGGATCAATTGATGAAGTGATCTCCATTGAAAAAAAAAATGTTCATTAACAGAAGTAAGTAGTGCTCCACATGTCTAAGAACAATCACTGTTGACAGGGGAATCTGATGACAGTGCTGAGATCTTAGTTGCACTGATAGGTATCCTATGGGAAACTGTCAGTATATTGTTAAAATTACGAAAGAAAGTGTTATCTCTGAAATTCAAGTTGCACAGTATTAAGATGAAGTAGATAGAAAATTTCACCTCTGCATGCATTATCTGGGTCCCATTTTGATGCCCAGAAAAAAAAAAAAGTGGAAAAGTCTCAGAGAAAAACTTAATTATTTATGTCTATCTGAAAAGCATTTTTACAATATAGAAAACAGGAAAATCAGTGCATGTAACACACCCAAAAGGGGGTTAAGAGGTTAGATCTGTTGGTGATCTACAAGTAATAAGTGACTCAATATCTCTGCTTGGCATTAAATGTGGTATGAAAACCCTATGAAATCTGTCTGGGACGTGGTTTAACCTTTCAGGGTGATTTACCAAATAGAACATCTCTAGGGATGTGCTAGATTTTACCTCTCTAGAAGATTTTACACTGAGACTGGATAAATATCCCATGGATGTGCTAAAATTTAAACAGATATTTTATGTTGAATGCAGGAATTGCTTGAAGAGTTTCTACAGTCTGTGTTATTTAGGGAGTCAGGCTATTAAAGATCATAATGTTCCCTTTAATTTCAAAATCTATTAAACTTATTTGATTGAGTCATTTACTCCCCTGTTATACATTTTTTAGGGAGCCAAAATGGTGGGGAAAGGCACAGACTACATCTAACCTTGGAATGGAAAAGTGAAATCAGTTGATTCAGAAAGCCTTGTGATAGTTAACAGAATATTTAATTGAAAATAGCCCTTGAGAATTTTACTGTGGAAGAGCACGCAAGCTTGAAACTGCCTACATCTTCTTATTAAAGGCTCTTTACTGATGAGATTGCCAATTAAATGAACAATTATTTGTGCTAATTAAAATATGATATAGTAATATATTTTCTACTGGTTCAAGATATATTAAAGTGAGCTTAAAGTGAGGAGGAAGTAGCCTACCAAATCATATCTGAACAAATTGTCTTTTGGCTAAAAGCATGGGAAAGAACTAGCTGCCCTATATATACTTCCCATACAGGCTTTGCCTATGAAGAATTTCTGTTCTGAGAAAATGTTTGAAATGAAGCTCCTAAATTAGATATAAAAGTAACAAGCTATAAATATGCAACCCTGGCAACAAATTGGAAGAGTCGCAGGGTAGGATTTGTCTGACCATATTTTAGGAGTGAATTTTAGGCTTAAATTATTGGGTCACAGACTATCTCACTTGTCTACATTGATTCCATAGAGTCCATCAGCTGTATTAGGTACAGTTGGATAGCTGTCCTGGGAGCCTGGACATCACTCACATTTAGACACCAAAATATGAAAGATAAATGGTACATAAGCAACGAGTGCTTTGGAAGGCTGACAGGAAAGCAAGGAAGTGCACAACATTGAACCTCTGTTGTAGAATCAGTTCAAAGGACAGTGCAAGGTCCCACACCCACCCCACCCCACTCCCTCCGTGACACAGAGCAGAGCAACCTGCAAGTGCTGTCTTCAGCCCCTGCAGTGCAAGTGCAGGAGTAAATACAGCCAAGTGACCCTACCCTCCCTTCGTATGGTCCCATATCTGAGGCTGAGGCTTGCAGAGAATAAAATGGTGTGTAAACACAAACCACCAGACAGCTGCTACATCTGCTGTGGTCCGTGGGAAGGTCAGGAAAGGTGGCAGAAATGAGGCAGGCTGCAGCTCCATAAATTGTGCCAGCTACAGTGGCATTGGCTAATGCAGCGCTCTCCACCTGGGAAAGCCTGAAGGAATTACTGAGTTTCAGAATGTAGGTGTCCTCCTCTTGGCTCTTGGGTGTAGCATGGAAATGCACTTTGTTTAACTTTCTTGAAAATCTCAGTACAGAAATGACTGTACCTAAAGCATATGCCACACTGAAATCTCAGCTGCCCATTTCTAGGGAATTTCCCTCCCTTGAAACAATCTACCCCCTGCTTTTTAAAAAAAGGGACTCTAATATATACCTTGCTCGGAGCAAACATGGCTGTCTTTAATTTGTCTGGCCACAATAAAATGTTCCTGTCTCTTCCTGACAATTTGACATGTGGGAAAATTAAGTTGACTGACCCAAAACCTAGAGATACTCAAAATAATGTTTAAAAAAAAGAAAGATTTAGAGGATGGTCATAAGATGAACAAACTAACTTGAAACCGATGGAGTGGGGAGAAATAAAGTAGCAGGACAGCAACTTAACATTAACAACTGTGTTTCTCTGGATCAGCCCAGTTTCCAATAATTGATTTTTGACACAACAGATAAGAAAGTCAGGGCATTTCTGGAAATTAGGTTAGCTTCAAACCCAGTTGCTGAGTCCTATATTAATGTATTGAATTTTTGTCCAAACCCTTGATTTTAATGTCAAGTTTGAGAACAAGATCTTTCTTCAATTCTTTACTTCAGTACTTCAGCTAAGGCTTCTGATTGGCTTTTTAGTTAAGTGCAATGCACCACAATTTAAAAAAAAAATCTAATAAAATCTTTCTTTCCACTGACCAGTCTGTAGCTGTAACTGGTAAACATGAAGCAGCTGTTGACTCTTTGGAATAATTGTGACATCTGAGAAGCTGGATAATCACTGGAACAATTTTCTCACTATTTAACCTAATCTGTGTGTATTCAACAGTCTGGCCCTTCACAAGGAAAATACAGCAGCCATGCAGATGGGAAAAGAGAGAAGGAATGACTGTCTAGCCATGCTGTTATTATGTAGCAAGGAGTAGGATGAATAAGTTGTCCTTAAAATTATCAGATTCAGACTAAGCTCTTTGGTTCTGTTTTACTGCCTTTCTGAAACATTGCATGTTATTAATTTTAGTGAGTTGCAGAAATGCCCAAATGAATGGATCAGAAATTATTTGTCTCACAAATGGAAATGATTAATGTGCATTTTCAATTGGTACTTGGTGGATTTTTGATCTGTGATGATACTTCTCGTTGAAATCCTTGTCCCAGAGAAATCAAGTGAACAGGCAATTTGTCACTGATTTCAAAGTACCAAACTTTCCTGGTGGCACTTTGTTTTCATTGGTTTGGGCCTCATTTATCTAGCCATTGTACTTGGGCAGAGAAATAGTATATCTCATATTCATGGCTGGAAAACTCTATAAATGTGATGATAGCTGTACTATTATAAATAGCATTCACTGACTAAATAATGTATGAGGTTTCTAACTAATGCAAGCTTCTTTAAAGCTCTCAGTATGTAAGCAATGTTTTTGTAAGCCCTTTAAAGTATCTGAGATTAGATAAAAATGTCTTACTAATTCTGAAAGACAAAGTTCATGCATGACTCAGATGAGCATTTCATTTCCCTTGGTTCCCCCATGCCCTTCTCTTATACCAGCTGAGGTTGCCCTTTAATAGAGAGAACAAAGAGCAGGATATATACAATTAAAATAAACAAGCAGTTTCCTTTAAAGTGCCTTTATCAGGATAACCTCTGTTCTTTTACATCTATTTGTTTCAAGGTGAATTTTTTTGCTGCTTTTCCCATATTTCTGTTTCTTTATGTCTTGGATCTCCCCACTGAGGTAAGAAACAAAACTTTAAGACCATGAACATCTAGATGAGAGACTGATTAAATCTTTTTGAAGCTTGAATCCTTATTATCTTTACTGATCTGCTGTGAGGTATGAGTAGGATACCCCATGAGAGCCATATCCGTCATAAGTGGGACAGGATGAGGCAGACGAGCAGTGACCAAGCCTAGGTCAAGCCCTGTGCAGCTGCTCTCAGGCTGGGCTGCATGGACTCTTTCAGATGCTCTCCCTATTCAGCTTTGCTGCTGCCCAGAAAATTCAGCTATTGCCCTGAAAATCTATTGCTTGTTTCTGTGACTGAATTAAACTGAACTTGTATCAGGAGAGACACCAGAAGACATCTTCATTTTAGAAACCTCACATGTACTTGTCTGATACAGTGGACTGTGAAATTTAAGTCCTGATTGCATGTTAGGATTGGAGTAGGGACTTTGACTTTAGCATCACTCGTCAATGCCTTAGCCTTTTTAGCTACACTGGGATGTCATTCTCACCGTCACACCTCCTTTGAGAAGTTTAAACAATATTTCTGTATACATGAAGCAACATTTTCTAAAAAAAAAAAATTGTTGGAAAATAATTATAATTGCTATATTCTTTGCAGTAGTGCAATTCTGCAAGATTAGAGGAGGGCTATGGAGGCTATGAACAGAGCAAAAGGAGATTTAGACGGAGCTTTAGTCTGTTACAGTTTTTTACGAGTTACTGCAGCGTAGAAAGTTATTATTTATGTAAAAGATATAAAGAATTAAAAGAATTCCATCAAAACAACAAAGTTTATCCATTAATTTATCAATTGCCTTCCAGAGGCGCTTTTACCCCTCACTTACTGCGACAAAATTTATGTAAAGTCTTCAGTTGCTGCCTTAGACCTTTGTATGAAATGCCATTGCAGATACTCTTTAGTCGTTCTTGGTTGTATGGACTCTGGTCACACATTAAAAGTGGACTGGATGGGTTCCCTGCTGCCCAAATAACATGGTGCTGAATGTTAGGGCAAGGTATCATTTCATGTAAGACATTGCATTTCCTGAAACACTTTCTGTTTTACCTCTCACTCTAGAACCATTGGCAGGGTCAATAATGGGCACAGCTGTTTCCACAAGGAGTGTGAATTCCTGGTTGCATTTTATTCCATGAATGACTGTCATAATAAAGAATAAGAATTTTGTCTGAAAGCATCAAAACATTATTCTAAAGAGAGACTTTGCTTTGACTAGAATTAACCAGATTTTGTCTTCTCTTGTATTGTCGGAGCAAGTAATATTGAGCTCCTCAAGAGTGGGATGTGTTTGAGGAATTTCATGACAGTATCTTGGGAAGCCACAGAAAAAGTAATAAAAGAGTATTTAACCTACTTAATTAAAAACCCCCAAAAACTCACAAAAGAAATTTTAATGTTTCTAAGTCAAAATACAATGTTATTAGTGTGTATTAATTTTGTATCTTTGTCTTATGTGTATGCCACAAAAGTTGACCTGAACCATCAAAAGTGATGGAAATGGATGGATGCTTATGGGTGAGGCATAAATGCACTGTCATTTACTACATCTGCCAGTTATAAGGCACCTTTTCAGAGAGATAAAGTGCAAATAAGAAACAGATATGTAGTAATACAGGCAATCAGGTTAGATGATCCCATACTAACAGCAGGTCATGAGACCCCACTCTATACATTACTGCTTCTTTATAGGGCTTGACAAATGTAAGGAAAGAAAATGTACAGCCTAAAATTATTTATTCATCTGGTTTCTCTGGATATGATGCTATAAGGTCATTATTAGTTACAGCAGAGGGCAGCTAGATGACAACATCCTTGCTTCATGGTGCAAGGTAAGACTGCTGGACATCACAGGTGACACTCCCACACTTACACTCTTTTTTACAGCCAAGAACAGTTGAGAAAGTTAAAAGGTAAGAACATTCTCGGAGGCCCTTTCTCGACCAAAGATTTGATTTTATTTGTAGAATATACTTTTCTGCATGGTTCATAGATTTATAGAGAAATCACATTGCTCTAATTTTAATACTCCAAGAGAGATTTAATCTGAAAGCAATCATTCCTGCACATGTTTTCCAGATAGTGCAGCATGCTGCCTCTGGTGTGCCCTCCTGTACCACCATATCCACCTCCTCCATGATCATTTTGGGATGATTCATTCTTCATTCTTGCACCGATGAATCACTGTGCCCACAATCCGCGTGTGCGTGTCAGTATTAAAGCTCAGAATTTCGGAGAACAAGATGACAATGTTTGGAAGACATGGTGTTACATAAATGTACTCTTGTACTATTTTCATCTGTTTCATCTTTGAAAGGCAACAATGAACAAAACATTACTGTGTTGGTGTATGAGAAGCAAGACTTTAGCAGGACACTGCTCACATTCTACCTTGTGACTTGGTCCATATGTATTTTCCTAAGGCTGCTTGAAGTTCTGCTGTTTAAAATACAGGGATTTTTTTTTCATTGATATTATTTATATGTGATTTTATTTATTTCTGTGTTAACTAATTGCACATCTTTTCAATGACTAGTCAAACTCTGTTGTACCCAGTAATAAAGTCACAAGAAAAGGAGAAGACAGACTGCCACCTTTAGTATAAATGGCAACTGTGATACATCAGTCTGCCAGGAATCAAGTCAAGCCAAATTAACGCAAATGCATGAATGAAATAATGAAATGCCTAACAAAATAAGTAGAACTCTAAATTATGCTTTCAAAGCTTCCATGCTCAGGATCTAGTGAACATATTCAGCAGAGTGAAGAACAGAGAGAAGTAGTGTACCCTCTTGAAAGTAGGGTGTCTTTGCCACACAACGAGTTATTGCAGCTTAGAAAGTTATTCTTTACGTATTCTGTAGTGATTTTCTGAGTCTGTTTTGATCTTTGGATGACTTTAAAACAAAAAAAACAAGTCAGAATCTCTAATGACTCTAACAGGAAAAACGTTGGAAAGCCACAGATGAAGTCATGAAGCAATTATTCCCATAACTGCATTTGACCCATTCTGCCAAATGACAATAAACTTTTGTTTATCACAAATCAGAAAATCAGAACATCGTTCAGACTGCGAGGGACCTCAGGAGTTCCCTAGTTCAACCTTCAGCTCATAGCAGGGCCAGACCTGAGGTCAGACCAGACTGCTCAGGTCCTCATCCATTCAGGGATTGAAACTTCCAAGGACAGAAACTGCACAGGCTCCTTGGGCAACCTGTGCCGCTGTCTGACTGTGTTAACAAGAAAACGACTCTCCTTATATCTGTTGTGACTCTCTAGTTTCCATTCATGTCAGCTGTCTCTTACCCTTCTACCAATGTGATGAGCCCCACTCCGCCCCATGTGTGAATTCTTTGCAGGCACTGCAGCTGCTGTTAGGTACTCCCAAAGTTATTTCTGCTCCAAGGTGAACATATGTAGCACCACAATTTCTCCCCACAGCACAAATGCTACAGCTCAAATCACACTGGTGGTTTCTGCTGAACAGTCTCCAATTCCCTGATGTCTTCCTTGCACTGTGGGCTGACAGCTGGATATAGTATGTAGGCATGCTGCAGTGAGTGTTGAGCAGAGGAAATAATCACTAGGTCTGTTCCTGCTCATGCAGCCTTTGGCTGTTTCTGCTTCTGGGGCACACTGCCAGTCAATGTCCAGCTTACTGCCCCCAAGAAGCCTAGGGCCTTTCCCACTGGCCTGCTTCCCAAATAGTTGATCTCCAGCCAGTGTCACTTGGAGGGGTTCATCTGCCCTAGATACAGAATTTTGCTTTTGTTCTTGCTGAAGTTCTTAAGGTTTCCACTGCACCATTGCCCCAGTCACTGAATTGCTGGATGGCAGCCTTGTGGTTAGTACGGGAGCTGCCCCCACCCCTTTGTTTGGAGTCAAGAGCAAACAGGATGAACAAGGAGTCTCTAAGTGCCTCTAGCTCATTAATAAGGGTGTTAAACAGGCCAGGTCCCAGGACAGGTTCCTGCACTACTTCCCTTGTGACTGGCCTCCAGGAGGTGTACGACTACTGCCCTCTGACCATTCAGCTGTGCCTTTATTCATTTTCTCATCCATCCATTCTTCTTCACCCAGAGACCTAAGCTTCTTTATATGGATACAGGAATACTGTGGAAAAAAAGTGTACAAAATATTGCTGAAGTCAAGCTAAGTTATGTCTAGTGCTCTTTCCTTGTCCACAAATCCACTCATTTTATTATGAAAGGTTGAATGAGGTTCTCTGTTTTACTGCAGAGGGCAAACAGCTTGGTCAGGAATGATTTGCACTTGATAAATCATTTCTGTCCATTTCGGAACACCTTCACCTTCATGCTCACAGAGATGTACTCTATGAAGACTCATTCTGTGGTTTTACTAAATTCCTGATGAGAGGAAGTAAAGGAGATGGAGCCTGGTTTTCATCGGTGAAGTTCAGTGATAGCGTAAGAGACAACAGGGGCAAACTTAAATACCTGAAATGTCCTTTAAACATAAATAAAACCCCCTTATTTTTAGGAGGGGGAGGTTGGTCAAGCACTAGAACAGGTTGTCCAGATAGGTTGTGGAATATCTATTCTTGGAGATTCGGAAAACCTGACTGGACATAGTTCTGAGCAGCCTAGTGTAGGTGACTCTGCTTTGATTAGGGATGTTGGGCTAGGCCATCTTCAGCATTATCTTCCAGCCACAGCCGTTCTGCAATTTCTCTCAAGCAACCCTTTACTCAGCCACAGCCAGTCTGTATCCTCTTTTTTGAGCCCCTTCGAGAAGCAGATGCCTGTGAGACTTTGTGGTGACGGCTGACGCAGAGAAGGCATTGACTACCTCAGACTGATCTGCGTTCACTGTCACTAAATCAAACATTTAGTCACAGCCACAGCCCCACCTCACTGGCCTTTTCCTGCTAAAATTAGATCATCTGGTTGCTCTTTCTCTCCCCTTTAAACATCTCCTCCAGCAGAGCATTAGCTTTGTGGATGTCACTCCTTTATATCTGGGAAGTGTTTCTAAACTCCTCCTTTGCAATCTGCTTCTCCCTTCCTTTTGCTGTTCCACCACCAACTCCCAGCTTAGCCACACCAGTTTGCTGATACATCTATTTGTTTTCCTCAGTATTGGAATGGATCATTCTTGCCCTCAGATGTAGTCTGTCCTTAAAGAACTACCAGCTTCCTGAGCAACTCCTCTTCTCTGATCTGCTTCCCATGGGATTACACTTAACAGCTCCCTGATCGATCTAAAGTGCGTTTGCCTGAAGTCCAGGGTCAGAGCCCTGCTCCAGCCTTATTCACTCCCCTTGAGACCTTCAAGTCCATGATTTCATGCTTGCTATAAACGAGTGTCATGACTTTAGCAAACTCCAGACATGATGATTTTTTCACAGCCTCTTCATTTTCACTCCTCATCTCAGCCAATAACTGGGCAAGGAATGGGACATTGTCATCTGAGTATGATGAAAAGAAGAAGTTAAGAAGCATAAACCAATAAACTGCTCAGACTGCAGGATCATAAACTGCTTCAGAGGCAACTCAAAAATTGTACATTATGGCATCTAATCTGAATAATGTGCTTAGATGCAAACCACAAATAGTAAATTTCGAATGAGTATTTGTAAATTGCCTGGTATTATGAAAGCTTAAAAATTATTGGTAAGTATGAAGCTAGCTATAACTTAAAGAAATGTCGACTTTCTATTTTACATACCCACTGCTTCACTGTTTACAGGGTTTATTAACTTGGAGTTTCTGAGTTGCTGTTTTACTTTCCACTTTGCAAACTGAAAGCTCTAAACTAAACTTATAATTTGAACTCGGAACACTTCAACACATCAGATAAGGAAGTCAACAGACAATCCAAACTATGGCATGGCCACTGACTTCATGCAACACTGAATCAGAGATCATATTTATACAGAGATTGTTTTGGCAGGTGAACGATCACCTTGGGGCAAGTGAAGCTATAAAGTTGCCATTTCCCACAGAAGCCCTGTTTATGCAGAACAGGGCACAATGGTGGTTCCATTGTGGAAACTATTTTCCTGGATTTCTGTTTTCTTTAACTACCCTTTTGTTATTAAAAAGATAGCTGTAAGAACTTTTTCTTCAAAAACTAAAATTAACCCTATTATACTTTTGACAAATAAAGCACTGGTAGAGGTTCTAGTATTGTTTTTTTTTGTTCTGGGGAGCAGAATGCCTTTGTGACCATGACCATGACCTCAAAAGAACCTTAGCAAATATAATTTACACTCTGTGTATTTAATCCCAGCTTTCTTAGAATAATATTCTGCCAAGATTTCTATCTAAAAAATATTTTGATGCTGCTGCTATTTTCAGAGACAGAGATAGCAGGTTCAGGATTTTACTGAATATTTTCAGTTAAGGGCACAGAAACAGTTTGGATTCTTGTCTGAATGTCTCAAGAACTTACTAACCTTCAAAACCATCATAAATATTTACTTCTGCACTGTTTTTGTATCACATCCTATTATGATTACATACTACACTGCGACTTGAATGCTGATTTCATACAGTATGAGAGAGCAACATAGCAAATGTCTTTTGACTAATAGTTATTTTGAATGGTAAAATTTCAAATGAAAATGCATGCATATGTTGTCTTTGGAGATGTAATAAGTGTCTAAACTGTAAGAAACATCAGAAAATTCTGTTACTTTTTGAATGCACACTTCTGTATGTGATCTTTTCTTGCTGTGTGGGAATTTTATGTCTATTCCCACTGTACACTGAGATAAGAATACACTTCACAGGTATGTGAAATCAGATAGATCTTCTTCACGGAGGTGAATTGTAGTGTGTGCAAGCTGCCTTCCAAGAAAATATTTAATTAGCTGCTCTTACTGAGATGTAATCATTCAGCATCTTTGCTCAGTTCAAGTGGAATACATTACATAAGAGATGACACTAAGGTCTGAAAAGGTGACAGGCTGTTCTGCCGAATCACTCAGAGTTTGATTTTCCGATAGCCCTCAATACAGTTCAGAAAAACCCGTGTCAAACGGCAGCTTCAGCATGACACAGAGAGGGTGACATGGGAAAAATCAGAGAAGGCAAGGACTACTTTGGAAGACAAAAAGGACACAAATTTGCACTATGCAGGCAGTTTAGGCAAAAAAATGCAGGTTAAGCAATTGTTTCCAAATTTCTGTGAAGTGAAATACCAGGGGTGGGCTAAACTTGTGCAGAACTGCGCCTGATGAACAGGAAGTTTGGCCATTGCAGAGTTTTAAAGGTGGTTACCCAAGTACAATACTGAATATACTGTGAGAAAATGGAGAGTATTTCTAAAAGGGAGACAGGTAGACTAAGCACTTTATAAGAAAGTGCTGTGCTTGTGAAAATGTTGCACGCAGGACTGCAGGGGAACTGATAGCAACTAAAAGCAAAGAGATTCCAATCAAGCAAAATATATCTAGAAAGAACAGGACATTATGAGTCCTTCCTTTCTCAGTGGGAATTTGAGCAGAGAATTAGAATTCATGCAATTTAGTTTTTGAGAACCAGAGTTGCTTGGATTTGGATGTGGTGTATTTTTCATGTACTATATAAAGTTCAGAACTAGACCAATTATAATTATCAACAAGGACTTTTCTTTACAAGAGGTAGTGTGTCCTGGATAAAATCCATTATAATAAATTGGATTTAGCTTATCTAATTTTAAATTCAAACTTTTTTGGCAATTAATATTGAACATTTTCTTTATTTTTTTTTTAATTTGGCAAAGCCATTTAGAATCTGTCAAGATAAAAGACATGCATTTATAGCTGCAATTACTTTATATGCAGATATCCTTCCTCCTGCAGGCTACTCCTATGCTGAGTTTTCCAGAGGTGTGGAAACACATTTTAATTATAAACTAGATAAAGCGTGGTGGTTTTAGTATAATTTATGTAGAAAACTTTACTTTTTTGAATGTTTTAGGTAGCAATATGGAGTGTCTGTCACTTTTCATCTTTCCTAGCCCAGTTGTGGCATTCACTTTGAACTGTGTTTACCTTCTAAATAATTTTTATGGACTTCTAGAAGAATCTGTGGGAACAATTTTAAAAACTCTAAAACTGATTTCTGTAGCAGAAACTTCTATATTAAATTAAAAAACAACTAACCTTTGTGTCTTTCTACCATATTAAATTTAAATTTGGGACCACATCACAGACTTTTGTCTGACATTCCTTTCTAGTCACAGATGAAACTGCCCACTTCAGAGGAATAAGGAAAGAAAGAATCCAGATTTTAATCTTTTTTAATCTGTAATTCAAGTTTATGAAAGTGATGAATAGGGTTGGACAGATTTAATATTTTTACAGAATTAAAAACACCACTTCCCAGATTTTTATTCGTATTGTGTAAGAGAAATGAAAATATTTATTCATCTCTCCCTTTTTTTCAGATAAACATTTGGAATATTTTGATTCCCAGTACTCACGTGGGTGCCTGGACACATGTCTGTACTGGACACATGAGGCATTTTCTATTGGACTGCTTGGAGGATCAGTGGGTGCTCACATCAGTGCTTCTTCTTAAGGTTTTCCTGTGCATTTACTTGCATTTCAGTAGCTTATTCATCTTTGTGCCTCAAATACATGCTTTAACCAATTTTTTTTTTCATTATGAAGTAAAAAACTTTCTTTAAAGAGATGTACTGGTCTTTTCTAGCACAAGAAATTTTATTCTGTATGTCTTCATGATGGAACTTTCCAGTGAAGTTGTAATGTTCTTCGAGAGCATGTGGGAAGGTGTTAAAATATTCAGCAGATGCATTCTCTTATTAAAATTTGCATAGAACTTTTATCTCAGAAATGAAACCTCAAGGAAGGGTAAAATGTTTACAAAATTTACTGACCTGAGGTTATTTTGTTGTTTCATTCAGAACAATATTATTTCATTAGCTTTTGGTTTTGGTGCTTAAATCTGATCTTATCTGTGATCCAACTTTCAAATTAAATGATTTAAGGAATGAAATCTGGTAGGAGGGAGACTCAGGCATGTTCTAATAAATGTTGTCAAGGATGCCATTACAGTCCAGGAACAAGATCCAAGCAGCCTTTTACTACTTAAACTCCACCCCCCCCCCATTGGCAAGACTTTTGAAAGTGGCAGTCCCTTCATCCCCACATTTAATCAGAAGTGTTTGCTTGAGTTCCCTCTGGCCAAATCTTTGTGAACTGGGTTGTGGTACACGAGTTATAAATTAATTGGGAACATGCATTAGGTGGGATGTTGCACACAGTTTTCATGAGCAGGTATAGTCTTAGCCAAGTAAATTCTAATTGCTTTCTTGGAGGAGAAAGTATGGATTGGCTTAAGTTGGTCACCTGAATTAATACATTAAACAATATATTAGAAACTAGTTGATGTGGATTTACTGCCTTTGATCTGTAGGGTATAATGGGAAATCAGTTTTCTCTTCTCTTTGTTTTCTTCCTGTTTTCTTTCCCCCATGTTTTGCTCTGTATTACATCCAGTCCAAAGGAGCTTTGGGGAGGGTTTAGGCTTTCTGATGCCATTGTTACTCCTTCTAGTTTTGCCATAGAAAAGTGAACCAAATTTTAAGCAGAGACAAGATTTGTCCTCATTGACTCTGTGAAACACTAAAGATAGATTTAATTTTAAACTGCTATTTTCCAACATTGAATGCTAGCTTAGTAGGGAAATATGAATATTAAAGCTGCAGTTTGCACAAATATTTTTAAAAGACAAGCAAATAAATAGCAAAGAAACAAGAAAAAAATTAGTCCTTACCACCTTTGCAGTTCTCTTTAATTAGAAAATTTAATGACAGATTTCTAAAATTACGGACAGCTCCTTCATATGTTGGGATTTTTAGAAGATTGCTCACAAAAATTTCACTTAGAATACCAGATGCCCATAGGAAACCAATCACTCACTGAGATATTCTACCACATCAACCATCCTATCCCATCCTGTGGGAAAAAAATTTATGTAAGAGAAGTACAAGAAGTCTGCTTCAATTTCAAATAAGCTGCAGAGAAGAAAATTGTCCTCCTCGAACGTCTGGCTAATGGCTTACAAGAAGTAACTAACATTAAAATTGTCTTCAGTAACAGTTCTACTGAAAAAGATCAAGAGGGATTTTGCTATTTTTCACTTCTCCCTAGCTAGAGACATAGGGCAAACTGCCTAGTCCTCTATAAATTGATGGTGATACATGAATTATAAATGACAGATGGGTGCCTTAGTTTGCAAGGTCAGAGCTAAGCTGTCAGGCAAAATGCAAGAAGGCAATACTCACTGTGTAGCTGTTCCAAATCAGGGCACACTTGCAACTCAGCCTTACTGTTGCTCATCAAAGAATATAGGAAGTAAAGAATCAGTATTTTGAGTGTAATTCATAGCTGTTTCACAGGAAATCTCTATAAACTTTCTCTGTCACTAAAGCAGACAAAGAGTTTGTGGGGATGGGGACTACAGCACTTTCTTTTGAAATGCAAATGCTTGACAGTGGGGAAGATGGCAGAGAAGATTTACTCACTGTAGAGTCTTAGGACTCCTATGATGTTTTAGGAAGGACAGACAGACTTTCACATCTCCTCTAAGGTTAATTTCTTGAGATTCTTAAAATTACATGTGCCATTTTTGGATACCTTCTCTGGTGAACCTTGAATGCAATTAGGCCCCCAAAGGTGCAATGAAAGTTAAAAAATTGTCCCCTTAATCCAGTGACTATTTATGATGGGTATTCTAGGGGCAGAGACACTCTAGGCATAAACAGAAGTTCCAGGTCATGAATATCTCTCTAAAATATATGCACACAGCACCACATTCCATGCAGCTTCTGAGAACATGCTTCTCTCCCTGCTCTGGAACAAAGAGACAGAGACACAAAGTTAGACAAGCTGTGCTGTGAAACCTCAGTGGAAGCACTTGTCCATTTTCTAGAAGCAAGAGAATGATAACATATTTGTTAGACTTAAAATGCAAAAGCCTACATGCAGCTGCACAGTTGTGTCTGTGAAATGTTAGCATTACTGTATATCTTCTTGGATACAAGTGTAATTCCCTGTTCAAGTATTTTTTAAGTAAAACTTTTTGGTGCACAGGTTTTTTTTCAATGTTTGATATACTGTAATATAATTGTACAACACTTACGATAAACAGTGCATCCCTTGAAAATAAAAAGTGTAGAAAGAAATTTTCTTTCTACATCACGGAGTTTAGGAGGAAGAGGAGTTTGAAAATGGCATTTTCAAGCACATTGACCTTGGTACTGTGAAATATTTGCTATGCCAACTATTAAAGGAAACACATGGGCTTTTTGAACAGAAGTAACACTGGAAAGTCACAAAGGAGAGAGATACCCACACAAATTCCATTCACCATTTTCTCTATCAGTGTGATGTTGTTGTTACCCTGCAAATTCATAAAAATAAAAACCTAAAACATATGCCAGGTTCTGCAGCCCAACCCTCACTGACAGAAACACGGTGTCAACATCTCTTCCTCAGAGGCCTCTGAGACTCTGGTGACTGACTTCTTCTGGACCACCATAACCCAGTTCCTCCCTGCTCCTTCTGAGATGCCAAATTCAGAAAAAACAGCTGGCTGTGAAGTTGTTCACCCAAAATCCATGGACAAGGCTCAACTGTCTACTGCAGCCTTTGTTAATGGTTTTAGAAAAAGTATACCAAACACTTCACTGATTTTTGCCAGACTAGCAGAGCAAAACAAAGAGCAGTGATAGCACTTATCCAGCCCTAATCAAGCTTGGTAGTACTCCAAGGTACAACTGGTACCTCAGTAAAACCTTCAGCACATGGAATTTCTCCAAGAGAATTCTCAGCAGGAAGAAGCTTCATAGTGTGTTATTTTGGTTTGGAAACATCTTCATCCTCAGAAAAACAAACAAATACATTCCACTTTCCAATATCATTAAATCTAGGTGAATGTTAAAAGTTTAGCAAGTGAATAAACTAAGCATCAAACAAATAATTTTTTTTCCCAAATTGCCTGTGAATTAAAATTTACTATGAAAGTTTTTTTCAATGAAATAAAATAATTAAAATATTCTTTTATCTGATTCCTCTCTGCTGTCACTTCTCTTTTTTTGCTGGTCCCCAGGTCTTCCATAAATCTACTTTTGCTACTCCTTCTAGCTACTGCCATCTCCTGTTTAGTAACTTGTAGACCTGCAGCCAACCCTCTCACACAGCAGCAAAGCCTGCTGAGATATGTCATGTATTTTTCATTTGCAGTTCTAACTAGTGGGTACTGAGGGTCAGAGTCTTGCTAAAGCCCATAAGCCATAAATAAATACCATCATCCATTCTATCAATATTTTTCTAATATGCTCTGATTTTGGAATGACATAAAATCTGGGAATCACTCACAGAATTGTTGAGTAACAGTGGTGGTACCTCTGAAATCCTACGGAGCAGCAGTTAGGCAACCTTTTTGGGAGGGAGTGCTGACAAGGCCAATCCCTGCTCTGCCTGATTCAGATCAAGGCTTTGAATTCAAGTCTTCTACTTCAGCAAGTCCAGCAGACTCAGAAAAAATTTTAAACCACTAGTAGGGTTCTTTGTGCAGCCCTTGATATTTGTTATTTTGGGTTGTTTTGGTTTTGTTTCCACTAGGAAAATTATTTTTCTCATTCTACTCTACACAAACACTAAATTGATCCTGATCATGCTTACAGGAGATCAGCAAGGGGCTCATACAGGCCAACAGCATGCCACAAATAAAAAGGATTTATTTTTTTTAAACTTACTAAAGTTTTTTGGTCTGATAATGAACTTCTTCTGTGGTTTGTTCAATATTAATAGCTTGTGGAAGTATGCATTCTTATCCTGTGTCTGTCATGATGGAGCACAAGATGTCCTGCGATCACTGGAGGATCCTGATGCAGGGTTTACCACTGGGGTCAGACCAAAGGTTAGGCTCTCTCAGCAGCTCAAGCCCTGCACAACAACAAGAGGACTGGACTCAGGTGCTCTTACCTTCTTGTGTCTCTTTCTTCCCAAAATACATCAAATCTGAGAGCGGCTTATAGGTGTTAACAAACAGTCTGTAGTTCCCCACAAAACTCCTGAACAGGTTGCCTCACATGAAATCTCCCTAACTGTGTAACTGCTCCCTGGTCCCTTCTGAAAGTCTTATTCTGACAGAGATAAGTGCATAATTAGTGTTTTATTTACCATATTTTGCAGTCTCCATGGTATGCTATCTCACAGGCTAAACATTCCTCTTTGCATAATTATAGAAGGGAAGGGAAACGACCTTCAGATGAAAAAAAAAAGAAGTTCTTACAATTTCACCTTTTCCCTCCAGAAAACCCAAATAAAGTGAAGAATTGAATATAGTAGTTACAGTTAATGATAATTCCTGGAATGAAAACAGCAGAAAAAAAACCAAAACAAAAAAGCATTTCTTACATTTTCAATGAAAATAAGCAATAGTGAAATAGTTTCATTGGAACTAGAGCACCAGGGAATAGTCATTCTCATTCATTCTTCTCAGAGTAAATCAATTTTTATTACTGAGCAGAGGCAAAAAAAGATCTTTGCTTGCTTGTACTTAGCCACCAAGAAGATATTGAAAAGTTATATGAGAATCTCCTTCCTAGGTTTGATCCTAAAGAATGGCTGAGTTATTTTCCTTAAAGCTTGAGTCCAGGAAAAAAAGGAAAAAAAGAAAATCAGCCTCTGGTGCAAAATAAAAAAATTAAAAAAAAAGGAAGAAGAAGCAGACTAGAAAATTAAATACAAGGAATTAAAATTCAACAAAGACTGGACAATCTTAGCTAAAGATGTTGCCAGTAGCCACAGAGATAATGGAATAGTTTAGCTACCTATGTATACCTATATTTGATTATTTGATTAGCATCCCTGAATCTTTTATTGAATTATTTTAATTAATAAATTTTAATGTATGTTGCACTAAAAAATTGCTCAAATGATAAAAGAGAACTCTTTATTTAAATTATGTCAAAAATTGAGGTTTTTTTTTTTTAAAGGAAATGTTTTTTAAGTATAAATCTTTTCACTTCCTATTAAAAAGTCTTTCTAAAAACTTACTTCACAGCCAGTTGCTATTTCTTTTGAAATGACTGGAATTACCAAAAAGCACCAGACATTTTTCTTACAGATTGAAAAGGCAGAGAAGAGCAGACAAAAGATGAAGAGTCTCTTTGTGGAAGTTGCTTTATAAAACCCTTTGTTTTCTCCTCAAAAATAATCTGTAAGCGATTCAATTTGAAATAATGATTTCAAAGAAAATTGTGAAACAGTGGTAGTTGAGACTTAAGCACTAGAGTATGCATTGTGATGTGATGACAAAGAAGAGGAGGCTGATGATGTCAGACTAGTAGTTATGCAGTAACAGGCTTTTGTGCTTGCATGGTTTACATGTGTGATGGGCTGAGGCACACAGGCTGTAACAGCAACTGACATACGGTGAGTTTATGAGGGAAGAGAGACTCCTCCCTTTTGTGCTCCAAACCTGCATTGTATGTGCCATTCTCCTCAATGATATCACTTACCTGGAGTCCATCTCCAGAGGGCTCCTCACCTGGGTGGAAGGAGGAGGTGAGCCCTAGACTAACCCTACACAATCAGTGTGAAGCTCACAAGGAGGTCCCTCAGAGGTGAGTCCCACTGCAGTCCCATCCATGGACTCAACACTCAGACTGCTGGAAGTGGCTCATCCAACTTCTATATCAGTCTATTCAGAAAAGAAAATGTAAACACATCTCAGAAGTAATTTCAGCAAAGTGCCTTGATTGCTGCATTACCCTCTACAATCACACTTAACAGGTCTTTAGTGGTCTAAGGGCTGGAGATACAGAAATAAATTTTGGACAAGAGTGCTTCCATAGAAATAGCTTCTGCTCTTTACCCAGTGTGTCATCTTTCTTCTGAGTCTTCTTTTCCAGCAGTTCATTCATAGTAAACTGAAGAGAGTCAGGGCCCAAGCTCTGCTGGAGAGGGTGAATTAATCTGTATTACCTGTAGGGAGCACAATCCTGGCACTGCCCTAGCTCCTAAGGTGATTGTGGGCATTTGGCTGAGACTCTGCCACTTGTCACAGGCTAAAACTACACAGGGACTTAGAAATATGTGGTTTTGTGGTAACATTAGCAGCTCTTGATTCTTTAAAACATTAATGCAATAGTTTCACATTTCTACAAATATTCCAAGTATTCTAAAAGATAAAATGCTAACAGTGATTACTGCTAGATTTTGGACATGGTTTGGTCATATATATATATTTAAAAATTTCCGAAGGCCATTTGCTGACAAAAAGGAATCCCAAAAGCAAAAAAAATGTAATTGTTGTGAGATTACACATTCTATCCAAAGGAGACAGTAATTGAAATGTGTTCAATAGTTAACTCATCTGTATTGGGATAACAGGCAAAAAAGGAGCAAGACAAATATTTTGTTATTGTTGCAAAATATGAAGCAACACAACAGATTTATGTCATTAAATAATATTGAGATTTCTGAATGCACATCACCTCAGAGGAAGCAAATAAGGATAAAAAGTAGGATATTAAAATAATAAATAAATATTATAACCTGGTAGCTTTAGCAGATGAAATAGAAAATAGCAACTATAATAAGCTAAAGATCCTCCACCTCCTACAGAATGAGACTACTCTGGGAATTACCTCCTTTAGAGTGAGTGAATGTTTTCACCTTCTGAACCCTGAGAAAACATATGTTCCTTAAAGATATTGCAAAGCCTATCTAGAGATAAAAACACCTCATTCTAAAAAAACTTTTCTAACAATTATTACCAATTCAGATGGAATCGAAATATTACTGATTCAGCAAGATTAGCCACATATATTGTCTATGAAGAGCTTCTTTATTCCTCCAAGGAAGTGAAAACCAGATAAGATATTGAGTTGGCTGATACCTTTGTGGCAGAAAGTGTTTTATGGCATAGAGGCTGCCACGTCTGCAGTAATGTAAGGAGAAGGGTATCTTGTACCATAGCTGTCAGGATGGTATATTGCAGAGAAACAATGAAGAAAAGATAATACAGGGACTCTTCTACATCTCCAAATGAAAGCCCAATTAGAATGCAAAGAAATAAGATTTTGGAAACTCAGTACTGCCAGTGTCCATGCCTGATCCAACAACAAGAGGATCCAATCCCGTTCAGTATCTGTGTTGATATTTTGGATGAGGGCATTGAGGGCCCCCTCAGTCAGTTTGCAAACAACATCAGGGTGGGTGGGAGTGTTGATCAGCTGGAGCGCAGGAAAGGCCTGCAGAAGGATCTGGACAGGCTGGATCAATGGGCTGAGGAGGACAGTATGAGGATCAACAAGGACGAGTGCTGGTCCCTGCACCTGGATCACAACAACCCCAGGCCGTGCTACAGGCTTGGGGAATGGTGGCCGGGGAGCTGTTCAGCACAAAGGTACTCGGGACTGCTGGTTAACAGCCAGCTGAACATGAGCCAGCATGTGCCCAGGCAGTCAGGAAGGGCAATGGCATCTTGGCCTGGGAAAAGAATAATGTGACCACCAGGACTAGGGAAGTGATTGCCCTGCTGTGTTTGGCCCTGGTGATGCCACACCTCAAGTAGTGGGTCTCGTTCTGGGCCCCTCACTTCAAAAAAGACACTGAGGTGCTGAAGTACGTCCAGAGAACGGGCAACAAAACTGGCGAAGGGTCTAGAGAACATATCTTATGAGAAGTGTCTGAGGGAACTGCTTTTTTAGTCTGGAGCACACTGAGAAGACTCAGGTTAGATGTCCTTGCTCTCTGCACTACCTGAAAGGAGGTTATGGTGAGGCGGGGGTTGGTCTCCTCTACCACACCTCAAGTGGAAGGATGAGACGAGATGACATCACGTTGTACCAGAGGAGGTTCTGATTAGATATTAGATTTTTTTTTTTTCCCACTGAAAGAGTGGTTAGGCATTGAAATAAATTGCCCAGGAAGGTGGTGAAGTCACTGGAAGTGTTCAAGAGGCATATAGATATGGAATTTGGGGATATAGTTTAGGGGTGATTTATGGTGGCTATATCAATGGTTGAACTGGATGATCTTGAAAGTCTATTCCAACCCTGAGATTTTCTTATCTAGCTACTCACTAAACTGCTTATCCTCCTGAACCTTGGTTTAACATTTTTCAAAATATTGAGCTCTGTAGTAAGGAAGCAGGGTGTTAAAATGCATCTGTTCCTCTTTGCTGCCCTACATATAACCAAATACAGTCTACATATCGCCAAAACAACACAATAAAAACTTTTTTTAGAGGATATCCTTTCCATATTGAGTGGTTGCTGGAAGATGTCAGGTATCTTGGCAAACCACTGTCTGTATCTTCTTCAGTCTTAATTAATATAGTGGGAATGGACAAATATTCCAATTAAATCTAAACGTATGAGGTGTCATTAATTAGGGAGAGAATGAACTGGAAGCTAACCTCAGCCCTCACCCAAAAAATAAATCCAAAACCAAAAGCTCAGTGATTGCTTGCCCAAAACTCATTAATAAAAAATTATATGGAATAAAATCAAGGGAAGTGTTGACCTTGAAGTTAATGTCTTTTGCTCCTCTGACAGGCAGATGCTGTTTTGTAACTTTTCCAATACTACAGTATTTTTTTTTCTCCTTGTTTCTAGCTAATGCACAAAGAGGGACATTTTAAGGCCAAAGGTTTAAATGGCACATGCAGATGCAAGCCATGCATCATAGGAGTTGTGCTTATAAAAAGGCAAATGTTGATGAATCTCACAAAATGCATCCTCCTCATCTAGCTCTCAAAGTACCTCATTTGTTTAGTGATCATCTTTTCATGGACACTGCAGATGAACTATTATATTTGTCTAGAATATGATTGTTCAATCTCACCATTATCAAAATCAATATAAAAACCTTTCAGTTTTTCTCCTCAGTATAGAAGATCATATATATAGAAGTTCCCATGAAGATTGAGACTTTTTTTCAAGAAAAGGCTGTTATAATGTCATTCTCTTGATTTGTTTTTATTTCCTTGATTTTCCTTTTTTATCTCCATCTTGTACTTGGTGTGTATGCAGTGCTTAGCTGCCACTGCCCAGTGTAAATGAAAAAGGACACACTGTCCCTCGACACAGCACATAGGTTCCTCAAGGTGCACAGTTTCCAGCTTCTCCTGCCTCCAGATGCCAATGACTTCTGGGTCCCTCAGCCTCACAGCAGCCCATTTTGGTGTCCAGCAAACATGGCCCCACCTAAAATCACAATCCAGATCTCAGAAAATCCCATCACCACACTCTAAATGTTAATCTTAACTGTCCAAGTGGCATGAGAGACATTTCCAGCAAGGCCCTTTTTCTGTACTTGGGAAGGTGATATTTTCTTTAGGCTCTCGATGAGGTCTGGTGCTGATGAGTTTAATGAAGATACAGAAGGGCCTCAGATAGCTCCCTCAAACACTGTTCACTAGAGCAGAGTGTGGAATAGGCTAAATTGCTGGGTGGTTTTGGGTTCCTTCTTTTGTACTGTAAAACTGATGTTGGCTTTCTCTCTTTCTTTTCTTCTGAAATACCTTTGGCTGTTGAGAGAAAAGGAAACACCCCTGCCTGCTTCTGTTGCCATAACAAATGAAACTATTCAAGCCATGGTTGTTTTCCTGAAGTCAGAGCTGATACTTGCCAAAAAAAGTTGTTAATTCTTTCATCATTAGGAAACTCTTGGCCCTTTCCTCAGTTAAAAAAAAAAAAAAAAAATTAGCTGAGGAAACAATGGCCAGTGGCAATTCTGCAATCCCTAGTTTCCAGAATCTTGAACAAACAATGACTCTTATAAGAAGAAATTACTTGTTCCGGTGTCCTAAGAAAACAGTCCGAACCTGAAATAGAGGAATATGCTGATTAATTTCTCTGAGGGAAAGCACTGGAGTGGTGGCCACCCTCATGGTGTAAGAGGCTCAGAAAAAGACTGCAATGAAAGGATGCAACATATATTTTAGAGTTATTGCACATAAGATCTTCACATTATCACGTGATATGTTCTTATAAATTCTGAGTGACTCCATAAGCTGAATCGCTGTTCAACCACAATTTTCTTCTGCAGACCCTGGTGACCTTCCACCCCAAGGATAAAAAGATTAATCATCTTATAACTGCTCAAAATGGTACAGGCTCTCCACCATTTTATAGAGCAGATCATTGCAGGATCATCTGGAGCAAGTCAGGAAGTAATGTTTTTTTACTCCATACTGACATAAATAGAAATATTCCTGTCCTAATATGCTTATAATGCATTTTACTTTAAAGCATAAAATTCATGCATAGAAGGCTCCTGAGCTGGAAGTGTGGGTTTTGAGAAAAATGAAAAAAAAAATGTGCCTCTGTGAATAGTGAGTGCCAATGCAGGCTTAATCATCTGGAGAGGAACCTTAGTTGGTAAGATGACTCTTGCTCCCTGAGGTGCCCCTAGGAGGCTGTGCAAGAAGAAACATCAGTATGACTATCATGGGAAAAGGTGAAGGATGCATCCCAAAATAGAAAATCTTGAAGGATTCTTCAGTACAGGAAGGTGGTGCTGATTTTTCTGGGGTTTCTTTTCAGTACAGTATCAAAGGAGACCTCCATGTGTCATCTTTGTCTTCTTCTACTTCTTTTGCTTGTGTACATATTCTTCTCCCCCTTACCAATTATTCTAAAGGCCACTGAATACTCATCACAGAAAAAAAGGTGATAGTACTGCATGATTTCACAGTGAGTCCATCAATTTAAAAATAGATGGGACAGTCCATTGCATAGTAAAATTTGATCTGACATTATTCATTAACCAGATCCTGTCACTATGGATTAAGATTCTTATGATTTTAAATCTACAGAGTGGTTTATTTTCCTGTATTTATTTCACCCATCTGTTTCTGCTGCTGAATTTTGATGAAATGGGACATGGTGCAACCAGTATTTATGTTACCATGTTTGTTATGGTGATATTTGTCTAAAAGGTAAGGGTTTTTTTGAGAGTAAGTATAAAATCTTATTCTCTGTTTGTACAAGAGAAGGAGACCTGCAAAGGAAATTGTTTTTCACAGGAAGTTGTATGATGTCATTATATGTTCTGTTATACACAATGAAAATTTTAAGATGTTAAAATTATCAACAAAATTGTATTATGAGAGAAAATTGTCTTATTTGAAATGTCTACACAACTGAAATATTTTGCTCAAATTTCTTTGCAAAAATGTTTTTTTTTTACAAAGAAAAGAGCGCCACTCCTTTCCAGAAGGCTTAGGATATGATTCACTTCATGCTGTAATCAAGATCATTAGCATGTAAACACTTTAAAATGTTTTCATTTCGAGAACTGCATATGTCTTTACTGAGACAACATTCCTTTTAAAGGAGAGATTTCTGACTGCATTCATTATCTTACAGAGGATGCATTACTCCCACCGTTGTATTTTGTCAGTCAGACTGAATTGCACAGAGTGCTTTGATGCTAAACAAATAATCTGTCCCTACTGGCTGGAAAATACCCTCTGAAGTAATTCTGATTGATGCTGGGGACGTAATAACCAATTCTATTGGGACTTATTCTATTTTAAGTAAGTTCGGAAAATAATTTGCTTTCCTTCCTTACTGTATGGATTATAACCTGACTCTATTTTCTACTGTATGAATTTTAAATGACGCAGTAAAGATTAACATGACTCTGAATTACAGGATACAGAGCAGAAGCACTTGGCAGAGAGTCTTTGAAATACGTATAATATCCTGTATAATTTCCTGCTTTTTTATGCTTGAAAACTGCAGTAGGCATAGTCTCCATATGCTGCTCTGTTCCATATGCAGGGCATGATATATAATTCCAGCTTCAATTTAGTAGTGTTCTGCTAATAAAGGATAATGAGATACCATAATATAGCAATATAATTTATGAATAGGCATCAAATAAAGGTTTGCAGTAGAAGTGAAACAAACAAGTGAGCCAACAACAGCAATAACAAAAAATCCTCTTTCTGCAACTCTGGTCTCCATAGTCTGCCCTTGAAATTAAATCAAAATCATGGAAAGAACTAATATTGGAACATTGTGAACCAGCTGTTTCTTACAGCTGACTAATTAGTCTGTGTACCCAGCAAATCAGAAATATTTGTTAGCGCTTAGGCGAAATAATCCTACAGAAATTTGCATGTCAGTAGAATAAACTTTGTCTGTAATAGTGGGGGTACCTCCTGCTAGAAGCAGCAGCTCTCTCTGAGTTGTGCTAGAGGGAAGAGAGGGCCTAGCCCACACCTGAGTTGCACCATTTCCCTCATCATCAGCCACCAAGTTTCCCACTGTTGCTTTGTAGTGGTAGAAGCAATGTTCCAAAGCCCCAGATGCCCACTTATTTCAATCTTTTTCCAATCTTTTAGTGATGTGAACTGAGGCTGGAAAACATGTAGGAGGAAAGGAATGCAGGCAAAGTGGAAGTTGCTACATGAAACTACCTTTCTGTGACCCTGGCAACACACTTAAGATTTTCCATACCAAGAAAATCTTTATTATCTGACAGAGGACTCAAGCTAATCCCTGCCTGGAAGCCCAAAAGTGACAGGAAAGGATTTGATGTTGTGGCTTTATCTGTGGCAGTGATGGTGCCCTTGGCTAACATATTTTTCTCTAATTCAGCAGAATGTTATGCCGTTGCCCATACTGGGATAATTTTACTGTGATTTGGGATGGAGCAAGGAGGCAGAAAGTGAGGCCAAAGTTGAAGCTGTGCTACTGCTGAGTTTTGAATATCTCAGATAATTGTACTTCATTGTAATGAAGCAGCTGTGCATGGTTGTGTTCCAGCCACAGAACTCTCACCCCAGTGCCCTGGCAGATGAAAAGTCTTTAGACATCTGAACTCAGGCTGAACATGATGAAGGGCTATCCTAGTCCCAGGACTCATATGAGAACTGAAGGTTAGGAAGGAAAGTGGAGTGGTTTCTGGGTCTGGGTTCCTTATGAGCTTGGGGTCTGATTATAATGCTGTCTGAGACTCGTGGAGTAGAACACTAATCTTGTCCCACAGGACTCAATAACTCTTGAAGTTCTGGGCTGGTTGGTAACTCCCAGGGCTAGTATTGCTTTTTGTTCTACATTTTGTACAGACCCAGTCCAAATGGGATTCCAGTACGTGGCTGAGACTTCAAAATATAAGTGAAATGCAAATGATTAAGAATAGTGGTACTTACTTCTTGGGGCAATTTGAGAAGGAAGGTGTTGATTCTGAAGTAGATCTTCAATCTTGACCATTCCAATGTTAAGACTGGTAAGAGATAGGTATCTGATTGCTGCTCCCAGGCAGGGCAGATAACAGTGGGGAAACACGTCTTTAAAAGCAGTTGAAATGTAGTCAAATAACAATAAGGAGAGATGGGGTTGGCAAAAAAACCCCTGTATGAATGGGTAAACTACTCCAAACTTTTGTATGACAGATCTTATAGTTAATGTACCTGGCTGCACTGAAGATGAATCTAAGAAGTGATTTCAGACTACCACTGTTACATGAAACCTTAATGTGTACATAGGTATGTGTCATCAGTGACCTTAGACAAGAAGGACCACACCGCTGAGTTGCCTTCATTGTGCAGATGAGTCATGTCATTTTCTCTTTTGGCCTTCCTGGGGTGGGACCCAAGGTACAGTGAGAAGAGTCCACCAGTAGTTCTTGCTCTGTTGTGGAAGTTTGTGTGGCATTAAATCAGAATGTTACTGATAGAAAAGGGTAACTACAGAAATAGTCATGTTTAAATCTAGTTCTCTCAGTGAGAAAAAATGCTTCAGGAAAGATTATCAAACATAACCTATTAAGATAGAAGAAGAGTGACCAGAAAACAAATCTCTTCCTAAGATTATCTTTAGATTACCTGCTATGTAGTTCTAGTTCTGTTAAATTGCATGGTATCTGTCTGAGCAATTTCTACTATGCCTTTGTTCATAAAAGTAGCATAAAAAAGAAAAAAAACCTCCCTCTTTGAATCTCATTTTCAGCTCTACTGAGAATTCTCTGCACAGGAATCCCCATACTTCTCAATTGGAAGTTATCTATGGTAATTTAGCAAATATTTTTTGCAAAGCCATATATTACATTAAGAGAACTAAATAGCTGAAACATGGTGGGAAGAGTTGCGTGCATTTAAACAGTGAACAGTGGTCAGAAATAAAGAGAAAATAAATCCTGAAGTATGATAGCATTAAAATAGTGTAATAGAACAAATACCCTTATGTGATGGAGTAAAGTGGCATAATTTGTAGACAAGATAGCTTAGCCTTCTTCCACACAAAATTCAACCAAATGTTAAAGTCATAGAAAACGTTTCAAGAGTTGTTACAGCAGTGGTTAAATGGACCATTTATAACACAACAGGATGGAACCTGGTATCTAAAGAATAAAATTTTAGAAGTTGTAAAAAATCTGTGCATCCTACTTGCAGAACACATGCCAGTGCAAATGTGTCTGTTAAGGTAGACTTATTTCCTTTAAGCACTTCAGGGACAAAGACCATTTTGTTTCTGCTATAACAACTTGATGTGATTTTTATCAAATTACAGCTGCATGAGAAAATGTTTTGTTAAATTTCTTTTGATGATTTCAAAATATTTGTTTGATTCAGCAAATACAGGATATAAGTGAAAGTTCTAGAAAATATTAAAGGGATTTTGTCAGACTTTCCAATGGTAAGATGGAATATTTACCCAGGTGAGTTGGTCTGATTGTCTTCTAGTTGAGGACCTCTGAAAAAGAAGTTTCTTTAGGTCTGCAAGTTTTACTCAGCAATAAGTACTTAAGAACTCTTTAGATTAAATCTGCAGAATTTAAATTCCATATTATATCTCTATTCCCTGTTTCCCACCTGACATAGATGATAAGGGATTATTAAATACTGTGTAGAAAAGTAGATTTGAACACAATTTTACCATGGAAAATCAGAAGCTATAATTATGTTGCAGAGCTAGTGCTCATAAATATTTTTTTCCCTCATGGCACAGTTTTGTCTCTGCAATGGTCATGGTGGGTTGTCTAGGACATAGCTATGAATGAGGGGTAGGATGGACCTTTAATGTTCAATCCCATAAACGGACAGCTTTAAAAACAAGATTCAAACCTTGGATCAGGCCTAGGAGGGCCATGGATGGAGAAAACCAAGTGAAGCTGCATTAATACACCTGTACAGTCTGTAAATCTGCAGAGCACTTGTTTCTTTTGCAAGACAAGAGATTTGATGAGATCTTTCACTCTGAGTGTCATTTCCTCCCATCTTGTCTTCACAACGCAGCAACTAGAGAAGGCTTCACACAGCATGCACCTGAAATCAGGGCAAGCTCTAAGAGTCAGCAAGAGAAAAATGCAATAGAGGTGATGTTTTCCACTTCCTGGCTCCTGTCTGAGCTGCTGACTCAGGATAAGTTATGAAACTGGTATTTTATGCAGCAGCACAATGCCTTCAAAAAGGTGGCCAGCATCTATTCTCTCTGTGTGGTAAGGTCTCCTGGCTCCCTCTGAATTTCTGTCAGCTCAAGTGGCCTGTAATGTGGGAAATAAAAATGCAGGCTGGCAAAGACCCCTTGAAAGCCTGTCCATGTCTGACAATGTCCATCCTTTGAGTGGACTTTAAATAGGCCATCTGGAAATACTCTTCTCTCAACTTTGCTTTAAAATGATTTAAGAGGTTCCATTGTACCTTGGCACTATCTATTGTAGTGTTTCCCTATTGTGAGAACATTTGCCCTAATATTTAACACAGGTTTCTTTTGTCACAGGTGAGGATGTTTTCTAGTTTGGATGTCCCTCACTGACACAGTGAAAAAGTGATCACTGTTGCTTTTAGATCCTTTATATAAATGAGAAGAAACCCTTGCATCCTCTTTAAGAGAAACAAACTCAAATATTTCAGTCTTTTCCCACTTGGCATACTGTCTTACACTACTGTGATGTTTTTCTAATTTCTACTAAACTTACTGCAATTCATCTACATACCACATGGACTGTTTTTATTCCAGAAACTAGATACTGTATAAATATGGCCAAAAGGGAGTGTCCATTGCACAGAGGAGTCTTATTTTGGTGTAATTTTGACATTATGTTTTTTGGGTATCAGGGAAAGAATGGTTGTGAATATGAAAGACCATATTTTGTCATTTTTCTTACATGAAAAATGTTAAAAAAGATGATGGGGAAATTTTGGGGAAAATCATTATCTTTCTTTGAATGTCTATAAGCATTTGGATTTTAGCAGTGAATATACAGGAATCTCAGCTCTGAAGCTTGCCCTTGTTCAATTATATTCAATGTCACAACTGTTTACATAAGCAAGGATGATTAGTACATCTGTAATTACTTCTACTGGCAGTCCATGAAAAAGCTGAATGCTTCAACTTTAGCCCTTTAATCTAAAGCAAAGAATAAGTCAATGTTATGTAATCTAAACTATAAATATTGAGCAGAAAATTACCAATTAAGGTTATGTAGTAATAGGTCTCTAGGAATACTATTAAAAAATACAGGATTCTAATTTTAAGCAAAGTTTAAAAGTTGGGTTTGCAGAATTTCATTAGAACACCACCTCTTTTTTTCAGCATGTGTTTATATTGTAAATACTAAACAAATATTGACTGAGTGGAATAGCAGTAAAATTCTTACAGCCATAAAAATAGTTCCTGGGACTACCACACGGAGCTTGTAGATAAAAGGAATACACCATCCAAGGAATAATTTCTCCTTGTGGCAACTCTTTCTTTATTTTGGGAATCATGCCCTTTATGCGCTGCAAAATTCTGTTTCATAAGTGCTTCTAAAATATGAAGACTTATCAAGGTACTTTGTCAGTCACTTCTTTCACAGTTATTTTTTATGAGAAGAAGCATCCAACTTGATTCCCAGGATTAGCCAAAATTTGATTTAATTCCATATTGTCCAAAGTCTGCTGTGCCTTAATAATGTTATTTTAAAAGATACTTCAGGATGGGTTTTTTTATATTCAGAAGGCCTGATCACTTCAGATGTTTTTCTTTGTGAAGAAATTAGATGTATATATAGTTTTTTTTAGTGTGGATGAAGTTTTACATATGTTTAAGCAAAACCATTAATATTGTAATGATTCATTTTCTTGTAATTTGATAGAGAATTTAAAATGAAGAATATGTTTGCAGTGTGCCTGTAGAACAGCTGATCTTTTCTGATTTACATCATTGACTGTGTAAATGTTCTTCAAACCTACAGCATTGCTTCTAAAGATTTCCTATGATGAAATGTTCCAACCTCAATCCTTTTTTTGTTTCATCATAGATATCTATTATGAAAAATGTCCTAGTTTTTGATGTTGTTTTGATATTGTGCCTTTATTTTGTGAACCCCCTCCATTTTAAGATTATAAACAAATAGTTCTCCAAAACAGACAATGTGGGCCAAGTTCTTCCTTTAGGGGATTATTTTAGACAGCTGCACAGCAAATAAGCAGTGTGAGGCTTATTTACACACAGTCATTGAAGCATTCATTCCACTGATTTATAGGACAGCAAAAGGTCTTTGAGACAGGCCTAGCAATTTAGAGCTGAAGTTAAAGAGAGAATTTTTTTATCCTGCCCATCCCACAGCCCCACAGGTATTTAAAAAAATCAATTGAAGAATTTGTTGCCAGAACAGATAGATACAGTGCAGCCCTACATCCTGGATAATATTGATCTCAGATGCTGAGTCTCCATTTTTCATATCATAATCATAATATGTATTTGCTAAGGTCATAATGATATAGTATTATTACATTGTTTGTGTAAAAAGTAAAACGTAGAACATGTAAACTTGTTTTAAACTAAAATCTGAAGGCAATCCTGTAACTAATATCACCAAGGAGTTTTCATAGTGCAATGGGCTAATTGTTAATGTGCTTATTTGTGGAGACCAAAGCACAGCATAATTTTTATAACCATTGAATATATCCTGATCTCACTGACCTGTTTTATTGATACTCAGAATTTCTTAATTTCTTCTACCTTAATTAAAAAAAAAATACAATCTGCATGTGTGATATAATTATGCAAGCTCTTATATGTAGGTATTTCCAGGAATATTCCAGGTCTTATAATAAGATGAAACCTCCAGGTAAAGGTGCCTATTTGACTTTACTGTCTGCAGGGGAAGGAAAGGATGAGTTTAGACTCAGAACTATGTTATAAATTGGTTAGCATTACCCCCTCCCATCTCCCCGGCCATATCAGTGTAAGTAAGCAAAAATGAAGGTATTTGAAATCAGTGTCCACTTTTGAAATTTGGGAAGCTTTACAGAAAAGGGCAGGACAAAATAAACAAATCTTTGATTTTCAGTTTGCACCACAACCTGAAATAAATCAGACAGCAGTCTAATAAGTTATCAAATTAAATGGTAAATTAATGGAGTTTATTTTGCTTAGAATCCACACAGGTTTAAAAGATATATGTAACAAAAATCTAATAGCAAGAAGATTTTATATTATATGGTGACATTAGTATTACTAGTTTCAGTGATATTGTTGGAATATTTCTGAGTTCCAAGGCAATATTTTTTTAATTGGAAGTTCATAAGAATGCCAAATAAATCACATTTATCTGAATTCTGGAAAACATCCTTGTGTCAACACAATTGTGACTTTTAGCCTATTTAGCCTATGCAAAGCAAAGGTTCAGAAGCAGAGTGTTCTCACAACTTATGATCTCTTTTACCAAGTCAGGCTGATGAGTAGCTCAAGGTCAACCATCTTGTCAAGAACACACAAGACGACGGAGAAGAGCTGCCAATGTCACCTGGTTACGTCTGTAGGGACAGACCTGACTTCTCTCATTTGGGATTAGAGTCCTCATTGTGCTGCTACTGTGCTGGAGATGGGCAGGATAGGAAGCAGGGACCAAGAAAGAAAAATTGGAGTTTTTTACAGCACATAATTTCATTCTTTTCAAAATTAAATATAATAATTGTCATATTGCAAGTTAAAGAAATGCCTCTAACTTCCATCCAGTCTTCAGGCACTGGAGCTTTGATATGACTTGAATTATAAATATTTGGGCAGGGAATGGGTCAGGTATCTATGAGAGTACCTGTATATGAAATGAATCTTCATCATAGAGTTTTGAGATTAGGTGATCTGAACAACAGACAGCTCTTAGAATTTTTAAATCGATAGTGTGACTGTTTACTGCTGAAAATGTATTTTGTCATTATTGTTCTTGAAAACAAATTCTAAGGATTAAAAATCCTTCACATCGTTCTCAAGTAATGTGTATGAAATTTTATCACTCCAGTTTATAGAGTTTTCAAAATGATTCACACACAGATGATAAAATTGTCATTATATCTTTGCTCCCCGATTCAGAAAATGTCCCAGTTTTCAAGCCTGTTAGAAGTCACAATCAGCTTGTGTTGGTACACTAGCAATGTTATTATAAATGTAACTGTAAAATGAAAACCACAGAAATATCTTCTCAATTGACTTTGGGATGTCTTTAGAAAGAATAGTCTCTCAATTTCCAAATCATTCAATTCAGATGCCTTACCAGATTCAGGTACCATTATGGTAAATGGTACATTTTCTCTTGATTTATTAGTCAAAGGCAGAAAAAAAATGCTTAAATTATCTTCTACAGACTAAAGACACATGTTTATCTTAGCAGGAAAAAAGCCTGAACAACACTATTATATTTTATGAGCACAGATTCATTTAATATCCTTCATAACATACATTTTCCAACTTCCCACATCACCACTATCAAATAAGCTATCAAATCGAAAATATTTTAGGAAATTTAAAGACTGTTTGGATAAGATGTGATAAAGGAGCAAGGTATCCCTAGGCAGACTGATTTTTAAGACTCAGATCTGACAGATCAGCGCTGCTATTTATGCATTAACCTAGATCAGGTTAAAATGCATAAATGACATTTAAGAATAGTCAGCTGTGGTGATTTCAAAGTTTTTCAGAGTAATGTCCTTGAGATTTTAAATCCAAACACCAGAGCTTCTCAGAATTTCATTCAAGCAATTGAAATATTCTATACCATTAAAGCTCAGTTTTCCCACCTTGTAAATACAGTGGTTTGTACTATTAAGCTGTCTTTCTCTAGTCTAAAGAAAAGTCTTTATTTTTAATTGAAAAATCATTGAAATGTACTTCGACATCATTCTGAAAGAAATTAAATTACTTTCAGTAAATAAATGAGTACTTTTTTCTCTTTATCTCAGTACTATCCTGGTACTACTGTTCATTGTCTTTTGAGTTAAATCAGTTATTTATGGTTAGTCAAATTTAATAAGAAAAGTAGTAGAAGACATAAAAACTTAAATATTAATGCTATCCAGATGTGTTTACACACATATGTGTCAGTCTTGGTATGGTCATTGATGTATGGTCAGCTACTGCAGTTAATTCTCCAAAGAGTCTTAATTCAGTGCTTCCTCACAGAGGATGTGAAGACTTAGTTCCAATCAAAGTCTAAATTAGAGAATTAACTCTTCTTTACTCTTTCTTTCCTTTCAATCTTTCTCCCTGAAAGCCAACTTCAAGTAACAGTGTTGCATAATTGCCAGATATTATTCCCACAAAATGCATTTCAGAGTACAAAAATTCCCTTGCAAAATGAAATTTAAGAAATTCTGTAAGGGCTGTCAAATAAACAAGGGCAAACAGCGTTGAATCAGCTACAGTGTGAAAACAACATGTATAAATTAGTGAAGTGCTCAGCAGGTACTAGGCCGCTGCTATCTAGTACTTCATCTTGATACCACTGGAGCAAGCTAGTGATGTCTAATCTACAAGAAATTTATGCTTTAGTCTCAATTGAGCATAGGATGACATTGTTCAAATATATTTCTTAGAAGAAATGCTGACTCTATTCGTAAATCTTTATTTCAGTTGGTCTCAAAGAACCTTCTCCTTCAAATAGAGCCTTGCTCAAGCATGAGAAAAGAGATCAAAAGTTCATGCTGCCCTGCTCTGATTCTTGCTCAGCTCTTCCCTGGGTACAAGCTCTGTGAGGTCTGGGGGATGTGGAGGGCAGGGGCTTCTCCAAAAACACTGAGTCTTCCTCCAGCCCTCCCTTGCACCCCCTCACAGGCTCTGCAAACCAGGAGGCACATGCAGTCCAGAGCTGGCTGTGAACTCATCCCAAGACTATTGTTACCAGGATCAAGGCCTTCGTGAGGAAGTTTCAACTTGGAATATACAGCAAATTCTATCCACTAAATAATGTGATAGACATATATAGTGTAACAACCCTCAGAATAAGTTCACCAATCCCTTTGTTTCCCATGTAGAGGAAAATGTTGAATGATAAAACAAAACATGAAAAAACTGACAGATTCAGATTAGGTATACAAAATAAACTGCTGACTTGCCTCTACTTTGAACTGTAAAGAGGGAATCACCTGAGGGCAAAGGTTTCCAACAAGCCACAAACACATCCACAGTTGAAGAAACAAATTTTTTCAAATCAATTTTAAAGAAAAGAAAGAGCAACTACTGGCCAAATTTACAGCTTAAGAAATTTAGAGGAGGGGTAGAAAGCAAAGAAGGGTCATAATTGTAGAAAGATCTGGATTATTTGTTTTTCTGCACATAAGTTAATGTAGTTACACATGAAGCCATTTTTGTCTGCTCAGAAAAGTACTTGGACCTGCAAAGGACTTTCAAAGGGATTTGACATATCAAATATCCAGCTGATGGTAACTCTCCCATCTGATTCTTTGTCCATGGCCAACTAAACAGCAAAAAAACAAGAAAAGACATTTCATTTTACCACTATATTTAGTAAAGTGAAGCCACTACTGGTTTATTATATTCGAGTGGAAGAAAGCTGTAATGCACACCTCAGCAAACATTTTCATATCTCAAGCTACAGAAATCCAAAAATTATTAAATGTGCATGGATATTCTCATTTGAATGAATGCAAACTCAGTAAAAGTTCAGCACAATGTTTTTTCAATAATCAAGCTTCATTCTGGGATTTTTCTTTGCATGGAGTGTTTCATTTCTACATAGTTGTATAAAATATAAGGTGTTCAGTGACAGGATGTATGGGAATGGCTCAAAACTGTATCAGGCAAACTTTAATATCATGGAAAATTTCTTCACCAATGTGGTGGTGAAACACTGGAATAGTATTCCTAGAACAGTACCCAAACCTGTCAGTGTTTAAGAGACACTTGGACAATGCCTTTAGTAGCAACATGAACTAACTGTTGGTAGCCCTGAAGGGTCAGACAAATGGACAAGATGATCACTATAAGTTCTTTCCAAATGGATCTATTCTATTTTGTTATAATGAGGTAGTCACTATATTCCCTTAGGAAACAACTTCTTCTTGTTATCTTAATAATTACATTAATCAATAAAAATATGCAGACATTACACTGTGCAAAAGAAAACAGAACACATATATTTTTGCTAAATTTGTCCTTCAATTAAAAATAAACTTTTTTAGCTTTATAATAAGAAATTTAAGTAAGAAAACATTGTGTTATTTATTCATAAGCTAAATTATCAATGCTATCAAAATGTTTAAACATTCAATGCAAATATAATTCTAGAAACCATTTTGCTATGGTACTTATATAATCTTTATGTTTTTAAAAGCATATAAAAAGCTGAAAAAACTTTTATGTCACTGTGTCCTGAAGCATCTTATGACATTGTAGAATCATAAAGTCATTCAAACTAGAAGAGACCTCAGGTGGTCCCAGGTCCAACCTCCTGCTCACAGCAGGGTCAGCTGTTGGGTCAGAACAGGTTGGTCCAACGGGGGCTTAAAAGCCCTCAAGTTCAGAGACTGCAATGTGGGCAGCCTTTGCCACTGTCTGACTGCCCTCGTGGGAAAAATCTTCTCCATCTAGCCTCAATGAAATTTTGAAGTGACACAGTTTGTCGCCTGTCCTGGTACCATGTAGTGCTCCAGACTGCCTGGCTCCTTCTCCTTGACGTTTTCTTAAAGTGCTGGTTCAGGGTGTTGAGTGTTGTCTTATAATAAAACATTCTTGCATTTTGCACATTAAAAAATAACCACTTTACTTAAATACTAGAGAGCCCTTCCATCAGCAACCATTTTAGCATTATATTCACTGATTTTCAGTATGGATTTGGTGGCACCTATGCGTAATATCCATAAAAAAATCACATCAGTTTAGTACAAAACATCTTCATAGCTAAGCATTGGAAGCTATCTGCATAGTTTAGAAGAGGAAAAGTTATGGCATGACCTGATATCAGGAGGGCAAAATATGGATGTCTTCTTCGATCCAGCAGAGCGCAACAAAAGCCCAGGGCTGAATGTTGAAACCATGCTAATTCATGCCAGAAATAAGGTGTACACTTTTAACACAGGAGATAAATAATGTTTGCAATAACCTGCCTTAGGTCACAGCATCTTCTTCTGGAAATATTAAACAAGACTGAATTTTTTCTCCCTTAAAATATATATACTTCCAATAGGAATTAATTCAGGAGCATCCTGTGTTAAGCAGGAGGTCAGACGAGATGATCACAATGGTCCCTTCTGGCCTTAACATCTATGAATCTAAATGGAACACAGCACCAGGAGAACTCAAATCCCCTCACAGATTTAATAAAAGCCAAGAGCACATGACTGACCCAGAGGCAATTTTGAGAGTTGCTAGCATGACCGACTGCTGATAATGTAAGGCTCTGCCAAGTGGCCAGACACGGGCACTGATAGGACATATTTCACAGCCTGACATCTGGGATTCCAGGTAGTTTTGTGCATCACATGCAGCTCCCTAATGACCAGGGAAGACAAAGAAAGCATTGATTCATAAGGAAACTGCTTCCTTTAAATAAACAAATAGAAGAATAAATAGAAGAATATTCAGCTTGTTTGAATTTTATCTCTGCCAAAATTTAATAAAAGGATTCATTAATAGAGAATTGGAGGGTTTTTTTTTTTTCACTTATTGTAGTGGTTTACCCCAGACACCAAATAAGCCTCATGAAGGCATTTTCTCACTCCCTTGGGTGGAATGGGGAGAGAACTGGAAGAGCAAAAGTGAACACAATTATAGCGGCATAATTCTAAATAATGAACAGTAGTAGTATGAACAATAGTAGTAGTAATAGTATGAACACTAGTAGTTATGAACAATACTTAAATTTATTTATATTCTAATGCTGGTATTTATTTTGAATTTTTATCTGAAAAGCTTATTAATAACTCTGCAGCAAAAACCATAATGGAAAAAGACATAGCTACAGCTGATAGAGTGTCTGAGCCTGGATTTTTCATTTCCATATCTCTGTAAGCGATGCATGAGTCAATTTTATTGCTTAATAGTTACTTTTTATTTTTGGACCAACTCTATTCATTTTTTGCATGATGGAAACTCTTCACCAATTTCCACATTTTATCTCTCATTTACAATGTGATAACTCCCAGAAACAGAGGATGAGACTGATTTAATCTAAATTTAAAAGTACCCAGCATAAATGTCTGGTTTTTGGTTTACTCATCCTAGGCTCCCTCAGAAATAAGCAAAGAGAAATTAGCACTTTTGAAGTGTGATTTGTCTTATCTGCTGTAGATGCATATTTGAGGATGAGAATAATTTTTTAGATTAGTACTCTCCAGTCTGGAAAACTGGCAACAGAGAGAAGGGATGTGAAATGCAAAAGAGCTACAAAACCATGAATGGCCTGTAAAGGTGAAATGAGATTGTCAGTTCAGTGTTTCTAAAAAATTTCAAAAAATTAAAAGATGTTAGAAGACATTAAACAAAGATGATTGTAGCTTAATTCTCTAGACCTCCATGCTGAAGGACTGTTTGACTGCTTAAAGAGTGTATGGGTGTTAAAAGAAGGTTGTACAAGTAGATGTAAAATAAATAATTTGCAGATTGATAAAATCTCAAAATTACATGCACAGGATGAAAACTCTTTGAGTGGAAATAGCCAGAGACCAGGGAAGCAAACAGGAAAAGGGCCATGTATATGCTTACTCTTCCCTGAGGTAGGTGAGCAATTGGCCAGCCTAAATATGGTTGGTTCTGTTATAGTCGTACCCTGACTGTAGTGGGTGGAATGGAGAGAGTTTGAGGAGAAAGTTAAAATCTACACTGCAAGATGACTGTATCTGATGAGATGAAATCCATAGAGTGATTTTGAAAACAAGATCAGCTCAGGTTTAAGAGAGGTCATATGTAAGAGAAAAAGAAAAATCAGCCAATAAGTGGCTGGATTTAGCATTTTTGTGGGCAAGCCAATTTCCCATGACAGCTCTGTGGTATCTGGTTCCTGCAGTCCATTGATAAAATCATAAGGCTATCAGCTTTTGAAATACTTTGCTAGTTCTTGAACTCTGAAATTGGATGGGTTTATACCCCACATGTTAAAAAGGACTGCTGAGGGATACCCAGAGCTGGCAGCTAAACCCCAACAGGGTGAGGAAACAACCAGAATGGCAAAAGTGAGAAAAATTATTTGCATAGCCCACCAGAGGGACCTGATTTTCTGGTATTTGCAAAAGGAGATTCAGAAGAATAGACACTGCTGTTTTAACTTAAACTAGATGAATTTCCTCTCCATTCTTGTCCTTTCCAGTAAAGGTTAAAATTAATATATTTGTTAATGTGTTAATATATTTTGGAGGGTAGGGAGTGTATGTCTGTACACATCCATGCAGTCACTGAACAGAGAAACCAAGGTTTATTTCTACTATCTTCCTGTCAAGATATTACTCTCCTCCACACCAGCATTAGATTTAAACAAGATGTAGTATGCTCATCTATAAACTTAAAAGAACATCTCAGCAGTTTAGGTCAATTACTATAAACCTCAACTATCTTTTTCAGTTACCTAATACTGCACACATAAAATCTCCATGTTGTCTCCACTTTCCTGTGACTCCTGGATGTCTACCTGAGTCCTGTCAGATCGTATAAGCCAGCTTGACACATGCATATCACCATGGTCTCTTTGGCCTTAACTGACTACCCTAATGGAAGTCCTGACAAGAAGCAACACAGCCTTTGAGAGCAGAATAAGAAAAAAATGTTCAAAGAGCTCTGCAGAATTCGGGGCTCCCCCCATGGTTCATTCTCACAATGTTTCCTTGACCTCCTGATGGACCAGGAAAGAAATCTGAGCAATATCAGCAGCCATGTGTTGCTGCATGCTTTGCTTCCTTCTTACCTTTCTCTCCCTTCCCTGAAACTGGTGTCAGATATATAATGAAGCTCAATATAGTCTGCAGGATCCAGAATAATGTATCTTATATTTATACTGTGGTGATACTGCCATATCAGCCAAGATAGAAGACACTTCATACATACAATGCATGAGATTTTTGAGCAGCTGAATTATGGTTTCCTTAAATCAAAAATTAAAAGAAAGCTCAAATGAGTAGCAACATTACTCAGATCTTCTGTATTGATCAAATTGAATTTTTCATACCGGAGATTTGATACATTTAACCACAGAACAGCTTAAAGCAAGTGACAAAAACAAGTCCTCCAGACTTTCCATATGCTTTCAAACCAAATGTGAAATGAAAAACAACAACCACCTTTATAGAATATTTTGAAGGATAGATGACTATACTTCCTGTAACAAGACCTAGTGTGTTTCAAAAATGTTCAGCATGACAGAATATAAAGAAGTAAATAGATCTTCCTCTAAAAGTAAAGGAAGGAGGTATTTAGAACATTTGCTTTATGTATGCAGAGCAAATTCTTCTTTGACATTTTAGATTGAAATGGATATAGATCAACAGGAAGTTTTTTGGATAAAATGTCAACATTTATCAAGCAATTTTAGAGAATACGTGAGATGATATTTGGAAAATTATGGCATGCTGTAGACTACATGGAGAGATATTCTGCTGTAACAAATAGAACAACACTGTGAATAAATGTGGTAGAAAATATCCTTTAGTGGTTTTTAGTGCGAACCAATGCAGTTTAGGGCTTTTCTGTGTCTTATTCTGTTCATGCATTTTGATAGTTTGATGATAAGGAAACTAGCATAAGGATTTATGAGGAAATTACAATGCTGATTTTTCTGATGGCATTACCTGTCTCAGTCCTGTGTATTGATGGTAAACAGAAGACTGACCAAAGAGCAAGTAAAGCAAAACAAAATGATTTGGTGGTTTCATCAATGAAAGGGAGACAAAAATATTGTTATTAATGTCCCATAAGGAGCATAACATCAGAAAGAGAAATACTAAAAGAAATAATTCAGTTTTCTTATCAAGATTGGAGCTTTGCAATGAAAATGAAATTGTGGTAGAAATACAGCAAAGATGATCAAATGCTTCTACTTGCTTTTGCAATCTTGAAAATATTTGGAAAAATACCATGATTAGCCTAGTCACAAAAATGATTTTTCAAAACTTTATTATTCAATCTTTATGAAATAAAGATTCTGTAAAGATTTTAAGTTCTTGTTAGGAAAAAAGTACAAAGTAATTCAAAAGCTTTGATTGAAAGGCTTGATGAAAACCAATTCAGAAGCTCATTTTACTGTAAATTCTAAGGTAAGAAACCAAAGTCATTAATCAACCATGAGGGAAGAATGAAGACCAGCATATTCAGGATAAGCTTTAAGAGTAAAATCAAGATGACCTTTATGTCAAGCAGTAACATGAACACCATTCAGAAGTAGAAGATGAATGAGAGCTAAGAAAACATAAAGGACAATAGGGAAAGAAGCCCAGTCTATCAACATGACACTAAAAACCTGAAGACCATCATAAAAATAATGAAATAAATTGCAGAATCCAGAGTCCGTCCCATGAACAGGATGGTGCAGAAAATAGAAAAAGAAAAAAGAAAATAATCTTCTTCACCAAAGATACTATAAAAGATTTCAACTCTTCAAGCAGAGCTGAATAATCCTTTTAGGTTTTATGATAATTTTCTCACTGTTCAGGGTTCAACTCTGCCTGTAGTCCTTCCCCAGCATGTTGATTTTGCTTAAGAAATACTAATCAGCAAATTAGTTTTTAAAAAGCTAACTATGATATGAGACACTGTGAGGTGACACAAGGGATTGCTTCATGACCCTCTACAAGTCAGGTTTAAGAAGCAGTGCAAAGTGTAATGAAGTGATGTTCTGAGTCAGCTTTTCCATATTTCCCTTAGGTGCTTTGATCCAGTGGCAAAAAGTCTTCCTGCTAACATCTAGGAGCACAGCAAATGTGTCTTACCAGCAGAAATACATCAGAACAAGAGTCCATGCTCTGTATTGATGGATCCTCTTTCTGATACAAAGTGCAACTATTTTTTTATCTCACCATTTTCTAATAAATATATTCAAAACATTCTCCAAAGCTATTGTTTTACTATTTTGTATTTGATTTTAATTTTAAGTAGTGTATTCAGTATTCTGTGTTTGCTCAACATCAATATTTGAATAGGCAAAGATACATGCTAAAGCCATGGCCAGTCAAGCCTGGCTGATGTTATACATCTATTTAAATCTGACCTTCAACTGCTCTCTCTGATCAGCCTTTGTCTTCTTCAACTAATGGATTTTTAGCACCAGATGTGAAGTGTGGAATGCACATCAGCATCTTTTATATTCACTCTCTTTAAAAGACAGAAAGAAAATACCCAGCTAAAAATGCCTAAATGGATTCATACAAACACACCCTATTCATTTGCACACGAAGACTGAATAACAGAGCTAATTTTAATGTGTCAGACCCCTCAGCTTAACTAATTGAAACTAATACATATGAAGGGCAGCAGACATCCAGTTTACTGTTTGAGGTTTTTTATTCCTTTAAATTCTGCTCAGTGAAAGCTGGTTAAATCTTTATATTTGACTAGAAAGAGTGTCTTTTTCCAGACCTTATTTTTATTGAACTTTATGTTTGCCGCAAGTGTTTTGGGTGCTCCTTTAAAGCCCTCAAACAGGTACAGAAAAATACATTGAGTATGAGGAGGAAGGAAATTCATTTTAATGTTGCTACATCTCTCTTTAGTACCTTTGAAAGTAAGAGTATGTATTTCCACAAAAAAAAAATCCCATGATGTCATGTCTTCTTTATAACTTAATAGAAACATATTAATGCAATATGATATAATATCATACTAAGTAAAGGTACTTACATGTTGCATTAGCTTTCATCTAAGCAATTAGAAACATTGGGGCAGTATCTCCACTCTCTGCATAGACTTTAAAGCATTTACTTTCCCCATGAATCTCTCTTCCTGCCTGCTGCCCATCTATTATCACTACAGGTCAGTTTTAAACCTTTCTAGGAAATTTTTTACTAGTAATTTCAAGCATTAAAAAAAATCTTCTGCAGTTCAGCAGCAAAATTCTTGTGTGCATTATATGAATGATTGGTGGCTTGCAATGTTAGGCCACTGAAAATGAGAACTTGGCCACAATTCCTGGCCAACAAGTGAACACAAATGCAAATGGACATGGGCAGCTAATGGTTAATACTGGTCGGTATTTTAAATGTGATTTGATGTTTTTGAGGGTCCTCTGTGAAATTCGTAGCCTTTAATTCTGACTACTGAGAAATCTTTGGGGTTTTTTGTCTTTTTTGGCATGCAGTACCTTGAATTCACTTTTGTGACCTTTATAGGTCAGAGTGCATGCCAAACATTTCATTCAAACGTATATGTCTAACAGGATTTGTAGTCATGCAAAACTCATGAAAATTTATGATAGGAACCAAATACCTTAAAATCAAGACACATAGAATTCAAGTCTAATAACACCTTCATGGCAGCTAATGAAAAATCTGATCTATAAATCACAGAGTTTAAGGACAAAAGGGCCTATTATACAATCTATTTTGATCTCCTACCTTTTACAGACTATAACTATTTACCCAGTAATTTTCTGATCTCTAGATGAGCTACTCTTTTAAACAGACAAACAGCTTTAGTTTAAACTTTAGTGGCAGATCCTCTGTCTGAACTCCTTGCAGTATTTCTAGTAGTTAATCACACTGATTGTCTCATAGGTGTTGATTTCTGGCCTGAACTTACCTAGTGCTCTCTTGTCAGCCTTTGGATGCCAGTATGCCTTTGCTTTGTGAGATAGCTCTGCACAGTAGTAATGTCATCATTTCATGACTACTAAATCTATTCTTTGATAAATTAAATTAAATTAAATGGAGGGAGATGTCTCCTCCTACAAGGATTTACAAAAAATTGTGATTTTTTTCTACATTTGTTCTGACCTCCTTTAATAGGGGCCATTGAAGCATTGATTTAATCAGTTTATGTGGCATAGAAATTGGTCTAGTAATTCTGTACATAAAATTCTCTTTCTATGCCAGCAATTACCTCAACCGCAACTGGGGAAAGTGCATACCAGGCCTGTATGACCTATATTCTAGGTTACTAGGCATATGGACTTATATTTGACTTAAAATGAGAAAAGCACATCAAGGGGCTCTTAGGAACCGATTTTCACACACAATTATTCCTTTTCTCTCAACCAGCTTCATTCATCTGCAAATTTCATTACAGTTTTATGTTTGCTTCCAGTAAAGTACTTGATTAGCACTGGGCCAAGGAGAGATTCTTCCTGATTGTCATCCAAACTTTGTCAGCTGAAGATGC
This sequence comes from Haemorhous mexicanus, assembly GCF_027477595.1. Classification (NCBI taxonomy): domain Eukaryota; kingdom Metazoa; phylum Chordata; class Aves; order Passeriformes; family Fringillidae; genus Haemorhous; species Haemorhous mexicanus. The sequence goes on from NC_082342.1 coordinate 45,944,728, forward strand.
CCATATCCTCCACCAGCTGTTACATGCAAATTAAAGCCTGGAATGCTTATATTCTCCATGAATTTCTGCATTTAGATTTAGCAGTCAGGCCTCAAGGATAGGATACCATACCAAACATTATGTACCACTTATATGGGCTACAGTATTAAATCCTGGATATGAAGGAAAGAATTTTTTCTTATCAAAATAATCTTATTGAAAGAACTATTAGCCTGGTTATAATGACAGTACAACTTACCATTCAAATAACCTGATTTTTACTTCCCTTTCTCCAAACTGATTTAACCTAAATTGATACAAACATACTTCTTGCTGTTCCCTCTTTCCCTGATACTATGCTCAGCCTTTCACTTCTGCAGCAGATGCTAAGTTTGATAAAAGGTTTTTGTCAAGAACTGGAGTGAGGGTGAGTCATCTCTAACCCAAGTTCTTACCACACTTTTTAAAGAACTGTGATGCTGATGTTGTCTTCATTTTAGATACTGAGTCTGCTTTAGGTATTTTTTTATATTTTTGTGAAAATCACCTTAGCATGTTCTTTTTCTATTATCCCTAAATCCAGTTTTACTCAGTTTCCAGGTTGCATTATTAATCCAGTTTAACCCAGTTTCCAGGCAGCATTATTAATGCAACCTGGAAACTGGGTAAAACTGGATTCCTACAGTTCTGCAACCCCCTTTTAATAATCAGGGATTGATCAATCATTTTTGACCGGCATTTAGAGCTCTGTGGCCTTTTTTATCATTTTGTGCTTATACTTTCAAGGCCTTATAATCTTGTGTTTTGAGTGCCCATTGAAATTTTTTTTCAGCACCCTCCATGCATCCCTCAATCTTTTCTTAGCTCAGCACAGTGCCATATACATCCTTGTCCTAGAGCCATTAACAGCACATCTTACAAAAGCAGCAACCTGGACAATGTGCTCTGATAACTGCTGACTGTCAGTATCAATCAGTTGCAGCACTAATACTGGTATGATTTTTTAATATATAATCCATAGCTGGAGTTGAGTTCTCTAGAAGTCAATTAAAAAAAAACCCTAACATGATCTGGAAAACATTCATCTACAATAAATCGCAAAATCTGAAGTAGCTACTGAGCTGAAATCTGTTGATTAACTTTACATCAGTGCAACTCAAAGAAGCACTTTACTCCAGGGAACTTGCTCAAAGAAATTTTTTGTCAGAGAATTTTTTAATAATGTAATTATAAAATAAGCAATACATCAACTAGAAAACTTTTGAGATGAAAATTAGATCAAAATTTTTATTTTATGAATTTTTGAATACCACACAACATGAGTAGTCTTATTAGATTTCAAACAAAACATTGCAACAAATACTTACTGTCATAAACCTGCAGTTGTTTTCGTTATCAGCTCAGTTCCTTTGATGCAGAAAATACAACTTTTAAGTTAAGAAGTTGCAGACAATATATTTTGATGACTTAATACCCTAATTCATTCATCTTAAAACCTTTGTTCTTTGTAATGCAATTACTTCAGACTACCTGACAGAACCATCTTGACATAAGGGTTCATTGAGGGTAATGAAGGAAAATTCACTCCTACAGATTTTCAATTGCTCTGGCAAAATTTCTGCCTGAAAGTGACTGAAGAGAATTAGCAGACTCTTTAAGTTCCTTCTGACTGGACTAACTGAAGATATCTGATTGTTTGGTGGGCTCTATATCAGGTTTTTTTCTGGAAAGCAAAAGCAACCAAAATGGTACAAGCTAGGTTGTCATTCTTGCTGTTGCACTAGTCCTTCTACAGACTCAAAATGCATATATGACAGTAACGCTGACAGTCTGAGACTGACTGGTCTGCCACAGGTTGGCCTTATCCTCTGATCACAGCACATTGCTTTCATGGCTGAGACAGAAAGATTTCTTATGAGTGCTACACTTTACTGAGATCCAAAACCCACTCTTGGTAAAGGTCTGCCCAGGTCAATGGCCCTAATTCCTTGTGTAAATGCTACAGTGCTCACAAAAGTCGATGAGCAATGAAAATGACTGGAAATTTTGCCCTGTATGTTAGCAATTGAATTTGATGTGTTATCTCAGGTAAACACCTTTAAAGATAAATTGTACTGAAGTTATATGTCTAGTTGCAGTTTCTAAAAAACACATTCTAGTGTGGATGCATGATATGCACCCATTTTAAATGCCCAACTACCTTTAGCAGAGAGCATGAAATATTTCTACCAAACACAATTAATCTAAAAATATTTTTGTTTGTTTTTCTTAGGAAGAATGATCTTTGCTTTGTTAGCTACCTGCTGATAAAGAACAAAATTAAATGGTAGTCTCTGTAAGATTTCCTAAAAATTTAGCAGAAATTTTAAAGATTCTTTAAATGAGTTTGTGAAAGACAAAATTCACAGGAATTCACACATTGCATCCAAATTTGCCTTTCAAATGATTAAGAATCATTTGCAAAGAAACATGGGTTTGACAGGGAGCTGACAGGGATTTCCAGCAAGGTTGACTCAATCTTCAAGTCTCTCATAGCTTTATTAGGCAACATTACTCATACAGAAGCAATTAATTGGACCACATCTAGCTGTGAAAAAGAATAAATGTTAACAGAGATAAAGCCATTAAGCTGCCTTTATAGTCAATGGAGAGAAAAAGAGTTTTAGTGCTTAGTTTCTATGATTCTTTCATACTTGGTCAATGTTGAGCAGAATTATGGCTTGGAAGTGCCCATTTTTCAATCTTGTTTGTAAAGGGACCCTGAAATCATTCGCTTACAAGTGAATACCTACACTGTGGGCAGCTACAATTCTTTGAATGAACCCTGCCACTTGTATATTTGTACCCTATTTTCTGCATATAAATTGAGGATAACTGTGTTATTTTTACAGTTGTTTCCTTTTTCTAAGCCTGTATGGACCACATGTTCCCAGGATAAGTTCTTCTCTCATTTTCTATATAAATCGCATTTTAACATGGAAGGGTTCAACTACTGCACTGGTAAAAAATGTTCAAATTTTTAATAAATAAACCACTTAATTGATTTAAATGAATTATTTTCCTGAGCCATACTGGGGTATCTTTGTTTTTGCTGATAGTAACATAGATTTTTTTTAGTGGCATGTATATATAAAAGTTGCCATGGTATCTCTGTGTCAAGACATACTTCATAACACTCATCCCATTTTGCCAATTGCATCAACTAGAACCACACCTTTAAGCAAAAAATAATATTTTTCAGTCATTTCATCCTCCTCAGGAATGCAGGTACTGCACTTTGCTATTAGGTACTGTTGCCACTCTGAAGAAGGTATATGTAGATTAGCACTAAGACGACACACCTGAGTGATTTTGGACCCTGAATAATTTGCTGACAATGGGTCTCCTCCTGAATAATATTTTCAGAAAGCAGGGAAAAGGTGGAGAATGTCACAGACTCATAGAATACTTTAGCTCACCAGTGGCCAGAGAAGTAAATTTGGACACGTAGATCTCTGATTTCTCAATTGGTACCATTTGAAAAATAATTTTAAAGGATAGGAAGGGATGAAAGAACACTAAATGTCAATCCCACTAGTCTTAAATTATCTCCACTGTTCAACCTAATGGGAACTTCCAAGTGTTTTCCAAAAGGTAGATGGGCATGTAAGCACAACAAATCAAAGAGGAACTTTCACCTTGTACAACAACACAACTGAAAATGAGCTACCAGACTACCATGTGGTGCTAGAAAATCATCTGGCTTGCTGTGAAGGAGGGCTCGACACTGCAAAGTTAAAATCTCTAAGTGACTCTTACATGAGGGGGCCTCAGTGTAGCTGACTGGCTGATGTGTTGAGCAGGCTGGCTTGGCAGGGAAGAAGTGATTGCAGAAGGGTGTCTGTCCACCCACCAGAAAACATGAGTAACCACCCTGATGCCTCAGCATGGCTGACTGCACGAGGGAAGTCATATGCCACGCTCAGGTTTTATTTTGCTCTTTCCGGAGTGCTTTCATATGTGAACAAGTTTTCTGAAGGTATCTTTAGAACAACCACCTCTGTAATATCGTCCAGTGAAATGTCTGAAATGTCAGATGGAAACTGAGAAGGAAGTAGGAGTGAAAAAAAGCCACCTAATTGCAATTAGGCAAAATATTTGTTCTAACATTTCAGGAACGAAGCAATTTTTAAACACAACTTTGTACCAAATTATTTTGGTAATATTTTTTTAATTCAAAATATTTAAACTTTAGAAATAATTAAATACATGTGCCTCTATACAGGGTTCCCACACATATTCTGTGGGCCTGGATATCTAAAATTTACTGCCACAAAGTGATGTGGACACCAGCAAGAGATATGTCACAGCTACCAAACCAAAGATACTGAGTTTCTTTAAGTAATTCTATAGTTAATATCCCATGAAATGTCTGCCTCTCTGTTTCTACTCTGAAGTAGAAGAACTGAGACATTTTAACTAAAATAACACTTTTTTCCACCCAAAAAAAACCCTCAAAAACCTTAAGCTTGTTTTTTCAAGACAAAATTAAATACATTTTTACTTCTCAATTAAGTTTTAACTTTTAAATTACAGCTATTACTTTTCTTTTTAATTTCTGCAAGGTCAAAACTTTCTACAAATATTATAAAGCTATTTGTGTTTTATTGTAGGCAGGAAAAACTTAAAATTTTTCAAACTTTTTTTCATTATTGGAAGCTACTTGGAAAATTTGAGATAACTTTGAGAATAATTCCCTCTTTTCTCTGCAACAAGCTTGCTTTCTCTATAGATGCAACATGTTTTATTGTTATTCATTTAAAAAACTTTCAGAGACCTACAGATTAGTACCATGTAAATACAAAAAGTAAATTGAATCACAGTCTCTTCTTGACAGATTCATCAATATTTATTATTTAATTCACGTCTCAACCGAAATTTTATCCTAATTATTAGCAGGCAAATAATGAGCTTCTTTTATCCAGCCATTATGTCATGATAGCTGAAGAGTATTTGAAGATTTGCAGTTCTCATAAGATTTCTAGTACTTGCCTCATACTTCACCTGGTATGCACTGAACTCTTACATATAACTATTTTATCTGCCAAGTATTTTGCTTACAGATTGCAATCTTTAAAACAAAGCAAGCTCTCCTTCTAGTCACAGTCTCCTAGCAACAAAGCTTACTTCCCTCGATTCTGAATGCTGAAGAATTTATGGATACTTAAGCTTTTATGTCCTATTTCAAGCAGTCTGACTTTTTCTCAAAAAAGGTTTTGTTTCCTTAAAATGCTATAAATCAAAGCAAGACCACAGATAGGCAATTTTATACCTCTTTTGTTAAAAAAAAACAACACCTTAACATGTTAATCAAATTCAGTAGGGCCACACACATATTAGGCTTTTATACTCTGTATATAATGCTGACAGTATCAGATAGCAATAGGAGAAAGTTCCCTCCTTAGAAGTGTAGGAGGAGTTTGCAGTTAGTAGAGAAGCAGATTTCTCAAGCCTAAACTCCCTTCAACACAGAAAACAGCTTTCTTTTACTCATAGAAAACACCCTAAAGTAGCAAACCTTTATTGATAAAATCATATTCACCACCAAGCATTAAGAGATTGGGTTGAAAATTTGGCTTCTTTGTTCTGTAAGGCTACATATTAAAGGGGAAACATGGAAAGCTCACAAACTGCTTCCCTCCTATCCTGTGGCCTTTGCCTATGCTGGGTGCTCTCCAGTTCAGAACATTACTGTGCTCCTTTCTGCTACTGGCCCTTGACACTGAGAGACCAGGTCAGTAATTCTCACCCATCTATCAGATCAAGTGTGTAAGAGATTTGAATTCAATTTATCTGCTCATCTTGAGGATACCAAATATCATTATCCTCATGCTGTAAAATCCCTGTGTTATTGTACAGAAAGTGCATTTAACACATGGCAGTCTCCCCTGCTAAAAGCAGAAAGTTTCAAAATTTGTTTCTTTGTTTATTAAGCATGAGCTTCTAAGGAGATGCAGAAAGACTGTGATTGCCATTCTACCACTATCTTTTCTTCTTCATGTTCCCTCAAGTATGATTCTTCCTTGATTATTCTATTGTATTTCTTTTTTTTCTTTTGATTTGGCCAAAATTTGAAGGGGGGGAGTTCTCAAAGATCTTAAGATGCAAAGGGGTGTTGGGCAGAGGAAACATCCTTCAGATACTAAGCCTTTATAATGTGTAAGATCACAGGAAAGAGAGAGAATACCAGGTTAAAACTTTCATTAGTCCCAATATTTAGAGAAATAGTAATTAATATTAGAAATCATCAGAGTCCGTACTCTACTTTCAGGTCATTTTCCAGGCTCCCAAATAATTTTGACAAGTTCATAGTATTTTAAGAGATTTTTTTTTACTATTTTTTCAATTTTATACCTTTTTCTTTTTCTTTCCCAGTTACTGAACAACGGCTACCACAATGTATTTTGCTCTTTGCCTAGATGTTTTCCTGTCTCCCCTCTGGCCCAGATCATAATCTGCAAACCGTGGCAATCCGTATGCCAGTATTAGGCAAGATAACACTTTTTTTCTACTGAAGTGAACTTTTAGAAGACACTTGATAATCTGATAGCCTTCCTACATGGATTTGCTGAAGAAAAATTCAGTATGTTACAGCATGGTTGTCTAAGCTAACTTTCTATCGACGTTTTAATTATTGTTATGACCTTGTGTCTTGTAATGCGATATTTTTGTACTACACTTCTGTCTATGACTATGGCCTTGGAGTCCTCTGTTGCTCACATAATCCTTGTGACGCCTGCCTTATTATGTGGACTATTTTTGCAGGAGATTTTCTTGTAGCAGCTTCTGAGAAATGAAAACCAGTGTACCCTTTCTGATTTGTGCCATCTGAACAGAAACTGACTGACATGATATCTGTTTTTCTATTATTTTATGTACATAGTGCTGGAACAATTTTTATTTTTCTATTATTTTTCAGTTTGTCAATGTTAGAATGAACTCTGAGGATATTTACAGGCAGCTTATTACTTGAAAATTTAACTTGAGTCCTGTCTCTTTGTAAATTATGATCAGTGTTTGTGTTGAGCTCTTTAAAGAAAAGATTTTCCATCACACCTTGATAGTTCCTTGTTGAAATGATGAGGCAATTAATCTGACTGTAAATCCACTGACCCATCACTCATGGAAAGTCCATTACCTTATTGCTTGAAAAAGTATGTTCTTACTGTGAAATCACAAGAGTCACCATCCCCTTCTTTTTGTGTCATCACACTAAACACCAGTGAACAAACTAAACAATTAAAGCAATCTCGGGAAGGCTCCTCTCCTGAGGACACAGGGTTGGGCTTGGTAGTCAAGGTTGGTCCCACAGCCCCGGACAGGGACCAGGGCATCCAGGACAGGCAGGGAAGCCCCAGCCCCAGCTGGGGATATCCCTGGGGATAGGAATAGGGATCAGTCATGGCTAAGCTGGGTTTGGCTCAGGTGAGAGCCCATGGGCAGGTGGAAGCTGGAGACCATCTCTATGTGGTTTTGCTGGGCAGCACCTGACATCCTGCAGGAGTAGCCATGGTGTCCTGGGCTGTGGGCAGAGTCAGGAGGAGGTCAGGCAGGGCTCTTAAGGCCACTGGTGCTCTCCAGCCCCTGTGTCTGGCAACATCTGAGCTGGAGACTGCACCTGGCTCACCCACTTCAGTAGGCACAAATGGACCCGTTCTCCATGCATTCATCTAGCCCCTTTTTTCAACCAAAGCTCGTTTTCAGCTCTTCAGGGCCTCTGGCAAGAACTTCTACATAATTTTCTGCATAATGAGGGCCTACAGGAGGATAGCAAGAGACTCTTTATCAGGGAATGCAGTTATAGGTCAAGGAATAATGATTTTAAATGAGAATCTGGTAGAGTTAGATTAGATATTAGGAAGAAATTTTTTATTGTTGAGGGTGGTGAGGCACAGGAACAGGTTTGCCCAGAAAATTGGTGCCATCCCTGGAAATGTTCAAAGCCAAATTGGACAGGGATCTTAGTAACTTGGTCTGATATAATACATCCTTGCCCATAGCAGGGGGTTGGACTAAACAATCTTTAAAGGTTCCTTCCAACGCAAACCATTCAATGATTCTATTACTGATGTCATCATTCCTGGGTGGATTGCAGCTCACAATCTTTTCAGAAGATTGCATGAAGTCTATATTGTGTTCTGGGGAACAGTGCATGTTCTATCCCTCCTGTTGGAGCCAATCCACTGTGCATCATAATATATGGAAATGATGGCTCCAGAACTGCTACCAACAACTCTTGCAGGTCCACACCTCACGTATCAGATGTGCTCTGTATTGGACACAGAGCAAATAGGTGGCACACAACCTATGTATTTTGCACACCTTATGCAGCCATTATCTGGAATTTCTGGATAGTATCTAGTGATCCAGTTCCCAAAGCAAGAAGGTGATCAAATGCATCTTATAGAAGATTGGAGGATAGGGTGGTCCTGCAGAAAGCAGCACCTGATTCAATGGCATAGGAATAAGGTGAAAAGCTGGTATCCATTGCTTCATTTCCTAGGAATTATTTTTAGATTCTTTTCCCCCCAGAGAAAGATTTCTGGAAGTGTACTGAATGCAGTGTCTATGCCATCACCTAGACCAAACAGCTATAGCTAATTGCTGCTATGCACTGTAAAGTACTTCAGAATGGAAACATTGAATTGAATGATTTTAGGTACCTGAAATAAAAGTTTAGGTTTGTTAGAGAAATGATTCACTCTTCAAATAAAGTTCCAAATTATGCTGAATGCAAGCAGCCTGGATACATAACCCTGAGTCTCCTAGCCTGCTCATGGCAGGGGGCTCATAACTAGATGATTTTTGAGGTCCATTCCAACCCAAACCATTCTATGATTTTATGATTCCATGATAGCCTCTCTTGCTTTCTTAAAATGTCATCTGACCCTGGAAGAAGGTAAAGATCTCTCTCTCTCCAGATCCATCATGTCCTTGCCTGCAGGGCCTCTTCTGTTTGGTGCTCTCAGAGCAAGCCTGAGCTCTGCTCTGTCCAAAATGTGTCTGCACACGTGCCCATCTGCCAATTGCACAGTATCTAGGGCACTACTGATGTTAAGGACACCTTAGATTCAGGTGGCTTCTTTGCTTCAAAGCTTCTTTTACCCAGGCTTTTCATATTTTTTATATCTCTTTGTACATGAACTGTTTGGCATATCAGGATAGGGTGAAAATAAATACATTTAGTTGCTGCTGTTGGAAATCTCTCTACTGTGAATATCTAAATATTCATGAGACCCAAGAGAAAATAAGAACAAAAGTAATTGCAATTAAGAGTTTGGAACACGTGAGGAGGAAGAAAAACTGAAATTTTGCCAATGTTTAATTATTTCAATTTTATAGTAAGTATTCAATAGTCAATGGCAGACAGTTAGGCTTGCCTCCCTTTTTAGGTGAGTTCTCTAATAAACACATTCTAGACTTGTGGTTCATTTTCTCTCTCTCCACTCATTTCTGACACTCAGTTGTGCCAAGGTAAATAACAGTTTCACTGAAAGGACCTAAGAATCCTCCCCTCACTTCATTCCTCAAGGGATAGGTAGCATAGGATATCTAAATGTTTAGATCTTTCTTGTGTGATAAGTGATATGGATTCAAACACTATTCACACTCTGCTGTAAATGTAGGGGATTGCAGACTCCAATGAGAATTTTTTAAAGTTCTCTGCATATCAGAAATTTTCAAATTATTTTCTGACAGAGGCAAATATTGAGGAAACAGAACAATCCAGGGTAATTAGGAACAGTGCAGGCAGTCACCTGGGGGAGGGATTCACCTGCATTCACCTTCTGCTATGCTGCAGCTCTTCCTCTTGGGTTCAACAGCGTCCGCTCCCCAGAAAAGAGAAAGGACAGACCCCTAAAGAAAAAAATCCCATATCCACTATTCCTTATTTTATTCAGCCAAGACTGAACTGTTTATGAATGTTAGAGGGGTGAATGCAGCATATTTTGCTCTTGTACCTTTTTATTGATTTATTTTATAGACCTTCTATTTTCCACACATACACAGAATTATAGAAATCATAGTTTTGTGAACATGCCTTTAACTAGTAGCTGTGGCTTAGTCATCTTGCAACAATTTTACAACATCATTGAACCACACTGATAGCTCAGATATCATTAAATCACAGACGACCTCACTGATTTAAGAATCTAACAATTATTTTTCATAAACATAAAATGTATGAAAGAAAGATTTTCTTCTGTTTTATTAAATTCTATTAAAAATATTATACATTTAACAGACAGAAGTATTCTATCAAATGTTTTATTATGTTATTAAACCTTAAATATCTTCCTGCTTTCAAGAAATGAGAATAAATTATGCATTTAGCAGACCTCATAAACAGAGCTTAAAATTCAATTAACAATTAAGAGACTAAAGAAAAAGCTTTTTTCATATGTTTTTCCCATGGATTTTTTTTTTTTTTTGCGCCCATTTACAGCTGAAATAATAGGAATAATTTAAATGTATATAAATGGAAACAAACCTAATCTGGGCTTCACTGTATAGGCTATGATTCTTTCACAGATATTATTGTCATTCATTATCCAAAAGCTAACACTGAAAAAAGCAGCTCTGGCTGTAAAGAACAGGAGATAGGAACAGCAAAGCACAGTTACACCTACAACTATAGAATGCAGAATATAGCTAGGCAATGCCCCGTCAAAGTTAGCTGCAGGAAGTTCCTGTGATGCATTATTTCTCTCTTTATTAGAGCCATTTTTGAGCGGCTCTAAAATTAATCAGTGCAAAGTTCAGGAGCTTTCAAAATGCATGCAGGTTGCTACTTTGTTGAGGAGATAAGTAACTTTCAAAACTACTTTGAGTAATTTTTAATTAATTCATCTTCTTTCTGATGGCTCCGGAAAGGGCTGTGAAGAGCAGGATGTAATTGGGATCACCACCCGAGGCTTAAGCAAACAAATTCATGGCTAAAAGCACTCGCCTCTGACAAACAAGCTGGCCCTCCCTGAGCAGAGGGCGTGCGAGGAGCACACAGCTGTACCCGGGCACAGAGCATGGGCAGGGCACACCTGGGGCCCCCCAATTCCACCTGGGATGGAACCACACAGGATGGTCATCCTTGAACAGAAACAGTCACAATCAAGTTCTTCTAGCTAGATAAAAAGAAAAATGCCATTGGTTGTTGTTGTTGTTGTTGCTTTTGCAGAGGGTTTAACTGAGACAGGACAGTATTACCCATTTTTAGGATAAGAATATTCCAATATATTTTGAAAGAGAGGAATATGAAAAAGTGCAATATTAATATAGGCTGGGTTGTCCCAGGAAAGATTATGAACTCAATGACTGATTGGGGAAATCTTGATTTTGTATTCAGATTTGAAAATTTTGAAATCTGACGTAGGAAACCTAAGTTTCATTCTGCACAAGACTCTGTGTATCTGAGATGAAAAGGCTCCATTAAGATAGAAATTTGGGGATACAGTGTGGGAGCTTGTTTGTTGGAAATATTATTTCACCCCCTCAAATTATTTTGGTCTAATATTTTATTCAAAATACATGTCTTGCAAGAAGCAAAACCCAACATGATCTCTGTAATAGTCAAGCTCCCACACAAAATAAAATGAAGAGACCACAACATTTCATAACAGTGTACTATAAAGAGCTGGCAGGACTAGAGAGACGGCAGGACCTGAATGAGCTTAGGGTAGAGATAATGAATCAAGCTGGGAGTGAGGGAATCTGGAGAACTGAAGAGTAAGTCCAAAATGCAGAGCCTAATGCCTGATGGGCTGGTAGCGAGAAACATTTATTTTGAAAGATTGCATGCTCAGGTAAAGCAGATAAACTCCAAGGAATAGAATTGGAACTGAGCAAATTAATAGAGCTCTGGTTGTTTCCCTATCTGAATAAAACAGAAAAGCCAGGATTGAATATTTTGAGAATTGCAGTTCTAAAAGAAGAATAAAATTTGAAGAGATATCAGAAAGACAAAACAGTGAGTTTTCTGTGCAAATTGGCTTTCTTTAATCACTAGGCAGCTCCAAAAGGAAAGCAAACAACTTTCAGAGACTTCACATCAAATAGATGTGAAGAATGAAGCTGCAGTGGTGAATGGAGATCTGGTATTTCTCTTTCAGTTAAATCAAAAGGAGGATTTTGTATGGTATGGACAATTCTGAGGCAAACAGTAACTGGAAATTATGTATCTGAATAGAGAGATCGAGGTATTTCGTTTGAAAAGACCTGTGAATGATTGCTTTATCTCCTTCATTATCAGAGTGTGTTAGAACCCAGCTGCATATTTCAGATGTATCTACTGGTTCACTGCATACTAAGTACAAGGGGATATAGACTTAAAACACTCAGATTTAACTACTATACTGTGGGGAATGGTGGTAGTTTAAATTCCAGCGATAACCAGAGGACATTCCGACAGATGCTTAGTGTCTGTAATTAGTGTGGGAAGCAGACTCTAAGCAAGAGTCTTTAAAGTTTAAATCTCACAAGGGAAAGATAAAGACTTAATATGAGGGAGAAAAAATGTAAAAGAGGAAGATCTTACCTGACATTTTTTTTGGTCATTAATTGTAATTCTGTCCTGGCTTCCAGTGTTCACAATGGGATTTCTGGTACCATAATTTTCCTGAGGCAAACCTACATTTTTCATTCAGGCCTTGATTTCCTGTTGCATGATTGCATATAGTGAGCTCTTGACAAAGGCATCATGTGATGCCTGCAAAGTTATGTTCGTATTGTTTCATGTGCTTCATACTTCATGTACAAAGTAACCCCAGAAGAGAGAGAGGTCATTGTTCTATCTGGATGTAATTTTAAGAACGCCAAAACCCACTTTTACAGGTGCCTCTGATAACTACCTTAGCCTCATCATTAAATAGATATTGTTGATTATGAGGAATTTATTACTCCTGACTGAATCTGAAAACCCTTCACAAGAAAGGGATAGCATACAAGACTCAAATTGCTTTCCTGTAATATTTTTTATTTTTATTCTCCATGTCAAACATCTGATAGAGAAGGACTTTGATTTCAACTGCATTCACCTCTTTAGTTGGCTGGTATGGGCTTATTGTCAGGAAGCAACTCAGTTTGCTGATGTGTTCCACCTACCGGATTCCCCAGCTCTGCCAGGCTCCATGCCCTTGCCAGTGTCCTTGCTACCTTCCTACTGGATATAATTTGAAATACTGGCCTTTTTTTTTTTTTTAAACACACTATTCCAGGTTAGATTTTAGACCACGCTATGCAGATCTGTAATAGCTGATAGTTGAGTGATCATGATTCCCATAATTATCCATCCATGGGCCAAGAGGATTTGATTTAATTGAATACCATTAGTTTAGTACTTTGTAAGGATGGGAATATGATATTCATTTACTCAACTCTGGAAGAAAAAGATGCTCTTTATCACTTTTTAATTTTTATTTTCAAATAGCTTATCACAGATTTTGACCACATAGCAGAGCTGTCATTTATTAAGTCCATTGTAGCAGACTATTTTTTTCTTCTGCTGTTTTAGCAGTACCTTTTGAAGGACTTTACATATTAATTGAGCTCAATGTGAAAGATACCACCATTTTTTAACATCGGTCTAAGTATTTACGTTTAAATAGATCTTGGAGTGAAAAACAGCAAAATGATATAAAATAAATAAAAGGTTTGTACAAGAAGTGAATGAAGACAAGAATGAAAAATGTGTTAAATCAAGATCCCCTATATCACTTTTACTCACTCTGGCTCCAAAGATCTTTATCATTGCTATGTGGTTTTGCTGCCTTTCTGAAGTCTCTCCACAGAACTCTACCATCTGCCACTAACCTTGTTTCCCTGAGGACTAGATTCCCAGCTGATGCAAAAAGTGCAACCCCAATGATTCCTTTACATGCGACCTGATTTTGATTCAGACATTGCCCCAGGGTTGCTTTGTCTACTGTCATCACTCCTGTTGTCAGACCTGACACAGGCTGTTTCTCCCAGAGGCTTGGCAAGGAGTGACCTCAGCATCCTTGCAGAGTTCCATTAGCTTCCAACTAGGTTGCCCTGTAGGACCTTGTTGTAGTTATGGGACATGAGCTGAAAGCTCTTCAAGAAAAATATTTACTCTCATTATGCTCTGAAATTTCATCTACAGAAGCCTAAAGGTGAAATGGAGGTTACAGTCACTCAGTAGTGCTCATTGACTGATTGTTTCACACTGCAGTAATATTACCCTTTTTCGTGACTACCAATTCCAGAAAATATGTATCATCCAAATCTTTAAAGAATGTTCAAGACAGTGACATAATTTTAGCTACATCTTCAAATGGTCTTCTCATCTTTCAAGAAATGCATTTTCTCAGCAGAAATCCACCCTTTTATGACATTAGTTGACTGTAAATTGATAGGCCCATGGTTATATCCATTTTTTAGCAAAATTACAGGTTTTCCTGTAAAATTTGCATCAATGGATGCATCTCCTAATATATGCTTTTTAAAAGTGGTTTGCAAGTACTACTCTCTATAGATAGGATCTTCAAATATCTGTAAAGAGGAGCTAAAACAGTTCTGGAATAGTTTTTGTTTCATTACTTTTTCATGCTCTCCTTCTACCTTTATTTCTTCTCTTCCCCTCCTGTTTTAAATTCTCCAAGCTGGAGTAGGAAATAAAGCCCCTTCCATAGGTCTCCTATTTGTTAGTTTCTGACTCAGATTATGAAGGTCTTCCCTCCCCCCTGGATGAGGGGAAAGGGATACAACAGATGGTTCTCTCTCTTTTTGACTACTTATTTGGTGAGGTCTGCATTTTCCTTTTGGAACTCCTTTCTGATGAGTTAGAAAAAAAAAGCCTTATCTCTGCAGTATGTTTTACTTTCTGAAGTGGCTTTTCTCTGACAACCCCAGCTGTAGCACTCATACCACTTTTCTCCTTACTCAGTTTTTAAAAGAGAGAAATTTTTTTTTGTGAAGTCAGCTTGCCAGCAGTGCTTATTCTCTCTTTCTTCATTTACTGGCCATTTCTCATTACCTGTCTCTTTCTACACTATGGTGAAGGCATACACAGTACCCTATTTTAGTCAAGACACTGCAGAACTAATAAAAAACCCCATCATTACGCTGGAAAAATTCTAATACTAGCTTTCATTAACAAGCAAATGAGACAAGTCACAGGATTCATGAATAAAAACCAAGATGCAACATAAAAAAAATTAACAAGGCTGAATCATTACCTTTAGTCCCCCAACCTCATAAACAGGCATTTGCTTAGTTCTGTTTGCAAAAAGCCATAGAATATAGCAAGAATAGTAATTTTTATCCCTTTTTTTCATGTTTCAGTAACCATTGATATTGCATCTGTATGCCACCAGATAACTCAAAATACAAATTTCATCCAGACTGAGGGCAGAGAAGGGCAGGAAGGAAGGCTTACTGGCAATTCTTCAAATGAGCACTGAAGCATACAATACAGTGTTTAAGCCCTTTTATTTTCAGGTATGTAGGAAAAGAGATAATGCATTGAAACTTATTCCTGGAGAAAGCCTGAGACTTCAAAGTCAGCACAGCAACATCTTTTGAGCAAAACTGGCCATACAGAATGAGTTTAAATTGGCTTTTTACTTTGCTTCATGGGATTTTCTTTTGATCTCATACCAGAAGACCTAAAGACAGATTTATTCTATGATCACACTGGAGCCTAAATCCATTGATTGAATAGTAAAGAGTTTGCAGGGATGCTCCCTGTTCCAAGTAAGCCCTAATCTCTTGAGAATAACATAAAGAATTAATTTTCTGGATTTTTTCTCAGGGGAAACTCTTGCAAATTATCCCTATGAGATTGCCTTCTGGGTGTGCTGATATATTCGTCATACTGACCATTTAGTATATTTTCCTTCAGTGTATCTTGCTTCCTTTTAGCCCCAAAAAGTACCCAGGGACCAACAGAATGTTCAATAGAAACCTTTGTCTTGTTATTCTTTTATTTGATTTTACTCAATGAAAAGATTATTGACAAGTCCCCCTTTTTTTGAAGAGAAATTTCTATAAAGTTTTGAAAGCAACCTGCTTTCCAGCAGAAGAATAGTAAACTGTGAAAGAGTTGCAGCAATGTTTTTGCTAAAGAGTAGTTTTTCCTCTGACTGTCAAAAAGAAAGGTTGCAAAGACAGCCTTTTCTTAGACACAGATTTTGGTGATGTTAGCCAAAGAAATGTTTATGCCTTTCCAGGAAGGCTCTCTGATCACTGCTGAAGACACAAGTAGAGATCAGGATGAAAATTGGAAACAAAAATAAACCTTTTTACACCAATCATTTTTTCCAGAAAAATGAGATTTTTCTCTCTCTCTGAGGTTGAACAACTGCATTTTAAAGTCTCGGAAATTGTCACAGGAGCTGTCATATTCCAGTAATTTCTAACAATAGCTCCATTTACTAGGTAATAATGCAGTTGAAGCTCAATATCAAAAACAGAGGCCAAAAGAAGATCCTGCTGTTGCAAATTGTCATGGGAACATTCAGCAGTGTCTGCAGCAAAAGTCTAAGGGACATGTTTTTAGTGGAAGTCTGCAAAGGACAAACCAAGAGAAGTCTGTTAGGAAAAAAAGATTGTAGTCAAAGAATAGAAGTTTGTAAGGAGATTTCAGACTTTAAGTAAACTAATAAATGATTTAGAGGTTTAAACCTTTAATTTTGATTTGGAGGTTTTAACCTTCAATTTTCCTTTTTAAAAAAGACATTATTGGTATAGTATTCCAATGGCTTAGTGATAAAAAGGAAAAAATCCTGGCTCAATTATAACAAAAAGGAAAAAATACCAAATATTTTAATTTCTGCTAATTTAAAAATTTATTGTGCTCTTTGGGAAAGTAGCTCAGAAAAAGCTGATGAACAGAAGTACGCTTGAACTCCTTTTGCTGTAAGCATCTTCCTGTTCTTCAGTTTGGTCTCTATTATGTTTCAGGCGCAAGAGATCCTCTTTCTCGCAGAGGAGATCTTCAGGGAGAGTTTTTCAGCATGTTTTTATTTTTCACCTAAGAGTAGCCAGACACTGTTTAAGCAGTAAAGGACCATCAACAGGACGCTACATACTTTTGACATTACTCTGTGTATCAAGTGCAGGAATTGCATAATTGTATGCCTTATAAATGCCACACAGTTTTTGGAAAAGTGAATGTAGGCTCTTTCCATGAGTAGTAATTAATAAGGTTCTTGAGGTTTTCCATCAGAATTTTTTTTTTTTTTTATTTAGAAAGCTGTTTTAGTTGGTGAAATGTTGCTGTCTATTCCATCCAGAGCACGTCTCCTCTTTTCTATTTCTTTGTTCAGCTTTTCTTCTTCTACCACCTTTCCTTTTGAAAACCTTTCTTTCTGATTGTAGTTTTTCTTACTTATCTGTTATCTTGCTTTAGATTGAGAGCCCATCTCTTCATTCCAGAAATGTTCCTGCCTGAAACAACTACACGCACAAAAGGAGGAGGGAATTTATTATGGGAACTTGGAATACTTCCATCATTTTCAGGATAGGGATTCCCACCTCATCTGTTAAAACATAATTACCTCATTGCAGACAATATGCCTCATTTTTGACTAGCTTGCTATCTATGCCTTTTCAAATTTTATTAGAATGTCCCTGAGTAGGTAATTTTATTACCTTGCACTTTCTTTATTTATTCAAACATCTCTGAGCATGTTATTTTTACTACCTTGCAGATTCTTTTTGCTTTATTTACTATGGATTTTAAATTCTTATTTCAAGCACTAAGGTTCATCACAGTTCAGAAGCATACCTTGTTATAGGCATGCACAAATTTATTGACAGCAGCCCGTTCAAGACCTGTTCAGTGCTGCTCTCATCTTAATTTGTCAGGAAAAGCTTCTTTTATTATATTTATGATATTATAAAAAATAGTATTTTCTCAGCTTATTATGAAACCCACTCAATAGCTTAAAGACAAGAAAGCAGCTCAACCAAAATGTCCCTCAGCACTCTAAGCCTTTGCCCTCCAGTCTGTTTTGGGATACTTCTTGGTGTCTCTGCTCTGATGAATTTGTGTGGCCTCACAATAGTGAGGTCAGCAATCCCTAAGGTGAGGGATTTCTGGCAATACCAAGGAACTTCAGAGACTTGAGGGAAAAAAGAAACAAAACGGTATCTGGGATAGTGTTGTTCACATGAAAATATGCAACAGTCATTTGATAAATGGTGTTTTCTTTCTTTCTTCAGACTGCATGGTGCATAGAAACAAATGAAGTACTTCTCATGAGAACTGGACACAAATACCTGTAGTCTTTTACAAAAATTGCCATGCTACAAGCCTTCCCCAAGTACTTCTAGTCACAGTTGTGCAATGTCCTCTCCTCAGAAGGTCAGCTTCAGCTCCTGCTCCTAGGGGAGTTATTCTTGTCACATGAATGCTTATGCTTTGCTAACTTTTGTACTGACTGTTGAAAGGCAATTGCAGGCAGTGCAAAACAAAGCTCTGATTAACATAGTTGTTATGATTTGAGCCAAGAAGGCCTGCTGGAAATTTTCCCCCTTCATTTTTGTTCACTTTTGGACTGTGTCCTTAGAAAAACAATTACCATTTCCAGTGAGTTTAGATTATACCTATATTTAACTCTTCTGCCAAACTGCTATATTGAGATTTCGACTCACTTTAACTGCTTATGTAAGACAAATTATTGGACGCTAAGCTGCAAGATAATGGGTCCTTTAAACAGACTAAAGCAATGCCCTCTAATTTTACTAAATAAAAACTCTGTAAAGCAGTGTTAATTAACTAGCTCTAAATGTCTTGTGACTAATCTTGCCATGCACAACCACATCTGTAATATGCTTCATAAAAAATTATGAGGTTCAAAAGAAAATGATGAAAATTTTAAAAAGCCAATTATTTTATAAGAATTTTTCCTAAGAAAATGCCATTTATCTCCTTTCCAGAAATAGGAAGCCAAAATACTAGCCCCAGTCATCAGTAAGGGTATCAATCTAGCTCACTTGACACTTTCCTAATTTTGAAAGTGGTGAAAAGAGATTATAGCAGAGTATCAAAGAATGATTTATTTCATGAGAACAGGCCTGAAAAAATATATAGAGGTGTCAGTATCAATGCATTATTGCTATCATGTAGAACACTGGACTAACATTAGATCTAAACAGACTGGGTCAGCAGTGTCCTTCCAAATGAGATTCACATTCTTCTCTGGATTCTCAAGGAATGGTCTTTGGAGGTCTTGAACTGTACCACCTTAGAGGAAGCTAAACTGGAAGAGGAGCTCCAGGAGAATGGCTGGTGCACTCTATCAGCCAATGGTCACTCAATCCATTGGGCCAAAGTAGAATTAGCCTGAAGTAAAAAAAAAAAAAAAAACAACAACAAAAAGCCCAAACAAAGGAAAAACCAATACTCCAGACCTTCACTGCCAATTGTTTTCCTTACAGACGGTGCATTCCAGCTGATCTGTCACTGTGTGCTAACATAGGCACAGCCATGTGCTTCTCCTCTTGGAATAGCAAGGTGCAGTCCCTTCATAGGAGCCTGAAGGTACCTGGTACATCACTTCATATCTACATGGGATACATTTTAATCCATGCCTCAATATTACACAAACATTTTCTTTCATTATGCATGATGCCACAATTGAGTTCATAAAGAAATTAATAAAAATAAAAAACACTTTTAAGTCAAAATAAAAAAGTTTGGCCAAGATGACCATGGAACAATGAGATTTCTGCACACCCTCTGCCTGTGCATTATTCAGGTAAGCACTATGCCTGAGCATCAGAAAAAGGGGTTTGGGTTTTTGTGGGTTTTCTTATCTTTGACCTGGTAAAATTTAGTCATTATAGTAATAAATAAATGCATAAAAATAATAAGAAAAGTTGTATATAGCTGCATATATACTTGGCCACTGATGGCCAATAGCTGAAACATGTTCTATACCTCAGGAGTAAAGAAAATCCCCCTCAATATTTTATACCCCAGGCAGCTTTTATTTTCAACTTTTGAACTCCTTTTTCATTGCTACCTCTGAGGAAAACCTTGCCTTGTAGCAATGTAAGGTAAAAAGGGAATGGCAGCTTGAAACAGGAGAGGATTGCTGCTTTTCATCATAAGTCTGCCAAGCTGACAGCCAGAAAACATTGGAAGCTAGAAAAATTGCCCTTGAAGAGGTGTTTTGGTCTCCTTCACCATGAGCACACGTGCAAGCATTGTATTAGAATGCATTTTTTTCTTTTTAATTTGTTGGTTTTTTTGAGTTCAAGTGATATCCATGGATTCAGTGTACATCTTAAGAAATATTATTTGTCTCTTCTGTCCTCTAGTAATTTTTATAAGTGAGCTGCTCATGTCACAGACATTCTTAAAAATCATAAAATTTTCCAGATGAAACCTCAAGTGAACTATTCCCATTGTGGTCCAGTAAATGCCTCCCAGATTCTTCCACAGAGAAGAAACCTCGTTTCCTCCTTTGTAGTTTATTACATAGTTTATTTGCAAATGTTTTTTTCCTTTGCCTACCCTTCAAATCTTATTATGCATGTATAATTCTTAAGCTAAGTAACTTCCTTAACAATAATGAGAAACTACTTGAGGAAAATTTTCATTTTTTCAAGGGCCTCTAGAGAAAAATTGTGTCTTTATACTACCAAGATTAAAATTCTGTAGGCATGAACAATACAGCAAAGAAATAAAAACAGCCAAATGAAAAACTAAAGAAAAATTTAAAAAAAAACAACAAACAAGTCAGAAGGTAAGAAGCATTTTGTCAGGAATCTGATATAGTTATGTTCCTTGGATGAACACGTGCCTGGGTAGCTGTCTGAGTAAGGGGAGCAGTCTCTCTCACACAGTCAGCATTTTCAGATTCCACACTGACCTGATTCACATGAAGTTTTGGGCCTGGAAAATCAGACTCAAAGTTTTATGGTTCAAGGTTTTATAAATAAATAACATTTCTCTATTATTTTCTCTTCTTGTGCCTTAATGAAATTTATGAATCAAGAGAAATTCTTCTCCCTTTTTTATGAAAACTAAACATTGGCTGTTAAACTTTGGTGATAAATTCATATTACCCACACAAATTTCTCCCACATCACTACACCACTGGCCTTAATCTCAGCAAAGATAAAACCCTCAACACAGAGCTTGCTCTTGCATCACAGAAGATGAGCTATCTAGCAAATATTGC
Source organism: Haemorhous mexicanus (assembly GCF_027477595.1). Taxonomy (NCBI): domain Eukaryota; kingdom Metazoa; phylum Chordata; class Aves; order Passeriformes; family Fringillidae; genus Haemorhous; species Haemorhous mexicanus. The sequence goes on from NC_082342.1 coordinate 45,965,898, forward strand.
AGAGGGCTGCCTGCAATATACGTTTTGAGGAAGCACATTCAAAAAAGTAAAAAAAAGGCTGATTTTTCCTCTTAGTTTCATTTGGATAATCAAACTCTGAATTGGAGCACTTAAATGGAAGTCAAGGAACTTGGAGTGTGATGGAGGAAGCAGCAATCAGCTTGAAAAGATGTTGAATCTCTGATGAGCGTTGAATATGTCAGATTAAGTTATGTCCTAGAAAGGGAGGTTCCCTGAACAACTGCTAGTCACTTTAAATTATTCTGCATTTCAAACAGGAAATCATCCAATTAGACTAACAGCTGCAGAGATTGGAATAAGCCTTGCATATTACAAAATTAAAGAAAATGCAGCTGAGTACTATGGAAAGGAGCTAAGGTAAATAATTTTCCCTCTTCTTTTTGGTAATAAAACCTAATTTCAAGGACTTTTACCATAAGGAAATGACTGCAAATTTATTACATGTGATTAAAACAGAAAAAAACATTTACCAATAATTATTCTGGATAATTTTTTTTCACATGCATGTTCTGTTTGGCCTGAAATACTTGCTGTTTCTTTCAAGGTGGGTGGAGACTTCTGTATTTCTTCTTGTCACAGGTCCATTCCAATACCACCACTATTATTTCCTCATGTTTTAAAGAAGATAAGCATATTATATTAGCCAGAGAGTAATTGCAATATTATATTGCAATTACTCTCTGGCTAAGAGTCATCTCCATCTGAAACTTTGTTCACAAAGACAGGCCCAAATTGGAAACTAAAAAATGTATGCAAAACAGGAAGACATAGGTGAGGTTAGGAAAAACAGTAACACAGAAGATGGAAATGGCATTCTATATAGTGAAAAAACTCGACCTCAATAACAGACAGAATTCTGATACCAGGGAAAATAGCATGATGAAAGAAAATAATATTGAAAATACAGCATACTATTAAAACACCTCGAGCATTCTACTGTATCTGAGAAAATATATAAAACCAATATAATTTTACCTAGACACCTCCATGTAGTTTTAGGATCAGAAGATGTAAGCCAACCTGCATGTCAAAATTATCTTTAACTTTTAAATAACTGGACTAATATTGGAAATCAGTCTAAAAAAGCAAAATGGATAGAGTCATGAAGTGTCAGCTACAAATTACAAATTCTTTTTATTGTTTGATTTTTCTCTGTGAAGATTTGTGGTTTTAAGCCAAAAAAATAAAAGAAGAAAAAGTTCACATTCTTTCCATAAAATTATTACTTTTCCAAGATCTTCTCAAATACAGATACCCTACTGCAGCTTTTGGAGGTGTCCATCCCATGTGTGTCCTTGCAGAGACTCAACTCATTTCTGAAGAGGCTGTTCCTGCAGGAATTGCAGGTTAGATAAGGAAAAGGATTTTTTCAAACTGGCTGTGCACTGAATGTCAGGGCACGTTCCCATGCTACAATCTCAGGATTCCTCCCAAGGGACTTCCACCAAAGTATTTTGCCTGGGGTCTCTGTCCCTTTGGTACGTATGCAATGTCTTCTAATTTGCCACAAGAGTTCACTGAAATCACAACAAAAATCTCTAGCAGGCAGAAATACAGCCTTTAAGTGCTGTAATTCCTCTCAGCTTATTTTAAAATGCTTCATTCCCCTGATGCCTGTTAAATGAGCCTCAAACCGTAATTAGGAAAAAGTCTAATAATTTTCCTTTATATGTAATTTTAGATTGCTTTCTTCTGAAGTTCTTTAACTAATGTTAAAGCTTTGAAAGTCTTAATAGGAACAAAGAGAAATTCATCAGGAAGAATATTGAAGAAAGTAACTAATTTCTTATACCAGTATACATTTACTTCACATCAAGATTTCGCCAGCACTGGAAAAATTAGATCTGATTTGCCACTGAAAGGATTGTTTTTAGTTAAAATGTATAATTTCTGTAAGGAATTGGAATTAAAGAAAATCCAGGAGACACTCTCCTGCTTACAGATAAGCAGGGGATTCAAAGATAAAGCTTCCCACAAGGAAGAAATTTTCTTGTCCTGACAATGCAATCAGTTAGGAGAAAAAAACCCTTTAAGCCATAAATGTGTTCAAAAAAGTATCATTTAACTTTAAAAATGGATTAAAGAGTATGTTTAAATTGTTGATGGAATCAAAGTTTCAAAGGGTTTGAGCGGAAAGCCTGTTGCTTTTATGTTACACAGTACACAGAAGATGCTTGTTCTTGGCAAAATCAAACTTTGCATTAAAATTATAGGTTTAGTATACACCAATGTAATAGAGCAATTGCATAATTTATTGGGACCAAAGAGTAGCACAGCCCAGCATTGGAATGCATCAGATAGGAAAATGCATGGAAATCACTCTGACTGCTGGTGAAATGCAAAAGTATGAGGAAAAATACCTCTATGACTTTATCACTACAAAACTATTGTGGCCAAATGTTCCAGCCCCAAACATTGGAAAGTGTCATTGGGATACAGCTGCCAAAGCACAACTGGTCAGTACACCCAAGTCCTTGCAGCTTGTGCAAGGCCAGTGCTTGGTCTTGACTGACACTGATGAGTAAAACAGGCAGAGCCCAGAGCTGTCCAGCTGCCTGCAACACTGCTGCTCTCCCCCAGAAATTAAAAAAAATAGGTTTTCAATAACAGCCATAGAGTTGAATTTAGCCAGGAGATCTGTAAAAAGCTGTACTTACCTACTACCTTGCTTTAAGCCTGTATTCAGTGTATCCTGCCATGAGAATATCTGGAGAAGGAGTCATGGTACATCCCTTTTCACCTCCTCTCAAAGTCTGTTTCCTGTACTGCATAATAAGCATCACTTAATTTTACTGTTACACATTTAATGTATGAAAGCACATTTAATGGACGGTAAAATCATGATACAAGACCCATTGAAAGATAGCTGGGATTTTTGTATTTTTTTAAAGCTTCTCATTCACCTGAAAGAGTCTTTTCCCCATGATCACTGGCTGTTGATTTGAACAAGTAGTGGTAGCTTGCATGCTCAGTATGTCCTGGTCTGGGGGCGTTTTGCTGTCTTCTCAGAAATTTTAAAACTGTTTCATAGATTCTTCCATCGAAGCAGCTCTTCTTAACCTGATTCTTTTAAGCAAATGGAAAGTAACTGCAATCATCTAATCTAACCTCACATATACCAGAAGCAAAGACTTCCAAAGGTGAGCTCCCAAGTCCTTGTCATTGAATTTGAAAATTGTAATGATTCTTGTGCTGCTTCAGAAATAGAGCATCTGGCTCTTCATAAGATGTTAATGTAATAAATGTTGCTTCCCACATAGTTTTGAGAAATAGGTATTCCAAAACATCTTCACTTCACTTTTATGTAAAAATAATTTATCTGGCAGATGCACAAGTGTTAATGCATTAGAATTTTGTAATGCATTCTACGTCACACCTTAGGGTTAAGAATCTTGAGCAACACAAAATTAGCGTGCTGATACCATATGGTTTAAACACCAGTTAAACAGCATATTAAAAAAAAAAAGGATCTGTATGCCAAAATTATTTTTAGCTGTTAATTACTCATAAATTAGGTGATTAGTGGGGAGTCTAAGAAGGAAATAAATTAACCAGACTATAATTTGAAGAATTTGTCAGTTATTGTTGAAAAAACATAATCATTGTCAGTTAGAGAAAAGGGGATTTTGCCATCCACAGATAGCATCAAAGAGGAGTGTTCGGCTAGGAAGAAGTCAGACAGATGCAGATAACCAAAAAAACTGATCAACTCTATGTACACATATACATATGTGTAGGCTTGAGTTTCAGTGCAGCCAAATATTGGAATGTCTCTCACAGCAGCACACAGAAGATTTTCATGGAAAGCAGTGATGCTTGAAAAGACTTAAAATGCTGGTGGATGATGTTCTGAAAGATCTGTGTCCACTTTGGTGGCACAGCCTAAGCAGTTAATGTGATCCCTACATGCATTAATTGTGCTGTTGCTGGTGGCCAAGGGAATGACTTTTCTCAGAAGTTGGTGAACTGGAGGACGCAGGGAAGAGCAACAAGGCTTATTAAAGGGTTGAACAAAGCCTTAAAAAGAAAAACCTGAGGACGCAGGGTTGAACAAAGCCTTAAAAAGAAAAACCTGAGGTGCACAGCTCAACAAGAACAACATATATGTGTAATTAGATCACATTCTCTATGGGAAGAGACCCAAACCAGTGGGCTTTCAACTCTAGCAGAAAATGTGAAGCTGAAAGGGTAAAAGCTGAAGATGGAAAAAAATTAGACTGGAGTACAAGAATATTATGAAAGTGAACAATTGAGTGTTTTGATTGGAATATAAGTACAGATGTTCATTCTCTGCAAATAATTGTAAATAATATACAAGACTTTAGACAGCTGTGTATTTTAGGGAGCTGGTAAGTCTTCTCAAGTAGCTCCCAATAATTATTCACATTTTTCTCTTTAGTTTCTATTTACCAGTTGACTGAGCCTATAATTATCTGTATGCCTGTGAAACTAGCTCCTGGTATGCACCAGAGAATGTGTTATTGGTTTCCACAGAAGCATAGTAAAATCATGAAGGCTCACAATAATCATCATTCATTTTAGGCTTGAATCAGTTCTTCAGTACCTTTAAAAACCCGAAAAACCAAGAGAGGACTAGTCTAGAAATTGCTCACTTATATCTTAAAGTAAAGAAGACAGTCAGTAATAATTTAGAGAAATTATTTTGCTGTTAATATTAGAAGAGAAAACAACTCCTGTATGTTTACATTTGCAGCTCCAATGTATTTTTAATTTTAAGTCATAGTTTCTAGGCCTGCTTGACCATTTATCTCTTTCTCTCTGTTCTACTTTGGCTTTCTTTGGCTGACATTTTATCTTTTAATAGTTAGAAGATTACTTTCAAGGCCAGAAGGACTATTTACTTGCACTTTTTCCTGGATTCAGAAAAAAAAGTAAAAATGCATTGACATTCTGGTATGTTTCACCCTTATTAGACAGATCTAAACCTAGTGATTGTAACACTCCAAGGAAATCCTCCAATTAGATTTCAGAAATACCAGCCAAATTTTCATACACACAGCAGCATTTATAGCCTTTATCAATAATTCTGAAGTCATTATACAATGAAATAAAAATTTTTTCTCCAAGTTTTTATTGGTGTAGGTATTTTTGTACTGACATGTTAATTCTCTGCTGAATTAATGGTCTTTACTGCTCCATTTTCCTGTACATGAACATATGTTTTAATAAAAACTAGATGAGAAAATTAGTAAGATAGAAGCAATATAATTTATTTTTACATTGTTATCTCTTTACATGTATTTGTCTACTTTATTCATTATTTTCCTCAGTTGTCAGCATTTAGATAAATTAAAACTTTTGCATGTATTATACATTTAACTGTATTACAGTATTTCTTGGTGAGATAATATTTATACATACTTTTGCTTGAGATACATTCAGTGGAACTTTATGCCATTATTAAACTTTGTGTTGATTTCTTAAATAATTTAGAAAAAAACCAATTAATTAAATGTGAAGAGTTATTTTTTTATAATGAGTTCTCACATTCTTAACCAGAACTGACAAAATCCTGAAATTAAATGTTAAAATGAAAAGCTTAAAAATGTTGTTTTAAAAAGATCAAGATCAAAATGTGAGCTTTTCAAAACAGTCTTTATTAAAAAGTCATTTAAAGAAATAGTGACATTTCAATGACCTCAACACTGCACTTTTTAGTGAACTAACTATTCATTTCATTATTCATCTTTGTTTCCTGAGCCTATCTAGATAGATTGCTCATTCCTCTTGCATGGAAAAGAAATGACTTACTCATTTTTCCTGGCTGATGTTGCAATACATCTTTCCCTAAAAAAGGTTGCAGGACTGACAGGAGCAAAAAAAGGAAAGATTAAGTGTTGTGAAGCTATACATTAATGATTGGGATACATGAGAAGAAAAATTAATGTTTCCCTCTTCCCTGTGGGTCCTGAAGGGTTTAGTATTAAGCAAGGTTGCTCATAACAGTAATAACTTTTTTCCCCCTGTTATAAATTATTTCTGTTTTGAAGAGGAACAAAAAAGGCACAGATCCTTGCTGTTTCACAAGACATGGTCTTGCATAGAACATATTTTCACTGGGTCAACTCAGAAACCTCTGAAAATAGGATACTATCCTACAGAATTGGTATTCCTTTTTTTACCCTTCAACTTCGTAGTCATTGGTGTTCCTTTCCACAGTTAAAAATGATGTGAATTTCGAGGCTCTGTTTCTCAGAAAATATTGTGTTCCATGTATTTTCTATCCAGATCTAGTCTGAAGACTTCAAAGTCACTTGGTCATTTGGATAACTGCAGTCTTTAAAGAAAATATTACTTTGTGAATACCAAGGATATGATCAAGTAAATGCACAAAAATCATGTTGGGTCCCACAGACTAGTTTGAAGAAACTCTCTAGTGGTCCAACATACATGATAGTTTGTTGATTAGTAGAAGAGAGATGGGAAACTGGTCAAGGGAAAAGGAACAGAGAAAATTTCACAGAGAAAAAGCATGATAAAACACAAAAATTACTATAGAGACAAAAATTATAATAGTTGTTTTCTCATACTCCTAATACTGTAACTACATTAACATTAAAATTGAAATTGATGGGGAAAATTTACTATTGCATATATTATGATCATATTCCCTACCAGAAATCCCAATGAAGAATATCTGCTGCAATACAGAACAATGTGGAAGAGATAGGGGTTGATTTTGGCTGGCTGCTGAGTGCACATCAGCCTTCTCCATCACTCCTTTTCCTCAACAGGACGGGGAGAAAATGCAATCAAAAGTTCATGGGGACAGCATAAATATAGGGAGATCACTCAGCAGTTATAGTCACCAACAAAACAGACTTGAATAAGGAAAGCTAATTAAGCATTGCCAGTAAATTAGAGTAAAATAATGAGAAAAATAGAACAAATTTTAAAACTCCTTTCCTCCTCACTCCCATCTTCCCAAGCTCAACTTCCTTTATTCCTGACTGTTCTACCTCTTACCATAAGCTGTGCAAGGAGATAGGGGGTTGGGCTCATAGCCAGTCCATAACACTTTGTCTCTGCTGCTGTTTCCACCCCACACTCTTCCTCTGCTCCAGCACAGGATCCTTCCCACATCAGACAGTCCTCCACGAATTTCTCCAGTGTAATTCCTTTCCACAGGCTGCAGTTCTTTACAAACTTCTTCAGCATGGGGACTTTCATGTGGTGCAGTCCCTCAGGAAAATCTTCTCGAGCATGGGTACCCACCATGGGATCCCAGAAGCTGCCAGAAAATCTGCTCCAGACTGCACTCCTCTCTGCTTTGGTCCACCTGTCCTTCTCCAGCCTGCTTCAGCGTGGCTTTCCCAGAGGGTCACACTTTCTGCAGGGTACATCCACCTGCTCCAGTGTGGAGTCCCCCAGAGACTGCAGGTGGATCTGTGCTCCCTCATGGGCTGCAGGGCACAGCTGCCTCTCCGTGGTCTGCACCTCAGGCTGCAGGAAAATCTCTGCTCCAGTGCCTGGAGCACCTACTCCTTCTGCACTGACACTGGTGTCTGCAGGGTTGTTTCTCTCACTCATTCTCACTGCTCTCTCCTCCCTGCTGCCGTGCAGTAGCTTTTTCCTTTCTTAAATCCATTTCCCCAGTGTTGGTCCCACCATCGCTAATGGGCTCAGCCTTGGCCAGTGAAGGATCCATCTTGGAGCCAGCTGGCATTGGCTCTGTTGGACACAGGAGCAGCTTCTCACAGAAGGTACCTTTACTGACCCCCTGCTACCAGAACCTGTCCACACAAACCCAATACTACTATGGAGACAGTTACAGTTATATTTCAGTAGGTACATTTAAATATTCTAATTTTCAACTAAATCGTGTATTATAGTCCACAGCCCAGCATGTAGTATATAATAAAATGTTGTCTAAAGCATTTCTCAAATGTTACTGGAGGTAAAGTTTAAAATTTCATCTACAGGGCAAAAAGACATTAATTTTATATCTCACAATAAGATGTTAGTGGAAGATGTTATCCCCTAGGTCTGGGGCTGTGAGAAGGGTTAATACAGGAGCAAATCAAGCATGTGGGAAGAATTACAAGTAGTGTCAGTCGATGCCTGTGTGACACTGTCTGATCATCAGGACCACAGAGTTCATCAGGGGCTCTGAGGGCACACGGATGTATAAAAAAAGCTTTCCACTAGCTAAGTCTTTATTAGCTACTCTGAGGCCTTCATTTCATTACCAATAAACAAGGCATTTGCCTTCCAAAAATGCACTTCAGCTGATCAAATACATATTCTGATTATGAATGAGTTGCATGCAGATATGTTTGAAGATAGATCTACAAGCATGCAGCTATAATAGCTTAGTGGCACTTGGGCAATATTGAATATAAATTATTATTTACATAATTACAGCATCCATGATTGTAGTGCCTTACTGCTGAAGAGAACTTTGGGGATTTTCTTAATAACACATATTCATTTTCTTTTGGCACTGAAATGCTGGGTATTGAAACAGCATGTTGTCAGTACTGTAGATGCTATGCAGTTAATGCTGTGGGGGAAAAAACACATTTCGATTGATGAAAACAAACTTTAACTGTCTTTTTCTCCTTTGAGACAGAGGGAGACATGTAATTTAAAAAGTCATCAAATTCCACCTGACAGAATCATATGACTGAAAAGTCTTTGTTTATTCATTCTCCAAGTCTTCTAAAAAACTAATTCTGAAGCTGAAACATTCAAGTAATTTAAAATTAACCAAGATTTTTCACAGTTCTGCTCTTGGTTTTTGTGTTCCTTTGTTTTTTCTTCTTTAGCTCATGTTTTGCATAACATTATATCAACATACTGAAAGGAACCAATACAACTAGTACTATTAGCATTCAAGGTATCTTCAGTCTGGATCCCTTTGTACTCAGTTGAATTTTCTTCAAAGGATTTAAAAGCTGCAAGGAAAAGATGTTCCTTGCCTTTCACAGAGATGGGACGTATTATTACAGAGATTAAGATCCAGAGGGATAGCTTTAGCTCAGCAAATGGGATGCGTGTAAAATGCAGGACCTTAAATCCAGGGTAGTAATTCTTAAAATATCTCTACTTTGGATGCAGCTTTGTGACAATGATGTCTGCACTCTGTCCAGCTTCTTGCTCAGGAGATTATGATGCCTCCTCACTGTGTTCTTCTGCTTAGCAACAATTACAGTGGAAATATATAATAGAAATATTACAAAAATTAGTGTGTGAAAAAAAACCACTACTGAGAGCAACTGAGAGCACGATCAAGAAGCTGTGTCTGCCCTCTCACAGAGCAGCAGCACATCTACTGGGCCATGGAAACTTCCTCCCAGTTCCTGTTTTTCAGATTCTGATTATGTGCCCTTGTCCCCACAGCAGCACAGCTACCACAGGGTGAGTGTTGCCATCCCATATGAGGCTCCACAGCCTGGTGCCACGATACTCTGTTGGTGTTCGAAATTAACATCAAAACATTGCTGCGTTGCTTTTTCTGCCAGAATTAAAAAATTATGTACTGACACTTCTGCTTTGGGAATCATATTCAAGTTGAAGAAATATAGACTTGTATACTTGTACACTCATTGTTGCAAATGTATTATACTAGGAAGCCACTAATTTTGCTAGATATTTTCCAAAAAGCATGCGTTGCTGTGTAAAAATTAAACTTAAAATACTGTGCTTAATAATAAAAAAAAGGTGATTATACTTTCCCCAAAGGCTATAAATCTATTCTCATAGTAGACATTGTGAGAATGGACATTAACAGGGTATTCAAAAAAAGCTTTTTTGCTAGTAAGACCAGCCTCAATATTTTTTTCTCCCCCCATACTAATTTTCTACTCTTTATTATTATTTTCCTTTTAAATTTTATTATCATTTTTAATATTTTTTCTTGATCTTCGAATAATAATTTTCTCTGATTTGGTATATACACACATGAACAATATCTTGTTAGCATTATTTCTGTAATAGTTTGCATAATAGTAGTTTACATAATAAATATATAAAAACAAGATGTAAAAATCAAAAGGCGCTTCATTTTGTTGGTCCTGGAAAGATGGAGTTTTTAGAAGTTTGTATTTAGATTATTAGATAATGAGTCTATAAATTAAAAATTCTAGAGTGGATGCTTTAATAAGCTTCACCTTTTTTAACTTACACATACAAAAGAATTAGAATCTGTGAGAGGCTGCAGAGGTTTTCTACTAAATGTTAATTTATTTTAATTTCTTACTAATTTCAGTTGTTAGTATTTTGTTAAATTTAGTTAACAAGTTTTTCCTGTTTCTCTGGTGTAACCCAGATCCAAACCAATCAATCAACTTTCACAAAAGAGTACAGTGATGAAGTTTGAGGGGGGGTGTGTGGACAGAAGACATTGAATTTATCAAGATCTGCAAATCAATCCCTGTATTCGATCCTGAAGTTCCTCTCTGACAAATTTTTGGAGAAAAGATAACACAAAATTCTGAATCCATTTAAAATATTCTTTTATAATCATTATTTTAATCAATCTCTTTGATTATGTTTCTTAACCAATCTTTCATCTTATTTAATGCAGTCAATCTCAAAGTTTAATAATGTTCTTAGTTTTACCATTTTTTTAGATATTTTAAAATACCATTGCATATCAGACCTTGTTCAGCAAAAGTGATCCACAGCTAAGGGCTACTGGCCTGCTAAACAATTTCATCAGTGCTGTCTATAAGAATTTAAATTTATTAAATGTCTTGCTTTAATAGACAGATGAGAGGAAGAAAATTATAAATTGTCTGACACTTGCATGCCATTTAAGTGTGTATGTAACTCAATACATCAATCTTGAAAATTTGGCTATTACTATTATGGAAAATGCTAGAAAATCTGAAGGGGAAGGAAGAGCAGAAAAGCTTACACAGGCCAAATAAGTGTGAGTTTCAGAATGGCAGCAATTTGACCTGATTGCACTGTATATTGATACAAAGCAAGAATAAAGAACTGTTTTCTCATTATATTGTATTTTTAAACCTCAAAACACTTGAAGAGCTGTTGGCAAAAAATTGTAAGACTTTAGCAAGAACCAGAATTGCCGTCACGAGGCATGAGGAGATGACAGGTTAATGTCCTTCTCCATGTACATTACCATAAGCTTGAGTGAAATTTTGTAGAGCTTTGTCTTCTTGGAGTCTTAACTTTCAAATAATTTAGTTGGATGAACTTATGCCTGCTCACATTATGTAGCTGACTGACTCATAACTGCTGCTTGTATTAGCTGATAGCAAAATGGGGAAATCATGGCCTAATTTCAATTAAAAGACAGAGAATGTTCTTAGGGAAAATGCATTTTAGTCTCTTTTAAAAATGCATTATGCCTTCTGTCTCATTTATAGCTGATTTTTTTTTTTTTTTTACCAGGCAATTTTAACACTGTATCACTGATATGTAAATAAGGAATTCAAGTCTGTGAGACCGGTGTTTTTTAGAGGGAATTTTTGATTTTGCTCCTTAATAGCAAGTTTATGATTTTATTTCCTAAATCTAGGTGTTTCACCTTATAAAGACTGGTACTGGTTGACGGCACTAGAAAGCAGTAATTCAAATGCCACAATGTTATTTAAAATCACCATGACCTTTAGTTGTCAAGTCTTCACAGAATGTGCAACTGCAGTACTGCACAAAGCAGAGATCAAACTCCTCTTTTTATTGAATTCAATGCTGAAAAGCCAGCTGATCTCAGCAGCAGGAGGTTAGGTATCATCTTTTCCCAGACAACTGGAGGAAGCTGCAGAGCTGGAAAGTCAATCTCACACTCTCACATTCAAGAATTTTCTAATTACTTTAGTATTGAAATCAAACAAATTTTCTATATTAAGAGCTTTCTATTAGAATGTATACAATTAATTTCTGCTTCTGGCTTCATGATTTACTGCTTTGATGTAGCTGAAAGCTGTACTTTTTGCAGTACTATGAAAACTGAAAAGCATGTCTTTTCACATTGTGCTGTCTCATTTCAGGTTTGTCTCATAGGTTGAACTGAAGCACCTCTGCGTACAGGAGGGCATCACTGCTCTTACCAAAAATAAATTTTTGTTCTGAGGGGTAAAAGGTAGGTACTGTAGGTATTCATAAGGAAATATCTAATTTTGCTATAGTTTTATTTAGTTGTACCTAAAGGACGAAAATTTTACTGTCTAGGATTCTAGAAAATGAGACCATCAATGTCAATTGTATTAATCAAAGGTATTAAACATGATAGCTAAACAAAATTAAAATTCTTTGTTCCCAAACAAACTTGATTTCCAAGAAACTGAAGATTAAAACACTTGCAATTAACTGAAGATTCTCATCAAAACCTGTTTTTATGAGTCCAGGATGTAAACTCTGAGTCACTAAATTATTTGCAGTTCACCTTATTAGAGTATGAATGCCACTAGTTATTCATACACACTGTAAACTACTATGTCCCTTCTTTAATCTATAAAAATCTTGTAACTGTGACACATGCACCTTCTTTTCTAAATTTATTCTAGTTTTATAGGCACATGTCTGCATTTCATGTGTATTAGTGCCTGTTAAATTATATCTTTCACTTCCTGTCTTAAGCACTGGTGCAGTCAGTCCCAAAGGGTATGAGTCAGGTGAAGAATAAAGTAAGGACCCTGAATTTTAGGAAAGGAGAACTCCAGTTTTTTCCAAAGTTGGTCAAGAGGACCCCCTGGGAAGCTGCCCTCAGGGACAAGGGAGTGGAATAGAGTAGGAGATCTTTAAGGACATTTTCCAGACAGGCTAAGAACTTGTGATCTCCAGATCTCCTGATTGCTAGTAAATCAGGAAAGGAAGATAAGACTGGCACATTGAGGCAGTTTGAGCACCCTTCTGGTCAAACTAAAGGGAGACAAAGAAATGCACAGGCAGAGGAAACGGGACAAGTGTCATCAGAAGAGCATAGGGGCGCAGTGGTTGTGTAGGAATGGGATCAGGAAGGTTAAGGTGGGACTGGAACTGACTTTGGCAAGGGACTCAAGGAATAATGTGAATGGCTTCTATCCATACATCAGGCAAGATTTGCCTCTTGGAGCCATGTTGCCTTGAATTGCCTGCCTATCCTCTGTGTAGCACATCTTCCACGACTTTTCCATGCCCACAGGGTCCTCCTTCCTATCCTTTTAAAAAATGGATGCAGTGTGTCCTATTTTCCAGTTACTGCTGATTTCACTTGACTGCTGTGACTTTTTACTCATCCATCAGTGACATAGGCAGTATAAGGGCACACTCTGCAAATTTGCAGAGGACACCAAGCTGAGTGATGTGGTTGACATGGCCAAAGGATGGGGTGCCATTCAGAGGGATTTGGATAAGCTCAAAAGGTGGGCTCATGAGGATCTCATGAAGTTCAACAAGGCCAAGTGCAAGGTCTTGCATGTAGGTTGGGGTAACCCCCAGTATTCATACAAAATGGGAGAGAGATAAAGGGATTGAGAGCAGCCCTGACAAGGAGGGCCTGGGTATCTGGACATGACCTGGGGATGTGCACTGGTGCCAAGAAAGCCAGGTGTACCCTGGACTGCACCAAAAGAAGAGTGGCCAGCTGGTCAAGGGAGCAGACTTCCTGGAGCAAGTCCTGAGAAGGTCCACAAAGATGACCAGAAGTCTGGGACACTGTCCCAAGGCAAAAGGATGGAAGAGCTGGGGCTGTTCAGGCTGGAGAAGACAATGTTTGGGGAAGCCCTTCCAACAACCTTTCAGTACCTAAATGGGGCTACAAGATAGATGGGGACAGGATTTTTAGGAGAGCCTGTTGTGACAGGACACGGGGTAATGGCTTCAAACCAAAAGAGGGTAGATTCAGACTAGGTATAGAAAGATAATTTTTACAACAAAGTTGGTGAGACACTGGAAAAGGTTACCCTGAGAAGTAATGGATACTCTGTTCCTGAAAATATTCAAGGTCAGATTGGCTGGAGCTTTGTCATGAACCTGATCCAGCTGATGGTGGGAGGGTTGGCCTACATGATTTTAAAGATCCTTTCCAACCCAAACTATTCTATGATTTACTTGAAAACTTTGAAGTACTGCTGAGTTTTATTAATACTTAGACACATATTATATATTTTAAAACTTGCTGCCCTCAGATATGGCAGTGCTTCAATACCCTATCAAATTTTTGAAAAAGGACTTTGTTGTAGTTCAAAGCATATTATCTATTAAGTATAAATGCAGTGAACTGAAAAGAAAGAACAAATATTTTCAATTAATTTAATATCATTTTGTAGAAGTGCTTAAAAAATCCTTCCTACTTAAAAAGTGAGTTTAAATTAAATTACTTCTGCATTTTTCCACCAGCATTACCATTCCTGTCTTGAAGTGTCATTATCATTGATGCCAAGTTATTACAGTTCAGGAGTTATGTTTCTACAGATATCACTCCATTCAGTTTTAATGTTATGAGAATGCTTGGTACTCTCATAACTCACATCAACATTAGGAAGCTTCAATTAGCTGTATAGAAATCTATTATTGAAGTATGTTTGGCAAGCGAATAATCTGAAGTTTAATCTTCATTGGTTGAGTTGCATTTTGGTTTTCCATAAATAATGCAGATTTGAATTCAGCTGTGCTCAGCACTCAGTGTCTTGCAAGTTTTTATTTCAGATGGCTTACCATGTCCAACTAAATGAAAATATAAGCAAGCAAACATGGCCCTTTCTCACACCACTTTCTCTGTGAAATATTTTTTAGCTGAATATTCACACCAATAACTTAAACCTGTTCATTGTCTTTTATAAGCTCCTTTCCAAAAATGAAAAAAGGGGTAAGAAATAGACAGAATGATCAGAATGATTACGATGAATATCCAACAAAACTGTTGATTCCTGTAAACACATTTTCAGAGTTATTTGAATGTATCATACCTGCTATTTGAACACATCAATCCACAGCACAAAGATTGGTCCAAGGGCACTTAAAATACTTACTTCCCTGTGATATCAAGGGAAACACTTGAGGAATACAATTGGAAACCATCTGGCAGCAAATAAGTAGGAAAAATTAAAAAGCCTATTTTTGGTCCCTAGTCCCCTTTTAATGTCTGCTCTCTGTACATGTTGTTCACCCAGCTGCCAAGTGGAACAAAATGTACTGCTGCTATTCTGGGGTTCCAAACAGCATGTTTAGGAGGACAGAAAACATAATTCAAGATTCTGCAGCTGAAGGTTTTTGAAAATTTTAAGGCATATAACACTTTAACCTTGTAATAATCTCTCACAATTTGGTAAAAAAAAAAAAATGTTGTTGGGCAAGCCAAAATATTCCTGTTTCTGAACACAGTTCTGAACAGTTTAGAGCAATTTCAATGTTGAAAATGAAAGGTTTAATCAGGAAGTCCAAGAGAAAACCCATTACAGCTTTAGAGAGGATTTAAAGGAACAATGAGGTTTGTTACAGAACTGGCATCAGTTATTTTATACGACATCAAAATTACAGCAAAAGAAAATTTAGGAAAAGTGTGTTTTAAGGAAAGAGGTATCTCAGAAGAAGCCCGTGTACATTGTTTTGAAATACTGCAAGTTTGGAAATACATAGTCATCTTTTAGATAATGAGCTATTATGAGGTGTATTTTGGGCTATAAATCTTTGCAAGACTCAAACTGCTCCTGTTCACCATACAGATCTTGTACTAATCATACCAAGAAATACCAAAACTCAGCCCTTCTATCTGCATTGCAAAATTCTCAATAAAGAGAAACTAATGAGTGTGGATCTTGTTGAACGTTTTTGAGTTCTAAGCAAATTATATTAGAACTATATTTAAATTAGTAAGCAGAATGGGCTGGGACCATTCTGAAGGCAAGTAGCACAAGACAGAGACTTTCATGATTAAAGTCTCTCCGGTCCTCTGAGTAAGTTGTCCTCGTACTCCTGCCCATCAGGAGCAGACCCTGGGTAGTGCTATCCAAAGTGGCCCCTTGGCTTTGTCTAGTGTGAGGTGGCCCATCACACCAAAATGTTAAAACAACAGTATTGCTGCAGATAATCACAGTGCTTGGTTTTCAAAGTTTGGGCTGTGAGTTCACCTGAAATCAAAACAATGGGAGAGCTCACAAAAGGGAAAAGACCAACCACACAACAGCTGGCAAGAAGCCTGCCCAGATTTGTAAAACTTTTCTGAACTGACTGAGCTGCTTTCAGATTCAAGTGCTATTTCAGTGCAAGTCAAGTAAAAAGGCTAGGGAATATTCCCATGTACTGGAACTTGATCATTCACCCAGTGAATGAAAAATAATGTCTTATTTTTATGGACACAGGCTAGACACCACACTTGGCCACAGCAGTTATCAGTCCCCAGCTGTCTTTCTTTAGCACCACAGACACAGCCAAGATGGGCACAAATGCACAGCATATTTCCCAATCTAATCAGGGCTCCCAGACCTGAGCTACATAGAGTTCCCTGCAGTGTGTGTGTACCCGTGGCGTTGCAAAGCTGTTACTTCAATAAATCACCAGTAAATTAGTAATGGTGCTGATTATGTTTTTTATTAATTTCAGTTTAATATAATAAAGGCATTATACCAGACTTTAGGTGGTCTAATATTTAATTATACACAAAATATGACTAAATTACACCTCATCATCATTTAAATCAGCTCCCAAATCAGGCAAACACCTATTCTCTCTGTATACCTCCTAACCACATTCAGTTTTCTACAGAGTAAAAATGAGGCTGTTGCAGAAAGAAATCTGAAGAAGTCTGAGCATGCAGGAAATGTTGCAGGCAACGTTCAGATGGGTGCACACTTTTCCTTTGTAAAGAGTGGAAAACAGGAAAACTTTGCTTCCACACACATCAGTGGCAGTGAGAAAGTGATAATCTCTCAAGTGACTTGGTTCCAAGCCATGAGAGGTTTTATAGGCAATAGATAATGCCTTAAATTTCAGCAGGTCATCTAAAGCATCAGATTTCTGCAGATATCCTGCTGTGTGAGAGTATCCAAATCCTGAATTTCAATGTCTCTCATGCAAAGGATATTGTGCAATCCTGTTATGCAATCACTGAAGTAGGGCTAAAGGAAATCATCAAGTAGGGCTAAAGGAAAATTGATTTGCCTCTGAAATTAAAATTCAGGAGAAAAAACTGTACAAAAGAAAAGGACTTAATGGCAATTAAACTTGTGAGGGATACAGAATATTTTAATGAGATCTCAAGTTTAGATGTGGTTGAGTTCTCTAGCGCTTGATTTTATCCTCTAGAAAATTTCAGTGTCAAAATGGAAGCATCAGACTCTATGATAGGATTTTTGGACTTTTTCTTACAGGTTAAATGACTTAGAGCATTACATAGTGTGTAAATTTGATATTGTGGTTGTCTGTTATTGGTTATACCTGTTGCTGTCTTTAGATGTCAAATGAGAATGGGATTATTCTCATTAATGTATAGTAAGTAGAATAAATTTACAAAAGGGAAAATGTCTAGAAAATATTGGGACAAATTTTCTCAGAAGGAAAGTAGTCAAATACTGGAATAACTTGCCCAGAGAAACTATGAATTTTCTTATAGAGCATTCCCCTGAGGCACTTTGTCTCATATGGCCTTAGTCTGAGAAAAGAAAAAGATCAAGCGGCCTCTAGAGGTCCATTCTAACTTAAAGTAATCTATGATTCTGTAATTTAATTATTAAGATATTTTTATGTGATATGCTTTATTATTTATATGGCATATGCAGAAATTAAATACAAGTGGAAAATCACAATAAATCAGAAAAGGAAGAGCAGCTATAGATACATAATTGTTACTTGTAAAACTTTCTAATGACTTTAAACTATGTTGGAGTCACAGCTAGCTGTGGGACTATGTTAGACTGACTGGATCATTTGGCAAAGTAGAATCATCAATTATATGAAAGGAGATGAATATAAAAGTAACAAATGTAACTCCCGTAGGTTAATGAGGGTAGTGCTCTGGGATTCAGTTTTTCTGGAAAGAACCCATGATAGCTGCACATGTGGTAAATAAGGTAATAATGAATTGACAGGAAAATGATACTCAGACTATAAACAATGAATTACCGAATGTAAGCAGAGCTGCAGAAATGTAACTACTAATGAGATATTAATGCAATATAGAAGACATTTTTCAAGTAGGACTTGGACAAATTGTAGAGAACTTCAAACGTGACTAAAAGCATGAGTAAACTAAAATTTTCAATCATTTTTGTGGTAAAGCTTAAAAAGAAAAAATAAATGAAAATTTTCTTCCAAAAAATAATCTTAATTAGTTTTGCATCTAAAAATGGTTCTGCCTTACAGAACAACATGGTGGAGTGTTTTATGCTACAATCTATCATACTGCAATTGTCTGATTTTATATAGTTTAAAGGTACAGAAATTCCAGCCCTTATACGCTTCTCTGCAAAGGAACAAGGGCTGATTTTATACATGAAAATCTACCAAATTGCAGTAAGGACTTCTTTTTCATTTATATGACTTATTGTCTTCTACTTGGTCAAATTTTACATCAGTGTTCTGTGCTTAGGCAAAGTTCTTTACATTCTAAAATATGTGAATAATTTGAGCAAAACAGAACAAAGAAAACATTTCTGTAAGTAAAGACAATAATTTTGGTGTAACAATAACCTTTTTTTCTCTGTTAGAGAGACTGCTAAAATGGTTGCTCCTTATTCAGACACTGTGCTACTGAATCTTTGAATTAAACATCTTTTAATGGGGCAGCACCCATAAGAACAGCAATCAGGAGCAGAAAGTTTCTGTAAACACCTTCAGCACTCAGCTCACATCTGATTTCAGCTTCACTGTAGGATGGCAGAGCTGCAATTGTTTCATTAGTCAGGACTTTGAAATCAGAGCCCATATTTATTTTATTATCTCTGTTTTCTCCACCTTCAGTCAGCATGTCATAAGTACTTCATAAGCCCTCCTGGCTTGTGGCAGTCCTTGAGACGCACATGACTGTCTCTATTACCATCCATAAATCCATTATTTGCCTGAACTTCAATTCATTAAACTCACACTTGCAGCTAACCTGTGAGCCTTGCACTGATCTTATTGATATTTAAATAACACTGTGTGCCTTTACTTTTTCCCCTAATGCTAGTAAAAAGTTTTGATTTCAAGCATTATGGAAGGTAAAGTGAAAGCAGTCATTCCAGAGAATCTAAAGGTACTAGAAAATATTCCATTCCCTGATAGATTTCAAAGCAATGTTTTTCTTAAGTTTCAGCAAATCACTGGAAATTCTCAGTGGTGGGTAAATATATTTTAATCTCAATCATTGTTATAAGAATAAGCATATTTACTCAAATCATTGTACAGATATTCTTAAATACCTTTTTAAGGCAAAAGATCTTAGGTTCAGGAGACTTTGCTTTTTTGATTGACAACCAGTACAAATCTCCCATAGCTGATTTTGCATAAAGTAAAAGAGCACAAACTCTTGCCTTGTACTCTCTCTTCCCCACTCCCGCTTCCCTTTCTTTTGCACTCTGAGGAGGTGATGGGCAGCACAGGAGTCTGAGTGCATGCAGTGGTTTTGGCTGCCTGTACACAGCAGTTTCTGTCACTCTGTTTGTAACAGGGTTTGCTGCTTTATCCCTTTGTCTCTTTAACTAAGTGGGTCACCCTTGGGGGCTGTTCCTACTTCTTTCAGCATGGAGTGGCCCCCTGAAAGTGTGTCTCTGGTCTTGTGCGCTCCTCTGACCAACCAGGGTTTTGGTTCCCAATGGTTCCTTTTCCCCCACATTTGTTTCTTTGCTGCACAATGATGTCAACATCCACCTAGAAACTGGCAAACCATCTGCACACAGTATCACTCTTTCTTTACCTGAAAGGAGTGACCATGGGTCTTGAAACAAGTGCAAATGGCAAACCAACATCTGGCAACTGCTAGCAGGAAATAAAGATGAGCAATTTCCAGACAAGCCATTGCCCTTAATGTTTCTTGGTGCTGAGGACACAGCAGACCTAACTGTAGAGGGAAAAGTATGGCAAGCCACTGCTTCTCAGGTAGTTTCAGTTCATTGGTCCTATTTCCAATGAAACACTTAATTGCCTCATACTGAAGTTTCAAATTCTTGCTATTTTTAACAATTTTCAAAACTATATATTGAGTAGTTATAACAACAGAAACCCTTTATGGAAAAATATGAATACAAATATTATGTGAAGCTTTGACCTATTTCTTCATTGGTCAGGTTATGGATCCTTTAATTCTGCCATGGATTTCTCTGAAACCAATCCATTATGTTAATAATTTCATACCTTTGTTGCTGACAGCTGTTAACCAGATGCTGAGAAGCATCATCTGATGTAGGAGATTTCCTTCTGCCAGTGTCACACAAGTGATATATTTATCAATGAAATGAAGTCAGATAAGTCCCGTATCATGCATTTTCCATTAAAAAAAAAAAGTTCAGAATAGTGTCATTGCCATGAAAGCCCAGAACAACAAAATCTGTCTTAGTGTCCAGGTTCATTTCATTTGGTCTGATTTCAGGCAGTGGACCATGTTATTTCTTAAATCTTGATGAAGTTATGTTAAGAAGAATAAATCAGAGAAAAAACCTGCTTCTTTATTTTGAGTAGAAAAATTGATGTACAGAATAAATAGTCCAAAAGACATGTAAGACGAGAATCTCATGTTCTCTCATAAATCTGTCAAAACATCTGTAAATGTCTCAACAAATCAAACCCCATTGTGTATATGAAAAGAAAGCCACTGATCAGCATTTTGAACAGACTGGAGGGATTTTTTTTTTTTCTCTAAAGAGGATATCTAAAAATGTACAGTGGGGACAGTCTTGACTCAAGAAACCTGCTCTTTGGAAAGAGAATATGGCTGAAATTATTAGAGATAAATCCAGTTATTAAACTATAGATGTAATCTAGTTATCCATCTTCACCTTTTAGACTTGTTGACTGTTGCTTATTCTCCCCTTTCCTTAGGCTCTGACACATCAGTGTTATGCCTAGGGATTGTTTTCACCATGAGGAAATGAGAAAACTTCCAACAATTGAGAGAGTTACTTATCCTGCTCAGAAAAGGGTAAAACACAGAACCTAGCCACCTCTGCATCCTCTCCAACTTTTACCATTTAGAACTTCTCATTTAAAAGGGACCCAAACAGTAATCCTAAATCTATTATATTTATTGGGCCCATCTGCTATAAAGGACTTTGTGGCCCACTATGATTGCATCCCATAAGGAAAGTAGGAGGGCTGTGTTGCATGGTCCTATGCCCTGTGTTGCAGTTCTTTCACACAGCAGCAGGAATTGGACTGCATCTTTCTTCTGGGATTAACCTTTAAATAGCCTTCCCTAATCGTATTGTTTTTGTGCTACAGATATTCAAAGGATTTTCTTTCCATAAATGTTTTCTAAAGTATTTTCAGACCCCTCTGTTCTGCTAGTAATCAATAATCACACTAGTATTGTGAAAAGAGTTTAAAAAAGGTTTTAAATATACATTATTAACCTGCTTAAGTATGGAATATGGGCTGTGGGCTGGAACTTGAAGAGTTTGTACAGAATTGATCTCCCATGGAATGAAGGTTATCCATTTAAACAAGTCATCTAGTTTCCACTTCACTGAAATTCCTATTTCACCTGACTTTGCATGCCTATAATGTAGTTATCTCAACTGTGTAGAACACCGTAACCTTCCAGTGTGCTTATATGGAAAGATAAATTCATTCACCTTACTTGCATCTCTACTTCAGTGTTTGATGAATCACTTGAAGAAACACCCATTTATCCCTTTTGACTATACAGAAAGCTTAACTGAAATGTAGACATGTATTCATAACAGCAGGATTTGCATTAGGAAAGAAGAATCCTGTTTCCAATGTCCCTCCAAGTTCAGTAAATACAATTGCATGCATCCAGAAGGCGATTAATGTGGATAAATTTCTTTCCATAGAAGAGTGTATTCTCCTTACTCTCTTTCTCCATTACCTTTAAAAAGATGTGAAAGTAGAGACAAAAACATATGGTTAAAGTTAGATGAGATGAAACCCACTTAAGCAGTTATTTTCTAGTTCTCCATGAACACATGCTCATTATACCCATGAGTGTGATGAACTTCAACATATTGTCCATATGCTTCCATAAAAATTTGAAATCCTCTTCTTAAAGTACCAGCAGAAAGAGATTGAAGAAAATTCAATCCTTTGTCCAGACTGTGACTAAATGGGTGTACACTAGGAAGGACTAGTTTGACTTGATTGTGTTTAATTGCCATCACTCCAAGTAGAGACTCAAGGTAAATTTGCACAGAAGAATCCAGCACACTGAGTTATGTCTTAGAGGGTCATAATACAGAGATTAAAAGTTATATCTCTAAGCCATTTTTATATTTGGACGCAGTATTCATAGCATTTTTTTTTCCTTTTTTAATAAAGTTTCAGAGTGGTGACCACTGTAAAATTGACAAATCTTGAGAACAAGACAACTTTCTTTCACTCCCATCACAACCAGTAAGAAAGATCATACAGGCCAATTTTAGTTCTTGGTGACAGCTGTGAAATCTTACTGAATGCTCAGAAGTGTAACTATGGAGATCATTTGGCATGTAGGATCTTATTTTTTATTTTTAAACTTTTTTACACCTCCCTCTGAAATTGCCATCTCCAAGCTCCTGTTAGGCAGAGGATATGCAACTTTTCCAACCTATCATTTCGTACCAGTAGTAATGATGATTGACATGAAAACAGCACAGCTTGTCTATCAGCCCCAAACTGAATTTGCAAGGATGTCAGTAAGATTATATAGTTATGCATCCACATGTATTCAAGGGAATACATGTATGTTTAAAATGAAATATCCAAACAATGTACTTAAAGTTTCTGTGCAATTTCAGTAAAAGCTTAGGATCAGAGGAGTGAATTTTGAAGTAGAATTATTTTTTTTCTACAAAGATGTCTCCTAACACCTGGCAGCAGATTTGACATTATATCAAAATCATGGAATCATGGAATCATGGAATGCTCTGGGTTGGGAGGCACCTAAAAGATCATCTAGTTCCAACCCCCTGCCATGGACAGGAATATCTTCCACTAAACCAGGCTGCTCAAAGTCCCATCCAACCTGGCCTTGAACACTCTCAGGGGTGGGGCATCCACAGGTTCTGTTCCAGTGCTTCACCACCCTTAAAAAAAGGAATTTTTTTGACTTTCTAATCTAACCTACTCTCTTTTTGAAACCATTCCCCTTTGTCCTGTCACTACATGTTTTTGTAAACAGTCTCTTCTTCCTTTTTCTTTTTGCAGGTGCTGGAAGGCTGCAATTAGTTGCCCTGGGCAGACTTGCTAGCCCCTGCTAGCACTGTTTGTCTGCAGCAAGCATGGAGAAGAGCACAGAAGAGGCTATAACTCAGTGGTTCTTTCCACCTGGGGCCATTTACAGTGGTGGCTTTGAGTCAGAGGTAAAATATTTTCTTAGTACTAGTATCTCAAAGACTTCAGCCATGATAATGTGCAAAAAAATCAAGATACAAGTCGCTAAACTCAGGATTTCTTGACGATAATGTCTGTTTAGTAAGTGCCTCAGGTTTGTGTTTACATTAAAGATTTGTTTTACATTACAGATGCTGTCTTTGATCCCCAGTAAGACTAGAGATATGTAGGAGTCCAGCAGAAAAGACTTGGGAGACATTCAGCCTAGTAAACTTTTAATCTTAAAGGGGCTTAAACCATAGGGCTTAAATATGAATTTTTTTTGAGGCTGGGGGGTAAAAAAAAGTGTTTAAGAGGGTGACTATTAAAAAGAAACATTTATAAACTGCTAAAATAACCACAGACTGTTGTCTTGCCGACCTCATTTTCTGCAATGGCAGAAGCTCTGTTGCTAAGTAATTAACAGAGCCAAAGAAAGAAATAGGAAAAAAAAGAGAACCCTATTTCTAAATTCTCTTTAAGTAGCACTTATATGGATATTAGATGGCAGCAGAAACAGTTATAATTGTTATAATATAATGTCACTCAGTCACACTGAAAGGAGCACCATGAAAGCGTTATATTGTGAATTTTAGTCCATATGGCTTAATCTCACAGCACAAAACTCCATTTTCCCCAGACTTTGTCTAAGATTCACATTTTTCTAAAGGAGAAAATCACTTCCATGCTCCATGGTGACATGGTATTTAGACTTGACCTCTGGTTAGGCCTGAGAACTTCTGAGTACCAGGTTTCCTGCTCAGGTCAGTGGAGAACCTCCTTTCAGCCCCACAGTAGGATCCACCTCACTGCTTTGTCTACAGCTGCAGGGTAATCCAGTGATGAGCTCTGGGATGAAATTCAGCCACTTCTTTCCCATTTGGACACTCTCAGCAGTTTCTCCTAACAAACTGCTTTCATTTGTAAGCAGAGACAAAACAGAAGCAAACAGCCAATTTTTGTGGCTGCCTGCATTCAGAGATATATCAAAAAAATTATCCTAATAGCAAAACCAGCTTTTACTATTGCAAAGGAATAAGATATACTCTTCAGCATATATAAGATATTTCACTACTAGCCTTGTTCAAGTCCTGCATTGAAAAACACTCATCCATCCTACTGTAAAATTGAATACATTATTTATTATTACTGTGGTGAAACTGTGAGATCTTTAATTTCATCAGAGCTACTAGATGGCAGATATCTGACTACCTAATGACCTTGTATTTACTGAGAAAAAAAGTCTGTTGCTTAAATAACAGAGATGTAATGGCCAGAATTCATTGTGGATAAAAGAGCTATATAATGTATGACTCAGATTTCACTGCTTTTTGGCATTCAACAGTAACATTGCTAAAATATCACGTAAATAAATATCAACAGTTAATCACAAGAGATGTAATATTATTAAGGATGGAAAAAATCACCCTTTTAAATATGTTTTCCTTCAACCCTGCACAGGAAATAAGGAACAAAAAAGATGTCAGTTCAATTGCACTGCTCTATCTCACTCAAAAGAAGTAGAGAGATATTAGCCAATGCTAAAGCATAATGGAAAAGAAGAAGAAGAAGAAGAAGAAGAAGAAGAAGAAGAAGAAGAAGAAGAAGAAGAAGAAGAAGAAGAAGAAGAAGAAGAAGAAGAAGAAGAGGTGGAGAAGAGGGATCAAGAGGAAGAAGGAGAAAAAGAATAAGGAGGAGTGGAACTGAATTTGCAATCAGAGTACCTTCCTTCTCCAGCCTCCCTTAACTCCCTTAAGTAGTTTACCTAGTGGCGTTATAATAATCAGTTATACTAATTTATGTTAAATATAAAATATTTTTAAATTTTCTCTCTTTTAGGAGCAGATGACCTCCAAAATATTGGCTCTGCCAAAATCTTAAAAATTCTGAAAATCTCTTTATGTCTAATAAAGGCTATGCAACATCAAGTAAGGAAAGTCAGAGCTTTACTGATCAGTCCCTTTATTTTCTTTTGAGAAGAACAAAAGTCCCATGTTAATTTATGCTTGTACAGATCTTCCTCTTGAAGAACAAAACACATTAAAATTCAGTGCTGTAATGCTTCTTGTGTTCTAAGTAAATGTCCTTAAACACCATGAGTGATGGGGAACAAAGGGGTTTCAAAAGATGCTCAGAGGTGCCATGGAAATCTATGGGTAATCCAGGGAGGAAATTCAGATCTACCCACATTACATTTTTCTTGAAAAACCATAATTTATGTCCATTCCTACTTTCCTGCTCATCCAGCTCGCTCTTCCCTTCAGAAGCCAAAAACAAATAGTAAAAACTGAGGCAGCCCTGCTGCCTAGTCTGTCAACCATCCTTCAGTAACTGACCATGAATGTCAACAATTAAAAAAGCCTGTTCCAGGAGCAATTATTCATAAATCCCATTACCCTGAACAGAAATCTACCATAGAGAAATTAAAAAAAAAAAAATCTATCTGCTGAGTTTAGCACTAGCCCAGGCAAGAAAGCTGCCCAGTATTTCAAGACAGTAAAACTGTCCAGTATTTCCAATTGTAAAGACAGTTTGTGGTACAGACAATACTTTTAAATACAGTTACGTGTGAAAAAATTATGCTTATGTTTTGTATGAGAAAAAGAATGAAGGAACAAAGATAAACTGTGAGACCCAAACAAGGGAAGGAAGGAAATTTTAGGTGTAAGCAATATGCAAAGTTCAGGTTTTATACTTGATACTGAGAACATAAACATCAGTAAAGAAAGGGACAGGTGTTCAGGGAGCACATAGTATTTGTTTTTCAGTATGAAATCCAAAAATTTGACCCTATCAGCAATTATCAAAGGTACAAAATTCGAAGCTGCAAGATACAGAAACATTTTTCCTTTCCAACCCCAAACCAAAATTTATTGAAGCGAGTCCCTGCAAGCTGCTTCATCTGTGAGCAAATGTTTCTTTTCTTAATAGTAGCAACTTAAGACAGAAAAAGAAGAGATTTATAAACCATTCAATATATGGGTAATATCCTGCAGAAATAACTGGAGGACCAAATATGTTTTCTTTATATCATTTGTTTTTATTTACAAATGCTTTTTGTTCAGTGCAATTACCATAGGTCCTCTTATACAATTGGTTCTTGGGCTTTCAATCACCTGCATAGTTATTCTACCAGTATCCTTTGAGCTTACTATCTTTCAATCTTGCAACCTGTTGAAAACATATTTAAGATCTATAGTTTATTGTCTCAGAGAAAGATTGCCAGTACTCATTTGAAACCATCTCTGAAAACATTATCCAGTTCTGCTTTCCTTGATACTGTGGGACATATCTCTAGGTGTCAATCTGGCCCTGCCTGCTGCCTGTTGATAAGCCAGATACCACATATACCTTGTCACTCTGCCAGTATTTGCCACAAGCACACTGAAGCTCATCCTCTGGCTCTTACAGTGTGAAGTGCAGTGGAAGGCATTCTACAAAGTGTTAAGGTCATCGAGTCTGAATAAATATTTGCTCAGGCCCATTGGAATTTCATTTATTGTTTTTATAATTGCCTTCATTTCTTTTGGGATTTCAAATGTTCATACACATGTGAATCATGAAATGTCAACTGAAAATAAAACTTACATTCTTACAGACACAGAAATAGATGACAAACTGGATATACAAGCAAGCATTAAAAGGTGTAAATTACCAGGTTTTATCAATTTATTTAAAGCACCATACTTGAAATTACAGCTGTGCTGGTACAGAGAGATATTTTGAACAACATTTCCTTCCTTTGCTCTCCCCTGGAGAACAGCATTTTTCAGCAGAAGGTCAGGAAAGAAAATGCAGCCTTCAGCTTCCATCTGGCTTTCAATAAAGTGGAAATGGCATCTGCCCTAAATATGAAGTATACTCCAAAAGATATTCTTAACAAAGTAAAGGAGTGACTCTAGCTTCTTCTTCCTTTAAGTTAAGAGAGGGATCTGGTGATTAAAAGAAATGTTGCAGCTGAAGCTGGGGGAGAGAAATAAAAACTCAGAAACAAATGACAGTAGAAGCATGTATTTGACGGGTTTTTTGGTCACTGAAGTTTGATGTAAGAGTTTTTTCCAGCACTACCCTGCATTCCTCATCACAGAAACATCTGGAACAAATTGGAAAGAGATAAGAGATAATAAATGCTTGGGCCTCTTAAAGACATGGTTGTGGTCATTGCACATATTCCCTCTCCTTACTAATCCATTTCCAACCTAGGCAGTCATCTTTAGCTGCTTGATCCATGAGAGGAAATGTCTGAAAGAGAGAGTTACAGACAGCTACACACAACTGATGCCAGTCAGCAGAGACTCCATTTGCCCCAGGTATCTCTGGTCTTTCTTTCATAGCCTGTTATGCATTAACCAGCATGTGCCAACCAGGTCGTCTCATCTCCACCAGGCCTGGAATTAGAACCTTCCTGTCAAAACCTCCTCCTTTCTGTGCTTATCTCAAGTTCTTGCTGCAATGGCTTCTCTTACAGCAAATTCCTTCAGTGGCCTTGGCACTGTTTGAGATGGGCAATGGTGCTCTTTAAGTCCATGCAACAGCTCCAGCCACGAGAAGCAGCAAAGGTGATTCCAGGACATTGTACCTTTATCATTGACCCTCAAATGCACAGACAGGCAAACATATAACATCATGAAACAAATGGAATTTTATGGGGAATAAAAGCTAGCCCAATAAAAAGTGCAGTGGATAAATCAGAGCACTATAACAACATGTTAATTCCAAGGATGCAAGTTACAATAAGACACTGAGATCTATAGCAAAAAAAAGAATAAAGAAACAGCCATAATTCCTTTTAAATTTAGTAGTGAACCCTTAACATTATTACCTGTCTTGCAATAATAAAAATGTTTTAAATGAAAGAGAAAATATCTTTGTTTCTCCTCAGCTAGAAAAAGGAAATATTTTTTTAAAAAATAGAAAAATGTTCAACTAAGAAGAAATTTGATGACCTCAAAACCTCATTTCTCCTCTAGGATTGCTGATTTGGAGTCTCCATTGAGAGTGAAAAGGAGCATGTCCAGGAAACTGCATTTTCAGTCTACCATTGCCTCTTTTCACTATTCTAAAAAAGTCCTACTCAAGGCTAGAAAGTGTTTAAGCCTTGGCCCTCATCCAAAATAAAATACTTCCTCTTTCCAGGAAAAATAAAAATCTGAAGCAGCAACCTGAACGTTTTCACCTCCCCTCCACAAGACAAATTTCTACAAGTGTAATGCAGCTTGGGGCAGAAGATGTTCTAGCAGCTTGTCAGGATTTTCTGGGATGAGGCAGATAGAGTTTGTGCATCAGATGGGAACTATGATAAATATATATGAGGCTGAATAAGGGGTAGAAGGGGGTAAGAGGGTAAATCCCTTCCAGAGCACAAGACATAGAATTTTCAGGTGCTGTTTTACCTTTCAACTGCCACTGTTGATGGGGGAATTTCCTCCTTTCCTGGACAATTGAGGCTGATTTTTTACTTCTTAATCCAGTTTATTCAGATTTTTTCTTCATTTATATCCAACTGTCTACAGCAGAGGTAGTCTTTATCATAGCTCACAAAGTCTGGGCTCTAGAGCTTCCTTTTTTGGGTTCTCTCTCCTTTTCAGTTTCTCTGAATCTATCCTCTTGGCAACCACAGAAGCTCTTCTCTCCCCTACCTCACACCTCTTGCACACACACAACCCAGGAACACTGACAGTCTTTACTTGCTCTTCAATTTCCCCCAGCTGGCCCTCCCTCCGTCTGACCACGGAGTCTCAGAGCAGATCCCTGCCAGGCACACTGGTGCTGGGGCCTGAAACACTCTTGCTCACTGTGTGAAGGAAGTCTTCTGTCCTACCATAAATACATCTCTCAAGACAGAAATCAGTCTGTAATGGTGTGGATACATAGAGTGCATCTCCAGTGTGTGTCGAGAAGTTCCCCTGGAATCAATAAAATTATGGAATCAGAAAAAGGAAGATTGGAAGCCAATGGCCAGATCTGCACATTAGGTTTTAAAAATCCTCATATCTTATGGATTTTATTGTATTTTTTTATTTACAGCTATTAAACTTGCTTCTGGAGGCTGGAGAAAAGTCTGTTCCCCAGACTTCTCTGTCTCTCACATTAAGAGGACTGGGATCCAAAGAAACATCTGCTGTGACAGGGAGACACATTTCTCTGCCTTAACCAAAACCTTGTCTGTAGCTATGGTCTCTCAAGCAAAAACAGATTGAGGGAAAATTACTGCTCCAGAGTCCAAAAGAGAAAAATCTTTAAAGGTGGAGTTTTGCATGCAGTTTTACATATAACTTTATTTCTTTGGACATTACTGTTAAAATGTAGATAGCACCACCCAGAATTGGGCAGATATTTTACGGCCAAAACCTTCTGGTTTGCAACTACATCAAATTTCAGTTTTTACACAGAAGATCATGCATTATTTGGAGAAAAAGATTGAACTAGTAATAAGAAACTATTCACTTTATTTACAAATCCATAAATATGTGATCTTTTCTCCCTTCTGACCATATTTCAACTGGCAAGATGGAATAACAGCATACCCTTTGGAGCCTTTCTTCACTCAAGTACATATAATCATTACTGTCAGCCCATCAAGCTCCAGGTGAAAATAGATTCTATATAAATTCTTTTAAGTCACATTTGATTAGACCTTTTTCTGTATGAGTTTGACACATTTTATTATTTCTTATCACGGCTTCTGTGGTGGACTTCCCCAGAATAACTCCTGAACCATAAGTGACAAACGAAATCTGACTTACGTTACAGAGAATGCAATGCTGAAAGTCTCCAAGTGTGAACACTACAATTCTCTTATTTGAATAGAAGCTTTATTTTGAGCAACATCAACAAAAACCAGGAACACTTGCCAGGCAGGAGGGGGTAGAAAGTAACCTGTATCCTGGGTGGAGGTGGGATAGAGAATCTGTGGCAAGATAGATAGAGGAATGTGAAAACAGAAAGTAACACAGCCAGTAATAAATAAGGAGAAATGTATATAGATCTCACCAGCTTCACAGTGCAGACTTTAATTAAAAGAAAAAATTAATTATAAAAAATAAAACCAATTATAAAACCATGGCTGAAACTTGTAAATGTTTATTTAAGACTGTCAATAATCGCAAAGCTTGTGAGACACAGCTGGAAGTTTTATGGGCCCTCTCTGCTGGAAATGGTTTTTGGAAAATTAATTTCATGACAGATTTTGCCTATTTCAGTGGATTTCTTGCCATCTTTCCTTCTCCTCCCAAAATATATAAATATAGAGAGGTAAAAGATCTCTTATAATGCATAACTAAAGCAATATTTTTGAGCAGCAGACTTCTTTGTGGCTTCTCTTTTACACTGTAAAATGACCAGAAAAAAATGTGTCTTTTTTATTTCATTTTCCTCCTTCAATGGCCTGAATAATCTTACTACGTCTATCAAAGGCAGATTCTGCTGGCATGTGATCAAACACTGCTTCTTCTCATTGCCACACAGGGAATTGTTCATTGGAAATTTTAGAAGTTTCTCCTGTCTCTGTTCATTTACCAAAATCTCAATTAAAAGCTATTTTAAACATACAAAACAACTTGAGTTGATGTGGGGAACAATACAAGGGAAATGAAGATTTTGTCCTCTTCTCTGAGCCATATGAAGGAGTCCAGAGAAGAAGTTCAATGTCTAATTACTCCAATAGCTCCCACATATTCTGCATGTTTCTTGTCCTTGGAAATGTTTCAAGTTCACCAGTTTGTACATAAGTATAACAAAAAGGGCTGTGCACTGCAAAACCTCTGCATTTGACAGAGTCTTTCAAAAACTCAGCATTCTCAACACCACCCCTGTATATGCTGGCCTGGTCTCACTACCAAGAGCTTACACAAAGGGCTGTCAACCAGACCAAAGAGGAGCTCTGTAGTATCCTGCTTCTCTGGAAGGATTGCACATGCAGGCATGAATATACCCAGACCTGAAAATAATAATTGCTGGGATTGACCAGCAGAGTTGTAAATGTGACTGGAAGCAGTAGCACATGCTTATTAAAGTTAAACACTTGTCTTGAAAACTCACATTTCAGAAACGGCTTTGCAGAGAGCTCATGTCTGAGACTGCACTAGAAAATGATGTGTTTCCTTGGGATGCTGAAAAACTCACCACCAGCCAGAAAATGATCAGTCTTTCACCCACAAGGATCTGACTGATGAGCCTGGAAGAGAAGCAATGAGGCTTTATTTCAACCTGTCAATAAGCCATTCCACTATTCATAAGCCAGACCTTTCTGAGACAATTTATGGAACTGGGAAACAAAAAGAACATTAGGTATGAAGAACAAACCAGGACACAGTGGGGTCCAGCTCCTCCTGAAGGGACAGGGAATCAGGAGCCAAGCACGACAGAAGCCATATCTGACAGGAGAGGGGCTGGGGACTGGCAGCTGGAGAGAGCCTGGAACCTAGATCATCAGCTAAGTCCATGAAGCCAAGCTGGAAATTCACAATCAGGATCAGGCCTGGTGATTATTACTAGGATCAGACACAGCTCAACAGTACCCAGGCAAACCCATGGTGACAAGGCAGACTTGAGCTGAAGCTGGTAAATCTATCTGTGGGTCAGGGTTAGAGTCTGCATCAGCAACTTCGTGGCCAGGAGCAGGCAACCTGAATTCATCTCAGGCAGGAGCCGAGGGCTAGAGTCTTAGCTTAAAACCAGCTCCTGTGGGAAGGAATATCATCCACACTAAGGCTTCTTGCTCTCTTCACAAACCTGTTTCACATCCAGAACCACCTGTTCTGCTTTCTGAGGCTGCACATGAGCTCAAGCAGCCAAAAGTTGTTGGGGAGGGTGGATGTACTCAGGGCCCTGAAGAAGAGACTGCAGGAGAAGCAAAAATTGCAAAGCACCTTTCTGTGCACATATGAACATCTGTGGTGGTGACTCTGGCTGGACACCTCCCAGAGTGGGGATAGATGGAGGGAAAGTATAACAAAAGGCTCCTTGCTTGAGACAAAAATGTGCAGGGATCACTCACCAGTTACTGTCAGACAATCTCAGCTTGGGAAAATTAGTTCAATTTATTACCAATCATGTCAAAGTAGGAAGAGAAATAAAAATTAGTCATAAAAAAACTCATTCCTCCACCCCTCTCTTCTTCCCAGGCTCAGGTTCACTCACAAATTCTCTGCCTTCACCCCTCAGCTGTGCAGGGGGATGGGGACCAGGGGTTTCAGTCAGTTCATCACATGTTGTCTCTGCCACTTCTTCCCCCTGAGCACACAGACTCCTCACACTCTTCCTCTGCTCTGGCATGGAGTCCTTCCCATGACAGACAGACCTCCATGAACTTCTCCAACCTGGGTCCTTCCCATGAGATACAGTTCTTAGTGAACTGCTCCAGTGTAAATCCCTTCCAGGGGTGCGGTCTTTCAGTAACAGGCTGTTCCAGTATTGTCCCACCTAGGATCACAAGACTGGCCAGCAAACCTGTTCCAGTGTGGGCTCCTTTTTCCATGGGTCCACCAGTCCTGCAGGAGCCTGTGTCAGTCCTGGCTTCCCACAGGGTCACAGCCTCATTCACCTATCCACCTGCTCTGGCATGGGGTCATCCATAGGCCAGTAATAACCAACCTTGTAAATTATGGCTTCTCTGGTTATTTCACAACATACCCATGCCAATGGTAAATTGATGAGGTGGTAGTAATCTCTATACCCAAGAACTTTGTCTGCTGTGAACATTTCTTCACAGTAACACAAGTGAGGGTAGTACACAATTCCAGTGCTGCAAAACATATTCAAATGGGCATATCTAAGCTAGTACAGAACTTTGTAACATGATTATAAAAAAAATTTTGTACAGAACTATATAGCTACATAAGTCAAGTTTTCAATGTTATGGTTCTATGCAATTATTTCCAGTAAACACACTTCCATGTAAGAGTTGGAGATATTTTAGAGATAAATCTCTATGCTTTACAGCTAATTTATCAATTTGTTTCTGCGTTAGATCAAGCTAAAATTTTATTCTCTGGAGCTACAAATCAGTTTTGCTTAAGCTTTCATAGCAGTACACACATTATACCAGCTGTCATAGATTTTAAACTTTGGATCTGTAGCCCTTAAGAAAATGTTTAGCCTCATTGGATGATATTTAAGAGGTGGGGGTGGCAATAGGAAAGTTGGACAATGATAACAAAACTAAAAGCAAACAAATGGTGTCAAAAAATAGGAGAAAATGAACACATTTCTATAATTTTGTTCTCATTTCAGTGTTATGAAGACTTTCTAAAAACCAGAGGAAATCTACAAAATTGCTCATTAGGTTGTGAGAGGAAATCATTTTTGGATACCCTGCAACTGCTGGTAATGGGATGCTGCTTATAAAATTGCAAGAGAAGATTCCTGTCACCAGTCATCAAAGTCTTCAAAAGAAACTGAACACCGTAGAATAAGGGTGGAAGAACAGGCATGAGGTGGAACTGCCAAGAATAGGAAGTAGGGTGTTGCTCCTCAACCCTATCTAACAAACAGGGAAGACCTTGCTGCAGACTTAAAGTTGGGGGCAGCCTTAGCTGCAGGGACCACGAGATTGTGAAGTTCAGTATTGCGCGAGGAGGAAGCGTGGCAGCAAGTGAGATACAATCACAGGCTTCAGAAAAACTGGCTTTAGCCTCTTCCAGGGTCTTCTTGGAAGAATCCCATGGGGAAAAGTTCTGCAGGGTAGAGGAATCTGAGACCTGGCTGATAAGAATCACTTTATCCAAGCTCAAAAACAATTCTCTTGAGCAAGAAATAAACAAAGGGGTCAAGAGATCCAAGTGAGTGAATAAAGAACTCCTGTCATTACTCAAGAATGAGCAGGAATAATACAGTAGATGGAAGCAGGATCAGGCCATTTGAAATTATTATATATAGAGAGGTAGTCAAAGTAGAAATGAATCGAGGAAGGCCAAGGTCTATCTGTGATTAAATCTGGCCAAGGGTGTGAAGGACAAGATAAAGGGCTTTTTCAGATATGTGAACAGCAAAAGGAAGACAAAGGGTAATGTGAGCCCATTACTAAATGGAGGGGGACCCTGGTAACAGAGAGCACAGAGAAGTCAGAGTTACTGAATGTCTTCTTTGTGTTGGTCTTCACTGACAAGACCAGGCCTCAGAGATCTCTTACCCAGGAGCGCTGGGTAGAGGAATGTTGGAAGGAAGACTTTCTCTTGAGCAGAGAAAAAGAGGACGAGGAATCTGGAGCATCTCTCCCATGAGTACAGGCTGAGGGAGCTGGGCCAGTTCAGTCTTGAGAAGGCATAGCTGAGAGGGACCTCATCAATGTAAGCCCAAAGGGAGGGTGCCAAGAGGCAAGAGCCAGGCTCTGCTCGGTGGTGTCAAGCAATAGGACAAGATGAAATGGGCAAAAGTGGTGCATAAGAAGAACCACCTGAATATGAGGGATATCACCCTCCTAGCAATAGTGTCTCACCCACAAAACTTCAGAGAGGAAATGCTAACTGGTGAACTTTCACACTTTAGCTCTATTGTTAGTCTTTTATTCCTGTCTTCTCAGCTTAGTCAATTGGCCTATTTAGGTTTGGTATTTAGGGTTCGATAAACTCCTTTCCTCTTCATTAAAGAGGGCACTTAGGTGGCTAGTTTAGCTGTCCACTCCACTGCCAATCAAAAGGCTAGACTAATTGTAACAAAGTTTCAGTATCCAGATATTTTCTAAATATGTACTGTACATTTTTATCCATTTTAAACACCAAAAGCAGCCAGCTTCACAGAAGGAGGTATGTAGTATTTCTTTACCCCGAAGTGAGGTTATTCACCATAGTAATTTAAGTACCTAAGTAATGAAATACTGCATTGCTGGTACATAATAAATGTATTTTGGATTATTTGCACTGCATTATTTTTTGCCCTTGGAATTGGTTTTTTTTTTTGTATAATTAAAGAAATTAATCATCATGACACAAAACAACTGAAAACTATTGTGTACCTTCAGTCATACAGTGATGCAGATTGTGTGAACTGGAATAATTAGCCCAAGAATACCTGACAGAATATGATAAGTCAGTATAGTCATGTCATGTCACAGGCATGAAGTGAAGAAATGGTAGACTACTACATTTAAACCAACTGGAGATGGTTGAGTGCCAGATCATTATTCTAAACAAGACATATGATGCATAGAGAACAGTGTAAAGGCTCAGCAGGAACACAGTGCATTCAGATATTACCAGTCTCAAAAGGCATGAACTATGACTTTCAGTGCACAGGGAAGGGGAGTGAGGGATTAAAGCAATAACCTCTGTACAATGAGTACTGTGTTTTTACATCATTAGCAAAAGCAAAATGACTGTTCTATTTGTAGAAGCCTATAAAATAGATGTTCTATTTGTATAAGCCTACAAATATTGAAAGAAACAGTGATGATATCATATCTGTTGGACTTGAACTGAGTTGAATAATTTTATCTGATTTGAGAGCTGTCTACATTGGATTTTCTGTTGCTAAAGCAACAGCTAATGTAGCTGTGAAATGAATGGACAAAATAATTCACAGGCACTTCAAAACATTATGTACATGTTCATTTTTACTGTATGCCATACCCACAAACATATATTTTAGTTGAGTGTGCAAAAATATATGTATATATGTATGTCGAGTATGCTTTACCAAACTGCAAATGTTTATGCTGTGAATGCATAGGTACAGTAATCATGACTCTGAAACATTATTTGCAAAATATTTATTAAGTAATTCAATTAGTAGAATTAGAAGCTACTTTGAAACAATTGTGCTACCTCAACATAACTGCTATAGATGTGATCCTGAGGAGTAACCAGGGATTGAGCAATCCTATATTGTATCTGTAAAATGTTTTCCAATCTAGACAAAGCACAGATGTTTTATCCCCACGTAACAGTTCCATCTGAGAAAACAGACAGGTTATGATATGTGTTGTACATCAGGAGCAGGACTGTTCCTCCCCCAGATCCACACAGTCCAACTGGATAAAACAGGTGAGATTTGAGAGGAATTCTGGGAATGTCCATCCAGTAGAGTAACATGTCAATGACTGAAACAGAAAAGAATACTGAATTAGTGGATGCCAGAAGTGGTTTTACTAGAACCAAACACTTGAGGCTCTTTCACAACATGGAAAACCAGCTATCACTGTGAAGGAATACAGTGCTGGGAATCAGGTCACCCTGTGGATTTAAGTAGATTTCCAGCCCTAAAGGAGGGAAGAGGTTAGACAGGCACTGCTTGGAAAGGGAGTGTGGCATCAGAGGGAACAGAGATGGAAGTGAACAAGGCTGACAAAGGGAGCAAATTTCTTTGGAAGGCTGGAAAGTACTTCTTCCATAGCCTCAAAAAGTTCAGTTTTCTGCTGCTTTTTGGTTGGATGGAATTGTCTTGACCTTCAGTTGTACTGCAAATAAAGTGAGATTTGGCATAACAAGGACATTGTTACTAACTATCCTAAATAGCAGAAGGAAAGAGCAATCAAATGCTAACTCTGGTGTTACCATATACTTCCCAGAACTTCATGTCTGGTCAGATGAAATTATTTTCATTCTCAGTTTTCATTTACAGCTAATAAAAGCAGGAAAACCTTTGCCTTGCTACTGAAGAGTAGTAAGATGTTATGTAGCAATCTGCTTTTTGATTTCCAGTACTTTTGGATGAGATCTAATTCTATTGTCTAACACTGACAAATTACTACCATTAGTGAGACAATTTCAGTGAAGATATATAAACAACCAATTAGAATTTATAAATTGCATACTACTTATATATATAAAATTTACAAACTGTGAAAAATAAAACATATATGAAATACAATACATAATGAAATAAGCAGATAGAAGGTGATTGAAGCTAATAAAAAATTGCCGATGTTACCCTCATTACAGTCCATAATGCATTCACCTCTGTTAGAATATTTCATCTCTCAGGTCTGCTGGAACAAAGGAAAGAAAACTAATTAGGATTATTTAATACTTTTTTGTTTATGTATGCAGGCTTTTTTCCTTTAAAAAATAGACCTTAATAGAAATAAACTAGGATACTGCACTCCTTGTCCACGAATTGTTACCTATGTAATAATTTACATAGTAAATTGTTTACATAGTAAATCTCTAGTATTTGTTGTTTAATTTAAAAGGCTATTCCAGCTGCAAGAGCAGTCAGAATTTCGTCAGTGAATAACAAAAGCTCTTCTACATTCTTGAAATCCTTTGGATGAGCCCTAAGCAGGGCTCAAACTATTTCATTATTTAACTTAAATGAAATTATTTCATAACAATGACAGTTTCTTTCCACAGTCTGTAAAGACAGCTTAGATTGACTGGCATCAGAAGGTGAATCCCTTTTGATTCCTGTCTCCTGCCTATTGTCTCAATAGGTGGTTGGGATATGGAAACATTTTTTCCTAGTGTGATAATCACCAATGAAAAGAACAGGAAGAATCATTATATGCTGAGAGTGGCAGAAACAATTTCAATTCTACTGAGTTTCCTACTTCAGCACTTAGTGATGGTATCCAGGGTAACTTTAGGCCATTCTCTTAGAATCCAAGTCTAGTCTTTTTGGATGTCCAGTTGTACAGGGCTACAGAATCATTTAGGTTGGAAAGACTCCAAGATCATTGAGCCCAAACTTTGATCCATCACCACCTTGGCAAGGAAACCACAGCACTGAGAGCAGCCCCTCAATACCTTCCTTGCAGTGTTGGGCCAAAACCTGAACACAGCATTCGAAGTTTGGTCTCACCAGTGCCAAGTACAGGGGGATGGTCCTGCTGGACACACTGTTCTTGATACAATATTTTGGTGGTTTGATATCCTACACAAATTCCTAGAGAAACTTACACAAGAAAAACTAATTTTAAAAGTAATTTAGTCCAACATAGAAAAACAAGCAGAGCGTCTCTTTACCCTGGCTGCTTTCTTCCTAGGGTCTCCTGTACATGATGGAAGCAGAAATTTCTGTGCCACACATGTATATTCCCATCAATTTAGTACTTATCATGCTTTTTAAGACAGGAATTTAAGGGCATTAGACAAATTTGACTTTTTAAGAATATTATCACAAAGGCATTATTCTTGCTTTTTCTATTTCTACATATTTTTGGTAGAACAAAAAAAAATGGAAAACCACACATACAAACATACACACCAAAAATCCCCCAGCAATGACAAAAGACCAGTGGCTTGATAAAAAGTATCAGTTTTTAGTCTTAAAGGTAAAATTGTGTTAATAAAATTTTTTAAAAGTCTCTTTAGAAAGAAGGGTACAAACTACATTCAGAATAAATGCAGTTTGATATTTTATAATTTAATGCAGTTATTTAACATAAACAGGATAAATTTGGAGTCAATGATTTGTGCTACCTTGCCTTTACAAAAAAATTCAAGTGGTCACTTAAAAGTGAACTTGGCATATAAGAAACTAAACTATCAATAGCACTGGTGTTATAGTAGAGCTCAAAGCCCAGAAGAAATCAAGATTGTAGGGAAAAGTCAGTAGCTGGAAGAGTTTTCATCCAGAGCTGAAAGCCCAGACTCTTCTGTAGAAGTGAACACATCTGAAATACAGCTGGAGAGTGGGAGAAACACAGCAATAAAGAGCAGCTGAGCTGCGGGTGTACCCCCGGGGATCATCAGTCAAATTCATATTGCATGCAGGATCACTAACAGCAGGTTCCCTAGGATCATCTCCAGTCAGACTTTCAATATCTCCCAAGTTTTTCTATACCAACCTCTAGTGTTTGACCACCCTCACAGTAAAAAATGTTTATTTCTTATATTCAAATAACATGTCTTGTACTTTTACTTGCGCCTGAAAAACAGCCTACAGATCTGCTCTAGCAGCTTCATTCCTTTTTCTAACTTGGTGGGGGAAGAAAGTGGGATTTTGTTGGCAGTTCACTAAATTTGTTTCAGTTCACTAAATTCACAAAAATACCAAAAGGAGGATGATACGGTCATGAAGTTGTATTAAAAAGACATATGAAGCTGAATAACATGTCAGTGAGAGAGACTGTCTTTTACAACCTACGTTAAAAGCTGGCAAGTGGCTGCTGCATGTGTAGGACCTCAGATGGGTCTCCTTCCCTTCTCTAGCCATCCCCAAGGTGAAAGCAGGAGATTGCAATTACTGTGAAAACCCCAGGAAAGACAGGGAGTAACCAGCTCTGCACAGTCTTGGGGCTAGAAAAGGAAGACAAGGAGCTAAATAAAGGCTGTTCACATGAATTTTTTGAGGACTGGACTTGTGGGGAGATACAGAGAAGGGGACATCCCTCCTTTGAGTTACGAGTGTACCTGATGGCAAAGTCTCAGTGAGCTCTCAATCTGATCATTTCCCCAGCCATCAATCTATCATTTCATGGTCTGTATTTGCCTCTATCTATATTTGCAAAAGAAAATGTTCCTCTGTTCTTAGAAAATGTAAATGAAGAAAGTAAAGTAGATATGGGAGAACATTCTGAACATGTGGAAGCATTTTTTTGCTGTGAGAGTGACCAAGAAGTGATCCAGGTTTCCAGAGAGATGGTGGAGTCTTCATCCTTGCAG
Source organism: Haemorhous mexicanus (assembly GCF_027477595.1). Taxonomy (NCBI): domain Eukaryota; kingdom Metazoa; phylum Chordata; class Aves; order Passeriformes; family Fringillidae; genus Haemorhous; species Haemorhous mexicanus. The sequence goes on from NC_082342.1 coordinate 46,005,869, forward strand.
TTATTCAAAAGGCGTCTGACGTGGTCCTGAGAAACCTGCTCTAGGTGGCACTGCTTGAACAGGGGAGGTGGACCAAATGACATCCAGAGGTTACTGCCAACCTCAATCATCTTGTGGTTCTAAATTTTTATGAAAATAGTTTGTTATTCTCTCTATTCTAGAGAAGAATACTGAAGGTGTTGTACTGGCCCTCTTTCATGGTTCCACACCATCCTTAAGAATGAGTTTCAGGCAATTCTGGAGTTTTAAGTCAACATTTTGAGAGGAAAAGACTTAATTCATGCCTTGAAAATTAAGCCTTTTGAAAGGCTTTAGGCCTTTTTTCTGCTATGTCCAACAGCCCATGGTTTTAATAGGACCATGCTCAAGGGCTGTGCCAGGCTCTGAGTTTTGCCCATGTCACCAGTAGTACCCCAAAACTTGTATCTTTCCCCAGGTGCTTGAAAACATGTGCTGGCTGAGGGGAGGGGATATATCTCTGGGATTTTTTTTTTTTTTCTCTGCACAGAAAGTTTCAAACTTCTTCTCTTTAGGTACTGTTGCTTTAACTCACTTTTTTTTTTGCTGCTTGGTGGATTTGCAGATCTGAGGGTTGGTTGCTTTGTGAAGTGAAGGCCCACACACCATACGTGAGCTGTGGCGGGGGAGAGAAGAAGGCAGTCAGTGATGTTTGCTGCTTTCAGAGACTGTACAGCAGAACATCTCTAATTTCAAGGACCCCCGTTCCCTGCCTCTGTACAAGAGAGCCTGGCTATGGTTATGGAGAAGTGCTTTGCAGCAGAAAAATAATAAATATGATAACAAGTCAGACTGAGCTCAAATGACTGTAGTGGCATAACAAATTGGTGGAAGATATCAAGACAGCAGTGGGGAAACCTGAGAAAAACTTATAAGAGGTTTTATGGTTGCATGTTTGCAACCACCCACTTTCAAAGACAAATGTCATCCATTCCAGGCAGTGCCACTCATTTGAACTGCTGTCACTGAGTGGCAGGAGCTGAAGATTTCCCCTATCACATTGACTTCTAGGCTGCAAACAGCAGAGGAAGAAGGGGAAGAAGAAACTGATAAAGTCTAAAGAAGGACAGAACCTCTAAGATATTGCTAGAATTTTAAGTAATTTAACACTAAAGGCAGCCCTTATAATTTTAGACCTCGTTCTCCCCAGTTTCCCACTGGTTTTCAACATGATAGAGGCACTGTTTAGATTGCTTCCCTATAATTATTAGTAAACGTCTTATTTTCTATGTCTCTTATTAGAAGCAGAGCCTAAATACCTCAGTCTAATTATTACTCATTCATGAATGCTTGCTTCATTGTTCTAAATGAAAACATGCTCTTAGAGAGGTAATAAAATTATAATTAGAAGCTATTCATAACAAATTTAGGAGTGGAAGCGCAAAGCAGTCAACGCTGAAGTCATCCAGAGCATGCATGAGTATGCAGGAACTGTTATATACAGTTCTATATATACTATTTAATTGTTACAGTTGTATTCGACCTAGGAAAATAACTTCTTGATCTAAATCATTTTGAACTCGCAAGGCTCATGCTCCACTGCCTAAATTGCACAGATTCATAGACAGCAGAGAAGCAGTGTTGTTCTTTGCCAGATCTGGATCACAAAACTCAGCTGTATTTCAGCTAAGTAGCACCGCCAGAAACATAGCATTAAAACACAATCACCATGCTCAGGCACAGTCACTATCTATCATGCAGACAAACTCAATTTCTCACAGCAAAACATTTACTAACCTTCTGTCTGAGAAGAAAATTGCACAGTACCTTTCAAAAAAGTTTTCCTAAAATGCATAAAGGGAGTAATAGCCAAAACAGGCTTCTAACAGGTGTAGTCATATATGGTGTCAATAGAAGCAAAATCAAATACAACTATTTTGAGTATTCCTTTCCCTTCACTCTAGTTATATCCCATATTGGAATGAATATGTATTTCTAAACTATTAGCTGGCAAAAGAATCCACACTGAACTTAACCAAGAAAATGCTGTCCAGGATTCCAGATATTATCCATAGGAAGCAATGTTTCATCACAAATGCAAGACAGACAGCTGGATATGAAAAAGCCAACAGAGCTGCTAAGACAGACAGATGCAGGTTCTGCTCTGCCTATTCAGCACTCCATAGGGAGCCCCTGTAGTGAATGGAGGATGGATTGTGCTTACTGTTGTACAGAGATGTGATTCTGAGGTCTCTCCTAACAGCAATTTGCTCATTCTTATGGATTCATGCCCCTACAGAGTCCATTGCCTCAGCTCTCTGTGTGTTAACCAGGAATGCAAGTCCATGTTTCAAAAGCAGAAAGCTCCAACAGTTTCAAGAGCATCTTGTCACCTGGGAGACATGGCTCGAAGGATACCAGGAAAAAAAATCATTTGAGGTAAACATAATCTTGTCAAAATCTTGTGTGTAAATATTGAAAATATAAATGTTTCATATAGACAAATGTCTATATGCAATAAAATTTCTGATTAACAGTCACCTAATCTATGGAAGATGGTTTTTTCCCATCAATAATGATTCTGCTGTCATTAACAGCTGCATTTTGCTCAGGTTCTGGCTCAACAGGACCATTTAATTCTTCTGACACATTATCACTGACCTTATCAAAAAGCATAAGAATAGGATTTTTCTTCTGGTAGAAAACTAGACCACAGGAGCGGGTCTGTATTATATAAACATGCCTGTGATTGATACAAAATAATCCCTGTTCAATGTGTGTAACCCCAAAATTACAGCTGAAGAACAGTCAGTTTGATATCCTGCTTTTAATTCCCTGTGGTAAAACATTTCACTACTCCCCAGCCATACTTGACATACATAACATAATTCTGCTTACAATTTTAACTGTGTAAGGAATACTAGCAAACTATAAACATATTTGGAACATAAAAGAAAGCTTTATGATTTACATAAGCTCTACAGTACAATTTTCATCTCAGATCATAATGATTATTTCAGCATTTACTGTGCTTGCTGAGAGTAATTTTAGGGTAGCTGATCTCTGCTGAAAGGGTATGTCCTTTAAATAAGAAAGGATAGATTAATGTCAGAAAAATATTATTGATTTAATGTGTTGAGTACTTTTATGTATCCTGGTAGATATAATCCCATTTTTACAAGCATTTTAAAAGCTAGTCTGGTTTCTGTGTTGTAATGCACTAGCTTGTCTCCCACTGGAATGGAGGATTTGTTACAGACTACTGACCTGAAACTTAATTCACAGGAGGAAGGAGAGCATGCTAGCTGAATCCTACACTTCCTTAAGTATATATTTCCACTTTCAGCTGCATCTTCATTTTCTGTCCTGCATTCTGAGAAGACAGAAAAAAAAAACAAAAACAAAAAGAAAAAAGAGCAATAATATTCTAGTGACACATCTTTGGTGTTTTCAGGACATAATATCAATAGCTGTAGCCAGGTCATTTTGCTTTCCAGTACAGTGAAGGCCCTAAGGCACATCTTGACCTTTTCCACTGTTGACTACACAAAGGCTTCCAGTTTTGATCTGCCAATTGTTAATCTTAGTTGACTAAAACCGCAGCCAAATACTCCTGAGAAAGAGTTAGATTGCATTACTCAGTACATTACTCATAGTTTATATGGCATTCACTTACTACATTGAGCTGCCGCTAAGCATTGCAGCTGATATATTTTAAGGGATTTAAATGATGCTGGTTGGCAGTCATGTAACTTCATCAGCTGTGACACAGCTGCTATACACCTTTATGACCTCTTGGTACTTTATAATTTTTAATGTGTTCAGAGCTAGTCAACAGAAATGCAGTAATGTCATAATGCCATCTACAGGCCCTAAACAGTCCCAGTTTCTCTTGGTGACCCTGCCTTCCATATTCCACCACACAACTAAAAGAAAGGGCCGGTAGAAAAAGAAATCATAATGAACCCTTCCAAATGAGAGTCAATTCATAAGTAATTCAAACAAGTTTCTACACTATGGTTATTAATAATGAGTTTTCTCCCCATCTTAGTAATTTCTGCCAGGAACAATGCAGAGATAGTTTTTTGTGTAGTATTTATCAACTCAAGCCATAGCCTCAGTTAAGAAGTAAGACAGTGGTAAAATAAGAGCAGTCCTAAATGTTTCATTGAAGTTGCATTATTTTCAGTCCTTAAAATCACTGAGAAGTTGTTGGTCTACAGTGGTTGGTATTCCTATAATAGAGATATGTCCAGTCTTTTCTCGTCTCAAACACCAGCCAGCAAACCTTCCAATACCCGAAGGCTGCAAGGTGGACATTACATATCCTAGAGAGCTGAGGGAGGAAGAAAGCTCCAACCGTGGTTCACAAAAGGTGACAACAGCTCCTCCCAAGGGGTCCCACTGCTTCACCAGGGTATTGCCAGCCTTAGCACAGCCTACTGATGTGCTCCCTAGAGCTCAAAGATTCAGATTACCCAGAAGTTCCCATGCCAGCTCAGCTTCCCTGTTTATCATGTGGCACAATCTCACATAGGGCTTGAACTTCTGAAGGTCCATACACATCCTAAGACCCATCTTTGCCTTCCTGTTTGGTTGCCAGCAGACGTGATTTTGTGCAACCACAGACATTATTAAGGTTGACTGGTGTTTTTGCTTTTGTTCTGTCAGGTTAAATGGGAAACAAATGGAAAAAACCTCCCTTAAACACGTACACCAAACAAAAGGAAGAAAAGAAATATGGCTGAAAACCAGAAACCACAGCCCAAAGGGTCATCTGGCATGGGGTAATCCAGATTACAAAGAGAAAACCTCTGCCCTTGCAAATCTTGATTTTTTCATGTTATGGAGGTAGAGAATCAGAAAAAGAGAGAAAACCTCTGGCTCTGTCTACATTTCAGCTACTTGTCTTCCCTTTCCTTGAGGATCTGTGAACAGGGAATCCAACAACATTTCTAATGAAAAATGCACAAAAAAATTCAAGACTTAAAAGTCAAACAGCTCATTCAGATTTTGAATCTAACACACTTTTCAGTGCCTTTATTCTTCTCTCTAGAATATCAAAAACCTGTTACACATTTTCCTGGTAAGCAGATGTCCATCTCAGTCTGTGGATCCCTCCCACCAGCTTTCGTTTGTCTCCTCAAAATTATTTTGGTGTTCCTAAGAGAGGCCAGGAGCCACTGAAATTACCTTAGTGTTATATTTACAGTATACATACACGTGACCACTTGTAGAAACAACTGAAAATGTTTCTTTCTTAGGTGAGTCCTAACACAGAAGGTGAAATGCCTTTTCTATTATTTGTATGAAATCATCACATTTAAGAGAGGTTTATGTACAAGTAGTAATTAACAATCACAATTGTTGACTCTCTTCTAACTCAAACCTGCAGACTACAGGAAGAAAGTCGAGCTGCATCCATAAGAAGAGCAACGTTTCAAGCTTTTATGAGGTATCATTTTTTTTCAGTTAATATTTCCAATTCCAGAGTTTACTGTGCTGTTTAAATAAAAACATTCTTATTTAAAAATCATATTATAAATGCTTTTTTTTCCTCTATCTTTCATACAAAAATTAGAATAATGTCTCAGAAGAAGAGTCAGACTAACAGCTTGACAATAGACATCACAGTAGATTTAATTTTGCATGCATTCTTACTGCAGCCCCTGTCAGGCAGCAAAAAAGATATGCTATCTGAAGCTCTTGTACTTCACATTTGTTGCATGCAGCTATTATTTTACTTGGCTTTGATGTTTCACACAACTTTTAGAAGCAAAGAATCTGCTTTGACAACATGACATTTCCCATATGTCCCCTTAGTTGTATGAATGAGGAAACCTTGGCTAACCCTAATTAGCATTGGCACTGTTGTTTGTAATCCTTGCATTGCTTTCTATAAAACATTGTTTTAGTAACTTAGACTTATGAAAGGTTCTGTTTATTGTGCAGAGGACCAAGAGCATCATGCTGCTGAGGATACTTGTCTTTAAATTGCTGGGGAAAGATGGTGGGTGAATCCCACACCTTGGCTACCTGTGCACCTTGTAACTAGGTGGAGGTTATGGCAGGTAATGCTCTGGTTCTAGGCAGATGGGGATTGCCTCCAGGTGAATTTCTCAATTCCACATGCTTTGCTTTATGGGTTGAAGGAGATTTTCAAAAAAGCTGCTCAATCAACAGATGGAGGAGAAGAGAATTACCTGAACTGGTTCACATTTTGCCTCTAGTCATAGAAGCTTCTTTTCTGTTTTGGCTTAAAAGTCATTGCCAGTAACTAAAAGGAACTTAGTCTCCTACAGATCAAATGCAGTTAGTCCTGGCTTTTGTAAGTGTGACCTCTTCCCACTGAATGGACAAATACCTAACCTCTGAATATAATGTGGCATGTCAGAGAGCATGTCTAACTTATTGTGTGAGAATAACCTGCTTCAGAGCTAGCCACAGGAGAGTGTTGTGCAGGGTGCTGCTTGTCACCTCAAGTGCCTTCAGCTCCCTGAGATTCAGGGTCTGGCATGATGTCAGAATGCAGCTCCCTGCTTCAGTTACTGGGAGAAACACCAGAGGGTTGTGCTGCCTCCCAGAGGGTCCTGGTCAGGCCAGAGAAATGAGCAGACAGAACCTCATGGTGTCTAACAAGGGGAAGTGCAAAATCTTGCACATGAGCAGGAACAGCCCTAGACACCAAGATATGCTGGGGGCAGGATGTCATTTCCCTTCTTTACAGCAAGGACACATTGCTGGATCGTGTTCAACTTGTCCACCCTGGGTCCTTCAGTGCAGAGCTGATTTCAAGCCAGCTGCCCCTAGCCTGTCCTGGAGCCCAGGCTTATTCCTCCCTAAGGGCAGGACTAGGCATCTCCCTGTATTGAATTTCATTGTGCTCCTGCCCGCCCATTTATCCAGCTTCTTCCTGGCCCTTTGAATGGCAACACACCCAAGTGGTGTATTAGTCAGACATATTCCCTTCTGATAATGCTTCTTTTTCCTTTTTTTCACTTTCCAACTTATTTTCACTTTGTTTTTTGAAAAAAAAAAATCAGTCTCTCCTGCTTTAAGCATTTTGGAGTCAAGTTACAACTTCCATGTTCTGGCATACACTTTCTTCTTTATTGTTTTAAACCATGGATAAGATATGCACTGCTTCCAAATATGTTACGGTTTGAAATTCCCCAAGATTCTGGACAAGTACTGAGTAACTAAGCCTATTATTGCACATGTGTGGTTTGAGCCAAGTGCTTTATCATTAGAATTCAGAACGGCTTCAGTAATACAAAAACAGACCCACAAAATACATGGAGAAAAAGATAAAATGAGAACAGCTACTGAAAGAGTTCTTGCTGTTATTTTTTTTCCCTCTCTTGTCTTTATTATTCAAATTTAACTTTAAAAATAGCAAATGACTGAACAGCTAAATAAAAATAATTTAACAATGATAAATAAAGGTAAAAAATTTAGGCAAAAGCATTTCTTGATGGAATTGGTAACTCCTCAATAGGAGGATGGATGGGTTATCTCCTCAATATCCGACGCTTTGTTCCTCTTTATCCACTTTTTGACTTCTGGTTTACACATCTGTCCTCAGTTGAACATAACTTTCTTTACTTTCTTTTATTATATATTACCTTTCTAAAGATTGTGTTAGCAACTTAAGTAATATCTTTTCCTTTATCTATAAAGAATACAGGTAGAGCAAGGACAGTGTAATTAATTTTTTCTTTCTTTCCCTGGATGTAAAGCTTGTTCAGCAAAGATCTCTCTTTTCACCCCATATTTGCACACAAAAATATTTAACAGACCATTAGTTTCATAAAATTTATTTCTAATCCATGATAAAATATTTTTATTAGAACAGGAGATTTGGAACATATTCTGTGAACGTTTCTTTTCCAGTCAATTGGTCATTTGGTCATCAATTCATTCTTTTATAGATTCTTGTTTCCCTGTGTTGAAGAAAACACACTTCTCACTTCTATATTTAGGTAGACAAGAATAACAACCGCAGCAACTGCAGAACGTGTTTTAAGGCCTTTTGTAACCATCTATTTCTAAAAGCAAAAGTATAGAACAAGTTGATATCTCTGATCAAGGCTGATAAAAATCCTTTGGTTTATTACTCCTTAATCACTAAGAGTAGTTCAGCAAGGCATCTCTGCTACTAGGGTTTGTACATGTTTTTCATGAGATCTCCACAATCTTTCTGGCTCTGTCATTATTTTGACCAATTTGTGAATCAATTAATCCCCTCCAATTATTTTTCTCTGAGATTAAAGTCCTTCTCTGGAGTCTCTTTCAAATGACTGTTTGACACTTCTCTTTTCTCTTCTTTTTCAAAGTTATCTTTCATTCAGGATCAGTTAAGAAAATCTCCCTGTTATTTCATGTGTATATGCTACAGTGTCAGAGTATCTGAGGGAGTTTCAGGTCTGAAACACACCCATCAGCCAAATGGAACTTAGTTGGTAAAGGCCTGAAATTGTAGTCATGCCCTCTAGCTCTAGGTATAAAAGTAAAGTTAGTCTCCTTCAAGCAGTAATTCTTTTTTTTTTCTCCCATTTTCTATGTTCCTATAAAAAGGTTTGACTAGCATGAAGCAGCTGTGTCCCATTTAAAGGAAATATAAGCAATATTTGCAATTAGAAATATGTCCTTCTGAACAAGCAATCATTTTGGAGTCACAATCTTATACCACTTTTGCCATTATACTTTGTGCTAACAATTCAAGTCATGGTCCCATCCCACCATAACAGAGTTTGACATTTATTGCGCTAGATGGGGAAGAAAAAAATGAATCTGAAATTAAATATTCTTTGTTTCTGGAAACAGAGGAAAACATAAGGGTTGGCATTTTAAAAGATTTATACTTCCCAGATAGATTTAGGTTCCTTACATATGTTGTAGTCTGGTAACAGTGTGTATTTGTCTTCCTCCAAGTTTCCAACATACTTTTGCTCCATCCAGAGCAATGCTCCCATTTTTCTATTTAGGCTTCCAGCTCACATGCGAGAAGTTGTGTATCAACCCTTGAATTTCTTTCTAACCCTATTTGTATATGGAACTTCATTTATCCTATATAGTGAACCTTGCCTTGTAACAATGTCTATATCTGTCTTATTTTTTTCCTTAAGAATTGTAGAATTTTAATGACTTTATCCCATGTGGGTGGGTTCCAGAAAACTCTGTGTTATTTTTCACCTGTTTGCTTTCCTCTTTCTTGAAAGGTCACTCTTGACCTTGACTTAGCAGCAGCTTGGTCCCCTTCCAGCAAAGCCACAAAGGTAGTACTCTGGAGATTATTACAAACTGGATTCTCAGTCCATCTTCCAGCACATGAGCACATCAGATGCAATTAAAAAAAAAAAATTAAAATACAAGAATATGTAATGTACATATGGTACATATGGTGAATGCCTTGTCACCAGATATTACTCTGTGATCAGTAAGTGTTCAGACAAATTAATGAAATATTAGCCTTTTGAAGTTTCCTGTACACATGGAAAACATGTCCAGCTCAGGAATTCCCTGCATTACAAATATCTGGGGCTAGTATCCTACATATTATGCTGGTGATAGTGTAATAGGAAGTAAACCTTTTTACAAGCAGTAGGAGAACTTTTTCTGAATGTGACAGAGTGCTTAATTTGCCACTTTTAACCTGGGAGACTAATCTGTATCACTCTCACCATTTCATTGGTAAATCGTGAAGAAGGGAAACAAGGAATGTCAGGGAGAATGAGCAAAAGGAATGAAACTCTGTGGTTCAGTTGGGGTTGTGTGAGCAGAAGAAAGGCACTCAAATTTATGGCATCAATGGTAGCCCTTGCCCTTATTTTCCACCTGTAAACAGAGTGAGGGGATCCTCTTGACTTCTCTTCTCCTGAACTCACAATTCTTCAACTCCTTTGCACATCTTATACAGTAAAGGTTCGGGAGGAAACAATGTCTGTGGGTTAGCTGTAACACCATACTTAAGGGAAAAAACCCCAAAAACCTGCTATTGAGGCTTATATCATGTCAGATACATGAAGTCATTCATTCTGTCTGGAGGCAGACCTCAGCTATATTTAATTCAAGATATTGCCCTCCAGTGTGGTCCAGCGAAGAGAGATAAGCCTGAACACGGGATTCAGAACATGGTCTATGTACAGCATGAAAAAACTGAATCAGTCTAAGGAAAAAATAACAACCTTCAGCTGTGACCACCATGACCCCTGGGTCCTTCACTGCAAACTGATTTCTAGCCAGCTGCCCCTAGCCTGTCCTAGAGCCTGGGTTTATTCCTCCCTAAGGACAGGACTTGGCCTCTCCCTGTATAGAACTTCATGGTGCTTCAACTACATACGTGGTTGGCACTTGGAGGAACAAATGTTTTCTATAATCACAAGAGACAAGACTTGAAAAAGTAAATTTATATTGCCATGAAGCACTTTTTGGTTAGGAAGTTAAGAAATCCCTTTTAAATCTAAATGCAGTTAAAAGGTTGAATGAATTGCATAGGAAGGGTAAGGAAGATTAATCAGAAACTTCTAATACAAACATGTCAGAAATAACAGTCTTTTCAATAGAATACTTTAAGTGACCTCTTGAGACCTCTTTTAAATCTTTTTATTTTCTTTTTTATTGCTCTACTATATGCTGAAGACAGTGAACCCTTCAGATATAATAATAGGAATGTTATGTAAAATAGATAAGTGGAGACTGCTTTTGACAATGTCACAACTGTCTCACAAGTATATCACAATCATTCTACCAAAAGCCCTGTGTACTGGAAACCAGTGGTTTGAACGAAAACCAACCAAAGCACAGGATTAAGCTTTGGCTACTCATACTCTGAATGTTTAAAAAGCATAAATTATTCTGTCATTTATCTTAAATGTTACAGGACTGTGGTATACAGACTTAAAGATGAAGTTTGGATGAGATCATAGTGATATTTTATTTTATAATGTGTCCACACATCGTAGTTGAACAAAGACTTCAACATACCAGTAGTCCAACTCATGCAATAGAAGCTCAGATCCTTATCAGTTCATCTTAAAATGTAATCATCATCATCATCAATGACTTTTCTTTTTAAATTGCAGCAAATTCTGACAGAAATTACCACGTCTAAAAATGATTTTCATATTTCAGTCCTGTTTTTCCTCCAACATTTGTTTTTGTGTTGCTAAATTGGTTCCTTAGTTACTGCAACACCATCCTACAGTATCTTTTGTGGTAAAATTACTTTACAGTTTTTGCCATGAAGGAGATGTGCCTAGGCTTGAAGACCAGTGCTTCCAGAAAGCAACACAATAATAATCTCCTGTACTGATTTTTCAATAAGTGAAAAATTTGAAAATTTTAATTGTGTGTAATCCAGGTTTCTTCATTTGTATATTTCCCTTCTCTGATTAGGCTCCTCCCATAACTTAAGCCATGTACATTAAAAATTAATATTAAAATAAGAGTATAACTGAAATAGAAAGTGTATCATTAAAACTAAAATATATGCTTTGGTCCAGGAAAATGCTAACACTTCTGATTTTATTGTGTATGCCGCTGGAGCTCTATTGACTCACAAAGCAAGTAACTATGCATAAATAAACTTTAAAATTTGCTGCTGCTCCATGTAGCAACTATAGCAACATAAGCTTTTCAAATATGTATGTTGGATGTACCTGAATAATTTGTATCTCTTAATTTAGTCTGTGTGTATAAGCAACAAAGAGAAACAAAGAACAAAACAGGGATCTTAATTTTGCTCAACATAATTATGCTGAGCAAACCAGTGCAAGAGATAGACAATTTTGACTAGGTCAAGGAGAGGAACACTTGTCTTTTACGTAGAGGAAAAATAAACTTCTTTGGTAGCTATTCAGTTCTCTTTTAAAAATATTAATTCTTCTTTAAGAAAGAATTATCCTATGTCAGTAGTATCAACACAGTATGGAACAGGAAGTAAATGTTTTTTCAGTATCAGAGATAAAGAAAACATCTATGAAGCCTAAATCTTCTCTGTAAGTGTTATGTATAAAAAGTTGTTTAGCACTAGGAAGTATTGAAGACATGGGAGTGAGATTCAAATATACCATGCCTTGTCAGCCTCCACCATGCCTCCCACAGTCAATGGAAGGGTACATGCTGATCATTCTTCAGCAAACTTAGCAGATGCATGACTTTATTCTTCAAAAATATTTACATTTTATAGGTGAAGGTAGTCTCTAGATCTGCCCCTCACTGGAATATCTTGTGATATTTTTGGTGTCTGAGCATGATTATGGAGGATGAATTTTACTGATTAACATTAGTGATGACTGGCCAGATTGCCTTGCTCTGTGCCCCCCATTACTCACAATCAACTTGTGGCTTAGCATGATTAAGGTTTACTTTATTTCATGGCTAGTGGTCATGATGACAAAACCAATGGTATTCAGACAGGTACCTGAGCCCACGCCATCTGCTTTCAGCTCTCTGAAGTGAGTTAGAGGTGTAATTGACTTCTGTATTATAGCAGATACACACTTTGGCTTTTAAAGTTACTCCATTCTAGCTCTGTGCAAACCAGGAACAAATTCATTTACAAAAAGCCCTTATCACAAAAACCCACAGTGGGTATTTATTCCTGCTTGAACATATCTGCTGGGGCAAAGATTTTCAATTCCTCATCATTCTAGAGGCAGACATTCACTTCATTTCACTTGACTTTATCTTCCTGAGGTATATGTGCTGGGCTCAGGATGCAGGAGCACGGGCTGAGCTGCATGCTTCACACTTCATCCATCCAGCCATGCCACTGTCTGGTCCAGTTCCACCCCATCCAATTGCTCACATGCAGGCACAGGCTCACCTTTCCACTTCAAGCTGATAATCATGTGTGTTCATAATTAGCACAGCAGCAAGTTCATGTGTTAAGTGCAGCAAAACACTTTATGTTCTTCTCAGAATGCAAGCAGGTTGGGCATGTATCTGTCAACATAATTTTAGAGGGGTCAGCTATAGATCTGTGCACCTGTATCTCATTACACTTCTTGAGAATTAAACTTATTTGAGAACTACATCTACCCTGGCAATCAAAGTAAGGTGATTATGTCTCGTTCTTTCCTGTGTGTGATACAGTATTGTCTGTAATTTTATACTCTCAAGAAAGTGGAGCAAACGTACAGTTATTTCCTTTAATAAAAGAAGGATTGAAACCCAGGAGTGATTTTCCATCTCTAAGTTCTATAGTTCCTGTTTGGAACCTCAATGAGAGATTGTTGCCTCTCATTTCAAGGGCACTATGTTAGAAGTATTCTGGGTTTTTATTGATTGTTGTTGTCATAATTAGCCACTGCAATGGAATTAAGTGGGACCGTGTCTTGTTTGGACTTGTACATAGGGAAAACATAAGGACAAAACCTAACCAAAAAATCTCATTCAAAGGCTGCAAGAGTATTTTGGATTGTTTTGAGCCCTTTGAGGGAAGGGAAAGAAGCAAAGGCAGAAAAGGTGTGATTGCAATGTTGAGTTGGTGTCCTTGGACATTTGTGAAAAGTGCATTGCTGTGGGGGATCTGGATATGAGTGTTTATGACTGGTGTCTCAAGAGACTGCATCTATAGTATGAAAAAAGAACCATTTTAAATAATTTAATTTATACGGCTGGATCATTCAGTAAGACAACCATCAAAAATAATGTTAAAAGTTCAGTGTCATGAAAATGTGCCCTCATAAGTCTTATGCATCTGTTTGAGACTTTCACCAGGGGACTTCCAGTCATGTAAAAGCTGTGTGCATTTCTAGCCAAGTACCCTCCTGCTGACAGGGAGAGTTTGGAATATTTAGAGTTGTCGTTAAGAATATTCTTGATATGAACCTCAAAGCAAACTAGAGATTAATTCACTGGGATTATCCACTTATTTTTCATAATTAGAAATTTTTAAGACAGTGTATGATGAAGGGGTTCCATCACAACTCCTGATATTTCATTATGAGGAGTTGAAGAAAGTAAAGAAAGTTACTGATCACAAGTACTAGCTTCAAAGATTCACAGAGATTTTTCTCTGTCTATTCATGTAAAATTTGTTTCCTTTCAAATTATTAGTAGTCTGACAGATCCCATTATAATTATCTGCCCTATTTTTATTTTTTTTTTTTTTTTATTTAGGTTAATCTTCTTTTGCATATTAAAAACACCTTTCAAGCATTTATAGCTTAAAGCATGCTGAACTTCAATTACATGGACTCATGTGGTGAATTTTTTTTTTAAATAGTGAAATCCTTGTTATCATGGAAATACAATTCTTTCTTTCTTTCTTTCTTTCTTTCTTTCTTTCTTTCTTTCTTTCTTTCTTTCTTTCTTTCTTTCTTTCTTTCTTTCTTTCTTTCTTTCTCAAGAACCAGGTGTTATAAACTTAAATAATGCACTTTATTCTAAAGAAATTCAAGTAAAAATTAACTGTTGACATGGATCATGTTTACAGTAAGGTCTGGTTGAATTTAAAGCTGTATTTTATTGACATGGAGAACAGCAGGTACATCCACTAATTTTATATCTATAAAATAAATTAGGCTTATGAAGTATTGTATGTATTGCAATTTTTTGTCTTAAATCTAGCAATGTAATCCACCTTTTCTTACCAAGAGAAGTGATAATATAAAGAACCTAAATGGTTAATGTTTGAAATATATCTATTTGAACTCAGTGAAATCAGCCCAACCTCCTTCAGGAGTTTGAAGGAGCAATAAAATTCTGTCTACATAGAGGATGCAATTCCACATTTCCAGCCTTGGCAAATTTTACAAGCAAAGGTGGCATACATGTGTGGGAATGAGTGTCCTTGAAGACATGCAGGTTTCTGTGGGTTGCTCTATCCCTCTAATTTTTAAGAAGCTGGCAAAAATAAGTGTAAAATGTCACAGAGAAAGTCAGTTTTGTACGACTTTCTGTGATTCACTGCATCTACTCCACACACAGTGGGCTGGCAGTTGAGCAAAGGAAAAACATGAAGAATATTGTTTTGCAGGTGTTATATCTGTATGCTTAGATATATTAGAGTGATCATTTCTTAGTTTTCTTTTCTCTTTTTATTTTTCTTGGTGGCTACCTAGCTACTCTGAGAGAGGACGGGCAGCAATGTCATTCAGAGAAAATGAGTAAGCAGCTGCAGAAATGCCAAGCAGGTATCTTTTGTAAAAATCAGTAGTGGGCCAAGAAAACAAGCAGTGGAGATATTTTGACAAAATTATGATTTCTTCCACTCACCCACCACATCACCACATGCTTTGGAAGACAAGCACTAGTTTTGTGCCTTAATGTTAGTGCTCTATCTGGATGCACACACCGAGCAACATTTTTGCAATAATTTCTGGATGCATGTTACCTTAGTCACTCACTTCTAAACCTGCTCATTACTTTTAATGTTGCTGAGTCTTTTGTCTAAAGCAGTGTGACACGCACAGTTGGATAAAGGCCATCATTTCTCTTTGAAAACTCACTGGCATGAATGAAGGTAATGATTTTAGTCTGGCACTTAAGCTGCAAGGTAAATGAAATGAAGGTTTTTTATCCAATATTTGATGGCTTTGCATTTCAGATATTAATATATTTTATGCTAATGAATTAGACAATTTTTTGGTGAAATGGAAAATTTCAAGGGACATCTAAAAATTTCTAAAAGAACCATGCACAGTTTGTTTAAATCTTATATATAATCATACTGACTGTGCAACTCACATAACTGGCATCACATGACACCAGCTCCTGTGTCTGGATCATTCAGCCTTAGGAATCAGAAAACTTAGAAACTTTCTTGTTTCTTATAAAAGTTGTAATATGTGTCAGTTTTAAAAGTTACCCCCAAAAATATTCTCTCCTTCACAGGAGGCATAAAGACTACAATGTTTCAGTTCTGTTCCCCTGGATCCTTGGGTCATGACATCTCTATTTCACTAGAGTCTCTATTAAAGTCGCTTTAGTGTGCCTCCTGCAGTGTTGTTAGTAGACCTTGACATTATTACAATGAGTATCATCCCCTAGTCTCCTTCCATGGACTTCCTTCCTGAGGTGAGCAACTTTTCCCTTCATGTTTCAGCTGTGTTTGTAAAAGTCATTGTCTTGCTGTCAGCCTTGGGTTTTGGTCAAGCTTTGAAGACGTGTGTGAAATACAGACCAGAAGAAAGCACCAGCAGAGGAGCAGCTACAAAAAGAGCAGGGATGTCCTTGGAGGCATGAAGGGAGAGTCTGTGCCAAAAATAATTATTCTTACCAAGTGTAAGGACCCAAACAAGTAACTTCTTCCTACTGTGCTTCTCAGACAGCTGCTGCTGAGAAGTTGATGCTCCAGATCTAGAAATTGCTTGGAAGAAGCAGAAAGCAGGCCGAGGAGCAGCACTGAGGACTCAGGAGCTGTGGCCAAATCAATATACAGAAAAAAGAAACTTCTGAGATTAATCTGGAATGAGGGGTGTATCCTCACTGTGTTAATCCTGGTCTTGATGATGAATCTCCTCAGCAGAAAGCTGAGAAGCATATTATGAACACCTACCCCTTTGTCCTCCTTTTTTTCCCCACCTGGCCATAATGCATTTCTAAGATGGCCTGCTCCCTTCCAAGCTTATCCCTCTCTGAAAGAAGATTGAAGAGATCCTGACTGGTTTTTGGGAACGGCTTTGGCATCATCACTTAGAAGTCAGCACAACTCAGCCAATTTTACAGTCAGAAGGTGTTGAAAAATGGGTAAAATGAAAGAACTGGCAGCTTTCATGAAATTCTTCTGAAAACATAAATCAGTCCCGTCTGTTCGCTGTTAAATCCATTGCACTATACAAAGAAAGATGAAGTGATGTTCTGGTGGGCAAAGAAAAATCTGTTGTATAGACACTTTGCCTCCACCTCCGTTTATTCAGAAACAGATTTTGCTGCTCTCCAGAGTGGTCTCCTCTCCCATGAGCTAGCACTGTATTCACCTATGCTCTTGAAGCACCCCAAAACCATCTGGCTTCTGCTCCCACAATTTGAGTTAGAGCTTTAGTCCCAGACCACCACTGTAAGAGCAAATTGAAGGCAGTGAGCTGAAGCCTGTTTGAAGGGGACATGCCCCTGCTGCACACAGGTATGTCAGACAGCACAGGGTGCAGTTGGACTTTTCCCCTGCTGAGACAACTTTCCTGACAGCCATCAGAGCAGGAGCATCAGCCAATCTGAGTTTGAACTCAGACCACATGTTGTATGTCGTGCAGACACAACAGGCCAACAGGCAAACCTGTAGAGAACGCCTATGCAATTCTTCTACCCAGGGAGCCACATAATTTGGTACAAAACTGCAGTCCTGATCTAGGGTTCTTTCAGTCACAGAACCACAGAATCATTTAGGTTTGAAAGCATCTTCCAGATCAAGTCCAACTACTAACCCAGCACTGCCAAGTCTGACACTAAAACCTAAGTGCCTATTCCCATGACTTTTAAATACCTCTGTTGATGATGAGTCCATCACTTCCCTGTGCAGCCTGCTCCAATGTCTGATCACTGTTTCCGTGAAGAAATTTTTCCTAATATCCAACCTAAACAATCCCTGGCACAACTTGAGGCCATTTCCTCTCCTATCACTTGTTGCTTGGGAGAAGACACCTATGGTAAGTCAAGGCTAGTTAGGCTCAAAATGGTTCAACCCATTTCAAACTTTTTTTTTTTTAAATATAAGGTGGTAAAAAGATCAAAGCAGAGCTAAGAACTTAGCCAAAAAAATTCCTTTTTGGGGGCAAAAGCCCCAGACAAATACACATGACCAAAGACAAGTCTTAAAAGGGTTTCCATGACAAAATGGAACCATGAAGATATTGTGACCCTCTAGAAAAAGTTTATAGTGTTTGACTTTTCATAATTCAGAATTTAGTCTGGTGAAGACAGAACTGTCTTGCAAAAGGTCTTCTTTCTTCAAGCCATTTTTGTGAGTTACATAATGTCAAAAAGGGGGAGGAAAAAAAGCCTACTTTGTAATGGATTAGTGCTTAATTTATGCTGCTACCTTAACACATATCATCCAGGTGAAGCACTGTCAGCTGCAATGATGTGTCCATATAAAATAATAGTCTGAACCTTTTGTGAGTGAGTCAGTTGCTCTGTTTGCTTGGCTACAATGTGGGGGAAAAAAAGGCAGATCATTAAATCATTATTTTCAAAAGGTTCCTAATTACATTTAGTGCTGGAGAGAGGACAATTTTTTAAAATGGATAGTAAGGCTGCATGGTAGCACAAAGAAAAAAAGGTGACTCTCAGCTCTCTGAGGCAGGAATTTCTGAATGTCCCACATTTACTGGGAAGTTCACATATAATTTAATAATTCATTCATTTTGCTCATCTGTAAAATTTTTATGGCATGAGAGGTAGTGGCATGTTTCCAACATCTTCCTAAACAAATCCTGAAAATATAAGTCTGCAAATGAATATGCCAAGTAGAGATTTTAGAGGCACCAACACAGCAGATGTTCAATTCTCAATATTTTTTTCTTTTACATTTTACAATTAGTTCTTTTAGCAGTGTTAGAATTTACAAGTAGATCATTTTATTTTTATGGAAGTTTGCTAAGAAGATTTAATTTCAATAATTGCAAAAGGAATGAAACTGGAACAGGTTACCCAAGGAGGTTGTGGATGCCTCATCCCTGGTAGCATTCAAGGTCGTGTTGGACAGAGCCCTAAGCAACCTGATCTAGTTAAAAATGTCCTTACTCATTGCAGGGGCTATTGGGCTAGATGGCCCTTTAAGTTCCCTTCCAACCCAAACTGGTCTATTATTCTATGATTCAATGAAATTTCTGAGCATATAATTCTTATCCCTGCTGCGGTTTGTTAAGCATCAGTGGAAATACTTTTCTGATAATCTGTACTGTAAAAACAGAATACAACCTTGCAAGTAGAAGGAAAGATAGGCAAGCTGGTTTACACGTTGTGTATATTAATATCATAGCTATCTTCAGGCAAGACTTTAGGTCTAGCACTATTGGGAGACACTGTTAAAAGTGGGAAGATATATATTTGAGAACCATAGGAAAAATACCTGTTAAAGTTTTCAATCTTTCAAGCATGTAAGCTTATGAAGGTAGGCAAATTCTTATTACCAAAATACCTTATATCACAATAGCAGTATATCTCCTGACTTGTGATTTTTATTTATGTAATTTTAAAGATTTTTAATCAAAACATGCTTGCCAATGTACTTATATTTATAGGCTGCAAAAAAACCCCCATGTTTGTCCAAAAATTCTTCCTGAAATACAGGACTGTGTTCCACATAAAGCACTATGTAAGGTAGCCTGAAATATCTGTGTTGAAATGCAGCTTATATAAACCAAGATGAAAGCACATTAAGTTTTTTATGTTTTGTGCATGACAGCACAGTTTCCAACTGCATTTTCCAGACAAAAAGGAATCACAGGGGCCGCATGTGCCTGTCTGCCACTTCTGCTCACACAGTGGGTGGCGACCTCTCTGCTGCATTACAGCATGGTGTCCAAATGGATATGAGCCTAATAAGAGCTGGTAATTAAACATGATTAATCAGGCACATGACTCTCCACTCTGGCCTCTGTGAAACTATAAACATACTGATGTTCTGTGTTATAACCGGGTCCTTCTGAAAATTCAGATATTTGGGTTTTCTTGACCTGGCGGTTCCAGCAGCCAAAAACTGGCATGTGGCTTGTGCTTGTCATTCTTTTCTCTGTTCTGCCCAGATATTGAGGCACCCCGAGGTGGACTCCCAAAAGAGAAAATCCCACAGATTTGCAATTCACACTTTGGCCACACAGATGTTTGCAGTTCTTTAAGTACAATGTACACAGCACATCCCATCCATGACAAGGAAAATATGCTCTCACTTGACACGTTACAGGGTAATTGAGCTTTTTATGACTTCGAGTAGCCCAGATAGCATTATTTATATTGAGGTTTAACTGCTTCCTGTGCTTCAACTACATTACTTAGGGGTAACTTGAATCCCTATGAATAAATTAGGGGTATATGGTATAGATATCACCAGAATACTGGAAGGCAAAGTCAGGACTTGGATAGCCAAAGGGGCAAATACAGAATGGAGAATGGGAGATAGACTCCACTGGGACTGGTCAAACTTCAAAGAGATTTTAGCAGAATGAAATCAGGAATCACCAACAAGAGAAAAATGTCACAGTGACTTCTAAAGTGATTAGTGTTGCCACAGAAAAAAGCTTCACTAGAATTAAGCCTCACAAAGAATGTTCTCTGCAGCTATATAGTATGGCTTTCATTATAGCAAATCACTTGTTCAATACTTATTTTTCTGTGTGGAACATCATTAGGCTACACTTCAAATATATATTTGTCTATATATACATGACACTATAAAGAAATACATTTTCTTTCATCTAGAGGATTGTGCTCTTAACATCTGATGACTGAAGTCTCATAAACCAGTCACTCAAACCAGGCTGCACAGTGAAGAGCAACTCTGAAAATTCCTATCATGGTCAACCCTGTGCAACAACATGGAAGCCAGTGCTGCCTCATGTTTCTGGGTGGAGGATTTGATTAAATATTTCAATAGCATTTCTCCTATATTTAAGTTTACAGTCCTCAGCCCAATACACATGTACCTGGAAAGGTCACACCTCAGTTTGCTGAGAATGAGATCTGAGAGTACTTCAGGACTTAAAGAATGTACACTGGCATAATTTTGCCCTCAAGCTGACTTGGGGTCTACTCTTGAACCCCAGTGTTGCTACAGCTAATGAAATGAGCCTTCCTGAGCCACTGGCCTCTTATGCATCAAAACCTGAAAGGGCAGGTTTTGACAAATCTGCAAACAATAATAAACAAAGGCTAGGAATGGATAGAAAGAAATCCTGATGTGCAGACCAAAGGATTATGGAGGTAAATTTGGCAAAGGAATTATGAGTAACATTAAGCTCTGTCACATATTATATGCATTATATGAATGTTATATTACCATATTTTTATATGATATGTTTTGTATATTTCAAGCCAGACATACTTTGGTCTTCCTTGTTTTAATTATTTCCTCTAAGAGAAGTGGAGGGGTTTTGGTGGGTGGAGAGAAATTAAGGTGCCAATTTTTACATAGCATGAGAAATTTTTTCAGCATTTTGCATCCTGTATTATAGTCATATACATAAGGCTGTAGGATACTTGAAGAAAGTTTAAAATTTTTATAAATATGTGTATCTATATGGATATAAATTTGTATATATATAAAGTTGTAAATGATATGTAAAGGAATTTCTCTCAATATGTAATTTTACATTTAAATGGCAAAATTTCTTTGCATACAGATCTATAGAGAGGTAGATGATAGATGAGAGAAAGAGAGAGATACAAAGATACATATTTTTCCTGTTTGAAATTCCATACTCATAGTCTTTAAAATACCTCGTAAAATTAAGGCAAATTACTTTTAGGATAGCTATATGACCAGTGTACAGACAAAAGCAACACGTCCTTCCTAAAGCTTTTCAAAATTCATCTTCAAACCATCTTGCATCAATCACACTTAAAAGAAAATCTTAACAAATATCAGAACATAAAATAACTAAAAGATTTTATGTTTATATTTTATATTTGTCTTACTTTCTAGGTGCAGCGTGCTTTCAAGCTGAGAGAATATTTCCACTAGCATAGGCCAGAAGGCATTCTTTGATCCTTAGTCCAGGGTACTCTGCATTATCTATGGAACTGCAGCTACATCTCACTGAAGGGGTTACTAATGTTAATATAATCCAGATGCTCCTCTTTGCTTTCCTTGCAGTGGCATAGATTTTAACTGAATACCTTCAGCATATGTAGAACCAATGTATTTTGTCATTTTCCTTGAATACTACACATTCTTATTTTTCAAAAAGGGAAAAAAGTCCTCAACAGTAAAAAACTGATGGTTTGTTTGACTACAGATATGAGTTTTCTACTTTTACCTAGACATAGAGAGTGACACCTAATCATGGGGTTATTTTCATCTCTGTTTTCCCTTTGTGCACATTTGTAAGACAGATTCAAGTCTTCTCAAAATTCCCAAGAACACTATGAAAATTTGAACTAGAGAAGTAAAATAGGAAATACTCTTAGCATTTCCATTTTTTTTTTCCACAAAACTCCAAGTTGTCCAAAAGTTATTCTTTACATTAAAACAGGATGTACAAAAGCACTATTTTGGGGTGGGGGGAGAGGGTGCTTAAGCAACACCAGGAATATCTTTAAGGAGAGGTTTTTGGTGGATAATCAGACTGTTTATTTGTTTCATTTGATGTGTCAGTACTGGGCAGCTTCTGGACAGTCTGATTTGAGTGAGTTTGCAAGCTAAAAAACAAACGTGTCAGCCTTTGGTGTCCTTCCGTGTCTTCAGATTTTATAGGACTCCCAATGGGGTCTGATCTTGTAGACATAATTTAATTGATTGGACATGCTTCTGTTCTGCTTTGAAAGAGGGACATAGACCTGCTCATCAATTAGTTATGATTACCTAAGAATAAAATTGTCTGTTGTGTCACATCAAGCTCAAGAAATTCCAGACCATTATTAACCACTGCTACTGTGTAAAAGGGAACAATGGAAAAATAAAGAGATGAGGCTGCAAAGAAGCCAGAGATGCAAATAGGAACCTGGAAAGGTCCATAGCTTTTTGTAGGTTCAAGCCTCCAGTGAATTTACCTGTCAGGGAAGGGCCTTCATACCAACAGGAAATTCTGTGAGCTTCAGCATTGTCAAAATTTTTTATTCCTGTTCTCACCCTGTGTGTGCAAGTGCACTTCTTATCTCTGCTCTCATTAAGTAACACAGAGGTTGTTTCATAATTGCCTGTTCTGATAAAATCTGGAGGAACACACTTCCTTAGTTCAGTGGACACTTTCTAGGTTTTTCAAAAGGATTACACAATTATTGAGGCAGAGTAATTAGATAAGCTTTGTTTTGGTTTTTTTAAGGAAAAGAGAGAGATAAAAGAAGTGGATTCCCACCAGCTGATAGCAATGGATCACATACCAAAGTGTTAGTTAGAATTGTAGACACACTGAGTTTGGAACAAACTTCCAAGGTCACCAATGTGATTCCACCTTTTCCCTGGGTGGCGTATTCCAATGCCTGACTATCTCTTGGGTGAAAAAATTTTTCCTAATATACAATCTAAACCTCCTCTGGTGTAACTTGAGGCCATCCCTTCAACTTGAGGTTAACAACTCTGTAAGCAATGTCAAAAGCAGCAGCCCCTGGGACAAGGAAATGTGCTTTTCATACATGCAGCACTCCATCAAAGGAGTGGCCCTAAATACAAACCAAGTGCTGTAAAAATCTGAGTGATGAAAGCACAAGCAGAGCTTCTGTAAGGAAGGGACAATCACTGTGCACAGTCTGTTGGCATTCGGCCTGTTGGACACACTCCTACAAAGCACATTTCAATACTGTTGCAGCAGAGAACGCAGGTTCTGTCAGCTAGAAGGACTGTCTTATGGAAAATAAAAACTTTAAAAAGAAGTTATTATGGTAATATGGTTAATTGCAATCCTGGGATTTATAAATTCAAACACATCAAAGTGTCCTATAGAATGAAGGACAAAGAATAGCAGGAAACAATTGCTATAAATTGGAATGGAACTAGATAAAGTCAAAGCAGAAATTAGGAGCATATATTTTATAGTGCGGTTGATTAACAACTGGAATAAAGTAGTTGAGTCTTATGTTGACAAAACTTTTATAGCTGCAGGGAGATCTTTTTCTGGGATTAAATTGTAATTCAATCAAAATTAATTATTAGATGGAATTGGTAGTGTCTTTTGCAATGCCTGCATGTTTGTGTGAGCTGTAAAGATGATCCTACTCTTGCTGCAGTTTATTTCAAGGTGTTTTCATGATTTTTTGAGTAGAAATGCAATTTCTCTTCTTCTCTCCACAAAGTAAATCACTGACATGAAGAATGCAGTGGCAGAGCTCTGGTCTTATTAAATAAACATGGAACTCAGAAGGTGTTTCCAAAAAATGCCATAGAAAAATGGGATCTTTAATAAACTCAATAATGTGCAGTGCTGTCATAAAGGAGAGAAATGCTGCTGAAAAGGGCAAAATGGCAGCAGATTACAGTGTGTGAAGTAAACCAAAGACTGGGTATGAGCAGGAGAGCTCCTGTTTCTTAAACATCATGAGGGTGTCCTCAGGATTAAGAGGGATGACTTAGGGCATCAGCTTCACACACTAAGAAGGATCATTTATTGAATTCCAGAGAATGGAAAGAAAATTACACCATGATTTTGAGGAAAACTCTGCATGGATGTTGGTGCCAGGTGTTGGCTAAGGGAATGGCCTCTGTACAGAGGCGTCAGAGCTGCAAACATTCCTCCATGGCCCTGCCCACAAGGGAGTAGGGGAAGAGGCCACAGTGGAGGAGGAGAAGGAGCAGCATATAGGATCAGTTATGGACTAACCACATACCCATCCCCATTCCTCTTCCCACTGGAATAGGAGGTAAAGTCAGGAGTGAAGTTATGAAGTTGAGCCTGGAAGAGATGCAATGAGGGAAAGGGGCCTGTTTTTATCTTTCCTTTTTTGCTTTCTAACCATATCTATTTTAATTGGTGATAAATTAAATTCATTTTCCCCAAGCCCAATCTGTTTTGCCAAGACAATGACTGGTAAATGACCTCGCTCTCTTCATCTCACCTTTCTGATTTTCCCCTTGTTCTGTGGAGGAGGAGTGAATAAGAAGCTGGGTTGGAGTTTGACCCATAACCAAGGTTAAAATTTCAAGTATTCCTTCTAAACAAAACAAATTCGCAATTTCACAACTCTGTCTGAAGGAACTTTTCTCCCATGCTGAAGTAGGAGGTTTAATGATTTCTAGAATCAAGCAAGTGATGTGAGCAGAAGCTGGAAAAAACACTTTTTTTTCCTTTTTTTTCCCTTAATTCTTAGAAGTGTACAGAGGTTGCAACTGAAATTCCCAAAATGGATACTTTGTACCATCAGATGTGTAAATGGAAAAGGATTATAATGCAAAAGCATAGCAATTACAGACATAAGAAATACTGTTTCAAATTTGCATTGCATTACCCATTTAATAAGGTTTTGTCTAATTTCATTGTCATAGTGAAGGTTAAAAAAGGTGGTAGGAAAGAGTGACTGCAGAAAATTTGGTATTTTTAATATCTGGAAATTTGTGGGATCTGATTGTTTCTTGTCCTGGCACCAATGGCTATCATAACTTTTCACAAAATACCTCATGAACAACCATTTGGCATTTAAATGCAGGGGCATCACAGGAATATGTTCACTTTACCTGAGTCACAGGAGTTATGTTACTATGGGTGACCTCTTCCTTTTAAAGAAAAGGCACTGACTACAGCTTGAAAACATGTTTATTGCAGCTGTAATGCTCTGGGTAAGCGTGTGTGTGTGTGTGTGTGTATTTGAAAAACAGGCTAAGCCACTTGTATATTTTGTTCTCTGTAACCAATAATAATTCTTGTTTTAGAAAGTGACTGAAGATTACATCTCTACCGACCATAAAAAATTCAGGCTGGCAAAAACTCATAGGACCAAAACCAGGGATAGGTGAAGGCTTCTCAAAGTGCTCGAACACAATCTGTGCACACATCCTTAGGATTAGTTAATAATGACAGTTAAAAACATTTGCCTGAAGTGTATGCATTTAACTATTTCTTGCACTGTTCAACATGATCTGTGAAATAAATACATTCAATACTTGGCAGACAGGATATAGAAACAATACAAATATAGACAAAAGTGTTATTGGTAAGGTCCTAAGAATTACTATACTAAAATACATCTAAGTACACTTAGAAAACCAAAACTGAGCAGACCTTTAACTAAAGAGCCTATATTCCTATAGGTCTAAATTCTCTTCCTCCTGCAAAGAGTCCACACTTAGGTATATGCAACTCAAAATATCCTTCTTTAAAATCTCACTTGCAAATATTTTCCTTTTTAGGAAACACATAATTTTCCCTGCCTTAACTGGAAACTTCTGGGGTTTTAAAATTTTTCTTTTTGTTTTTTTTTTCTTCCCTTGTGAAAATATTGAAGTGTGATAGTTGAATATCAATATACTTCAGACATTCCCTATGGACTTTTTTCTTGACTTGTCCTGTTATGCTTGATAAAGATATCACACAAATCAGTAAATACACCTGAGAAATAAGTTTAAATAATGTAATAAAAGGGTAATCACAGAAAAGAAAGTAAAGTTGAAAAGAAAAGTGAGATCTAATCATGATGAAGAGCTTTAGTACCTTGTACGATGGGCCAATAGATTATGTACAAACTTAATGAACATCTGAAAGCAGAGCTTCACTTTAGCCCCAAAATCTCTGGAATATTAATACATCAATATGTAGCTTTTACAACCCAGGAGATTCTTCAGCTTGAGTTTTTTTGCAACATCTGACTAATCCAAACTTTTCTCCTCTTGGGATTTCAAAAGACTCATTAGGAGAAAATTGCAGTAGCTCTACATTGTAAGGGAATCATCTCATCAGTCCAGACTCTTCATACTATCTTCTACTAAGCTCTTTTGTTTGGGTAATAAACTGAGGAAAGAGGATATTTGACCACATCAATAGAAATTAGTTTAAATTGAACTATTTCTTCAATCCCTTGGCTGTTCTTAGGTGAATAGCAAGAAATGATGGTACCTCAATTATATTCTGTTATTTTTCCAGATGTCCCCATTTCTCTGAAATACTGTTTTGTTTAGTTTCATAACCTATGGTTCCCTAAATAAACCAGGGAAAACCAGTGTGACTAGCCACTCTTTCTTCATTATTGAAAGAATCATTCCCATGTCACACTCTATATCAGCTACTGTACTTCTTGGGACAAATTGTTTCTTTTATGCAGTAATGATAATAATTTTACTCAATTGTAAAAGATTTGACCGTAACTGCAAAAATATTATTTGGCACAGTACATATAAAAAAGTTTGGGAGCAGATGATTTGCAGTAATTGGTGTGCCTCTTCTTCTCCTACTTAGGGAGGCTGATGGAAGAGTACTGAGTATCTTTGAACTAAAGGCAGTATCAGGACTGCCGCTGTGACCCGGCCCATGTCATCACTTCAGTCATTTCCCATAAATCTTTAAGTGATACAAGCAGTGGAAACACACTTCCCATTACGGATCAGAGAATGGACCATTATTCACAAGTCACAATCAGTGTTAGCAGATGAAATGACACAAGTGTAAAAACATCACACGGGAAAAACTATTTTGAACATTCTTAACGTGGCACAGTCTGACTTAAGCAAAGAAGCTTTGAAGTAATCAAGAAAGATGGGAGAAGAAAGGTAGTAAAGGGTCCTGTGATGTCTTCCTTTTCCTTTCCCCTGAATCAATGACAATTTTATGTGCTGATTTTGAGAGACTGTATGCCAAGAATATATTATGACCCTTATATTATGACATTTCAGAGCACACAATAAGGGAGAAGTGCTGGAGTGCACCCTCCTTTGAATCCATTTTCTTTCTTCTAATAAATGAGCCATGGTATAGTACTGGAAGTTTTGTGCTGAGATTTTATTTCATGGACTGGGGGGTTTTTCCTCCCCTTTTTTCTTTTTCTTTTTCTTTTTCTTTTTCTTTTTCTTTTTCTTTTTCTTTTTCTTTTTCTTTTTCTTTTTCTTTTTCTTTTTCTTTTTCTTTTTTTCTTCTTTTTTTCCTCTTTTTCTCTTTTTCTTTTCTTTTTTTTTTTTTCCCTATTCCACTTCCAGGCTTGAAGGTGGTAGCCTGGACAAGATGCATTGGAATTTTTTCCTCCAGCGAGGTCTCAGAAACTTTGAAATCAAGTTTTTGCTTAAATAGCCAGTAATTAAGTAGTCTCAGAGAAGCCTCAAAATTATCTTTTGACAAATGAAAGCTTCTGGGGGTAGAGGCCAGATGCTATCAAATTTTTCAATACTATGAGCGTAAAATCATTGTTCTGTGAAGAATTTAAACAGTGAAGAGATATCCAGCTTCTCTGAAATCAGGCATGAGCTCTTTCACAGAACTGATGATGAAGTTAAGTGTGTTTTATTTTCTATGCTCAGGAAATAAAAGTCACTTCCCCACAATTCTCTTCATTTCTGGAGGGTTGAGTTTGTTCAAACACGTAGCAATTAACCTACATGTTTACAAACCTAGGAACATAAGAAAGAGCATAACAAAAAATATTTCTGCACCTACCTATACCTATTAACCTTTTGAATATTGTTAGGAAAACAAACAGGCCGTTCAGAATAGCACATGGAACTTGCTGCTACTGTTAAGACCTCCTGCTTGTGTGTTTTGTTACAAAATCAGTACAATCTACAATCTCCTACAATCAGTATGGAAGTGTAGGGGAATATTTATGTAATAATCTGCCAATGGCTTCCACACTTCACTGCAGCCACAGTGAAGTGTCACTTCCTATTATAGTATATAATGTAGATAATTCATGCTTTGGAAATTGTATAAAAATTATAAAGATCCAACCATGCAGCTGACCCCCATGGCCAGAAGCAGGGCTTTTAATTTCCAAAAGATTCCCGGACTCGCTCAGATAAAATCATGGCCATTAACAAGTGAATGAGTCTTTCCTGGGTGATCAGCCAGCAACCATTTCCCAAGAATGTCCAGAACATTCACAGAACAGCACCTGGAAGAGATTACATTGAGGAAGGCGATGTCCTGGCTACAGCTGAAAGGAAGACCATTTTGAGAAGTCCAGACAGCCATCCAAACCTATGGACTGACTTTTGTGGGGGACTGAATCTGTATAGTTCCCATTATACATATGCAGGAACGTACAGAAATCTTAGGTCATTTCTGCTCCAGGCAGAATGAACTGTATATAAGCTGGATACCTGGAGCAGTTGGGGTGACACTCTGGGAAGACGCTGACACTACGTCGGTCTGTCCCAAGTTCACCCAGCATCAAAGTCCAGGGTTGACGCTGTCTTGGCTGTGGTGGTTTTATAATACTCTATTTTTGGTTGTCGATCTAATAAATTTAAAAAATTTTTTTATAAAATTTGGCTGCAGAATTGATCATTTATAACAAATTGGTGACAGCCTGACATGACCTGATATTGGAGTCCGGGTACCCCTTTTCTCGCCCGGGGGGGCATCCCACTGGTTTTAGCAGCCTGGACGGGAATCGGATTTCGGAGCCAATCAGATCCACAGAAAACCGCAGACCAGAGCCGTGGGCAATGATTGGAGCCGCGTGCTAACAGAGCCACAGACAAGGGAGATAAGGCCCATTCTCCACTCAGAAAGATCTAGAGAGATCTCTGAGATACGAGGTTTTTTTCATTCGTAAAAAATCAATGTGCACGAAGAATTCCACACAGGAAAAGGACCGTAAGTATTGCGTGGTTGGGTGGAGCGTGATCGGACGCCTGTGTGAGACGTGACATTGTCACGGAGCGAGTGCGGACCCCACGATTGCAGTTCCGCTATCCCACGAGGGAAGCGGCCAGTCGAGGGGGAAGCAAGAGGTTCTGGTTCGAAACACATGAGACCTGGGGCTGAGGAAGAGTCCAGGGGGAAAACCGATCATGTTTGGGATCAGAAGGGGAGAAGCGAGCCTGGAAAGGTCCAGGAACTCATATGCCTTCTGAAACTGGAGAAACAGGTGAGAAAGTCTACCTACAACTCGACAAGGCGGTCAACTGTCCGACTTGGTCAGGCTGGCGACTTTTCGCGAGCTGAGAAACGTGACGTTGGAGAAAGGATCAGGACTCGAGACGAAAGTCCCGGGAAAACAACAAAAGGTGAGGAAATTCATAACCTTCTTTGAGAAAATGGAGTTAGGAAAAAGCAAGGGACAAAAGAAAACCCAGGAGAAAATCCCTCAGGTCCCCGGGAGAGTGTTACCAGAAATACCCCGAGACAGTCCTCTGGGGTGGATGCTGGAACACTGGGATGAAAATCCACGGAGGTGGGGAAAATCCAAGGAAAAGATGATTCATTTTTGTGTGGAGAAATGGGGAGGGAGGGAGATCGGACAGTATGTGGTTTGGCCAATATTTGGCACGTTTGAAAGTTGAACCTGTGAGTCTTTGTTTGACCACGTGAACGGTCGCAGTCTGCGGACCCGGAGGAAATCGAGTATGCAGACATGTGGAGGCATGCTTACCCGAGTCTGTACCCAGTGAGAGCCTGCCGGCATGTGGCAAAAGCAGGGAGGGAGTGGGAACCATTGGAAAATCTTCCACCACCTTACCTTGTGGCCCCACAGCAGCCAGGTCCCACTCTGGCACAAGTGGCACCAGGGATGCCTCCCGAGGTAGGGGTGCCGCAATTTCAGGCGATTGCATCACCGCCGCCACCAGAACAAGCGGCGGCATCCGCTCCCCCACATGGCCACGCGGCTGCAGAGCAGCCGCAGCCACAAATATCCCCAAAGGTCGAGGAGAAGGGGGCGGGTGTCCCCAGGGATGACTCTCCCCCGGCATGCCAAACTAGGAGAAGAACAAGGAGGTCAACTGTAGGGGAAAGTGGGGATGAGGAGGAAAAACTTGGTATCTATCCCTTACGGGAGGTACTGACAGGCCCAGGGGTGATTGGATATGTCCACACCCCGACTGACACCAGTGAAGTAAGGGCGTTCAAAAAGGAGATGGGAAAGCTGATGGATGACCTGCTCGGAGTAGCGGAGACGATGGATGAATTTTTGGGAACAAGTATTTACACTTATGAGGATCTCCAAGCGATCCTCAGGTCGTTATTTATTAATGAGGAGAGAGACATGATCCGGTCAGCTGCGATCAGGGATTGGGAAAAGCGGAACTCGAACGGGGGGTCCGGGGAGGAGTGGTGGCCGAACCAAAAACTGTCTTGGGAAACCCAGACGGAAGAGGGGAGGCAGAGGATGATAAATCTGAGAAATATGGTGATTCAAGGTATCAGGGAGGTGGTACCGAAGAGGCAGAACATGAGCAAAGTGCTCAGGGAATGCCAAGGGAAGGATGAAACACCTACGGAGTGGTTGGAGAGACTCCGGAAGGGTTTGAGGATGTATTCAGGGATGGA
The DNA here is from genome assembly GCF_027477595.1 of Haemorhous mexicanus. Classification (NCBI taxonomy): domain Eukaryota; kingdom Metazoa; phylum Chordata; class Aves; order Passeriformes; family Fringillidae; genus Haemorhous; species Haemorhous mexicanus. Next base: position 46,036,834 of record NC_082342.1, read on the forward strand.
CCCTGATTCCCTGGTGGGGATGGTGCTGTTGAAAACTCAGTTTGTGGCAAAATCTTGGGAAGATATTCGAAAGAAGTTGGAGAAAATAGATGGCTGGCAGGAACAGGGATTGCAGGAATTGTTGCGTGAAGCTCAGAAAGTTTACATGCGCCGAGATGAGGAGAGGCAGAAAATACAAGCTAAAGTCCTGGTCGCAGTGGTGAGAGAGACTCAGAAACAGGAATGGGGAAAGGATACGGTGAAAAAGGCATTGACAAAGAAAACTGGTCTGTCTCAGGCTCAGGACAAAGGCTCCAGGAAGCAAAAGCGGGAGTTTAAATGTTATTACTGCAAACAAAAGGGGCACATTCAACAAAATTGCCCAAACAGAGCCAAGGATCAGGCAATGTTTCAGGAAGATTAGAGGTGTCAGGGGCTTTTCAATTTGGGTCCCAGAACATCCAGGGAGCCCTTGATAAAATTATAAGTGGAACCCTACAAAGAAGAACTACAGTTTATGGTGGATTCAGGAGCGGAGTGGACAACGGTGTTACACATACCGAAGGGATGCTCTTTGAACAATGATTCCATGGTGGTGACAGGAGCAAAAGGGGATCCTTTTGAGGTCCCGATCATAAAAAACATTGAAATAAGCATGGGAAACAGAAGGCACATTTGTAATATTTTTGTAGCCAAAGGCGCAGACTTTAACTTGTTGAGGTGGGACATGATGGTTGCACTAGGGGTTGGGCTATCAGTGGAGAAAGCTCAGCTCAAAGTGAGGCTTTACAGCCTCACTGCCCCTGATGAGGAGAAAATAGACCTGAGGGTGTGGTATGTCCAGGGAGAAGCTGGGAGGTTGGACATAGAAGTGATTTGGGTGGAAATTGAAAGACCCGAAGACCCTATAAGGGTCAAACAATATCCCTGTGGCATTGTGTGTTTTTAGAATCAGTTATGCCTTTTGTAACTCAATAATGGTTCAGTCCTTGGCTCCCCCCATGTACTTCCCTCACAATGGTTTCTCCCTATTGGAGCTGCCCCGCCCTCCCCTGCCTGTCATGGTAACCACCCCTCTTATCTGGAGAATTCTCTGTGTCAGTCATTCTTTAATTTGATGTATGATTTGCCCCTGTGGTTTTTCCCCTCCCCTGTGTGATCCTCAGTGGCTTAGCTGTAACCCATGCTCCTCCCTGGGTCCTTGCTATTGGTAAGGCTTGTGTCTCCTCCTATCACACCCACTCCCTTTATCAGCTTCTCCCCGGGACCCTGTCTTTGGCAGCGGTCCCTAGCACCGCCGGGAAAGAAGATTAAAAGATCCTTGGCGCCTATACGGGTGTCCCTCCTCCTTCCTTTGCTTCGGTACCTTGTAGTCAAGATCCTGCCTATGCCACCCACGCCGCAGAGGGTAACCACTACCAGGGTTCTGGAGGGAATCTGGGAGTGGCACATCGTGTGGCCACCTTCGGCTGGGCCGGGGGCATCCAGCTGGGCTCCTGTAAAGCCCCTGCAGCCGTGGGAGAGAGGCTACATATCCCCTCTCCATGGAAGGGAGGAGGGGCTTGAAACCAGTGATTGACGAATTAATAAAGAAAGGAACATTAGAACCTTGCATGTCACGACATAATACCCCGATTTTGGCAGTGAGAAAACCGGACGGCAGCTTTAGGCTGGGGCAAGATTTACAGGCTGTGAATCAGAGAACTAAAACTCTGTTTCCCACTGTGTCGAACCCTTACACTTTGTTAAACAATCTTTTCCCTGAAGATACATGGTACAGCGTGATTGATTTAAAGGATGTTTTCTGGACATGTCCTCTGGACGAGAGCAGTCGCGATTATTTCGCATTTCAATGGGAAGATCCGGAGACGAATAGGAAGCAGCAGCTCGGGTGGACTTCTTTGCCTCAGGGCTTCGTGGATTCTCCAAATTTATTTGGGCAGGCACTTGAGCAGGTTTTGAGTGAGTTTGTACCCGCGGAAAGAACAAAGCTTCTACAATACGTAGATGACTTGCTGGTCACAGGGAAAGGGGAGGAGGAGGTGAGGACAAACACAGTTGGGCTTTTGAATTTTTTGGGAGAAAAGGGATTGAAAGTTTCAAAATCGAAATTGCAGTTCACAGAACTGGAGGTCAGATATCTGGGACATTGCTTAACAAAGGGGAAAAAGAAATTGGATCCAGAGAGGGTGGCAGGGATTATTGCCTTACCACCCCCGCAGACGAAAAGAGAGGTCCAGCAGCTTTTGGGATTGTTGGGGTATTGTCGGCAGTGGATCGAAAGTTATAGTGACAAGGTCAAGTTTCTCTATGAGAAACTCACCACAGATAAGATCAAATGGACAAAAAAGACTAAGAAGAGTTTAAGGGAGTCAAGGAGGCACTCACGGCAGCGCCAGTGTTGAGTCTCCCTGATGTCAGGAAACCTTTTCAGTTGTTTGTGGACGCTAGCAACCACAGAGCACATGGGGTGCTGAAGCAAGACTGGGCGGGGATCAGGAAGCCTGTAGGGTACTTGTCCCGGCTTTTGGACCCGGTCAGCAGAGGCTGGCCCACGTGTTTGCAGGCGATTGTAGCGGTGGCTTTGCTAGTGAAAGAAGCGAAAAAGGTGACTTCTGGAGCGCCCCTGGTAGTATTTGCTCCGCACAACATGTAGGGCATACTACAACAGAATGCGGACAAGTGGCTCACGGATGCAAGGTTGCTGAAGTATGAGGCCATTTTGATTTATTCACATTATTTCAATTTGGAATTGAAAACAATTACTTCCCAGAACCCTGCACAGTTTCTGTTTGGGGAGGCGGCAGAGAAACTAGTTCATGACTGCGTGGAAACAGTCGAGCTGCAAACCAAGATCAGGGAGGATTTAGAAGAAGAACTAGATGAAGGTGAAAAGTGGTTTGTGGACGGGTCTAGCATTGTGGTTGAAGGGAAAAGAAAATCAGGATACGCGGTCGTGGACGGGTTGACAGGGAAAGTGATAGAGGCAGGTCCCCTGAATGCAAGCTGGTCTGCACAGGCATGCAAATTGTATGCGGTTTTGAGGGCATTGAAAAGACTGAAAGGGAGAAAGGGAACAATTTTCAACAATTCGAGGTATGCCTTTGGGGTAGTTCATACATTTGGAAAGATGTGGAAAGAGACGGCGTTAATCAATACGAGGGGAAAAGAACTAATGCATGGGGAATTGATCCGACAGATTCTGGAAGCTCTGAGAGGGCCAGAAGAAATTGCGATGGTCCATGTGAAGGGGCATCAGACAGGAATTCAGTTTCGAACCAGAGGGAACAATTTGGTGGATCAGGAGGCCAAAACTGCGGCACTTATGGTGGTAAGTACCCCAGAGCTTGAAAGGGAGGAGACCCTTGAGGATTCCCCTCAGCCCTCCCCAAAGGAAATTGAATGCTATGAAAAGATCGGAGGTGAATTGAAAGAAGGTAATTGGAGGTTACCCGATGGGAGGGAATTAGTTTCCAGAGGATTTACAGGGAGAATTTTGCGAAGGTTGCACCAGAAAACACATTGGGGGACACAGGCCCTGGCAGAGCAATTTCTAAAGTTTTTTGGGTGCAAGGGAATTTATGAATTGGCGAGACAGGAGGTACAAGGGTGTTTGATTTGTCAAAAGATAAACAAATCGAGAGCCAGGAAGGCTGCCCTGGGGAGTTTCCCCATTGCATACAGGCCATTTGAAAGAATTCAAGTTGATTTTACTGAACTGCCAAAAGTGAGAAGGTTCAAATTTGTATTGCTGATTGTGGATAAATTGACTCATTGGGTAGAAGCCTTCCCCAGCTCTCGATCAACGGCCCAGACGGTGGCCAAAAAATTACTGAAGGAGATTGTACCCCAATATGGGGTAGTGAATTACATTGATTCGGATCGGGGAACACATTTTACATCAAAGGTTATTAAGCAAATGGCTGATGCTTTGGGCATCTGGTGGGAGTACCACACTCTGTGGCACCCCCAGAGTTCAGGACAAGTGGAAAGAATGAATCAAACTTTGAAGGCACAGTTATCAAAATTGATTTTGGAGACAAAGATGTCCTGGTTGAAGTGTCTGCCCTTGGCTTTGCTTAATATCCGAACCATGCCTCATTCATAGACAGGGCTATCACCGTTCGAAATGCTGTATGGAATGCCATACAAGCATGGAATGCCAGTGGGACACCCCAGTAGAAAAAGCTATTACCAGTTCTTTTTTGGTACTACCTACTTCTGCACCAGATCCTTGATGTGTAAGATGGAGCTCGCAGTAGCCTTGGAGTCTGTTTTATTAAAATCCATAAACAAAGTAGCATTCTCTCCTAGATATTTACGTGCTCAACAGAGAGATGATGATAAATCATCCTAGAGAGGTGACTTATCTCTTCAGCTTTAAACCTTGACATTTAACAGGACTGAACAAATGGCACATGTACCTCAAGTACGCAGGATTTATTGTTCTCATCTACCTCAGTCCCTGTTTTATGTGAGTCCTTATTAAAATATTACTGCAAACATCTAAAGCTTCAGTCCAAATTCCTGTGATATCATCTAAGGGTTTGAATATTTTCTAGCTAAAGATATCTTTTCTCTAGAGTTGTACAATTCTAACCTGTCTATTCTTTGCCTTGTTATGCACTTACCTTCTGTCTCCATAAAGGGAATGCCACGTAGAAGAGTAAACCAATAGCACATTTGGACTCACCAGGGATACCTGAGGGGACTGCAAAACCCTGCTGATTGCTCCTGAAATACTGACTGGTGGTATATTTCTCCAATAGAAAGACTGAGTACCAAGTGTATCATCATTCTGGAGCAGAAAGGCAGAAGAATGTATTTTCCAGGTAAAGCCAAAGGTCTGATCATCCAACAGAGGCTCAACTTTCCAGAGATAGCAAGTGTGAAATGCCCAGCAGCTCTTTGGTCCTGTGTTGAGCACTTAGGGTCTATTTTTTCTGAATTTAATTTAGAAATATTATTCACACTTCATGATTTTTTGTTCGTTTTCCCCATTCTCGTTTGTTCTCAGCTTTTTCTTTAAGGCATTTTCATTCCTTTTCAAGATGGGTTTGTTCTTTCCATGACATTGAGTAGGGATCCAGGAGGTTTGAGGAAAAACAATGGCTGGATATGGCACCGTGTTGTGGTCTATGTGACTGAGTGGTGATCAAAGGTTGCACCTGACCTCAGAGGTTTTATTAGATGATTCTGTGAATCTGTGACATGAGAGATCAAACCAACAGTGGTACTACCTCAGAATATTCTCCTCTATCCTCTAGCAGAAAAACTTCCTAGCCCAGAGACAGTACCACTGCATTTAAACTAGGACAAGGTTTTGTCATCTGAGTGCATCTTGGGTAGAATCACCATCTACAGTGTCTGGGGAAAGGGTGAGAAAAGGTAAGGGAAAAATGAGAAGTGGTCACCAAACTAGGACAGAGATTCAGATCTGTTAGTCATTCCCAAACCAATATTTATGAATCATATCCATGCATTCTTATTACAATCAGAATTCTTACATTCCAATTACAATTTTTATCTAGAAACCTGAACTTCCAGAGCTTTTAAAGTGACAAGGCAAAGAAAGGTAATCACTTTTTCTTTCCAGTGACATATACCAATAAAATGGGATTGAATAGGAGCACTCTGATAAAATTGTTTTCTTCATAAATCAGTGATACAAGGAGCCAAAACTGCTGGACTTAATTTGAAAAAAAAAAAAAAAAGAAAGAAAAAACAAAAAAACATACTTTATTTGGTAATTAAACTCTCAAACATGAAGTTTTTGCACAAGAAGAACTCATTGATATTCAAGAAAACATGCTCAACAATTTGGTGTACTTAAGCAAGTATGTTGCTTTTTAGGTCTAAAAAGAGGTGGAAAAATCACCAAGGCTTGTAATGACTCAGTCTCTTTGTTTTGCACCTGTAAATGAAATTAGATCCTTCTTGCTATATGGTCAGTTGCCGTTATGTCTTCCATTGCAGTAAAGTGAAAAGATCAGCAGAAAACACAAGAACTACACATGTTTTTATGTGTTCTTCTCTTCCTGAGAAACAAGAACTTTTTCTTGTTGTTGAAGAACTTAAAGTAGAAGTGGAGGAACTACTATCACAATTTGATTACCTTTGTACTGATGTTCATGTGAATGGCACACATGGGACCTGGTACAATGCATAGAATTGGCGTTATTAAACTATAAATATCTACACTGCTGTTGGCTACATCTGAGCCTGTCACCCTAAACTTTATTACTATTATAAAGAACCAGAAACACTTGACCTATTTCAGATACCTACATTAGACTGAGCTGTATTAAGTTTCAGAGGGATTACAAATCTTCTCCAAACTGCAGAAAATGAAATTTTTAAGAGTTAACAGGCCATAAGAGTCTCAGTGATGAGTTTCCTATTCTTTGAAAGAATATAGGGAAGAGAAAAAAACAACAAAATCAAAAAACAGCATTTGTGAGAATAGCTGGAAAATATTTTGTCAGAATCAGTATCTTTATATATAGCAGGTAGGTTTCTGGAACTGAATTTTTTTTTTATTATTAAGAAATTCTGGGTGAATTGAACAAAAAATATCTGTACATAGACACTAGCATATACATACATGCATAACCCCAGGACACCTCACTGATCCAGTGAAAAAAACTAGGTGTCTGTTTTGAGGAGTCTGAAAAAAATGTTGTCAAAACCAGAACCACCTTCTTGCTCTATTAGACACAAATAACCAATAACTCCTATTTTAACTTCTTTGGAACCATTTCAGTTCTTTCCTTTAGGGTTTTGCTGGCACAGAAACACATCCCTGGCTTAATAATTGATCCTGAGCCTTGTCTTCAGTGGGGATTAAACCTAGTGAGGTAATTTCTGTGAAATAGGTTTGAAATACAGATGTCTTTTTCATGTTCTTTTCATGTTTTTTCTCATTTGAAGCTCACATTTCAAATCCAGAGTTATCTTGCCAGAAGGCACTTTTCTGGAATCTCAGATGCTTGAGACCACAAGCGTCCTTGTGTGATTTGCTTTTAAACACCCTCTTCTCAATACCAAATCACCAGTTTCCCTCTGGACCCTTCTCACAGTGCAATCTTCTTTACAGGATCCCCTGTAAGAAGCTTGGTGGATTGTGTGGAAACAATGCAGGAAAACTGCTCCCATAGATTTGCTTTTTCTTCAGGAAAACCACCCCCAAGAAATACAGAATTTGGAATGTTTTCAGGAGTGACTACAGAAAATAAATGCTGTTTCAAGCCGTGGGGGCAAAAAACTTGGGCAATTGAGTGTGTGAGGAATAGATGTGTACCCAGCCTCAGGCATTCAGGCACTTAACGCTGTGAAAATGCCATACACCTAAGTGAAACAACCCCATATCTGTCATTTAATGAGTATTGCCACTGTGTTTTATAATTAAATGGAGTTTGCTTACCTTTCCACTAATTCTGTCTTTGCTGAAATCAACAAGAACAGTGGAGGCATTCTAAAGAGTTAAACCAAAATTGCTTAAGTTAGAAAATAAAATAAAAATTCAATGTTTTGCATCTCATTTCTCATTTTATCTTTAAATTGATGAAAAGGAACTCCTGAGACCGCTTCTGAAATCAGAAGTCTAAGTCTACCTGTTTGATGTCAGAGCTGGTGTTGAGACTGACATCAGCAGCTTCTAATGCAGTATAGGTTTAAATTTTACAGCATTCAGATGCAAGTTTCCCATCCCACTCTACAATCTGCAATGAGTTCAGTGTTTCAAGAATATCAGGCTGACAGCCTTGGAGGTTGCAGTCCAATCCATAGTGCAGCAGTTGTACTCACAAAGTGATGGAAGATCCAGTCATTAAAACTTCTGGTTCTGCAGCCTCACAAGTTTTACCACAGTCTGGGTTTGATTTAGCTCAATTCTGTGTTGGAGGCAGGCATTGGCCCTTCTGCCAATCCCAGTGTCCACACTGATGGTTCCTTGATGTGAACTCCTGTCCCTTTGCGAGCCAATCTGCAATATCCAATTCATTTCACTGAATGACCTACAGGCGCTACTAAACACAGCCGGATGCAAGCAGTGATCCAGAAATGAGAGGTTGGCTATCCTCTTACCAATAGCCTGAGGTGCCCTGCCCTTTCTGGTACTGTTTGTGTAAGTAAAGGTTGTGTATTCAGTACCACAGCTCTTTCACCCTATACCTCAGACCAGTTCACTGCGCAAAGTACATTGCAGAATTTTACATGCCACAATATGACACCACTTTTAAGAAGTTTGGGTGCATATCAAATCTACTGTGTACTCCACTCACCCACAAAGTAGAAGTTTCCTATGAAAATAAAACAGATTATAGTCATATGGTTAATTTTATAGTAAGTTTAGTGTTGCATTTTTATTTCTAATAAAACCTTGAGAAGATACACAAATCTAAATGTAAAGTTTTATAGAACTTTCATACTGACTTACCACTTATGTTTTCCACTATGGAAAACAGTATATGGTTTTTAGGTTTTTCTTTCTTGCATCCTGGATCACTGCAAATAGAAAAAACAGAACACAAACCAGAAAAATTTAATGGCAAAAAGTCTTAACTCTGAAATTTTCTTGGTAATAATTATTCACCAGTAAATATGATATGATTTACCATAAATGGTAAATTTATGTCTCTGAGGTGAAGAATGATACTGAACCTTCATCTTCCAGAAAAGCACATAGCAGAGTTACCAAGTGGCTCTTCCACTTCTGAAGGCAGGAAGGTTCCTTCATGTGACACTTCAGGAATTCAAGAAGACACTGTGTAGCAAGGAATTCCAGGTGCAGAAACAAGTTCTTTCAAGACTGTATTTGGCATCTAACCCTAAGGGCTTATTCATAGATTTCCTCCATAATATTTCAGGATTATTTTGATAAAGCTAATGCTGTACAGGTTTATAGGGACATACTGTGGAAATTCCTGAGGTCTGTTCCAGGAATTAATTACTCCAAATTAATTTTTCATTGATTTTCTAGATTAAGTATAGATAGAACATTTCATTCACTGCTTTCTCCTGCTTCTCCATGGCATATCATACATTATTTAGTGTAGAGAAACATGAAGAATCATGATTCTGATTTCTTTTAAGGAGAAATATTCGTCTAAGTGAAGCACTGTAGTCATATGGCATTTAGAAATTGCTTTCATCTGCAATTAGTATTTTACATTTTACAAAGATCTGTGCATGGAGTCTTCAAAACAGAAATACTTGAATTTGCTAATCATAATGATTAGGTGAATCACAGACACAAGCTGAGCTGAGTAGCAAAATAAACTAAAATTAGCAACAGCATGCCCCTGGCCTAGGGCAACATCCAGCTGATGAACAGAGACAGCAGGGACCTCATCCTTGCTCTACATTCTACTACCAAAACAAATTTGTTGTGTCACTCGTATAATAGCAGGGACAACATCCACCTTCTGGAGCACCTGCACAGCAATTTCTGTGTGGTTTTGCTTCTTTGTTGCCACAGTCCACCTGCCTCGATGCATTTCTTGGGAGATAATACAAATATTGCAAGAAAGACTGTGGTGGAATAACTATTATTGCATCTGTCACTGATAATCCACCTAAAGCCCTTGCATTTGCTCTTCCCGGGATCTATAAAGGCATTTCAAAAGATCTATATAGCCATGTTTTGATTCATCAGTTCCCCGTCAGCTTTTCATGCTTTTCTTGCTTGCCACAGATTAACACTCTCCCTCACTTGGCTGTAAATGCTGCAACATAGCTTTTTATAAACTAATCAATATTTAATCATTGTAATACTTTGAAGGTTAAGAGAGGTTCAGACATGAAAATTATATTGCACTTCCCCAATATTGAAAAGATCTCACTTCAACTCTGTGGGATTAATAAATCATATTATTCCCATTATAACAAGGAGTCCAAATTATGCATAGGCTATGTGCATTACCCAAGGTTATACAATGCAACAGTGGCAGAGCAAGGAATCAAACTAGCGAAAACCTCTCCAGCAGTGAATTAGAGCAGTTCTGTCTGTGAGAATGTTTCAAGAGATATCATATCAGTTTGAAACTGTTACTGTGAGCTGGATATTCCTTTGCAGTCCACATGCACACCCACCTGCATTTTTCTCCATTTAATATGACCTAGTTCATCATATCAATTAAGATAAAGGACTGGAAGCACTCAGAAAAGTACGTTAATCTTGCTGTGCATGAACTAATCAAGTAATGCTGAGCAGCTGGTCAAATGACCAGAATTTGACTGACGCTACTGTCACCAAGTGTCTAATGATGAAGAAGCAGCATGGAGTCCTTAGAAGTAAAAATGGACATGTCAGTAGCAGAAAAACCCACCAGCCTGACTGTTGGAAAATTCCTGCATTCCATGAAAATTACTGTCTTAGAGATATATGCAGGTCATCCCTTTAACCTTGGAATGGTAGTTATAAACTAATATCTTTCAAGTATGGCTACAAAGCACACATGGCAATTTTATTTCTGCCTTGACTTTTCCTTGAGTTTTCATGAGGACCTCGATGACAGCTGAAAATTAGAAGCCTATACAGATATCAAGTTCCTTTCTTTGTGGATCTCAGCCAATAACCAGAAGCTGTTTTACTGATTCTTTCTGTGGCTTGGCTACAGCAGCATCAATCACCTGTTGACTTGAATTTCCAGAACAGGAAATGTTCTCACAGGAATGGAGGACATTTTGTTCCTCCACCAAACCAAATGTCATATTAAACCCAAAAACTGCATATTAGAAGCTTATTGAGAGCTCATGTATTGCAGTTCATAGTTTTCAATAAATGAGGCATATATTTAGCATGCATCTGCTATTTGTCTTCTTTTGAGTTGTTCTATGACTAGTTTCATCTAGTGAGCACCTTACAAAAGAGATAGCAAGAAATTCCTTGAGTCTTTTGGAAACATATATTCCTTTTTCAAAGCTTGTCTGAAAACAGAAGTAAATAATTACCAGATAAATGAGCAAATCTGTTTATATTTCTCCTTTTCATCTTGCCAAGAGTTCATGAAGAAATAGAAAAAAAAATTCTAGGAAATGCTTAAAGAATTGATTTTTAAAATTTATATGTAAATGCTGTAGCTTAAGTAGCAACAAAGTGAGAGATATACAGCTGTGGAAGTTAATTCACGAATAAAATCTTCGTGAAAGCTTTCCTGAATAACTATGTAAAATAAAATGCACATTCAGGAGGCAAAAACCCAAAACATTAAGAAACTAATTCTCTTCAAGAATTTACTTCAGTAGGTTTCTCTGCATCCTCCTCATTAAAAAATGTTGTACTATCTGAAATCTGCCGCTTCCCTCAAGCAACAAAATTTCAAAGTGATTATGCTGCAGGATGAAAGTATGTAACATGCTGGTTAGAGCACTCTCTTCCCTGCATTGATTTGAAATAGTGTATGAATGCTACTACAAACAGATTACCTGGGGTTATTTAGGATTAAGGGCACACTGTCTCTGAGGACAATAATTAACTAACTACCCCACCACTTTTTTTGTCTTCTCTGCTAAATCTCATCTTTTTTTATAATGAGACCCCTTCCTCTCTTTCTACTATCTGTGCACACAGTTTGCCATCACTGCATAGGTTTTCTAACACATTCAGCACTTTGCTCACTCAGTTTTCTCTCTAGCTTTTTTACCACTATGGAACTTATGTTGAAGGTGGTGAGGAGCCCTTTATGTCCATTATTTGGACTTTTACCAAAGCACCACCAGCACCTTTATTGATCTTTTATTTCTCACAGAAATGTGTTTAATGGCTTAAAAGAAATCCAAATGTCCTACCAACTGGTATCTCCCTTAGTTTCCAAACAACTCAGAAAGTTTTTTGCATTTTTATTATACCTACACAATGCAGAAACCTTCCCTGATCAGTTTCTTTTAATCTTCCATGGGGGTTTCATTTGAGCATTTTGTAACAGTTTATTCTGTGTGAAAAGTTCACTGAATAAGAATGAGGAGGAATAGGAAATCCAGTGGAAGTAAAGATCATCACTGAAAATTAAATGAGGTGAAGTATTGTTGATTTCTATTTTGCTCATGCCTTTACAGCACAGTTGCAGCCACCCCACCAATTTCCAGAATTATTTTGTCCAGGAAAAGAAAAGTTTTGAACGTACTGCATTTTGTGGATGCACCATCACTGAAAATCCTCAAACTTAATGTCAGTTCTGGACCAACATTAGAAGCTGAACAGGTTGGAAGGGGCTTTGAGAAACCTGACCTAGTGAAAAATGCCCCTGTCCATGGCAGGGGAGTTGGACTATCTGATCTTTAAAGGTGCCTTCCAACCCAAGCCATTCAATGTTTCTATGATTTCATAATCCAAAACAACACCTACAATATTTATACAATGATAATCCTGACCATTCTTTGTTGCCGTGTCTTGTCCCTGCATGGACAAAAACAAGTTGAAAAGTAAAACCCAAAAATATAGCTACTAAAAAAATATTATTTAAATCTGCTAAATACTTTGAATTTCATGGGCACTTATATTCCCTCTCCTTTGTGTCTTATTTTTCCTGAGGAAAGGGGTTGACTTTCCTCTGGTAACAGTGCCAATCTATTTTAAAATTGATAGGGATGTTCTCAAATCACAGATGCTGAAAATATTCTCTATATTGTTCCCATCTAGGAGGAAAAAAAACCCAAACCAGTATTGTTTCTGAAAAGCCCTAGCATCTTACATGTAGTGCTTTCCTATCCACATTGCTTTAGACCATCACAGATAAAAGTTATTTTTAAAAATACTGAATAATATGGTTGCCTAGGCAGCAGGGACTGGATTGATTGATCTGGGAGGTCTTATTCAGTTTAATATCCCCCATTCCTATGAAAAAGGAATACTGGTAATTGAGCATTGAGGTTTCATTGTTTGAGATCTCAGTAAAGTAGGACGGCAAACAACTTACTGAGTTATAAAGAATACTGTAGCAGTTCATGTTGTTCCTTTAAACCTAGATCAGACATTTATTAAGCTGAATGTCCCAGAGGAAAAAAATTAAATGGTCCTTGGGAAAAGGTGGCAAACTGAACTAAACTGCGGACTTTCTCTTTCCAACTGTTTAGGAGGAGTTAATTTGCACATGTTATATTAAGTTCAGCAAGTTCAAAAAGGAGGCTATTCATGCAGAGTAATAAATCCATGAGACTCGTTAAGATATTTACTTTCAAGCAGATATATGTTTTCCTCGAAGGGAAGAATAGGTGAGAAGACAGACAAGATAAACTGAAAACTCATCTACACAAGCCATACAGACGTACAAGCATTTTGTCTATTCAAAAAGTGTAGGCAGAAAACATGAGAAATATTTCTAAAGTGTCTCAAACATGAATATTCATTCCAGAGGAACATCCTTTTTTGTTATAATTGCAACTTCCTTTACAGCTAATTAGTCAAATCCCAGCTTTCCAGACTTTCATGGTATGAATGCAAGTTTTCATCCCTCAGTTACATTCAGAAGAACGGTAAGAAAATTAATACAGCCAAAACCAAAATCATTTGTTTTGAACTAAATAATTTAGACCACATTTACACAGTAAAGTAACCAACCCAAAAATTGTTCTGAAAGAGAGGATCATAGTTGATAATCAAAATATTAGTGAGCCCTTTCACTGATGCACCAGCAAGAAAATCAATGAAATAAATCCTTAAAAAAAAATTAAACAGGGTATCAGTGAAAAGACATGGAGCAATAATTTTTTGTCTCCTCTCATCAATACTGAGACCATGCTAGGATGTTGTCTGAAGTCTTGCTCTTTTCAAAATGAAAAATTGAAGGGAATGTCTATGAAAATTATTTGAGAGCTAGTGGAAATTACTTACAGAACAAGGTATCAAGTCAATTAATTCATCTTATCAATAACAAGATATTACTGTTTTGAATAATTAATATGAGTATATTTGTGGAAATTTCACATTAGTACAGGATTCGTTACACTCTTCTCATATGGTCTGTGTTGTTCATATGATGGTGCAGAACAAGTCAGAATTATACAGATAGACAGGTTTATCATTTCACTGTTCTCTTAATGTCAGCTTAAATTCCATATTTATTCCTCACTACAAGTCATGGATTCATAGCACAAGCCTTTCCTTTTAACATTTAATGACACCAAAGAGAGGTATGAAGGTCTACTGATTTATTTTATATAATTTACAAAGAAATACCTGGAGTTCTGATCTCTGCTCCAGGGACTGTTTCTGTATTTTATATTGCAGAATATCCCTGGAATAAACCAGAATTAAACCTATAACCAGAATAAAAAAAATAAGAAATGTCTCTCACTGCTAAGGGGCCCTTTTACACTCCTTGGTTCAGTCTTTCTTTCTCATCTTACAGCTCATGCTTTTCCAGGTTTACGGCAGTCCAGCTTCAACAAGAATTGTTAAGTGCCCTCATAACACCTTGCAATTCATGGGAGGAAAAGGCTGATGTGTGAGAGCTGTCATAAGAGAGCCCTCCAGGCTAAAGGAGATTTCCCACTTCCTGAGTACTCTTCTAATCACTAAACCATCATATATCCTAAAATAAGAATGTTTCTCGGACACTTTTATTGTTGTTGATGATGTTGAACACAGCCGTGATTTGGCTCATAACAATCTTCAATTTGCTCCACTGTTTCTTGTTGCATTTAAAGATATTCCTTGTGGCACATAAAGGAAGGCAGCAGCAAATAGAAAAGTTTTGAACTCTCTTCAGTGGTATGCAAAAGCCAAAATAATGAAGCCAAACCCAGATAAATGCTTGCTTGAATACAGCTATACTCTGCTGAATTCTATTCCTTAGAATATTACATTGCTTTATAATAGTTTTGCTCAAATAACAAAGTGTTTTTGTCTCACAACAAGAAGAAAAAAACACAATATATGTTTGAAATAAGATTGGCTGAACTAAATCTGTGCACAGACCTCTCACCTGAAAGATGCTCTCCAAGTCTGCAAATTCTTAAGCTTGGTAGCAAAAGATTTCAAAATGCTCCAGATGGTGGAGTGTACTGCAGAGTGTACCAGGAATGTTATTGGCAAAATACGGAGTCTGCGTTACTTCAGTCATATTTGTTTCTGCCATCGTTGATAGCAATCTGGTATCAGATATCACAATTTTTCTTCTTTTTTTAAATTTTGAAGATAGTTCAAACAAAGAACATGTCCTGGAAGAGGAAGGTCAAGATACAGAGACAATTCCCAGACTAGGCCAATTCACAGAACTAATCATAACATCAGGAGGATCCAGCCCTGGCCAAGACTTTAATTACAATAGCAGTGAAGTTGGCTATGTCAGACATTTTAGGATATTTTATTGATTTTTTAAAAAATATTTTCAGCTTTGAAAGAGAAAATAATAACATTAATAATCCATTGTGATTTACATACACAGGTTGTGCATTATGTCCAGAACTCAGCTTTCACTGTAGAACTTGATAAGTTAGAAAGGAAAAATAATACAGCTGATAAAACAATTACAAAAAAAAAAAAAATTCCATCAAGCTGTCCTGGAAAAGGTAACATCATTCCTGCACTGGTGGCACTGTTTTAGGAAAAAGCAGTAGTGTTTTCTTTCAGAACTTTGCATATAATTTTTACTTGTGGTAATATGAGGAAATTTTCCCAAATCCCACCTTTGTAAAGATATTTCATGACTACCATTTGATTTAAATTTCCTTGAACAAAAAATGAACATTTTCATGAGGTTCAAGTCTTACTAAACCAGTCTAAAATTACCATACGAGTTTCAGGGTCTGGGACGATAGATTCTGAATCACTAGTTAGGGAAAAATTCAGATTTACTTAAATTTTGCTCTCCACAGACTGCTCTGTGCTTCACTTCCTTTCTCATAACCTTATGTTGCCAGGGGACTGACAGCACAGAAACTATAAATATTGCCTAGGGGAGTGTTCCAAGGAATAAAGTCTTTTTAATACTTAACGCTCTTACATGTTTGCATTTTTTACAAAGCATTTCCCATTAAACTTGGGTAATGCAATGTGGGTAGACCAGATTTTGGTGAAACGCAAATGCCTACAGCATGCACATATACAACTCAGCTAAACTCTCATCTCTCTGGAGAGAGATGATGGAATTTTGGGGCACAGTTCACACTGTCTCAGACCAGAAATTTGAAATATGCCAGCCATATATCAAGTGATACCTGTTTTCCTCTTTTGAAGAGTCTAAGGATGACCAGTTTTTTGAAGACAGACACAAACATTTTAGAGCTCTAAAATTAGATGAGACAAAGCCCACCTTTGGCACCTAATTTCTACAGGCTATACAAGTCTCTCCATTATATGTGTTATGTTCACATTAGCAGTTGCTATGTAATTACTATGGTTATACTGTTATTAAAACTTCAGCATGAAGCTAGTATAACAAAACGCCCTGTATCAAAACAATTCCGGGTTCCAACCTTCGTGTTTCAGCTAAACAAGAAATGATGCCCCTGGTTACCTATGATTTTTCTGAGCAAGGATGTGCTGATGAATTAGTCATTTTTGCCAAGAAGCAAATATCATAATTAATTAGGCTCTTCGGGGGTTTAAATTTTCCTTTGTGGATTTCTGCCAAAATAAAAAAAATCTCTGTATGAGCCATAGATTGAGCTTCATGAGTGTATCTTAGTACAACCTGAGATAAATACTGGAATTCCTCAGGAGGAACAGAATTTCAGGTGTGCTTCAACTTTTATCACACCTATTCTGACTTAATATTTTGATTTACATCATAGTTTTGAATACCATTTTCAATTCCTAAACCCAGCTCATCTGCTCTATGGAGAGAAGTGTGTCCCTAAATTTTCCCTGACTTAGTTTTTTCTTTCTAGTTTTGTTTTGTTTTGGGGTATTTAATTTTTGAGTTTGCTTTTTTTGTTTTATTTTGTTGTTTAAAATCTAAAGAACAGTGTTTAAATTTAGGTTATGCATTTGCTTATTGTGTGCTTTATGGTACTATGACTTCCACTTTCCTTTTTTTGGTTTTTTTGAGATATTGTGGTGTTAAACATAATGAAGACTGTAAAGTGGTAGGCCCAAACTGATACTTTACAAAATATAAAGCTGACTAGAAATAGATGCAGGCATGGCACAGATGTGTGCTGAGAGTTTACTCAGGGTGGAGAGCCCAAAACCCAGCCAAGAGGGAATGATATCTGTTGTGTTTTGGAGCAATAATGAACAATCCTTTAATTGTGTTGCTCTCAGTGTCAGTTTACCTTTGGCATTACATGCTGCTTTGTGCCCAGGCCATTCTTTTGCCACTCCTGAGGCACAGACAATGGGCTGCAGTCTGCAGCAGAGCAAGTCAGTTTTTTCTCATTTGCGACAGCATCGCTCTGCCAGTAAAGGTGGGATCCAATTCACCCTGACAGTGCATGGCCAAACATGTCAGGCAGTATTTCCAAAACCTATAATGACATTAGGTTTGTTCCTAAACAGGCATTTGCTACATATCAAATTTTATATTCATGAATATACCTATGGTATTTACTCCAATGTTGTCACAACAGAATCCCTTATATCAACACTAATAGCTGAGTTTATGTGTAATTTGCTGCACTTCATGGTTCTGAAACACAAGATTTTGAAGTAAAAATGATAGATAATGCATTCCTCTTTTTCCCATGCTGTCCTTTTGAAACGTGCTTTCCTCTCCGCCCTTTCAATCCTACACACCTTGAACTACACTGCAGCAGTGGTGGTGTCATTTTTTTGTTAAATACCCTCTGAAATACCCAAGCATGAAAGATGCTATATTAAATCAAGCATCATATCCAAAGATACTGAAAGAAATGAAGGTAAGGATATTCCATCAGTCAGCCTAAAAATAAAGAAAAATATATGATTCCATTTCTTTATTTGCTACATTTCTCATTTGGGACAAATAGTAAAAAACCAGGGTAGAATGTTATAAAATAAGTCAACAACAATGGGTAGATCTTTAACATTAACTTAATCTATAGTAAAATAAGGTTACATTTAATTTATTTCTGTTATTTCTACGTGTGTTACAGAACCATCCCAGGAAAAGCCAGATCTGAGTTATCCTGCATTTGGGACAAGCTTTGCATAAGCTTATAGAGAATTGGCACATTTGTGATGAATGGCTTTTTCACAAGCCTGAGCTCACAATGTATTGATGCTCAATGTGTTCCCTATAAAGTTAGTACAGTGACATTTCCCAATTCATCAGGGCATTACAGGGATAAAACCATATAAGACTGCAATTCACAGTTAACAGCATGGATATGAAGTGCTCAAAATGAAAAATACAAATGAAGGTAGAGACATGGAAATGGTGAGCTGAGATGGATACCTTCTATCAATAAATAAAAAGAAGTCTCCATAGAAAAATATTGTCTGCTATTGTCTACTAGAAAGAGCAGAAAGTAGAATTTTCCATTCATGGACACTTTTCTTTCCCCAACAGTAATCAAATTACACTCTGAGAGGTCTTTGGAGGATATATAAAGTATAAACCAGCAGAGTGGAGGGTGATGAGAAAAATAAACACAAAAAAAAAAAAAAAAAAAACCAAACCAAAAAACCAAAAACAAAAACAACAAAAAAAAAGAAGGAAGAGCTGTTCTGGTTATGGGAACAAGTACATGCTTACCAAAGCCTCCTCAGTGACCATCTCCACTGAGAACTCTGTAACCAAGAGCACCAGAGATGAGCTTGCAGTATGGTTTTCTTTACTGATATTGCAGAGCACGGGAGGAGAAGTGAGTGGCCTGGGAAGAGTAATGTCCAAGAGAGCTGGAGTCATCGCAGTTGGGTGAAATGATGGAAACTTAGGCTGGGACTATCAATGTTTCACCATAGGGTCTGAGATAACCCTGTCTTTGTATTCCCATATAAATTCAGGTGTTGCCTATTGTTATGTACTGGGAGTAGAGCGCAGTGTAAAGAAAATAGAAATGTTAAATGATGTTTATTGGGCAGAAACAGAAGAATCCAGGGAACTTAAAGACTGGTACCAAGCAAGGAGCATGAGCTGGAGGGATTTATTAGTTGCTCATTTCTGTAGGCAATAGATGTGTTTTACAGATTTCCAGCAAAATTCTCCTGACTCACAGCATATTCCCTCCTTGTTTGGAGTGCAGCCTTATTACCAGCAATCTAGGAGGTTTTCTATTTAAATTGTGTCTTCAGGACAGACATAGTTTTCACATATGCATGGATAGTGCCTCAGGCTGAAGCTTTGTGTTAATTGGTAATAATTCATTTGATCTAAACAACATGAAAAATGCATATGATTTGTATGGCAGTAACATATCAGTGTTAAGATGGTCTGTACAGTATTTTTTAATTCATATTTACTTCTCTGCTTTATCATAGATTTTTTTTGGGGAATGGGGGAAGGCTTACTCTGTATTTCCCTCTCTCCTTCCTCTTTCTGTTTTTTTCTATCCCTTCTCATACATGATGCAATAAGCCTCCAGCATGCAGAGGATCTCTATATGCTTCCTGGCTTTCACAGATGGTGTTTGTGTGCTAACTGTATTGCTGCCATCTTTCTTTCCTACCAGAAATTTCAAAGCATACACTCATCTCACTGGGAAATATGGTAGAAGTATCCATCTTCCTGTAATCATTGGGTGTGTCTAAGATACCTTTAATTGCCAGATACTACTGATAAGTTCGGTTCTCCTATGTGCATATCTGTCTCCTCTCACTATCCCTTTCCTATCCCAGCATGCCTACCACAGCCAGTGCTGCAGTGATATGGCAGAAGACAGCTGGTGTGGGAAGAGTCTTCCAAAATGCAGACTTTTAGTGTACAGTGTAAAAGACAAAAATTGACTCAACTAAACTTTTTGAGAAATCATGAAATCTGAGATCTGAAAGTTGCGTTACTGAAATAACTGGCCTCATCTCCTTGCTAGCAGAAATGAGATCTGCTTTGAAGTGACAATGGTTTTTGCAGTGTCTGTTAAGCACAACAGATATATTTTGGGTCTGCAACACAGCACAAGCCATGATAAAAGACCTTGTGCAGCACATCTGCAAAGGCTGGCTCACACAAGAACTTAGATCTTGACAGATGTTGGAAGCATGTCATAACCTGAGTTTTACTCAGACAGAAAGGAAGAGAAGTACCTAGTGCTGGTAGCATCCAGGTTTCACTGCAGCTTATGGTCTTTTGAAAACTTTGCATGTATGCCTTTGTCTCTGGTGAGCTAAAAGAGGCTTGACTCTTCTTGGAGTTGCATGGGAAATTCAGCCAACTAGCTCTTTTTGCTTTATCCTTTCTCTTCTTGTAGTATGATGGTGCCACCCTGAAGCTGAAATAGAGGGTAATAAAGAAATCAGAACTCACAAGTAAAGGACAGATAATTGCAGGTGCCCAGAAATCAAGTTCTGGTCATAGACATATGTAACCAGGTAAATTATAACCATAAGATTCAGATTGCATTACGCTATTTACTTCAACTATTCTAAAAAAAGCATTCGAAATCTTTCTCCAGTAAATAAACTAAATGAAAGTGAGAAACATGAATGTTGGATGGGAGTTATACACTCTATTCACTTTATTTCAATGTTAAATGTACCCTTCAGATGCTGTGCATCAGCAATTTGCAGCTTTGGTTTTTTGGACACATAATTATTTGACCCCTCAGGCAAAAATCTCTGTCTGTTTAGACTTTATGAATCTATCTGCACTGTGCCCATAAATTTATTATTTACTTAAATATTTAGCTGCTGTATTTTTTTAAACTTTTTTAAAATATAAAATAAAAAATATAAATCAAAGATTATGGAAATGGGAGATATACTAGCATATAACTCCATCAATGTTGAAAGACAACAGAACAACCACTTAAATAATGAAGAAATTATTAGTGCCACCTATTGGTGGGCAGTGCAAACTTTGCAAGCTGTAAAGCAGAAAAATAATACAAAAATATTATGCTAATTGGTTTCCAAAAGTGAAAATGCCTTTCAAAAAAAAATTGCAGTTTTTTTTTTTTCCTGGCAGTTTTGCATGTTTTATCTTCCTCCATGCAATTTGAAAAATATTTATAGGAGCAGCGACTTTTAAGTAGATAATGAAGATGGAAATTAAAAACAACATTTCAAATTATGAATGCTACTAATTAAAGTGAGGAGCGTTATTCTAAAGATTCTCACTTTATTCTGAAGTTTTTTGCTTCTTCATTCAGGAAGGAAAATTAACAATATTATTCACATATCTAGCCAAATAGTATAGGGTAGAAAAGATTAAAAATAATCTATTCAGTCTTTTTAAGTATAATACTGCTCATTGTCAAAACCCACTGAAATATCAATAATTTTGTTACTTTTCAAAAATGCTCAAATTATTACAGCTTATTATTTTTTTTAAGGGGCTGTGAAAATTTTTAAAGAGAACTTTTAAAACTAGCCAAATTTTTAATGAAAGATATGATTGATATGAAAGAAACAAACATTTTACAGGAAACGCAACAGGGTTTTGTGACCCTGTGCATTTAATACAGCCAAAGTGTTAGTATACTTATTTTTATGCTTAATATATACAAGGAAATAGTGCTCTGAACTAGAGATAAATATGTGAATAGGAATACAAACGTCACAGATCTGGGAAGGTCAACCAATTTGTTGTACCCTTTGATTCTTCCAGCAGGCTTAGTATGTCAATTACTTCTCTCCAGTCTTGAAGGAAAATAAAAGAGCCCAAACCGTTCAGTACTTCACAGAATCATTCCAGTTTGACAGTGAATTATTGGCAAGTGATTTATCAGGAAAGAGATTCAAGTCCTTCTGTGCCCACTTTCTATAGTTTTGTTTGGAACAGACTTACTTGGCCTAATTATGAGACTACTACAAGGCAGTGTTAAAAGCTATGTGTGACATCTGCTGCTTCTTTTCTGCCCTCCACAGTTACTCTCTCACAGAAGGAAATTAGATTATTCTGATACAATTTTGTTTTGACAAATCCATATCAACAGTGACTAATTTCCTTGGGGTGTTTTTAGATGCTTACAAGTGGTTTATTTGTTCTAGGATTCTTCCAGGAACTAAAATATATCTAATTTCCTAAAATTGTTTCACATTCCCTTTAAAGATCACTATTGCATTCATTCTGGATCATTACCTATTCTCTCTGACTTTTTAGAACTTCTTCTATCATCTTTGATATTTCATCAGCTTATTCTTCAAGTATCATGGCATCACAGCTAATTGAAAACATCTAATTTAGTAATAGGTATTTAACCTGTTCCTTCCCACTTGGAGCCTTGGTCTTCAATTTTCTCCATTGTTACTTATTGCTGTAATATTGAAATTTCTCTCACCCTTATAAATAAGAGTGATTCAGAAAAAGTATTAAAAAACATGTCAATCATCTCAAGACTGGTTTTATTTTCTATTTAATTTTTTAACTGCTATTTAATTTGGTTTTGTCCTTTTGGTTTTATGTGATGAAAGAATTATTTTTATCATCATCATCGCCTTTGGGACTGGAATCCTTCATAATTTTTGATTCTGTGGCATCACATTTATGCAATGCTTCCCTACCCTAAGGAAGGGACCCAGCTTCACCTTTTTAGATGCTGCCTGAAAAGGTCAAAATTTAGCAAATCTTATACTATCTGTTCTGGGTTAGTTTGGATTTATAACTTTAATATTGCTCCCTCAGTTAATTCCTAGGTTTCTTGAATTCTTGAATTTTTTACTGGACAATTCTTGTTTACTGAAGCTAGCTTTTTTGAAATCTGACACCTTTACTTTCCTGTTCTTTTCTTTGCCTTTCATGTCTCATGAACAATTATTGCTTGGCTTTCTCACTTACTCTTGCCTTTTACCTTTATGTTCTTGGCCAATTCTTCCCTAGAAGAATTGGTCAAGAACATAAGAAAAATTCCCTAGTCATTACAACAAGGAAAAAAGTCTCTCTCTTCCAGTTGAGCTGTTCACCATTTTCATTTGTGACTATCACTAGGTCATAGAAAGGACTTTGTGGCCAGTTCACATCTTTTCCCAAAGGAAGTACGCAAAGATAAAACACCATCCTATCCTCGAATCCTGACATCTGTATAATTTTGCCATTTGATCACAAATTGTTTGAATATTTATGATGGTAGTCTGTTGTTTGCCTGTCTCTTTTGACAATGCTCTTTTTAAAGTGTTTCCTAAAATTACTTTAAATAGTCATATAAGTGTAGCAAAAAGACAGATAGAATTCATAACACAGACTACATCCCCCAGCAATCAGACCAGGCCCAGCCAGCAGTGGGATAACTTGCTGAGAGCACTGAAAATAGACATCTCTCTCTCTCTAAACTCTGAGTCTGAAGCACTTGCCAAAAGACTCTGCCCAAGCACTGCTCATTGCAACATTCAAGGTAGGATTTTTCAGCTTGCTGCAGTGAAAGTTGAGTTACTTACCTGCTTCTTTGTGAGAAGATTATCTTTTTGTTTTTAAAATCACCTTTTCTAAAATGCAATTAAAAAAAAAACCATAGGTAGAGATTGCCAGAAAAAAAAAAAAAAGGGCTCTCAAAGACTCTTCATATCAGTAAATATAACAAATTAGGTAAAAATCAATAGAATCTCTTCTCTAGTTATGTTTGTGAGATAGATATAGATTTCCATTTAAGAAAAATTAATTCCTTACCTTTTAGCTGTTCTGCAGCTTAATAACTGTCTTGAAAAGGTTTTATTTCTTGCTGTCAGAAGTCGGAGGGAATTTTGCTGCTAACTTCAATGGAGAGAGATTTCACCTGAAGCAAGTCAGTCTAATGATTTCTTAATAAAATACTGGAGATTAGTTTGAGCTTTATTACGTCAGACTTCTGCATTCACATCTCTCTATTCCAAGGATCTTCTATTTATAAATGGATACTACTGAAAGGATGCTGATTATCAAGGTGATGAAATCTATACTAGAGCAGACCCTTTCCTTTTAAAGTATTTATGACTAGAGTTCCACAGGATTTGTGGTTTTGTGAGGGGGGATTTTCAGCTGTACATCTTTCACTGCTGCTGGCAGATGTAATGTAGGGGACTGAAGTTCAGCAATCAGCTAATTGATTACATCCTCTGGCTCAGTGCTTGCCACAATCTCTCCTTTTGCCTCTCTGATTTTCACAGTATCACTGGCTTCTTTATTCTTTCCCCTCAGTACAGCTATCTTGTGTTAGAACTAAACAAATACTATAAACTACAAAATGCAGGTCCTTCACTTCTTTGTTTTCTCTTTCTGCATTTCAATAGAAAAGGAGACCCTTAGGTGCTGTTGAGTAGCAGCATTATTTTGTTAGGGAACTAACAGCCAGCCTAGGGGGACTTTTCAGAAGTCATTGCAATGTCATATGGCTCCCCAGTGACACTGGACTGAATCACTTACCTCACACACAGCGTCTGATGCTACTGAATCTGAGAAACAGCCATAAACATTGCAGTTATGGTGACCATTATCTTCCTCCTGAGGGATTCCACTCTTCCTTGAGAATCTCCAGAGTGATAGCACACCAGCACTGCAGTACACCAGATAATAATCTCAGACACAGAGGTAGACAGGTAGGATGGGGGCAGGATAAAAATAATTCTCAACTGCTTTTTTGTGGCACGGCATCAACCCTTTTATTTGGGTTGATAGAAGCACAATTCCTTGTGCTTATCTGATAAATGCAAACTAAAGAGTCTTCTTTGATAAAAAACAATTAAAAGTCCCCTGGCAAGTGGAACACCTCTGTGTTTCAGGAAAAAACACAACACCTCAGGACTCAACATCTTAAAGAACAAATGTATCCTTCTACTGTCTTTGTCTCTCTTATGATTTTGGTTCTCTTTAAAAGACGATATAAAAAATAACCTTCTTGGTTCCAGAACTGGTAAAGCTCTTGACTACTACAAGCTGGAGAAAATGTCACTAAGCCTGACTTCTTCATATAAACTTTCCTTTCACTTCCTGTGTGGGATGGTTTACCACAGCAGACTGGATTTAAGCTGACCTGGTGTGGAAGATCATACATTTTTATCTTGCTGCCAAGTTATTGACCAAAATATTGAATTTTGTACTGCGTGACATGCAGTGAGGCAGACTTAGTGCAATTTTTTTTAAAGATAACTCCATCGGATAAACATTTTTGCTGAAAACCTTGAGCAGTTTGCTGAAAATACTGTAGATTAAAGTATTATCAGGATTTTCTCAGACTACTGCAGTGAAGTGTCATTTCATTTTTGAGGAATGACGCATTAATGAATTAATCAGAAAATGTGTTAAAGTAATAGCCATAGCAAACCCAACTCTCCCCCACTTTAGTACATACTGCTCTTTCTAAATGCTGAAATAACTTCTGCTTACATCTATAGAAAAAATCTCTAAGAGCACTTCATAAACTGTTAGTTTAGCCCTAATACCTTAGCGTTCAGACTGAATGTGTGGAATTTTATTTAAGAATATATTTTTCAGGTTGATATAAGAATAATTTCTTTTTCATTGCAACACACAAAAGCCTTGTGAGCATGCAAATCCACGCACCTATTCCTACTGCCCAAACAAGAAAAAAATCCCATATATTTTGTTTTCTTAAACAGGATGTCCATGGTAGTGATATGAATGCTATTTATAAGCAGAAGCGTGCGCATGATAGGGTTTTTTTTATGATTAAACACTGCCCACAGAAATAAAATATAAGTTTCATGAAGAGCCACTTATCTAAGGAGCTTTATTTTAGTAATAAACAAAACACCCTTTTTTGTGATGAATGCTGTATTTACGAAGGAAAGTATTTAAGAAAAACGAAGGATAAGATTGACTTCATGACACAGAGAGATTTGGAGGTATGAAGGAAGTAGAAACTCACAAAAGTCTCATAAAGGATGTCTCAAAGGTGTCTTTGAAAGCTTTTCTCTATTTAATGGAAAGCAAATACTAAACCAGATTCATGACAGAAGGTCAGCTCTAGTATGCAATACTCAACTCAGTGCAGGTTACAAGTAAATCAATCTGCTCCCTCAGTTCCAGGAATTCTCTTGAAAAATAAAGAGGCTCTATTGCTTAAAGGAGCATTGTGTTATTAATTGAGCTCCTCAGTGTGTTGAGAATTGCGTAGTACAGCTCTAGCATAGCATCCCTAAAAAGCTTCCTCTAAACAGGGCTTTGTTGAGCTTTGCATTTATTTTCTAAGGAAGTACTAGATGGGGATTGCAGAAAAGACATTCTTCGTTTTAACCCTGGGTCACAGAAGAGTCTGCTAATGCAGACTCCTGTGTGATGGAAGTCCAAGGGGAGCTTTGAGGAACCAGTGGGTAAGTGATGGTTTAGATGCTCAGCAGCCCGTGGCCCAGGGAGTGCCTGAGCACCACAGAGCTGGCGCTAAACTGCTGCAGTGCTCGGCATCCCCATAGGAACAGAGTTAAGCAGCAGATTAGCTCCAGCCTCGCGCGGTTACAGAGCACCACAGGACTGGCTCCTGAAGATAAGCTCAGCAGTTGTGAAGCTTCCCTCATAGCAAATCCAGGAGACGTCACCAATGGGATGATGATAAAGGTGTAATGTTCATGAATATCAACAAAAGCCTGATCTTTGTTTTCTTGCCAATTGTCTGACACAGGACAGAGTTGTGAAAAGCTAAGAGAACTACTCAGGAAATTGGAATTTCACTCATGGACACTTTTGTGAGGAAACAGAAAAATCTTTTAAGTTTTCCCTGGTGGATACTTCACACCATTAAATGTACAACAAATTACTTCCTCACATCCCTTGACTGCCTTCCAGCTTAACTGTGTTAAAACAGTAGAGTGCTAAAATTGTTCTTTGGAGATGAAGTAGCATGGTCATGCTTTGAAGTGAATAAACATGTAATAGCAAAAGTGCTGCTTACCAACATGAAACAAATTACATTTAAAAGGTAAGATGTTATATCTTCTTTTCTAGTTTTTAAATTTAAATTTCCCAAGGGATAACAAAAAAGGAAAACATAGAGAAGTTGTCTATTTTTCTATAATGTCCACTTCAAAACCTGAAATTACATTTCAGTGAAGTCTTCTTTCCCAAAGTAATATTAACTAGAAATTAGATTTTTTTTTTGTACAAAAGTATAATTTTGAAAGAAGAAAAAATTGTTGCTTCTTTTGTTTTGACTGGATGGACACTATATGTAGTTAAGGGTATTGCTAATATCGACTGACTATAAAAACCAACTAAAAGAGAGAAAGCAGAGAGGAGAAACCTTTTGAAGCCATGGACCAGGAGTGTGCTTTACTTAAATTATAATGAGCAGAATAGAAGGGTAATGGTCAGATTGTACTACATGGAAAATCTAGCTTTGATCTGTAATCTACAGTCTTATGTTCTTTTACAGCCTTGTCTTGATCTACAGAAGGACCAGAGTATACTGGATTTATGACAGCAGTTCCTCAGTACTTTTCTAGTTCTTTAAAGACTAAGAAGAAACTACTAGTATTCGTGAAGGACACAATTTCATAGTCAATCTCCTCTCTGGACTCATGCATCAATGACAAATCTTGGCAGAAATGCAGCACTGCAAGTTCCCATTCAGAAAAAGTAGAACATTATTAAGGAAAAAAAATTCAGAAAAATTTTTGTCTGGTTAGTCAAAACTTGTCAATGTAATTGGTAAATTAAAAAGCCACAAAAATGTGGCAGAATTTAAAATAGAACAAAATGCTATTAATTTAGAGATATTTGAAAATGTTAGTGAGGTATGATAAATCTTGTTATTTTTCTCTATTTCATGGCTTACACTCAGAAGAGTATTTTCCTGAACTCTTTTCAGACCAATACATCCAAAAGTTCAGTTGAATGATAAATTTTAATTTCCATCTGGTCACTGGTGCCTCACAAGAAATAACTCTATGCTGCTGGCGTATTTTAGAAGAATGTTTGCCGAAAGCAAGGATGAAATTGTGTGTTTGAACAGTTCCCTGAGTATACCTGTGGGATGCAGGTTGCACTGGAATCACATTGATAACACACGCGTAGGAGAGGAGACTACACTGCTGCTGCTCACACTCATTCTCTCTGCCTCACAAGCATGCAGATCATTTCTAAACATAGAAATTTCATCTTCAGAAGCTCTGAAAAACTTCAGTTACCTACATAAGTTCTTTAGGCAACATTTAGAAAAACAGAGGAATTTTGTCATTTTTATAACCCAGCTGACTCCCCAAAACAGGTTCTACACTACCTGGTGGCCTTCTTTCCTTCTGATCACTGGCATTTCTTTCAGCAGACAATGACAGGAGAGTACCTGAAAAGACTCTAGTCCCAGACCTGAAACAGTGCTCTGAGAGGGAACAGCAGTGGATGCCAGATGCTTAAGGAAGTTATATAACAAGACAAATTCAAATGCTCTAAGTATCTGATAATTACTGGTTTAAGGATTTTTTAAATCAAGTGTGACTTCAGATAGTTGTATTTAACAGCCCCTAAGGGATTTTTTAGTCCTCCTGTAAATTTGTCTGAATCCATTTCTACCTTTGTTCTTCATAATATCCTGTGGCAATGAGTTCTACATTTTAATTTCGATCATATTTAAAAAGTTCTTCACTTGTTTTAAACCTGCCCTTTGAAAAATATCACTTGACAACTTCTTGCTCTATTTGAGAGCTAATGAATGATCATCACTCCTGATTTTATAAACTTTTACCATATCACATCTTTTCCAAATTGGAAGTCTTACTCTGTTTAATCTCCCTTAAAAACAGAGCTGTTCTGCACTGTTGTTCATCCTTGTCACATTTGTTCCTGCTTTTCTATTTCTGCCTAGCACTTTTCAGATGAGACTATTAGAATGCACTAAAAAATATGAATGTCGTAGTGATTTATACACTGCCCTAATGATGTTTTCTGTTTCATTCTACCTTCCTTCCCTAACAACTTCTAGTATCACATTTTGCCTTTTTGAACTGGCATTACGGTCTCTTCAAAGAACCATCATAGCAATTTTGTGAGTCCTTCGATCGTAACAAATTTTGCAATCATATTTGTATCTGCATAGATATGATTACTTTTCCCATTGAGCAGTATTTTGTATTTCATTGACCATTTTATTGTCAGTCAATTACCAAGTGATGCTATCAGTCCCAGAATTCCTATGCTTCTCTTCACAGGCAGGCTCCACAGACTCTTTTACAAGGCAGGGAGGATTATTCCTTAATTCCCTAATCCTGAAGATGCAATATCAATTATATGTAAGGGAGAAACAGGCTAAAATGTGATATCCTAAGATTGCCTATAAAGCAGTATCAGTTGTAGGCATGGGCAAACACACAGCGGGCAATGGTAATAAACTGTTCAGATACTTTTGCTGCTTTTACCCACTTTTTTTCTCCCCTTTTCCAGCAAGTTCCAACAGGAAGCACAGTTCAGTTTCTTTCCTTCATCCTTAGAACAAAAAATATCTGTTTTGTCTACTGTGACAAGGAACCATGGATGTAAAATAGGTACATGTAGCTACTAGTTTACCATCAGTGACTGGAGCAACCTCTGTTTTTCCAAAGTCAGTCACAATAAATCCTCTGAGAATGCAGCCTTGATCTTTCAAGGAAGAGAGGAGGCAACTCAATATTAGCTTGCTAGTTTACCATACCTCATACATCAATATTTTTTATTCCCTTCACACCACTCCTTGCAAAACATTTAAGAGGTGTACAAGGTCAGAAACAGAGACCTAGCTGTAATCTACAGTTAGAGTGCAGTCTGAATCCCTATAGCTGGTGTAAAGAATTTGTGAGAAGTAGTTCGGGAAGTACCACAAACAACAAGAGTATCCTAAGGGTGAACTAGCCCAGCAGATGACCTCATTGTTTTCTATGCCAAATTTGTATTTCCATAGTTTTAATAACTGGTTGACAGTCGATCTCAGAAGCCTACTCAGTATCTGAAAGTCTAATCTGTTTGAACCATGATCATATGCTGATTAATGCTGAGGGAAATTTCAAAATGTGTTTATCTATATACTTCTCTGTGGTGAAATACAATGCTAATATATATAGCATCTCATGAAAGCTTTGATTTTTCCCTCTGCATATATATATATATATATATACACATATATATGTATAACAACAAATACTAATCCCCCTTATCCCAATTTTGTGCCCCTAATTATTTGAACAAATGCATGTGACTTCTGTGTTATCACAGGACTCCTTTGGTGTTGGATGGAAAGATTTTTTGACTTAGAGTTTATAGCTTAGATGGCATTTGTTTTACTTCTCCCTGTGGAGTTATAAGTCTGTGGAAATAGAAGTAATACTAAACAGTTCTGAAGGAAATCAAGCAGAAAACACTCACTTAAAATGAAAAGACCAGAGAAATTTGTGTAAATTGGAAAATAAACAAAAAGGAAGGGGGAAAGAAACACATATGCGAATTAGTTTTTAAAACAACAGTAAGTCAATAGGTTCCCTTTATGATTATCAAATAAAAAGTGGCCTGACTTCTGTACTTTTTCAGATAAAGAAGTTTTAGTCTGAACAAGGTCCTCCCTGAAGAAGCTGTCTTGGTTTGAAACCAAGTGCCACCTCACCCACAAAGCATTTGCAAAGAAACCGATTTCTCCAAAGTATGGCCAGTTGTATTGCACATTAGTGAAAAAAGAAAAAATATATATATAAATTCAGTACTGTAGAAAATAATGGTCAAGAGATAACAACAATCCATATCTCTTCCCCTAAACGGTGTCAATTCAGGTTAGAATTGACCATAGTGACATAGTGAAATAGGTTTCTTCACTAACTCTGTGTGTATATTTGTAATATATTACAGGAGATGAATCCTGTGAAATTTAATTATGAAAGCACTTCTACAGTATTTGAAATGGAAAGCCAACATTTTGCAGCTAGCAGTGATACCTTATTTTATAAGTTATTTGTAAATTTCATTTTTACTTATTTTCAGTGCTAATTTCTTCCATCAAATGCTGTATTAATTATCCAGAAAAATAGTGTATTCATCTCCATTGACAATACCTGAGGCCTAGAGTTATTAGTAGCCTAATTAGGGCTGCTACTTTTGCCCTCTAGCCATATCTAGTTTAAAAAAAAAAGGTTTTAAAAAACAAGCATATCTTTCTCTTCTATGAGTCTGCACAACGTTTCTTGGATTATAATGACACAAAGACCTGATTTTGGAATGAACGTGATGAGGGATGGATGTTTGATGGATCCAGTAGAGTGACAAAGAGGACTCCAAAGGTAGATAAACTGCTGCAAGGTGGATAATAGTCCTTCTCTTCTGATAGGAGATATTCTTTGGGAGGATGCAAGCCCTTGATGCTCGTTACATTCTGGGCTAGAACCATCCTTCCCACAGCCACTCTAAACCTGCACCACCTCTGTGTGGCCACAGTCTGTGAGCAGAAACCTCCAGTTAGAGGTCTGGGACACATGGCTGTGCCGAGGATGGAAAGGAAGTATGTCAGGGAGGCAGAAGGAGCTCCTCAAAACACTAATAAACATACAAAAATGCAGATTATTTTGATGTTTTAAAGGGAGCAAACTGGAAATTCTCTATTCAAAAGTGTAGCGAAGTGATGGAAATTAATTCAAGAAGCTTTACTATGACAAAACATCTCTGTGTGGTTTCAGGCTCACTTCACAAAATATATACGGTTTTGATATCTTTGCACTAGAAATGTTGCTCTTTAACTTTAGCTAGCATGAATCAACAGAGTCTTCATCACAGTCACACTGATTTACATGAGCTGCAGACATGACCCATTGTATTTAATTTTAGGCATCTTATTAGAAGGATATTCACATATTGAAGGAAGATCTGAAGAAAGCTGCAAAAAATGATTAGACTTCTGGAGTGATTGATGTATGAGGATTGATTGCAAGTGCTAAATATGCGTAGTTTGTCTAAGAAATGACTAAAGGGGGACATGGAAACAATCTATAAATACTTGAAGAGTCTAAATGTCAAGGAGGGAAAGGCATTTTCAGGATACAGAAGAGATGCAGCAGGACAAAATTAGCAAAAAAAAACAGAGAATGAATTTCAAAAGAGCCCCCAAAGGAAGACCTTAGAGAGTGGAAAGGTGCTGTCTTTCCAAAGGGGAAAAAATATATAGTTACAGTTACAAATGCATGTGTGATTCCAGATCATTCCAAAGGGTCTTGAAACAGAAATTTTAAGGCCAGTTTTCTGCAAGTGATCAGACCACAATCTCTATTCACATTGAAGTGTGGACTAATTATTTTTAGGGTCAAGACGACTATGATTCTACAAGAAAGCCCAAAATTTGAAAAAAAAATGCGACTAAGTCCACTGTAACTGCAACTGATTTAAATTTAGAATACCACTTTCAGCCAAGCAGTACCACATCCAATTTGATGAAAATAAGGAGAGACAGAAGATCTGTATTTTCCCTGGGTTTATTGTGTCTGGAGCCAATAGTATGATTTAGGGAACAACAAAGGAAAAGATTGCTTCTGGACATGCCTTCCACATTTTTCTGTTCAACAAAAAATATTTTCAGAAATTAGTGGTGACTTTTGAAGGTCTCTGTATATAGCACTGATATGATCATTACAGTTATAGATTTGTGTCTGACTATTAATTTCATTAAGACCTAATTTCACGATTCCAAGAAGTGACAAAAATCAAATACCTGCAATATGCCGACAACAAGAAAGGAGATTCAGAGAAGTGGGCCTGAAACTCATAGAACAAATTACTGTTCATCAAGAAAGACTGTTATGTTCCCAATTCCAAATGTGAGCATGATGATGAGAAGACATGTTTTGGGATTAGAAGGAGATGACAAAAGAACGGGACATAGGGAAGAACAGCTCCAAATTCAAAACAGGAATTCTTGAGACATTATTTGTCTAAAGTCGTAAATTATGTCCAAAAGTAAAAAAAAAATATAGATAGAATACATAAATAAAATGCATGTGGTTTTCTGATTGTATTTCATTATATCATAGATTTTACAGATACTAAAACAAAAAAAAATCCCAATATCACTCTTTTTTTATGTCTGGTGTAACACAGATTTGAAAAAATTCATCCATCAATTTT
This sequence comes from Haemorhous mexicanus, assembly GCF_027477595.1. Lineage (NCBI taxonomy): Eukaryota > Metazoa > Chordata > Aves > Passeriformes > Fringillidae > Haemorhous > Haemorhous mexicanus. Next base: position 46,069,818 of record NC_082342.1, read on the forward strand.
TGTCAAGTTGAACTAAAAAGTATATTTTAGGAAGATTTCCAGCCTAGATTTAAAGGCTCTGAATGATGGAGAATTAATATCATCCTTTTGTAATTCACTTTAGTGTATGGCACTCCTCTACTAAAATAAATGTGTTTTATTTCAACCTTACGAGTCACTGATTTAATTTTCTAGCTACTGGCACCCTCTCTGAATAATTCCTACCATATTTATTTGTCAGAAATCCATTTATGAGCCCAACAAATGCTATTTTCATCTTTGGTTGGAGTTTACCCATAATTTTTCCTTGACATCACATTTCAGAGGCTTAGTAAATGTATCTTTAAAGAAATAGTTTTCTTATATGCATAATTTAATACCTTGATATAGATTTGCAGCTATTCACTGAGATAAAATGTATATCTATAATGACCTAAGAGATCACAATGGTATATAAAAGATTTTGCAGAAGCTTAACAGACTGAATTGTTCTGGCAGGAAAAACCTCAGCTCACTACCACTCATCATTGCAAATTACATCTAGGTAAACATCAACATCTGCTTCCTGTGCAAACAGAGTCTGTCATCACAGGAGCCATTATATTATTATAAGTAGATGAGATGGTTTAATATTCATTACAGATATACAAGGTACAAGAAACTGCTTCATACACGTGCTAATGAGCAGTAAATGGATGAAATGAATTGTACCAGTCTCCACAGGTAACTACAGCTTTGAAACTTTACCTCATTTAATGAGAAGAATTCCAGTAACATCAAAGGCAGATTCAGCAGTAATAGGTGTGCTTAGTGACAATATGTTGTAAAAAATTCAAAATGACTAGCCCATAAGGAAAAACTAGTGGGTGTGCTCTAGACTACCAACAATACCCAGGTTACTACTTTTTTTCCATTTGGTAATAGTTTGTGTAGCACTTTTTTGAAAAAATTACAATTGAGCTATAAATACTAACACAATGAGATGGTTAAAGCCAAAATCCTATCTTGTCAAATTCCTGGGCACTTTTGCTGGATTTTTAGACTTGGGACATGGGAAAGAATAGTGGCATTACTGTTCTGCCAAGTCTACAGTTTTCCTGCATGTATAAATTCATCAAGGAAGAGGCAGAACAGATAGTAAGCAGGGCTTTTTTGTCACTTCTTACCCATAGTACTAACTGACAGAGCTACATCATGCAAATTAAGAAATAAAATCATAAAAATATAACAATTCCTTTAATTCCTAACTTGTGGAATTCACTGAATTTTGCTGTTCTCATTTAGATTTGGCTTAGTTTCTTCCTATCCAGAGGAGTCTAGTTCTAAACTAAAGCCTTAGCTTGGATCAAGTGCTGCTTTTCCAATGGAAGTAAACTGTGACTGTCAAAATATTTTCTGCTTCCTATTCAAGTGACATTATAAGGGTACCCATGTGGTGTAACAGCAGAAGTCTGCATTTCATTTGCTTGCTTTATACAGAAGGACTTTTGCTAAGGATAAACATAAAATGGACCTATAAAGGAGATAAGATTTGTAGTGTTCTGGTTCATATTCTTGTGAGCTTCTAAAATCCACGTCTGAAGGGGAGTCTGTAAAAATCATATTGTAGTATTAGAGCAATATCAGTCAAGAACAAACCTAAACAGAAATTTTGTCCCATCATGTCAAAAGTTAACATAAAGACTTTTAGAATATATAAGAAAATATGAGTGGCTATGCCCAGTCAAATCAGAGTTTCACCTAGTCCAGGAGCCTCTGTGATGTGGGCAAAAAAACCCCTAGATAAATAAAATAAGCATGAGGCAACCACAAGTGATAGTTCTCAGATAAACTCCCAGTCTGTGAATTAGGTCATTGGAGACTCAGAAATACTTTTTCTAATAGGTTTTAATGGGATTTTATTTTCTGAATTTCTTTTATTGCTGTTTGAACTCATCAATGCCTCTGGCATTGCACGTACCATGTGGCAGTAGGTTGGATGAGTTAATTATGAGTATTGAACAAAATTAACTTATTTTGTTTGTTTGAAGCCTGTAACCCCATAATTTAATTTCGTGTCTGTTAGTTCCTGTGCTGTGAAAAAAAGTGAATAGTTGTTTCCTATTCTCCTTTACAGTGTCAATCATGATACTGCTTCTCCGGATTTTCCAAAACTGTAAGTACCTGAAGAGTCTGTCTGAAGACACGATAACTACTGGCTGACTTTCTCTGAAAGGGAAGCATGTACAAATCCTGAGCAAGCTCTTGTATTTAAACACCAATTAACTATGCTCACTATTTCTACCACTACCCCTTTCTCCAACCATAGACTCATAGAACTGCTGAAGGCTATAATGTACTAATAAAAGGAGTTCTTTTTTTTATCTTGCAATCTACTTTTTTTGAGCAAGGTCTTGTAAAAATTGTATCTTAAATAATTTCCAATAATTGTGACTCTATAAACAGCATCTGCATTTTCTTTAATATGCAATTTATTTCATTTTCTGCTCAGAATTGCATTAAATACATTCTACACATCACGCTCGTGTTTAGCAACCAACTTAAGATACTAAAATTGTATAGAATTCCTACCCCCTCACTCTTATCTGCCACTCTCCACTATTGTAACAAGGCCGTTGATTCATTATCCATACCATCAACAGTGGCCAGTTAAGTGACACTTCTAAGAGTTGTATCAACCTGTATGAAACAAAATACTCTCATTTCAGTTCTGACCTTTACTATGTTTAGCAGAAATCTATTCTCCAAGTCTGAAGGAAATAGTATAATAGTCTTATTTCATCAGGAGTATTTCTCATTCATAGAATATTAGAAAATGGTCTCCTACATTTCAACCTAGCAAAAAGACAATACATAATGTGAGGGTTAGGGAGATTCAGAAACGTTTGCAATTTCAATTTCTATAGTAAACATAGCATAGACCATTTATAGAATTATTTTTAAAACATTAATTCTGTGAGCTATATTATAATGTTAACTTTGCAGAAAGGGATTGCAGTTATATTAGGTAGAAATGAGAATATGTGATGATCTGAAATCAGAGAAGGCTTTAGCATTTATTTTTCTTTCTGTTTAGTATTTTAAAATGCTAGAAAGACCCCCAGTCACCTCAAAAAAAAATAATAATTTTGTAAAAACTTCATTTAGACCTAAAAAACAGTAGCATGATTCAAAGTTATGCATTCCTAAACTCAAAGAATCTAAACCAGTCATTTGTTCTGCAGCAACTGAGCATGCATTCTCACACATGCACACATGCACAGATAAATACATTCTAGCTGTTTGGACAAAAAACTCACCCAAAAGATATTCAGATGTTTCAGTCAAGTGTTGGTACAGCCAATTCCAAAGCCAGAGACCCTTCTTCAAGGAGACTAAGTGCTTCTTTTTGCAATAGGCCAACTTTCGCCCAGGTTGGTGGTTTCCCCACTGATCCAAAGCAAGGTTATGCCTTGGAGTGAGAATGAGTCAAGTCTTTATCGCTGAGAAAGCTCAAAGCTCAAAAGATCAGGCTCTGGTTATATCATGGCCAGATTCTAATGCTCAGTGGGGCAAAACCTACAATACGCATGGATTTCGCTCTGGAGTTGACACAAATTCAACACAGAATATGAATGTTGTCCCAGGGTGTATAGCAACCCTAGGGGGGGAAAGCTGTGAATTTTCTACATGTACAGAATTTAATGACTTTGAAATCTTGTAAAATGCTGAGGTTTTAGCTATTTTTATTGGAGGGTAAGGGGGCTGCAGCATTACAGCCTCTGGTTTTTGTGATTGAGAAATTCTGTAAGAATAGGTAGCACTTAGAAGGAGTAAAATGTCTATGTGCCATGAAAAGCCTTTATTCTCAAAATGGGACAAAATGGGAGCTAATTTTCTGTGGAAGCAACCATTCAGAATCTCTATCCATATAATGAAAAATAATGTTTTGATACTCCAAAAGCAGGTTCTGGTCAGTCATTCCTGTTAAAAATTAGAAATACCCAGTTTGTTACCATAAAGATTTAAGCAGAGGATAAAGATGTCTGCTGATTCTTTCCAAGCTATTTAGTAGAGCTAATTAATATTTAATAAAAAAACCCAAACCATTCCAAATTTATAATGCACAACTTGTTAAGTACATGTGCAAATTTCAGAATAAACTGTTTACAAATAATATTAAACTATCAACAAATTCAAGTGTCTTATTTTCAGCTGAACATAAAAATTCCTCTTTTTAATTGAAATTGACTTGGCAGCAGTCTGATCGCAAATTTCTGTAACATACTTTGATATGCTATTTTTAAATAGATGATTAAAGAACATAAGGAAGATAGAAAACAGAAGAACACTATGCATTAAAAAAGAAATTGATACATAATTGCCTCTATCCTGTGTGCATATAGGCAAAACAATTGCACATGTCCTCTTAAACACATTCATTACCATATGCTTGTTTCACTTGGCTACCATGAGACTACTTGATGGGATTGAGACCAGGCACATGTTTAAGTGCTTTGCTGAATCAAAGCCTAGAAAAGTGAACAGGAAAAGAGTCACAACAAATTTTAATTAAAAGACATATCCAATATTTTTTAAATCATTTGGCATGCCCTTCTATCTGTGTGGCTAAAAGAAGACAAACTTTAATAACAAACCAACACTTTTATAATTTGGTCCTAATTCTGCTAACCTCATACAGACCAAACTTTCAAAATAAAGATGGAATAGTTCTGTGTATATGAATAAGCTTAAGTTTCTCTCTGTGTTTTCCAAGAAACGAACTGATTTGTGTTTATGGTATATTGCATGAATGACTCACTCAGGCAGCATCTGTGCTAAGTACTGAGTGGGACAACATTTTATATCAAGAAGGATGACACAATTTGCTCTTTTTTGTTTGCAAATTTTGACCAGATTTCTGGTCTCCACCCACGATGAATATTTTTCTCGGACTTAGGATCAGCTTTGACCTAGCTCTCACCGAGGCAGAAGTTAATGAGTGTCTCCCAAGATAAAAGGAAGAAGGTGACTAAAGGTGAGGATTCTTATCAAGTCTAGTGTGTGTTTGTGTCAGTGAAAAAACTTCATCTCTAATAATTTGACTTTCTTCTCTGAAGAAGCTGCTTGTAAAAGCACAGCCAATAACAGAGACGACAGAAATCTGCGTTCTCATGAATACACATGGAAACAATCGCTAACTTTTTCTTTCTTTAGATCTGTCAGCGTTTTGTTGCACATCAGACAGTGGGCACCGTCAAAATAAAAACGAAAGTACTCTGTAGAAGTGATATTCTTGTACAAAACCATCATGGTAAGAATAGTAAGCTCAGCTGGCTTTCATTAGTGAACAGAAATCTTGACCAAAAATCAGGGTTTTTCCAATAATTCTTAATTCAATAATTCAAATAAGTATTTCCAACAGCCCAGTTCTGTCATGGCAAAGAGCAAGCTCCATTTCAAAAGTCAGTTTTTTACATGGAAAAGATTGCTGGAACAGCTGGTCTAGCCAGGTTTCCAGAAAATATAGATTCTTAAAATGCCTTTGTTCATAAATATTTTTTCAAAGTATTTTCCAGTAGTAATATGCAAAATTAAAATACGAACTTAGGTGGAATTCAGTGCAAGATTTAACAACAAACTCTGTTGCAAATGTTGGACACTAAAGGCATACAGAAAATACTAATTTTCCCCAAGTTTGCTGGTTACACCTTCCCAAGCTGAGTTTAGTTTGGAATGGAGCTGGACATTTGTTGTGCCTAGCTGGTATCTCCTTATTCCAGTATGCTTTTAATGAATGCTGAAGTCCATCTCTTGTCTGTTGAGCAAGAAAATACTGAAAACTTTTACTTCAAAATACTGTTCTAAGTGCCATGATCGGCCTTATACTACTAAATGTAAGAAGGAAATGCGGGAAAAGTACTTCACAATGGCCATTGTAAACAATTTTCCTATTAATTTAGTTTGGTAAGCCAAAAAAGGAACTTGAAATTTTTCTGTATTGTCAGGTATAAACTCAAAATACCAAAGCAAACAAATGTTTGGGGGCACTGTAGAGAGTTCTCTGACAAATTTTCATCACACAGGCTGAAATGAGATAAATTAAGCTGTTACCATGACAAAACCCAGGAGGTTTGGAAAGTCTGTGGGAGACAACTAGAAATACAGAAGATGTATGAACAAATAAGTCTTTTAAATACTGGTATAACACGTTGGAGACTGACTATATGACCAGGAATTTAATCATATATGCATTTCTTGCTTGGGTCCTTCCAGTAGTACAGCGGCAGTATTTCCCTGTCTAGTCATAACTCACATAAAAATCAATTTGACAAATCTGAAGGGCTTTTCTTTCTTTATGTTCGTAAGAATAATTTATAATATTAACCACTAACTGGTAGTTCATAAGCACAGAAACTGAAAGATATTCAAATACCTGTCGAGTGTAGTATAAAAGCTCCTACCAGTTGTCAGTACTTGTCTTCTTTCTCCCTTTTTACTTTCTTAATGTGTCTAAAATATTTACTAAGGCTGTTTACATGGTTTGATCTTCTAGTATTTAAATATGAATCAACACCTCACTTCATGTCTTAAATTTGTAAATTACATTTAAAAATGGCACAATACCTTGTGTAAACTAGTAAACAAGCCTCTACATGTGATTTTAAGAGAGTAATTTCAGGGTAGCATAGAGCTTCAATGATAAATTGACACATCATATACAGGACTCAGAAAAGCAAATCCTGGCTTTGGATTCCATATATTTTAGTGAACAGGACAGTGTTGTGTCTGCTTCAGAGTCAACATGGTGTATGTGGGCATTACTAGTATACAATTCATTAGTATGTAATACTGGCATGAAAAAGCATGCAAATTGGATAACCAATATTCAAGTGAGAAACATTTGAAGTTGTGAATTGCTCTGAATGCAAATCACAGAATCAAGGAATCATAGAATAAATTAGTTTGGAAAATACCTTTTAGATCACTAAGACCAACTGTTAACCAATCACTGTCAAGCCCACAACTAAACCATGTCCCTGAGGACCACATCTACATACATTTTAAGTACATGTATTTAAATCTACATGTGTTTTATCTACATGTATTTATCTACCTGTATTTAAATCCACATGTATTTTAAGTAGCTCCAGGAAGGGAGATGCCACCATTTCCCTGGACAGCCTGTTTCAATGTGTGGCAACCGTTTGGGGAAGAAATATTTCCTAACATTCAATCTATTTTACTAACATTCAATTCAATCTCATAGCACGAAAAGAAGCATGGCCAGCAGCAGTTCAAGGAAGGTGATTCTGCCTCTCTATTCTGCTTTCATGAGCCTCCACCTTGAGTACTGGATCCAGTTCTGAGGTCCCCAACATGGGAAGGACACTTACCTGTTGGAGCAAATCCAAAGAAGGGCCACTAAGTTGATGAGAGGTGTGAAACACCTCTCCTATGAGGAAAGGCTGAGAGGACTGGAATTGCTCAGCCTGGAAAAGAGAAGGCTTCAGGGTGACTTAACTGTGGCCTTCATTGAGAGGCCAAAATCCAAACACAGGATTGGAGCTGTGGCCTCGGCAGTGCTGAGCACAGGGGGACGGTCACTGCCCTGCTCCTGCTGGCCACACCCTGGCTGATCCAGGCCAGGATGCCATCGCCCTTCTGGGCCATCTGGGCACACTCTGGATCATGTTCGGCTGCTGCTGACCAGCACCCCCAGGTCCTTTTCCACCAAGCAGGTTTTCAGCCAATCTGCCCCCAGCCTGTGGCCCTGCCTGGGGTTGTTGTGACCCCAGGGCAGCACCTGGCACTTGGCCTTGTTGATCCTCTTACAGCTGGCCTTGGTCCATCAATACAGCCTGTCTAGATTCCCCTGCGGAGCCATCCTGCCCCACAGCAGATTGACACTCCTAGTGTTGTCTGAACACTTGCTGGGGATGCATTTGATCCAAGTCATCTCTAAAGGAATTAAACAGATCTGGACCCAAAACTGAGCCCTGGGGAATCCCCCTTGTGTCCCAGCCGGCTGTAACTCCATTCAGCACCACTCTCTGGGCTCGGCAATCCAGCCAGGATTTTTACCCAGCAGATAGTGCACTTGTCCAAGCCATGAGCCTCCAGTTTCTCCAGAACTTAACTCCAGGCAGACAACATCCACTGTCTTTTCATTACTACTAAGCGGGTCAACTTGTCATGAAAAGAGATAAAGTTGCTTAAACAGGATCTTCCTTTTACCAGCCCGTGCTGGCTGGGCCTGATCACCTGGTCATCCTGTGCATACTGTGTGAGGTCACTTGGGATCATCTGCTCCATGGCATTCCTTAGCCCCGAGGTCAGGCTGACAGGCCTGCAGTTCCTTGGATTTGCTCTCCAGCCCCACTAGTAGATGGGCATCACATTTACTAACTTTCAGTTGCCTGGGGCCTCCCTGGTCAGCCAGGACTGCTGATAAATGAGGGAAAGCATCAAGTGAACATTTCTGCCAGTTCTCTCAGTGCCCTTGTGTGGATCCAATGCCATCAAACTACAATGTGCAGCAAAGGAACAAAAAGCATTCGGTTTTGGCATTGAGGAGAAAGGAAAGAATAGGAATTCATTAATGTTGCCCAGGCACTTTCTCCAGCTGCCTGGGAAATGGTGGGAGACATCAGGGCACTATGAAGGCCTCCCATGAATGTTCACCATTCCCCTGGTGTGGGGAATCAACATCGAACAGCTCCAGGATGTTCAAGGGCATGGGGATGGGACATCAGCTTGTGGATCAGCAGGGCTATGGCCAGGCCTGGGCAGGGCTGCCTTGCAGCAGAACCATCACCACAGGCATAGGTTGGACCTGGCCATAGCTTCCCCAAAGTATAGTCAGGAGCTCCTCTTTGGGACACGGACAGGGCCTCCTGGGTGAGGGGGACCTTTCAGGAATGAAGAACCAGGGCTTGCCATATGTCTGTATAACTGGGAAAAGAGAATTTTCCTCAGAACAAGAGAGAAGTGTATATGGATACCTGTCAGCCCCTTCAGGGAGCTGTTACAGCAGGTTGCAATTGTGGGTGGAAATTTGGTAATTAGCATTCGGGTTCCACGTCTCTCACCAGGGAAAGGGCTGACCACTCAGCTGTGTGCGTGGGGGCTGTCAAATCCCACCTCCAGCTGCACAGCAGGCACAATTATCTTGTCCAGTGCCTAGCTGTACATAAAGCTCAGGGACTCAGAAACAGCTTGTGCACATCTGAGCCTGCTGCTCTTCACTTTGGATTTCATTACGCACACCATCACACAATCCCAGGCGGGTCCATTGATCTCCTGTTCACTTGGCTTGCCCATGAACCTTGTGCTGTTACAAACCATGGGGGCCTTGGTAAAATTTCATGTGAAAATTCAGCATCCAGCAGCAAAGTGCTTTCAAAAATTATTTTAAGGGGGTTTTTTTGTTTACTATGGATTCACAGAAAAATCTGGTAATGAATTTTTTTTTTCCAACAGGAAAATGCAGTTTCTGCAAATAATTTTTCTGAGAAAATTGTTTTTCCTGTTAGGGAAAAAAGATATGGTCAGATTACCCAGAATGAGAAAAGATTGGCATATTTTGAAATTAATGGAATGATTTTATTTTGTAGTCTGCATTAACTTCAGTCTGGGCTTTGCTTCTGTAGGACCTCACAGGGGTTATAACTCAAGCACATCCTTTCCCCTCTCTCTCAAACAGAAATAGATCTGTGAATGGATTACGTTTCCCATGACATATCACCACTTTTTCATATTTGAAATTGCAACACATGATGAAAATGAGATCATTATATCTTGAAAACAGATAATATGCAACAAAACTTATCCAGGAATAGTCATATGTCATCAGAATGATATTACAGGGCCTGGGAGGCATATAGTAATCTCAGCTCAAGCTGCTCTAATTTTCAAATATCCAAATATTTTAGTATAATTGCAAACACCATGATTTACCCCTTTTTCTGAATTTTCTGTTTTATGATAATGTAAAAAAAATTTTAAAAAATCCAACAAACTTCTGAAAAAAAAAGTGTTAAACTTGCTTTCCCAATCAGAAAAAAATCCCCAGTGTGGATTAGCAATTTTCACAAGAGAGATATTTCAATATTTAAACACTTTTTTAGAGACAAAAAAAACTAGTTATAAAACTACCCATAAAACTTAACCTGTCAGATTTTTTTTCTGTTTTTTTTTTAGTGACTATTTTGCTCAAGAGACCTGGGGACTACCATACTAAATCTGGAGCAGCTACAGACTAGAAGGAGGTAGATACTTTTCATTTTCATAGACAGAATTACTATGACACACCAAGACAAACACATGATTTTTATATTAGTGTGTGTGTATATATATATATATATATATATATATATATACATATCTTCATATGTACACAAATGTTTATATATCTAAATATCATCCCAGGAAATTCTACCAGAACCAAGTCTATTGTGAATTGAAATTCAAGATGAAATAGTGGTTCTCATTTGGAATTCAGCAGCTCATTTGTGACTGTATTATACAATTTGCAAAAATCATAGAAGTCATCAAGTCTGATTACATGTCCTAAACTGCACTAATACTGAATATTTCTATATACTGTTTCAGGAAATGCAAGCTGATTTCATGTGGCAAAAGACACATTTCTTAATATCTGGAAAATACTTGGCAGTGTGATATGATCCATGTTTTCAAGGACAGATCTTAAACTACACTTTCAAAAGGCAGAGACATAAATCAATGGCAAGATGTTCTTGTAAACTGGATACAACAGGTTTTCTGTCTCTCCCTTCTCTACTAATTTTATATGCTTTTCAAGTACCAAATGGAAACGTTGATGTGAGTAAAGTTTTCTAAAGCATAACTTTCAAGGCAATAGAAAGAATAATAGCACACCTGGCTGACTTTCTATTAACATATTGATGAAACTATAAACCATCAGAAATGTTTCTTCAACACACTTTTATTTAATGCAAATATAGTTGTATTCCTATCAAAATATTCTTTCATAATCCAAATTCATTGGTAACGAGCTAATAAGGAAACACTACATGTTTTCAATTTGTCATTGCAGTTTTAGAAAAAGGGAGTTCTGATCTTTGTGAACACCAGACCTTCCACCTGTATATGTGGGCATATTGTTCATGAAATTGTCTAAAGGTTTGAAATGTTCTCACTGAAGAGAGCAAAGGAAAGTTTCTTAGAGAACACATTTGAACAGAGTCAAAACTATTTTTTTGAAATTATCCTCCCCTCCTTCTGCCCTCCCCTAATCTTGTCTCCATAGTATTACCCAGCATATGGGAAATTTTATGCAGATTATGAGTCTAGCTAATTTTCCTATAGCATCATATTTTTATATAACTTCAGGAAAATCATGAAAATAAAAACCTCCACATTTTGTTTCTGAGAATCACCATGTTAGGGCACTGTTTCTGGTATCACATCAGAAGTTCAATTCAGCAGATAACACTCTATTAAAAATATACAGTAAAAGATCCACCATTTTGCCATAGACATAGTTTTTAAAACTGTCTCACGGTCTTGCAATTGCAAATTATTATCTAGCCCTGTGTTTGGGTATAAATGTAGAAGATAGAGATGAATATTTAAGTATGATCTACTTTCTGTGTTCCCCTACAGAAATTTACAGATCCAAACTTAACAGGTTTTTACATCCTCAAGAATTTTTTATGCCATGTATCTCATCTGGATATGTAAGTGCCTGATTACACTCAAAAGGTAAATATTGAGTCTTTGCAATACCATGTTGCACTGACATAGTACTAGGATAATTCTCTGGTGAATCAGTGAATCCATTACTCTACATAAATTGTCTCCAGAATTACTTGCTCTTACATTACTGCAGGTGTAAAATGGAAATCTAAATAAGGTCATCAAAGCTAGTGAGTTTCTAATCTATGTACAAATCTCTTTGATTTCATGAGTCTGTATCTTCCCATTTCTAATGACCATAATATTACCATATATTCAAAATCTCTATTTTGTGAGTTGGTTTATTGGAGCTCGAGGGGCTTGTTTGGGTATTTGGTTTTGGTTTTTGTTTTTTTGTTGTTTGTTTTTTTTTTGTTTTTCCCTGTGATTTTTTAAACAAAAAGATTCCTGGTATAGTTAAAATTTCTAAATTACATATATAGCTTTTACCTGGGAAAACATGTAGATATCAAAGACCTTGCAACTTATTTTAGCAATCAGGTCCACCAATCCAACAGTAACTGAATCAAACAAAATATGTCTGACCACTTTTAAATATCTCTTTATTGGAATAATTTTCAACTGTGCCATTTTATTTGTGCATATAGATGAGGAATTAAACAATTTCAAAATTTGGTGCATAGTTATTGTTAGGAGTATTATATATTTTACTATTGTAGCTTGCAGACTTTTTTTTTATCCACTGAGATATGAGCACTGCTTCTGTAATTTCAGAAAAAATACTATAAAATACTCATTAGCTATTAGTACTTTCTGCTCCTTTCTTTAATAATTCTTGTTACATGATACAGTCATTTCACTCCAGGTCAGTTGGCTCAGTATCAAATCTTGGAGCAAGTATAAAAGTCAGAAAGCATTACATGAGCTTTTCTCAGGAATATGTGAAGAGATACAGATCAGGGAGGTCCTAATCTCATGCCTGTCTTATGTCCAATGAAAACAGTGAAGAGTTACCAGGTACTGTTTCACTCCAATTCCATTTGGATCTCTGCAGTTTTACACTAGAGTGTTGAACTGAAGACAGAATTATCTAATGTGGGAAACAAACATGACCTGAAGTTCATAGAGGCTGGGTCCTCATTTCTGACAGTGGCTGATACCAGGTGCATTGCAGGGAGCTATAAAAATCCTGTGGCAGTAAGGTAGGTGATAACATGGATACCTGGGTTATCATTGATGATAAGTGATTTGAAAGGATTTTCTGTGTCCATTGGTCTCTGTTTGCAGAGAAGTAATAACAGCTCATACTGCAGATTGGTTTAATGCATCTGGCAATTAATTAGGAGACATTATGTAAGCTTATTTATTTTTTAAGCTCTATAAATTCCATAATATTAAATTTTGTTTCACACACAATGATTATTGTGTGTATCCCATTAATCATCAGGAATGTGCAGATTGCAATACAAAAGCACAATATGAGACACATTGAGCTATATTGCTAAAGGTAGAGCTTCCTGGGCGGGCAGTAGAGGAACCAAAAAGTTCAGAGGGAGATTTGGCTTTGAATAAAGAAATGCAAATCAGGTTTTTGCAGCCATAATCAGAGTTACTTTGTTTTATTCTAAGAGAGTACATTAATTCTGCGTTCATTTAAAATACAAAAGAATGTAGTCCATGAGATCATTCCATGCAAATCATGACTGTAGGTAGCATTTCAGACTGATGAAGGTTTTTCTTGTTAATGACATTTTAATTCTTTAAAAAAGGCACTGAAAGCATCAAAGCAGTAAAAAAAACTCAGGAACTGAAATGTTCTCTGAGGATTTGATCAGAACGGTTTTTCTTTCTCAAAGGCGAATACCAGGTTCATTTTTTAAAAAAAGATAATAGCTGCACTATCTGTAAAAATACTTTATACATACAAATGAATACATGCAACATCTTTGTGAAATGAGAAAATATCGCAGACTTTACGGACTGGTAGGCTTACTAAAATATGAAATGGTAATGATTTGCACAGAATTGTAGAGGTAAATCAGTCTGAGAGAATGTTGAAGCATCTGACTTTAATTCTCATGCTTCAATGAAATGTGCTGCCTTTTCCCTCTCGCTGTTTCTTTTCTCAAATGGCAAATACAAGAGTGTATATATTTGCAGTATGGAGCAGATAACAATGCAATAGGAACTGGAAAATTCCATGAATATCAGCATGTTCATATCTGAATTGCATTCTCTGAATGTTAAGGCATTACTGCCCTTCCAGCTCCTTGTTGATTCTTGTAAACAAATGGAGCTCTGAAATGCTTACCAGTTTCCACAATTACTTTAGCATGTGCCACCTTTTGATTTTCTCTAGTATTTTATCCTAAATTTAGCTCATTATTTTCATCTCATAATAAAACTGCCCATCATGTTCAGAGACCATCTCAGTCATTAATGAAAAGATCCCAGATTACCAATACAAATTTGATTGGGATAGGTAATCAGTTCCTTTTTATTTCTATAACCTCACCTATTCATAGTGCTCATTCCCACCACATTTGGCTTCCATTTTAGTGGTTCATTATGGGAAAACTGTAGCATTTCATTGTCAGAGAGGAATGCCACAAAATTAAAGAGATGTGAAAAATACCTGTCTTGGAAGCACTGTCTGATAAAGTATGAGTTTCCCTGATACAAATATAAAATCCTACAACCTCATTTTTTCTGATTCATCATTTCTGCATAAATACTTTACAGTATTGTAAGTGACATAAAACTTTGTGTGACTTGGCGTTAATATGTACTGAGAATGAGAGGCTATTAAGAAATGTGTTGTGAGCCTAGATCTATTTCTGTAAAACAAACTGTTCAAACAAAAAAAAAAAGCACACGTTAGCAACAAGATGAAGCCTGTATGTTGCTAGCAGTGAAAGCTTCAAAGCATTAAAATGAAATAATCACCACTTTGTACTTACTTTTTTCTTTCAGTGCCTACATGACAAACACCCACGTTTATAAGGAGCTTCTCTATCTATGGTAAAGACAGAGATGGATGATTTTTAAATCCTTTTCAAAATCATGTGTTGGTCTTTTCCTCTAAATTCTAAAATTGCATCAAACAAAAAGATGAATTTAAACAGGTCTATAATGTATTCAAGCATCCATGGAGCTATTAAATTAAAAAGGAGTGAAACAAACACTAACAATATTGAGACATTCCATATGAGAAGCAACTGACACCTTCTCTCATTTTGATCACTGTAAATAAGATTTTTGAATCAGTGAATTTTTTATAGATGTAAGAACTACAAAGAGTAAAAGCAAGAAGCAGCCCATTTGAAGAGGTCTATTCCTGCTTTCTGCAGCAGCATAGCCTCTCTTCATTCTGCAGCAATACATATTAAATAACTTAGGCCTCTTTCACTCAAACATAAAAGTGCACATTGCACATTTCATTGAGCAGCCTTACCTGAGGCACTAGAAACCCGGAGGCCTGGATTCAGAATATAAGAGCATCTCTTAACTACAGATGACCTATGTGCAAACTTTGTAAATGACCATGCATTATCTGCATGATATATATGACCAAACTATTCTGCTAAGGCATATGCATGGAAAGAGTGTCTTTAAAATGTCATATTTTTTGAATTATTTAGCCACCTGGATTCTCTCATTCTAACTCATGACATTGCTCTGCACTGGACAACAGTTAGGACTGCTCAGCCATGGGGTCATTCAGCATCACTGAACCATGAATGTCCTGCAACAGGAAGAAATTATTATCTGCAGATATCCATCAGAACATTGCTTAGGCACTGAATTAAAATGGTCCATGCAAATGCTTTATAGATGTTCCTGAAAAAATAAGGCTGGTTTATCTAAACTGAAGTTATTCATAGGAGCACTGTGGTTTCAGATGGTTTTTGGACAATTTGTTGGCAGCCATACTGTAATATGTTTTCTACATGCCTTTTCAGAACTTTTGAATGTTTTCTTTTTCTTAAAAACAGTTTTTCATCCTGATGAGACCAAAATCACAGTAAATATAAAAAGTTAAAATCAAGGTCAAGGTTTAGATTAAAGCATGTCTCTTTATGGACATCTCTAGTGGATTATTGCATCCAGAGGGACTGTGAGAAAAGAATGACATCCCAAAAAGATTGCGGAACAATAAAAATGCTAGGATTTGACCAATGCCATTAGCAGCAGTTCATTTTCTTCTCTTGTTGTATATTGAAAATGGAGATATTCAAAGCCCTAAACTTTGGCCCTGGTGACCTTGTAAATAAGACATCCATATAGTGCTGGAAATTACACCCCAAGACCCCAAAAGTCTCATTAGCTTTTCATAGTGTGGTTGGTGAGTGTTTAAGCTACATAAGCATAAGTGTCCTGTGACACTGTAGATGCCCTAGGGTATTGTCCAGTCCCAAAATGGGTGTGCTAGGCAGCAGTGGCTGAATATGAGCCACCAGTGTGTCTGTGTAGCCATCTGAGCTTATACCAGCCAGGGTGTGGCCAGCAGGAGCAGGGCAGTGACCGTCCCCCTGTGCTCAGCACTGCTGAGGCCACAGCTCCAATCCTGTGCTCAGTTCTGGGCCCCTCACTGCAAGAGATACATTGAGGGGCTGGAGCGTGTCCAGGGAAGGGCAACGGAGCTGGGGAAGGGTCTGGAGCACAAGTCCTGTGAGCAGCAGCTGAGGGAGCGGGGGGTGTTCAGCCTGGAGACAAGGAGGCTCAGGGGGGACCTCATCACTCTCTGCAACTGCCTGACAGGAGGGTGCAGCCAGGTGGGGGTCAGGCTCTTCTGCTAGGTAACAAATGACAGGGACAAGAAATAATGGCCTCAAGTTACCAAGTTACACCTGGGCAGGCTTAGTTTGGATGTTAGGAAATATTTCTTTATGGAAAGAATTGTTAAGAATTGGAGCAGGCTGTCCTGGAGTGTGGTTGTGTCACCATCCCTTAAGGTATTTAAAAGTATATGGTTTAGTGTGACTTGGCAGTGCGGGGTTAGTGGCTGGACTTCATGGTCTTAGATCTAAATAATTCTTTGACTATATGATGTTGAACATTTTTCTGCTGTGAAGAACTGACTTAAAATCCCATGCTTTAATCTGTAAAAGGGACATTTCCTATTTCTAATTTTATGGCATTTATTATTGGCATATAAAAATTGCCAGTCTGTTTATACCTTCTTGTTACTGGCTGCATTTATCTAAAATCCATATATTTACATATATATATAGTCTGATCCTGCACTATTTTGAATGAACTCTGTCCTTTTGAAGTACTTAGAAACATATAGCTTTCCAGAAAAGAGAAATATTCTGTAATAACACTAAGGATATCTGTCATCTGCCTCAGAGAGCTTGTGACCTCTTTCACAAATGTTGGTTCTAAAGGAAATCACTGTTAATAGCATAAATGGACTACAGATCTATAGAAATAAATGCAGCATCTAGAGGAGAGCATCCCATTGAAAAAGAGAAGAGCATGAGCAAAGACTCTATTTTACACCTGCCTACCAGCTATCTAAGGATCTACAAACCAGTGGACAAAGATGTGCTTTAGAGTCTGCTGATTAACTGTAGAACAAGTGGTGTAAGAAGGATGGAATAGATTCCTTAAAATAAAAGATGTTCTTTCCCCTCAAAAGATAAACTACATTGTGAAGTGCTGAGAATGAACTGAAGACCCTTCAATGCACTCAAATATTTAATAACACATTTTAGCTGCAACACAAAAATATTAGGTTGGATTCGGCTTGCCTTGATGAATTTACAGTTTACTTGCTCTTGCTTGATGATGGTAGAGTTTTACCAATTAGTATCAACTACAAGGCTGATGGAAGAATTCAAACTATTCTTTTTGTAGAAATTAGGAACTCTACAGAACATGTGGATGCCTTCATTTGAGAGCTGCTTTAACTTCATTGTTTTGCAGGGTGATATACTTTTTGCTGGAGATGTTAATAACACAAATTTGTATTAAAAATTTGTACTCCAGTTTTTTTAATTTTTCCTTTTGCAGTTTTTGAGTATTTATTTCCCTCCTTCTGCATAGGAGATGTGATTTGGATTATCAGCAATTTTCTAAATATTGAAAATTTTAATTTAAATTTCATTACAAAAGGAATTGAGTTCAGTGCCAGAGAAGGCAATGAAGCGAATCCAATACAACAGATTTCTGACATTTTACTTTTACCTCAGGGTTTTTAGGCTCTCTCACTACACTGTTCTCGGATCATCTTCTAGCTGCCAAAAAAATCTTCTAAAATATCAATATGAATATGGATATGAAAATAAAATTACCTATTCATAATGTATGCAAGTGGTTTTAGTCACTAATATGGAATATGTCAATTTGTGTACTCAGTCATTGTTCTAAAAAGATGTAAAGAACTGTTTGATAGAAAGGCCACCATCCCTTCTGTTGAGAAGCCTTTGATGGATGAACTAGTAGTAACAATTATTTGAATGATTTAGTGCTTTCCATCATCCATATCTCATTAAGTCACTGTTGTAAAAGCTCTTCTGAGGTAAATAAACATTTCAACAAATGTTGTCACAAGATTAAGCAAATTAACCACACATGTTAAATGCCTTTAGAAATTGCAGGGTTTGCATCAGCCCTTTGTCTTCCTTTGAAGACTGCTCTGGATCTGTGTTTCCTCACTTGCTAGCATGGGAAGGCTCACTGACTATTGGCATCAGTCATAATGTATGAGGACAAGCATATACATAAAGAAAAGTGAGTAGTCATTAAGAAACATTTAATATAATGAGTGCAAAAAAGCCATATGGATTTCACAATTATCAGTATCACAGCCTACAATTATCTGTAAACTATAGCAATAATTTAGGTTTAGGTTAATTTGCATTGTTTACTCACTTTTAGTGAATACAACTGTCAGCAAAGTAGATGATGACTTTGGTTTATTCATGTTACAGCTGTATGTAGAAGTTCAAATGAGAATCAGGAGACCCCCCCCCCACCCCGAGAAGAAGAAAAGTACTGGATACTGCTGCCTGTTCCACAGAAAAAGTCTCAGCCTTAGTCTAAAAGAGGGTTCATGAGTCAATGTGACATGCATGAGAAAGGATAAAGGACACTACACAGTCAGATATGGGTCTTTTTTAATCCTTGCCTTTTAAATCTCACTACTCACACTCTTAAGGTTTAGTGATGTTTTCTAGAATCCTTACCTTAGGAATCCTTGGATTTTATTTATTGCTTTCTAGGCTCCCAGTATAGAAATTACAACTCCTTTGCTCACTTCATAAGGCTTCAAATCACTAAAAGTGATACAAATTTGATGTTTTGGTTTCCAACCATACATACACACAAAGACATGGTAAACTCTTTACCTTCCAGACACTGAACAAATCTGAGACTGGCAGCATATTTACTGGGTGCAACTGCTGTTTCTTTCCTTGAATACCTCTGTGTCTAATGCTTAGAAGTTTGTTGCTTACATGCCAGCCTTCCTTTCTGTATTCATTAATATCTGCTGGTAGAATGTGTTTTATAAGGTTGACTCAAAACATACTAAATGACACTTTTAAAATCCCTTCACTGGGCTGTGTTTCTGGGCTTATCTATGACATTAGAAAGTCCACACCAAAAATTAAACACAAACATTTAAGAGAAAGCAATCATCTAATTTTAAGATGGTCTGCTTTCATAGAAAGGTACTAATTTAGCTTATCAGTAATATGATCTATTCAAACGCTGCTGAGGGAGAAAAAACTGAATATCTCATTATGTAAAAATGGCTAATTATGTTTGTTTTCTTTAAGTACATTCACCAGAGCTGGAGAAATTTTATCAGCATTAGGTCATTTCCCTCACATTCTGACACTGGAGAGAAAAAAGGTATAAAAACCTCACCAAAATGACTTTGTCAAGTGGGAAAAAGGGCAAAAGGACAGCTGAACTTCTGCAACTTTGTTTTCAGCAAGAGAAGTCTGTATTTCAAGTGCTACGTATATTGAGGTGCACGGACTGTGCCTGCCTTGCAAAATTAATAGTGAAAAGTGCTCTGATGATCAGTTTCCCATACAAGATCTGCTTTGCTCCACCAACTTTGACTGAAGTGAGGACCACTGACAGACATGGTTTCCAGACTCTATACTACCAAGAGCATTGCTGACCTTTTAGAAACATACTATGAGGTATTGTGGGTCTCTAGAGCCATAATATCAATAGAGAAGGGGAATCACCATGACAACACAGTCAGCAATAAGGTACCAATTTCTAGATGTGTGACATGAATATTCTGTGAATCCCGAGGGACATTTGAGTTGGAGCTCAGGACTCAAAGCATTTTATTTGCATGAAGCAAATTTTTTTTCTCCCAGGGAACAGCAACATGATACTTTAGGAGGCTATTTTCAAATATGCCTTTGTTGCGTTGGTCTTTACCAAGGCCAACCCTCAGGAATCTCTTACCCAGGAGAGAGGTAAAGAACATGGGAAGGAAGACTTCTGTTTGGCCATGGCATATTGGGTCAGAGACTTAACATCAGCAAGTCCATGGGCTCTGACAAGATACATCCATGAATGCTGAGTGAGTTGGTACATACCATAAATAGGGCACTCACAATCATCTTTGAAAAGATGTGGTGACCAGGAGAGATACCTGAGGACTGGGAGAAAGTAAATATCATGCCAGCCTTCCAAAAGAGCAAGAATATCCCCACAGATAAACTCAGGAGGTGTGAACAGGGTAGGCAGGCAGTGAGGTGGATTGAGAACTGGCTGAACAGCAGATCCCAGAGGCTCACAATCAGTGGCACAGGGTCTACTTGGAGGCCTGCTGCCAGTACTATCCCTCAACATTCAGTACTGTTTAACTGAAATAATTTTGCATCAGGCAGTGGTTTTCATTAGGGCAACCTCTAGTACAATATAAAACAGGCAAAGCATTTGTCTGAACAACAGAAACACAGATAGAATAACTGAAGATGGCATAAGCATCTGTGACATATGGTTCTTTACATCACTTGTAGTCTGCTGGGAAGATTTGCATTTCACTGAACTTCACTCATGTTTATTGCTGAGTTGCACTCAAGACTCACTTCATATTAAAATTAGAAAAAAAAGCCCACAAAACAACTACCTTGTAAGATATAAAACCATTTGATCATAAATCTGGGTCTGAAGCAAGTCAAATGCACGATCCCTAAAAGCACCAGTTTCCCTGTAGTGGCTAAACAGGAAGCTGACTTCAGAAGGTGAGAAATTTGCATCATATGTAGCAAAAAGAGATTAGGTAATTCTCCCCTCCAACAACAGTTTGGTCCATTTTGTTCAAGTTAACCAATACTTCTAACAGATGCATAATGCAATAAATTTAAGTTCAGTAGCACAACCCACAGAAATGAGCATCTGTTCTATGCTAGGTCATACAAGATGAAGTCCACTGAAATGTTTTGTAAAAGAAAATCATCTTCAGAATTAATCATTTAATTATCAATGGCCTGTGAAGAAAACCTACAGATCTGTTGAGGCATTTAGTACAATAGTAAGATACATGAACACTGATCAGCAGTAAAGAAAAATATGCTCAGATGTCATACAAGAACTGTAAAATCCAAACTTGGTACCAATGAAATACTTGACATCGATTTTGCAGACCATACAGGATAATTAAAACTGAGTGATGAGGCATTTTTTATGTGATTAGGCAACCTGATTTAATGGGATTTAAGAGGTAATTGAGTCGAGTCAAATATGAGTTCTTTTGGTACCTTATGCATCACAGGGCAGTAAATCATCATGCCTGAGTGTTGCGGCGTGAAGCAATATCCTGTCCCAGTTCCTCCCTCAGGTGTGCCAACCTCTTCCTTCCCTTCCCCCTTGCCCCCTTTCTGAAGTGATGTCCGCCAAGCTCCACATACCAGCAAGGGCATCGTGTGATTGGCAGAAGTTCAAAAGATGCTTCTCAGACCTGGGGTCATTGGCCTGTCCAGGTGTCATTGCCCCTGAGACCCTCCCCCTCCCACCTGGTTGGTGGCTCACCTATCCTTCCCCTCCCCCCTCCCTGTGGGTTTAAAAGACACAGAGAGCATGAGGTCGGGATTCTGTTGCAGCTGTTACCAAGATTCAGAGCTCTGTGACCCTGGAATAAAACTCTGGATTCAACCCTCTGGCAGAATCCTCTCCCTTTCCTCTTCACTGTCGCCTGAACCTTTTCCATTAGAGGTAAACTGAGTTTCTACCATGCTTGGATTCATTCCGAGTGCCTGACTGCAACTTCCAGCCAGCCAAAGGTGTCTCTGAGGTGAAACACCACAGCTGCCGCCTTTGGTCCAGAGCACTAGGGCTAGACAAGCCCAGGCACGTTGCACCCAGCAATATTGGGATTTTATTCCAATACATGAGGGGTACCTTAACGATGAACTCCATGGGATTTGAGTTAGAGTTCAGCTTTGGGGAAAGACTTTGTTCCAATGTGAACTCAGAACTCTTTTGCGCTCTTCTTGTCCTTGGATGATACAGTGGGGCAAGGCAACCTTCCATTTAGCATAGACCAGCCTAATCCTCTGAGCCTTGCACTGAACCTGTCCTAGAGTTACTTCAACACCTCCAGTGGTGGACTCCGACATAACTGATATTTTTCATGACAGATCTTTTCAGTTTTTATTGCCCTCCTAACTTGCACCAGTATCTTTTCCCAACAATTTGAGTGTTATGAGGGTGTCATATTAGGTGTCAAACAGGACTATCACACAGTTCATTCTATGCATTGACATTTCTCAGAGAGGTGGGGCTTGAAGAATCAGATAGCACCGCAGGTGAATACCACAGATGTTAAATCCCAAATGAATGTAGGGCTCTGAGTCTCCTTTAGACATTAGCCTCCTCCTATACTTTAGTTGCTTCATATTACTTGGTTAGTAATCTCATTGACTCAAAAAGTAATAAAAAGAATTGTACATAGGTACCAATCCCCTAGATTCCACTAGAAAGGAATTAAGATTCCTATGACTGTTCTCATGTCGTATTCTAATGTGGAGATATGTCTGAATCATTGAAACTTGCTTATATACTTGGCTAAGCTGAAATTCTAACATGATTTGGAGACAGAACCAAGATATAATTAAGATAGCAGTATTGTCATATTGTCATTGATTTATATTTATAGATTTCTGAGAATTGGAGGATTTTTAAATAAAATCCTTATAATGAAGTATTGGAAAACTCTTGAGTAAAGTCTTTTCTGGGTTTGATGCAAAATATAAAAATATTTCAATCAAAAAATAATTAATAGGAAAAATAGTTGTCTTTATGTGAATCCATAGAGAATTCAACGGCTAATGGATATTTTGTAGGAGAAAATAGGAAAAAAAAGTGATATGCTTTCCTTCAATGGTGAAAATTCTTAGATTGGGTGCAGAACATCCCAGCTGCACTCTTCAAAGCAAATGGCTGCATCTTGAGGTCTGCATGGAGCCAATGTGCCACAGGTTGAACTCTGTCTCCTGCCTAATCTGACTGATCCATGGCTGTTGGCTCACGCCTCATGTTTTCATACTACTCTGAAATTGCCTGGATTTTGGGATTTGAAAGTTTCACACCAGAAGGTCTGAGATCAGCCTCTAAATGACTCTCCATTTCCTCCCCATAAGGAAGACAGGATATGCATACATATATACACACATGCATTTATATATATTAATATCTACAGATATCTTTATTTTTACCTGTAAATATACATAAAAATCTTCAATATAATGAGGACAATAAGGAAAATTCCCAGGGTATCTCTCCCATAAGACCACACGAAACCAAAGAACCAGCCAATTGCTCACAAATCAGAAAATTTAATTTCCAGGTCAGCTTTAGACAGATGAGGCAGGTGATAGTGAGCTTCCCTTGTCCACAACTGCAGGAAGCCTCCAGCTGCTTGTGGGAAAATGGCACAGTACAGTGTGTGTGCTTCTTCATCCTTATATTGGTGGCATTGATGAAGGTCAGTGCAGTATCTCAGGTGCACAGAATGGTCTCACAGAATGGAAATGCTAATTTATTTAATAACACCACAGATTCAGCCCCTAATACTCACATTTTAGCACACACAAGAACGCATGTAATTATTCTGGCAAGTATCCATGGAGGCTGTACAGGATGGCCTGCAATGACAAGCAGCACCAGTTTTCCAATCTATCCCTCCACTTGCAGGGTTTTTTTTAGGAGGGTATTGGTTGTGGATGAGGGTCAGGGATGTACCAGGAGCCAACGATCCTGCCTCTGTGAGTCATCAGGATGTACTCACCATCTCTGATCCTGCTTGTCCTGAAGAACTGAAGCAGGCATGTGGCAGGCTCCTGTAGGTGTCAGCCATTTGTAGAGTGCTCATCCTCTTGCTATTTACTACACTTGTGTTTATATTTCCTATCAATTGATACTGATAGAAATATTTTTATTGCGATTTTCCTCATCACTAGAAGATTCCTGGACATATGTTTTCTAATATATTGCAGGCACTTTTGTATGGGCTAGTTTAAAAAAAAAAAAAAAAAGAAAAATGTCCAAAAAAAGAGCCAGCTGTATTTTTGATTCGGAAGTTTTCTTCTCAACAGTATTCTAAGCTTCTAGTGCTGTCCTTTAGTATTTCAATGATAATGAATGATCATAAAATATTTCACTTTCCTGCCATAGAATTAGAAATTAGAACTAGATTACAATTTATTTTCTTCTGTGCAGTCATTTAATCTATGAATTCTAATCTGATCCAATCTTTATATTCTGTTTATTTTACAATGAGCCAGGACTGGGCAAAAAGTTATATGTATGTTACATGTAAGACTCCATGTATTTACAGAAGATTGATCATTATTTGTATTAAGAAACCCATTGCTTTTTATGTACCCTACTTCACTACAGGTGGACTTGATTGGTCCTTTACTTAAAACACCATCACTATTGGCTAATTAAGAAACCACCCTTTGGTAAACAAATCTTCATGACATATTCCACATGTTCACCAAACTAGGTGCAGCAAGTTAAGATACGAATTGTTTCTCATTATTTTCTCTGATCTTCTCACAACCTTTCCTGGAACAATGCCTGAGAAAGTTGTCTGTTTCGGTGGCCTGAGAGCTGCTGCTACAGTGTGCTTTTTCAATTTCTTATTCTTTGTTACTCCCTTTACATAATCTCTTTTCAATCAAAGAGAACTCTTCAACCAAACTGGTAAAAGGTGTGAGAGAAAGTGGAAAAGAGACTTGCCACTGACAGAACAGAGAAAGAACTCTGCGAAGCAATGGGAAAAGTATTTCTTTTACTTTTTACATAATTTTTTGAATGCTGTTCTGGGGATTGTCATGCAGCATTTCTGCTTCAGAGTGGCAGCCGCATCTCTCCTGAGAGTAGTGACAGGGTGAGAATTAGTGAGAAGTTTAGTTCCACATATCCTCTTGTCCTAGGGTGACGTTAGGATGCTGGTATCCCATTCGTGTGTGTTATTTATGCTGGATATTATGTTCTGTGCCTTCAAGACTGCCTCTGCAGAGTGAAAGATTTGTTTTGGGCCTCTTATCAGCCACTCCCCATGGCCGGCAGGACATACAGACAGTTCATAGTGCTGGTTTTGCTTTTTGCCCTGCTTTTCGCTTTGTTCTTGCTTCTGCTCTGCTTCTGCTTTGCTTCTGCTTGCTCTTGCTTTTTTCCCTCTTCTCATTAGTTAATTTAGTTAAACAGTCCAAATTCCTCCCTGGACTGTTTCCCCTTTCCTGTTTGGACCTACTGGAACCTGCTCTGGACTGGGACCTGGGAAACACCGAGAGAGAGTTTGCACCCTGTGGCTGCAGCAGCTGCCCCCGTGCCAGAGGGACTGATAACAGAGCGACCAGCCCCAGGAGAGACTTTCTGAATTTGTCATCTTTTTCAGAGCGGTGAAAGAGTGGTGTCATCCAGTATTGTTCATTGTGTGTGGTCTGGGGGTGCTGTGCCTGCTAAATAAACAGGTTCTTTCCACTTCTCTCCGAGGAATTCTTCCCGAACCGGTTGCGGGGAGGGGCAGTGTGGGTTTGCCCCTTTTTGGGGATTCTCTCCCAATTTTGCCCTAAACCAGGACACCTCTTTATGATAAAATCAGGTTGTTTAATATAAAACTCAGCTGTGCAAAAATAAGGCAGGCGTTTTTACAGAGTTCATAGGAAGTTAATAGGAAGACACATTTTCTGCACAATTACATTGAACAGCATTTTTCATACAATGTTAAACACTGAAATGTACAAAAAACCAGACAAGACTTCTTTTCAGTTTTACATTTTTACCAAGAGCAGAAGAAAAAATACTTCATGGCAGGAAGAAAAAAAATCCTATTAAAATATTTTATTATTAGGTAATTAAGATAATCTGAAAAGTTGTTTCAGAACCATTACAACAGTCATGAAAACCTGTCAATACATATAAGAATGTTCGCTTTCAGAGACAGAATAAATTATGAGGCATCCCTTCAAGATTTTCTGTTGGTCTGATTATTATCTTCTGCAGAAGCCCTAACATGACATCCAGTTCCTAATCCTATGGTTCACACAAAACAAAAGAATATTATTTTAACAAGCACTAATAATGATTCCACAATTAAGTGCCTGTCTCAAAAATTTTCTACAATAAGGATTCCGTTGCCCTAAACTGGTATATTTCAAATGCACCACCCCATCCTTCTATAGCAGCATGTGCAATAACCAGATAACATCTCTCTCTGAAATAAAGACTTGAAGGAATTTTAAAAAGCTATATAATAGTTCAACTCGTATTTTTGTATGGAACAAACCTATTCAGCTGGCAACACCAGCAGGTATAAATCTTCAGACAATGAACTAAATTACTCCCTGGAGACCTTGTTCTCTCTTACATTCTGTTTGCAAATGACCTGTCACCCAAACTGCTGATTCTCTGCATTTGTAAGCATTATAGTATCATTTTGCAGCTTCCATATAATAACTTCTTTACAGCAGGATCTCAGCATATTTTGCAGTTTTTAAGTAATTTAGCTTTGCAAAAGTGATTTACTGCGAAGTGGAAAAGCCTTAAGAGTCTTCATTTTTTAAAGGTGAAACCTGAGGTGCAAACAGGCTAACCATAGCCTTTTCATGCAAAAGCTCAACATCTGCACCTTTACAAACAAGAACAATCTAAGCTCAGCAAATTCTATGGTCAAGGCAATGATGAAGGAATGAAGAAGAGAGGCAGTCATCGTTAGATTTGGAGTGTATTAGGTGGGTGTTTTTGGAGCATTCAGTTCCCATGTTACTCTAGATAAATGTTGCTTTTACAGTTAATGCAGTATGTAACAAAAGATGTTCGGAGCGAAACCTGAAATATGTGAAAAAAACTGCTCTTACATGGACTTAGACTTGTTAAGAAACAAAGTAAATACTACTCATGTAATAACTTACATTTTTCTACTTATATCACCAAGATGCTCATTACCAGAGTACTTAGGTGAATGCCTGTTCTTTTCCTATTTGGGTTAAGCCCTGACAAATGGGTTTTGTGCTCTCTGGCTAGCATCTCTTCAGCATTCTAAAGAGAGAAGTTCAGATTTTTGGTTGAGTGATTTGTAGAAGGCTAAATTTTTCATGTGGGTCTCTTCGCAAACAGAAGTACATATTGTCCCATTGAAAACTTTTCAAGTGAAAATTTTCTAGTGACCTCCAGAGCAAAGTAGGATTTCACGCGAAGGGGTTTTGATGATGTTTTACTGAGAATGATAGCCAAAAAAGCAGCAGTGTGAATACACACCAAGAGAGCAGAATGCAATTTCGGGACATACAGTGGGTGATGGAAAGCAGTATCCTTGCTCTTAAGGAAATAAGCAAAACAATTTTATTGGTAGGAGAACAAATGGAGATGAAAGGGATAATGAAAAGCTGGGAAAAAAATAGTATTTTCAAGCAGAGAAGATCTAATACATAATATTCTCATGTTGGAATGAGAAATAGTTAAGTACATCAAGGACTGCAATTAAAAAAGAAAAAAAAAAAAGGATGATAAAATAAGCTGCTCCCATTTTTTTTTTAAGTGCATAGCTGTGTTTTATCCAGAATAATTATGTTAATAATATCATACTTATGTGTTAGTCTTGTAATGAACTGTGAGTGTTTGTGGAAATTGAGCTAATGTAATGATTGCATCTATTATTATCTGGAAATGAAGAATGGGATTAATTTCATTTAGCTTTATAAGAGTTGGGCATCAAGTCTAAGTTCATTATCTGGACTCCCTTTGGAGTCAGTTGTCAGAGAAGCACTTCCCAATGTAAAGTGTCTAATGCAGTCAAGACTAATAGTCTTAGGACTTGCCTGTCCATTGCCATTGATTACAGAAAAAACAGACTATCTTACTATACGCAGAACATTACCATGACTGAAGTTAGGTGATACTAATTTTACTTTAATAATATTTTCTCACATTAAATCTTCTTGAGATTTAGTCTTTGAAGTCTCTAACCACTCTTATGTTTACTTACAAATACTCAGTTCAATGATTTTCAAATATCAACTAAGCATTTACCCAGAAGAAAATTTGAGCAGAGAGTTACCATTTCCTTGCTTCTTTCAAGAATGATAATTTGTAAATGGTTCATTTTGTTCAAGTAGCAATTAGCAAAGCATTTTAACTACCTAAGATTGCCAGAGTAAACCTTTAATTAAACTGGATAAAGAGGTTTTTTCAGCCAAGTGGAGTTTTCCTAGAGAAGAGTAATGGGTACTGCCAGCATTTAGAACAAATGTTGCATTCCTGACTGATGTACCACATGGCAAAACTTTTATGAAATAATGGAATGTCATCTGCATAGCATTTACAGAAAATAGAAATTTCATCAAAAAGCTTTCCTTTTCAACAATACACCTAGATCTTGTCAGTTCCGGTGGTCCTTAAATCTATGTCAGTCCCAGAACACAAGGTCGCATGGGTTCATTGTTCCATGACAAGATTTTCCTTTAACTCTGTAATACTAGTTGCTGCAGCACCCAGAGTGTGAACAGAAACGTCTGTAGAAACAGAGATGATAAATTGTGCTAAATACACCACAACTGTGCTGCAGTCGAGGTTTCCTTTGGCCAGGATGCTGAAGAGTAAACATGATGCACCAAATCCATTTGCAAAGCTTTGGAAATAATTAAATGCTAAGAGTATCCAGCTGCTGGGCTTCCTACATCCATTGGGAAAAGGTTCATAATTTTGTTATAATTTGTATTTCCCCTCTAATCCACTCTGTTTATGCTACCTTTTGTCAAGGCAATTATATATATGCCCATGTTCTTCATCACTTCTGACTTTTTACCTCCACCATCACACTGGGAGAAGCAGTTTGAGTATTTATGTCTTTTGTTGATGTGCAGAACTGAAATGGTCCCAACTGTCAGAAATTTGACATATATGCTGTCAGAGCCTGAAAAGTAGGAGACACAGATTCTTAGCTTCACCTCTGGGCATCCCTCTCCCCCTTTTCATCCCCTGATTTCTTCTTATGGTGAAGGAAAAGTGCAAGTAAAAGGACACCACCTTTAAGAAACAAGGTCACAATATAACATCTTAGGTGGTGAGGAGCAAAACCTATCTGTAATATTTGTCTGATTCTTGGAAACGTGGATGTGAAGCTAGCATCACTTACTTATTTGGGCCCAAGTAAGGTGTAAGGGCCAGCTGTGAGAGTTAGATTTAACATTTTGTCTTCACTGTTGTTAGACATGCCACTCTCCAAGAGACCCCTATTCCAATAGAGGAGCCAGGAGCCAACACATTGCTGTGAGAATAAGATGGTACCTTTAAATAAAGGACATTTTTGTTGTTGTTGTTGTTGCGACCTGTTTCTAAGGAATGTGTGCCAGTGAGAATGTTTTGGCTCTTTGAACACCAGCAAACACAGAGAAAATACTGCCTGTGTGGTCCAATACTTGCTCTGAGAAAAAAGTACAGTAAAAATAATTGACAATTTTTCTTGGATAACATTATCCAACAAAAGTGAAAAAAAAAATCCTCATTTTTTTCCCCAGATTCACTTTCTCCCCAGAATAGCTGACCACTTACCAATGTGTGCCAGAAGGGTTGCTTGACCCTTTATCGCCAGTGCTCAGAAAACAGTTTGGCAAGTTCTTGTGCCATTCTACAGCTTTGTTGGCCCTGCTCTTTCAGGGCACTCTGAGTGCTTTGACACACAGATGATGTGTGCAGGAAAAAGAAATGGTGCAGGGTTCACTGCATTTACTGCCTCTTTAAGGGAAATGGTTACCACAGCAGCAGCCACTTCCTCTCCTCAGCTCAGCATCCAAGAAACCATCACTCTGAGGAGGGTGCTGCATAAAGTACAGCAGCAATGACAAAATTGTGTTTGTGCTCTGCTGGGTGGATCTGGTCTGCATGATGATTTCTTTTTACCCAGCTTAGGCTGGTCTCTGTGCTAAGGGAGAGCTCAGGTGCTTTTCTTGACTGGTCTCAGCGTGTTCTGCTTTGCAATAACCTCCTTCATTCTTTCTCCACTTTCCTTATTTCTGAAATTGTGCATTTGCAATTTTGTTTGTTCTGCTGCTTTGCAGATTTGTAAACTTTTTCTGAGTTTAACTCACAGTTTTTTAGCAGATACTAATGCACCTTCCAATCACTGAAAATGAAGCTTTCACGTTTCTTTAAGGAAAAAAAATTAAGCTTTCTTCAAACTGCTCTTCCAGTCTGTAGAATTCATTAATCTGGATTTTTATTTTAAAGTAAGAGAATGAAATATAAAATCAATATAAAATCTGTAGTCCAGGGCACTTCTGTACTAATTTGACATACAAAAATAAAGGGGAAAAGAAGGAACAATGCAGACCCCAAAAGCAACTTGGCTGTTGTCTTAAACTTTGATATTCTACATCATGTACTCTTCAAAAGATGGTACAGGGTGAAGAAAAAACTGTGAGAGCTTTACATGCTCTGATTCTTTGGGATGGTGCTCCAGGGTATGGAGTTGGGGTCAAACTACCAGATGTAAGGATGTAAAAAGCAGGAGGAGTCACTTCTTTCCAAAAGTGTTTAAGCAAGGACTTGCTTCTTTTAAGCAACAGAAATTATAACTTTATCATGCTGGGTCTTATCTTTCTGCTTTTCATCAAAAAGCCACAGAAGCAGAGCCAGACCCTAAACAAACCAGCTATTAAAAATAGATAAAAAAGCCAATCCTAGGAACACATACATGTTGCTGCTGCAGATGTTCTATGGCAGTTATGAAAATGTGAAAAAAACTGAGTCTCATAAGATTAGACTACATTTGAGAATACTGTTTTATAAGCTGTGGAACACAAAGCCCATATAATTTTATGGTTAGGCTGAACAATGTGATAGCTTTGTTTTACTTGTGCCATACTTATTAATGAAATCCATCCAACAAATAAGTCTGAGTGACTTGATTGCTTAATATTTTGCTATATTTGGCTAATATTGTAATATTTCTAGCCCACCAATTTTTTCCATAGTATTTTGCTGATTTTGTTACTTTCTTAATAGAAAATCAATGCAGGAAGTTCTCAAGAATTATGATTTTTTTTTTCCTTAGGGAAGCATATAAAGATTAAAATTACTGTTTGAGAGAAGACTAAAGCTAGTAAATTTTTTTTGGTTAATTTTTTTAATAGCAAAGAAAGAAACAAGCTTGATCTAGAGGCCAGAAAACCTCTCATACGTGTGGTACAGTATCTATTTAGTATCGTAATAGTGGTAGATGATGTTAGACAATAAAAATTCCCATGCATTTTTAAATAGCCATGAGGAAAAAAAAAACCCAGAAAATCATTTAAGTACAGTCTGTTGCTCTAAAATACTGAAGATTTTTAGAAAACTTTGAGATTTCTTAATTACTTAAATATGAGCACTCAAAAAATGAAAGAGAGAATTAGACAAAAGTCATCTGAAGTGTTTTTAATCTCTTTTTTTTAGACAAGAGTGTGAAATAGTGTCATTAAACCAAAATTATCATAATTTCATAAAGTTTTGGGCTCTCTGTCCTGAAGCTTCAGTTTAAGGCAAGACAATCAGCTGCATGTAAGTTTTCTTGAAATGTCATTTGACTAGGATTCTTTGGGATTCTTCTCAGGGATCATTATTTCTGGGGAAAAATCCATATTTTATTTCCAGGATAGCTTTCATTCTTTTTAAACGCAGCTCTGAAAAATATTAAAATATTTTCTTGTTTTTTGCAATGAAAAATTATTTCAAGATAATTAAGTGGTATAAATTATTTGAATATTTAAACAAATACATGGAACCCATACTGTAAATGTTCATAAGCATGCAATGGTTAAATCTATACATGAGTAAAGTTATTGAGGAAATGTGAAGTTTTTGTCATAAAAGTGTAAATGCAAAGACACATTTCTGATCATAGAAATATGTTTTTTAATGATCAATGTTAAGAAATGGCAAAGGGTAATTGTATATTTCTTTTCCAATGAAGATGACTAGTTCATGTGTAGAGATCATCATATGACTAGATGAATTTTAGACTTTAATAAAAGATAATTTAGTAGAAGGAAAAAAAAAAATTCTTTTAAGAATTTATACCTTTAGAATGTTTGAGAATTTCAGAAAAGAAACTGATATGATCAAAGTATGTCTGTATAGATTTGACATTACATCTAATCTTAAAAACTATCCACAGTCGTAAAAGTTGCATACATATTTTTTGAACAAAACTTTATAATTTACATTTTCATCTTGGAGAAATGACTGAAATTCTCTGTTCCTAAATAACCACATAATCATTAATAAAGTTAACTGCATCTGAAATAAACAGAATCATGCATATATGTGTATTTCTGTTTATTTATGTGTCCATATATTTTTCAGTGTGCACTACTTGAATGAACTCATTCTTCAACTCTTTTCTTCTCAAATGGGAGTAACTATTCTCTACTGCCTCTAACTTTGAACAACTTTCAAAATTAACACTTCTGCTAAATGGTTGAATTCTTTCCATATCACATGTTTTTCATTCCAAATTCATTTTAACGCATTTCTCGAAACAAATATGCAAGACATTCCTCAGCTTGAAAACTTTCATTTTGACAGATTCAATGTCAGTGAACATTGAATGCTTACTTTTAAAGATGCTTACTATTGTTAATGTTTCAGAAAACCTAATCTCAAAAAAAAAAAAAAAAAAAGCACATCTTTATGTGACTAAAAAATAATTTTTTGGTTTTGTTAAAACATGTTATTATTTATAACTCTGCTCAGGGTTTTTTTAAAGATTCTATGCTGGTTACTCAAGGACAAGTTATACATCTTAAAATTGGCAGATAAATAGGTATGCCCCTGAGTACTCCCTCTAAAATTAATTAGAAAATTAGAATGCAATTAAAGCTGAGAAAAACATCATAAATTAGATATTAAATAACTTCTTGGACATATTTGCATTTCTTCTTAAGTAACAGTGCTTTTGAGATGTGTAATTCTTTAATTCATCGTTACAAAGCACTTAACAGTGCAGCTTGGCCATTCTTCAATTTCTTGTGTCTTTTGCTTACTGAATTCAATTAAGCTGCTACTCAATAAGAAGAATAACAGAATATAGGATTTAATGTTTACATGCTGCAAATCAAGATAAATAATACATCACATTTATTTTATATATAATGCTCTTGTGCTCTATCTATGTATACCCAAAGCTATTTAAAAAGGGCAGAGGTTATCAAGTTTCATGTGTGAGTTTCAAGTGTATCTGATTTAAATGGAAGGACCATAGCTCACTAAATATCTCATTTTACGTGATATCATAATCCAATGAGTGACCTCTAGCACCACTGATTTTTATAGACCTTGGACATGTTCAGCATTTCCTGGGTTTCCCAACTCTTTGCAAAATGGAGCCAGGAGTAAAAGTTCATAACGGACAAGTAAATAATTGTTAGCAGTTTCACAGACACAGTTTCTGAGAACAATTCAAGGAGGTCACTGTGCCTCTAAGGTGCTGAAAATCCCTTTGCGTACCATGAAAGCAAAGAATTAAATTACAAATCCTGTAGCAGACCAACACATGAAAAATCAAACCCAACTCCATCCTACAGCAAGCTGAAGGTACACTTGATAACACTTTCTTCAGCTTTTGCCAAAATGACAGGAAATTTAGCAAAGTATTTAACTCCTCCAATTAAGACGATCAAAGGCTGAAATTGCAAGGCAGCTCCTATAAACAGTGATTCCAGAGGAGCAGTATAGAAAGCTATAATTTTTAAGACAGAAAACTTGGCAGTATCTACGCTGGTCAAGACAAAGGCTGAAGGGCCAGATCACTTTCATCCATATCCTATCATTGCTTGGCTTGGTTTTTGATGTTGATACCTTCTGTAAAAACACAATTCATTTATACTGAGATATTAATAACTTTGCCTTTCCTTAACCAGCCATGTAATTAACCTATTATTACTGTAAAATGACCAATAAAGCTAGCACAGGAGAAAATCTGCTTGTTTCTAAAATTAATTGCTATATGTTATAATGTTATATCACACTTCTAAAACCCTGCAAAATTGGCAGCTGTCATTAATTTACAGTTAGCTGGTTGGTTACACTTACAGTGAAGCCTGAAACAATGATTGCTTTTGTAAACTCTCAACTCATATGCTTATGCACGTTTCAGTAGAGTTTAACACTGCTAAATGTTGGCACTATGCTTCAAAAAATACAAAAGTAAGGTTCAGCTCTTACTGATTTTTAATGTTTAGGGATTAGCATCTTTACTCATCAAAATAAGGGGGTTTTTAGAGAATAAGGATAAATTGCCAAATACAGCAAGGCTAGGATAGATTATGAGAGGTAGGTTTGTTTATACAATATCTGAGGCAGTGACATATGATTTTAATGCATGGAGTAAGATGTTGTCTTTAGAAATCTTTTCACTAGTTTCCCACATTCATGATGAAAATTCATCTCTCTAGTAATGTCCAAAAAGATAAGTGATGTCATTATACTAAATGTCACATTCATTACATGCAGGAAGGAAGGTACTGAAAAAGGTCAATTCGTCTGCAGGGTTCCACTTTTACTGTATATACCCAATTGTCATCATGTATAACGACTGCCTTTTTTACAAATTGTCAAACAACTTTTGTTCCCATCACACATTAAACATGAACTACGTTCAGGATGGGCTGCATACAAAACCCTCTTTTCACTTTTAAGATGGAATTAAGAAGGTAAAAAACCTCTCACCCTTATCAAAACAGTCAAAGTTGTGTGCATACTGCTTTTCCAATACTTTTACAAGAACAACTGCATCCAATCATATGAAAGAGAGGGGTGTACCTTTTTAGTTATATTAGCACCACTTATATTCTTTACCAAAATATTTTCTCCTGAGTTACATTTCTGTTAGCCCAGCAACAGAAGAATTGTTTCTGGAGCTCTTTCACTCTGAAAAAAATGACTTTCTGAATTCAGTCAATGATGTGAGTTTCTTTCATGGAGATTGTTTAAAATATGCTACTAACTAGTTGATACTTATGGTATATGCATATTCAGCAGTGCTATACAATTCTATTTTGGCTCACTGATTGGATGACTAGAATTTTTATAAATAAAGGATAGGAAAATCAGAGAGTTCTGAAGATAGCACATAGAATGGCATTTGTGAAATCACAAATATAGACATCAGCAGTACAGATATTTTCATGTTAGCTAGTTGTCAAGACTTTTTCACAGTGAGTGGAGTAAAATTGGCACTTTCAAAGCATGAGTCATCTCATCCTAAAATAGATGATTAAAATAGGTCAGATGAATCACTACGTATTGCTCTCTATTGACCTTGAAGAGAGCATTGGGTTACTAGCTAGTGTGTACACATACAAACTGCAGAACACATGAAGCTGGGTGAGAGGGAAACAACCCAGGATATCTCTGGAAACAATATTTTCACTACCAGATTTATGAGCAGGTATGAGAATACTAGACTAATATTTCTTAAGGGGAAAAAAAAAAGAGGAAGATTGTTTGCATCTTTATGGTAAATAAGCTAAAAGAAAGTATATGTGATTTAAAGGGATGCCCTATATCTCTGTGTAAAGCACTTGCATATAAAAATATTTTCTTGGCTCTGGAAGGTACATAAATTCTTTGAAATATTATCATACTGTTTCAGTACATCATAACCATATATATTGAAATCAAATGTCCTTTGAGCTTCAACACCAAGGCCTAGTACATTAAGTGGTTCATTTGAGAAAACACAAGATTTGAAATACAAGTAAATTATTTTGAAAATGCTGATTAGGTGATAAATAACTTTGCAGTAATCTGCAAATTCTTCCAATGGAATTAAAATGTAGGCTGTACACATGTACTGAGGTTTTGACTGAGGAATGTCATAACTGACCCTTAAACTGTAACTACAAAATTCTTACATAGAATGCCTTAGCCTCTTCAAGCAGCTCCTTCCATTAATTCACTCTTGTGCAGACTCCCACAAGGGCACTTTCTTGAAATCAAAATCCAAAAATCATTCATCCTGACATATCTGCACGGCTTTATCCCCAGACTATCAGAATAGAAACAGAAAGAGTAAAGGCAGCATTATATGTCTGTGCTGTGCCTTTTTTCATCTTCTCTCTGTATGACCTTCAGGTAGACTTGAAGCCTGCATTCAATATAGATTGAGCTTTTTCTTGCTTTACTTCACCTTCAATTTACTTGTCATGATGTACTACATTGTTAACAGTATTTGCTGCTTTGCTACAAATGAAGACCAAACCATTTCAAATCTGCCTGACTATAATAGATCTCCTCAACTCAGATTTAAACAAAACTGTACTAAATCTGATTTTCCTAAGACAAACAATCTGCTGTCAATTTTTGAAGTCAAAAGGTGTTAAGTCCACTCATTACCTTTGAAACATATTCCTAAAAAGTCTAAAATGGATTGAGGCAAGCAGTGCTATTAATTTTTCAGTGGCTCTTTACTTCCAAGAATTGTATAACTATGGCAAATTCTTCAAGTTTTCTGAGCTTGTCTGTACACTAAAAAGATAAGTAGTGTAACTTTGTAACTACTCAGGAAAAATGCTTGTCAGAAAAATGGAATTTCTAGGTGTTCTGGTTTTGTCTGTGTTAAAGTAAATTTTCTTTCTAGAACCTGGTACAGGGCTGTGGATGTGGGATTTATTACTAGAATAATGTTGATAACACCCTTATATTTTAGTTGTTGTTAAATAGTGCTCAGTCTAAGTAAGGAATTTTCAGTTTCCCCTGCTCTGCCAGTGAGGAGGGCAGAAGAAGCAGGGAGACAGCATGGCCAGGGCAGATGACCCGAGCTGGCCAGAGGGATATTCCGTAGCACAGAGACCCTGCTCAGTGTATGAACTGGGGGGAGCAGGTCGGGAGGCACCGATCGCTGCTGGGAACGGGCTGGGCATCAGTCAGGGCGGGGTGAACAACTGCACTGTTGCATCTCTTGTCTCTCTTGGGTTTTGTTCCTCCCCCTGTCTTTTTGTTGTCTCTCTTTTCATCATCATCATAAACATACCATCATTATTCTTATATTTTATTTCAATTGCTAAACTGTTCTTATTTCAATTCATTAGATTCACCTTTTCTTTTTTTTCCCCAGATTCTTCTCACCATCCTACTGTGAAGAGGGGAGTGAGCAAGGAGCTGCATGGTACTTAGCATCTAGCTGGACTTAAACCATGACACTAGGTTACAAAAGTGTTTACAAATTGGAATAAAAGTTTCCAAATACCTGTGAAGTTGAGAGAAAATTAAAACATTTGATCTCCATATTTTCTGATACTTTCTGGCTGAAAACAAAAAGAAAAACAAAAGAGTATGTAATCAGAAATGGCACTTCAGTTCTTAGAATTTCTGAAATCAGTTTTTTTAAAAGTGAGTTAAAATTAAAAAAAAAATATTTAAAAACCCTCTTCTTACAGAAATTATTATCCTTGTTCCATCCTAGTTAGCTGTTTTGGTAATACGGGCTTAAAATAGCCAAGCATAAGAGCTAGATATAGGAATACAGACTCATATTTCATCATTAGAACCTGAGTTAAAACTTTACCATATGTCCAGCATATCATCTTTCCAATGCATAACTTAAGTGCAGTTTGAATAGTATTGTTGGATGCTGAAAGTTTCTAGAGCATGGTGTATCAAATACTAGTTCCTTATGTTAAGCCATGCTGTTTGCTGATAATTTTGGAATCAATGGTTGAGAAGAAAATAAATGTGTCAAAACAAGGGAGTATTCTATACAAAGGAAAAAGGAAGAATTTTTATGCAATTTGTTTTTGACAACCAAACTGAAAAAAATTTAAAAAATCTTTCTAGCGTCTGGATATATTTACCATTGAAATTCAAAGTCCACTAAAATCAAAAGCAGTTTCTCCACAAGCTCACCAAGTTTTTCATTGAAATTTTGGTGTGCCATTCTACGGCATTTTGATAACAGGACGGATTTGAGCCATCTAGAAATGAAATTAAAGAAATAATGAAAATAATGATTTATCTGAGGAAAATGGCAAGATATCTTTGGCAGAAAAAATCCTGACATACCCTCAAAGATTTAAATGTCAATGGGATTTGAAATTAAAGAGACAAATATAATAATTTTTGGTCGAAAAACTACAAGAAGTACATGAAATACATAATCCTGCGCACTATATCTGTCAACTAAAAATAGCAACAGCATATTCTATTGCAGAAGTATTTCATAGCAAAAGAAATTCAGTAGTTCCATGTATTCTTCTTAACTAACTGTGATGTGAAAAATAGCAATTAATTTCTTTCTTTTTTTTTTTCTTTTTTTTTTTTTGGTAACAAAGGAGCTAGTGTTTTAAAAGGGAGGCAAATAATTAGAACTAGCTCTGGAGGGTTCACACAATAATCTTTAAAAAACAGCTGCACTTTAGTATCCACCTGGACTAAGCAACAGTCACTGCAATTTAAGTTTAAAGTCTATGAAAATTACAAGGTGTTATAAGCTTCATCGCGGTTTCTGTGTTTAACATTTTAAACAGCAACTCATTTGAACCTAAATAACAGTTTATCTATGCCTATTTTATTATAGAGGGAATGTAAAACACAGACCTAAAAGCCTTAGCTTTGACCTTGTGCAAAATCATTTCAGAGCTCGGTGGAAACGCTGGCATTGCTATATGGACACCAAAAATGAGGTCAGTAAGGAGTCCCTACACCCCCACAGGTTATATTGTCAGAGAAATGCAAAGAAACACTAAGGAGAAGAAACAATTGCATACAGTTAGCACTTTCCAAAGCTTTCCATTCCTAAAACTAACTTTGCATGATTTGACTCATCGTCACACATCTGCCATTGAAGGAAATAATACCCACGGAATTACAAGAGGCTTTCAGGGATTCAAAGGTAATAGTAATATCCATGTAAAATTTCCAGGTTTAAAGCCATGCAGGAGTGTTTTGCTTTGCAGGGGTTTTTTAGCTCCTTCCACCAAAGCAATTAAGTGTGACATCAAAGCAATTTTTTTCAGAAATACACAGTAATAGCCAGAGGAGCAAGTAGATTCAGCCACAGCACTGTTCTGTCTGCATGAGTAGATGTTTTTCTCTATAACAACAAAGTCTATTCCAAAAAAATATATTCTCATGATGGAAATAAATTCTCCCTCTCTTGCCTCTTTTCACCTGCTCTCTCACTAAATCTCTCCTTCTCTCTGTAGCTCACCAGCTCCCTAATTTACCTCTCATTGTGGCATTGTTGATTGAGAAAAACACTTAAACTGATGCATTTCAACAGTAGTCCTGCTTCCACACCTGTCAGCAAGCTCAGTAAATCAGTCAGTCTGCCCTCATCTTCTGGAACCACCTCAGTTCAGCTCCATACAAATTAGTTATCCCTCAGCTCCTACCACTTTCCCCTGCAATCTCTTCGGAGAACCTAAAGAATTCTTTTTATGTAATAAATCCAGAGAATAAACAAACAAATCACTTCATGGCATCAAATAGTTTTTAGCCTTTCTTCCTAGGTAAGCAATTCACACCTCAGAAGATTTTCCCCCTCGATTTCTAGGATCTATTTCTACCTTCGGATCCACAGGGCTTGACAAAGACAGCAGACAGAGCTTTCCCAGTTGAAATACAAAGTGGTTTTATAGGCAATACCTAGTGAGTTTTTACTCTTTCAAATACATAAATTTAAGATCTCTACTATCATCTGTTCTAAGATAGTAATATCCTGGTTTTGGCCTGTCAGATATACATACTGGAGGGAGGGAATAATGAATTATCACTGTACATTTCATGCTGTCTTAATACAAAAAATTTTGAAATTATTTGGCCAGAACAATTCCTTTTACTATGGCTCTTTTAATCCCAGCTCAATGAAAAATATTTCTAAGAGAATTTCACTTTGCAGTTATTTAATCATCCAAAACACAGCTTTTCCAAGGACCTTGATGCACTGTTGTGTAAATATACAATAATATTGATCCTGCTCCAGGCAGGGAAATGCACAGTGGGAAAGGAAGGCTTAGAACCAGGTGTTGTGGATTCCCCTCACATCCTGT
Source organism: Haemorhous mexicanus (assembly GCF_027477595.1). NCBI lineage: Eukaryota > Metazoa > Chordata > Aves > Passeriformes > Fringillidae > Haemorhous > Haemorhous mexicanus. Next base: position 46,109,972 of record NC_082342.1, read on the forward strand.
CTTCCCCCTCCCTGTACAAATGCATTCATCTGTGAGAGTGGCAGCAAGCCTTTCCCAAAAAGGGATATATCGTTTTTGTTTAGTATGCTTGGCTGGCGAGTAGTGTGTGTAAATAAGGAAGGTTGCCTGCATCTTTAAATATAGCAAAAGGTAGGAAGAAGCTGAGGTTAAGATCATTTTAGAGATTATAATAACATTATAAGCTTCATATTTACGGTACTACAAGGAAGTACTTTGGCTGGCTGGTGTGCAGTTCAACTGTGCAGCTTGTGTGACCAGACAAATACTGGATCTTCAGAGCAATGGTCATTTACTTGGTTTATATATCCCAAGATCTTACCATGGAGTCTTCCTCCCACTCACAATCAATGAAGCTGCTTTGCTGTTTTTCATGCATTTCACATGTGGAGAAGGAAAATAGAGAAAAAGATATGAGGAATCATCAAGATTAACTGTTTTGGAAACAGAGATAAGTACAGCCGCCTAGAAGTGATGCAGGTGTTGATTGTTGCACGTGCATTCAGCATCAAAAGTAGTTGCTGAAGACATTTTATAAAAGATTTGTTTTAGGCCTGAGAACATTGGTTTCCATAAGCTGGTTCAAGACTGGTCTCTTGTTTGTTTCTTATAGAAGTTTAAATTTCTTTATTATATATGGAAAAATAAAAAAAAAAATAGTGCAATGTGTAAATGCTTACAAAATCAGGTCTTAAAAATATCTGTCTAGATCTTTTGTCATAAATACTCTACTGAAGACGCAGATGTATCAATTTTATAAATAATAGAAATATTAGGTTCCAAACTTACACAATGTGATGTGTACATACACGCGTTGAAATTGCAAAAAATTGTGTCACAAATTTCAGTTTCCAAACAACTGCATGCTGAAAATATCTATTAATATATGCCCTTAATTGAGCAGAGTGAAAGAACAAAAAAAATCCTGAAATACATATTTTTAAAAAAATCAGTTGGCAAAGATGAGAGGACAATATCCTTGTCAAAACATACTGAAGAAGGAAAAGAGAATCCATTCACAACTTTAAATCAAGGAACAGGTTTTTTAGATCATAAATTCTAAAGAAGTTCTAGAACTTCTTTGATTCTAATTCGTCTTTTGACATGTGCTGATTTGGCAGTTATTATTTGATTTCAAAGGCTGATGCTGTTCTCTCTTCCTAGGAAAATAATATTTTTTTCCTTATACCAGAAAAGCATATCCCTAAGAAATTTCTTCCATGTGACATCTTTTTAAATGGTTGCACCATAGTCATCCTATATGATCCATCACTAACTCAGACTTTGTAAGAGTAATAATTTATTCTACATTCATCCAGAGCCTTTTAATTATTTTGACTGCATAACATCATGTGATTAGGATGTATAAAAAGTAAAAGTTGCAAAAAATGTCTGAAAGGAGAGATACCTTTAATTTCTATATCCAAACCATGTTATGCTATGAAGGATTGCAAATATCTTTACAATTCAATTTTTTGCTAAAGCTAAGATTTTTATCATCACTACCTTTTAAATATAAAAGGCTGCCCTGATTTTTTTTAATTTAATGAATTTAATTTGAAGGTCTAAGTGAAATTTAGGAGTTATAGATATTCTAGTATTCCCTTCTAAAAAATGAAAAATTGCCACTGAAAAATGGCAAAGCTAATAGAAGAACATTTACTCTGTGTGGTGTCTGATGTTAGCTTGTCCTGAATCAAGCCATACCACAGGAACCACCCCACTGGTTCTCTGTCATTATCTTGTACTGAAGTCACCTGCCATCCACGAATCATTTTTAAAGAAAAGATGAGATTTGTCTCTCCTATTTTTACATACCCACAAGTCAGATGTTGGAGTGAGTCACTCTAAGTTGAATAAAGAAAATGGGGGAAAAGTAAAATATTATCATATGTTAAGGAGAGGTTCATCTGACCTATTTTAGACCTCCAAATATTTCTCCTTTCAGGTTACTTGCTGGAAAGTAAGTAAGCACACAGGAGAGGTGGAAAGAGTCTAGGAACTTGGGCACTTCAGCTAAGAATATAAAAAATGGCAAGGCTGCTGGTGAGTCTCTGAGCCCCAAAGCTGGGGAAGTTTCAAATACTTCCAAATTTCAGGGCAGTTTCAAGTAAGTGAAAAAGTAGGGAAAGTATATCTCTCAAATGAATGGAAGTCCCTGACATGGGAAGGTCTGAGCTAAGCTGTTTGGTAAGCTGAGCTACCATGAGCTGTAACACCTCTCTGCTCCCAACCTTATCCAAGGGCCTCTGGGGCAGAAGTCCTCCTCACTCTGCACTTCCTGCTGGTTTAAAACAGCAAATGTAGTCCATGACCAGTTTGAAAACAACTATGATAAATAAACCTAATTTTATTCTTCCTAGAGTTATTTTGGAATGTCCATACTTTTGATACAATTTTGGTTATAACTGAGGACTACATTAGTACTGTTATTGCTCCAAAGATGTATACATATGCTGCATTGGGTATCTACCTCAGATGTAAGAAACTGGGAAGAGTGTTGGGGTGAGACCCCATCACTAGAGTAAGATTTCATGTCATTTGCATGAGAGACGGACGTTTTAGGCCTAAATTTTTAAACATAACTATAAAATAAAAGCTGTGAACTCAGCATCTTTCATACTCTCCAAGTTTGAAATGACTTGACTTTGCAAAAATGATATAAAGAAACTTGCACGATTCAGAACAACTTTAAGGGTGTGATCAGTTTGATGTGCTTCCTACAGCCTTGGCCTTCGAAGTGGCTGGTTGCATACTTTGTAACATTTGTTAGTGTAGCACAACTTAGGACATTAAAATTATATTTGCTAGGTGTTCATTAAAATTCTTTGTGAAAAAAAAGGGGAAAGCAAAACTTCTAATTTTCTATTTTTCAGAATCATCCATCCAGAAAAGCAGACCACTGTCAACTCTACTTTTTTCATTTTTAGAGAAAATTTCAAAGCAAAAGAAAATATTTTTATTACCTTTTCTAAATTCTGTAAATTGCATACTTTGAAAATGAAATTCAACAATTTACTTTTTAAATCCTTGTTTAGCATTACCTCATGGATGGCATGGAATGAAAGCAAAGAAACAGGAAAAGAACAGCCTGTCAAGTTTCCTGTACCCAACACAGCTCTGAAACTCAAGCCAGCTATCGTCTTTTTTCAGGTGCAGAAGCCTTCTTTTTAGTAGTAACTATTGAAGTACCAGCTATAAGTGCTCTGTTTCTCTTCTCAGTAAGGTAAAACATCCACTCCATTCTCAAATTTACTCACAAAAATAAATAATTTATTCTGGGAAAGACTATACATATAATTATACACTTCTACACTGTCACAATATAATGCATTGACCATGACTGTTCATTTAGCATATTTTTCATTCTCTGAATTGCTTTTTTGGCCATCTCACAGCTCTGTGAGAGTTTTTCAGAGTTGACACAGTACTCAAACTGGTAAATCTCAGTAATATTCTTCTGAGTAAATATGTCCATCAGATTAGACCCGGTCATTAACAGTCAGCAACTTTGGCAGCCTGCAAGCTAGTTTCATAGCAGTAATCACTGTTTCTAATTTGTGTTTGGTACAGTTTCCAGACTGTAAATTAACTTGTCAAATTTGAATCCTTCCCTAGTCTTTGTGACCCTTTCTGATACCCATTGAGGAATTGTTTCCATGTCTGCTATCTCTTCTGACAACGAGTTGAAGCAGGTCCCTCTTTCCAAGCACAATATGTCCCATTTTTTATTCACACATTTCTTGCAACAGTTAATTTACTGCTGTAGATTTCATCGAGCATGAAAATAGTTTATAAATGTGCTTTCTGTGATCCTATTTTTGGTAAGCTACTTTGATAAGCCCAAGATCAAATTTTCAGCAATGGTGGTCTTCTGCAGGTTTCTGTGGCTTCAAGCTCACCTGCATACAAATTCAATACAGCCATCCTTCCTTCACCCTCATTATTATTTTTTTTTACCTTCTTCCCCCACCCCAGTTTAGGTACAGGAGATGCATATTTCTATTAATCCTTAAAAAAAAGAGCACTCTTGATTTCTGAGTGCCAGACTTATGCCCACTTGAGACCCCAAAATTTATGCAGCATTTTAAAATTTTGGCCCAAATATAACAGGCATAAAAAGCTAAAAGCATCAGAATAACCAACCCATATTGTAAGCATTGCCAGAGTTACTTCTTGCTCTGCAGCATCACAAGTGGACTGTGAAAAGATAGTCAGAGGCTCAGTCAGATCATACAGAGCTCTTTGCCAGCATCACAGAAGCAAAGATGGATTGAGGTAAAAAAAAATAGAGAAGGTTTAACTTAGCTTTTTCACAGTATAGAAGAGTGTTTTACCATGTGGTGCTTGGTGTGATGCAGGATGCAGTCAGACAAGACAGATTTAACCAGTCTAATAGCTTGCTGCTTCTGAAAGGCCAATGCTCTGAGCCAGCTCTGGTGCTTGTGCTGCCCCTCAGTGTGCAAATTCCATCCCCTAACCCAGCAGAAAAAGGAAACAAGACAGACATTTCCCTTGTATTGGTGAGTTGTATTTTCTCACAGATAAAAATATGATCAAGACTACCCAGGTATGCCAAGGGAGTGAGTACATAGATCAGGGATGGATGGAGTAGGTGGGGGAAGAAGTCTTTCCCTTCTTTTATCTGAGAACTGCTATGTCAGTTCACCAGTTTCACTTGTATGCTCTTTCAAAGGATGACTGACCACATTTGTACTATCTGTGCTGAGAGCATTTATAAAACACCCAGGAACTCTCGATGCAATACAATGATAACATACATTAGATGAGACAGAATAATTACCTTAATCCCTAAATTAAATTTTTGGAAATCATGGGAGTTACAACTCAGTTAAAATAACACAGTGCATAGGTGAGTCCAAAAGTTGAAAAAAGTGATTTTATTTATTTTTTGCAAGTTTCATCTCAGCATCAATGGTGTTTTTTTACCTCCTTGGTAAGTTTGCCTGCTTTTTATGCTAGAGGTTCAGGACTGCAAGAACAGAGTAATGCTCCCCATTCTGTACCATGCTATTCCCTACCCTGAACAGTACCCAATGGCACAGCTGCCTCTGGAGTCCGTGGAGCTTATCCCCAGCACTGAAGAGACAACGTGGTGATCAGCACTACCCCAGGGAAAGCAAACACTTATGGGCTCCCAGGAGCCACACAGGAGAGCTCTGAACAGTCCAAGTACACCACATTTGAAACAGTGGTGACTCAGCCTGATGAAATGTGTATTCTGATTCAGCTCATCCAAAAGCAAACAACTAAATTAGGTCACATGAACAGCCCTTAAATTGCCTGCTTCTCTAATAGTATTAGAAGGGAGCAAAGATTGCCTAGTTTGGATGCATCCTAAACATCTAATCTGTAGAAATCTAGAAGCAGATTAAATGAATCCCACCTTGGGCAATAGTTTGGTGAAAATACTTCAGTAAAAATTGAACATGAAGAAGTTTATGTGGCTCCCTATGAAATGATCACATTGTTTTTTAAAGGAGAGTACAACTTCCCATTTCTCTACATGAAGTTTTTCTAACAAAACAATGTCAAAAAGAGCAAGCATTGTCCTAAAACTTCTTCAGGCAGCCCAGTGGCAAAGTCCAGAAACAGGCCTGTAAAGTAGTAAATAAATGGGAGTTCCACTTAATAAAACAGAAGGGAAAACAAACCCTCATGGGAAAAAAAGTATGTTTCATATTATTTTGGGGGGTTTTCTGAGTGCTTTACAACTTCCAGAGACATTAACATTATATTAATTTTCCCACATGGAATTCTGCCTTTTACATTCAGGGCAATTTTAAACCAATGAATTTTGTCAAGGTAATGGGGCCCCTAATGTATTGTACAATGCATATTAACTACTGTGGGTAAGAAATAATTCAGAAAAGAGGAAGAAAATTAAGAAAATTTTCCGTTATTATATGAGGTAAAGAAAAACTTATCAAGCTTCAAAATTACTCTTTTTCCCCATATATTACGATGGTTAGGACATTTCAGAGAATAAATAAAAACTGCTATGAAGACACACCTATCTAAATATCTGGTCCATAAATTGCTTCAATACAATTTCTTGAGGTATTTTCACATTGAATTCAGCTACTGTCATGACAATTTCTCCTTCTCTGCTCCTATCTTTCTAATTCAAGATAATACAACCCTGGGTGAGAAGGAATTGGGACATCCTGTTCTCTTTAGAATCAGAGGAGGCAATGAGACATGGGGAGTTTCTTACCTCCATGGGGAGTTTCTTACCTCCATGCAAATTAGATGCCACAGAGAGAAGTAGGTAACCCAGACCGACTTCCTGTATAGAACAGGTCCTTACCTCTCCCTTCAGAGATTCAAATTAAACTAATTTTGAGAACTATCACTTCTCTGCCACCCGTGCCTGGAAGATTTCTTTGATCATGTAGAAATTATAGCAGAGAGTGACTTGCAATTCTGAAAATAAACCACCTTATTTCAGTTTCAAAATAATTTGACAAGTGGTATCCATACTTGGTCTCTATGGTACACCCCATCACAGCAGATCTGCTTTGTAGCTCAGCAGCAGTGAAATATTCAGTCAATGCAGAACTGAAAGGGCAGTTGTTGGAAATTTCTCATTAGCCATCTCATTGAAGGTAATGACTTTCCTACTTTTAATATAAATTATTGGCAGATTTATACAAGAAAACTACCACACTGATTCAAATTGGAGTCGTAGTTTTAGGTTTATTTCACTTTTCACTTATGAGTTTTCTCAGGAAGAAAGCAATGCATGACCAATGGCATTGAACCCACACTGTGTTAGACATGTTAAAAACAAACAAGACAAACCCAAAACCAGTTTACTTTTAACATGAAATTATTGATGAAACTTCCAAAACAAGGCTGCTAGAATTCTATTCTGACCCTCAACAAAATGATGATGATAGCATGAACCATGAGCAGGCTGGCACATGGTAAAAATCCTGGGTGTATCTTTGCTGAAGTTTACATATCCCATCCCCTCTTTTCACATTTACAAATTCAAGTAGCAGAAAAGGTAAAACTAAGGCTTGGTTCAGGAGCTCTTTGAGATGATCTTGTCTAGTTGCCAATGAATGCACATAAGAAGTGTCTCTACTCATATCCATGCAAAAAGTTTTGCAGTAAATGGTGAATAGGCCAATATCACTTTAAACTATTAGAACACCATGACCTGTCCTAATTTTTTTCTTTTTTTCTAAGAACCATAATTGTAGCTTTTCCATCCATTACTGATAGTAGTTTTGGCAGCCTGAGTGCAATAAAAACTGTTAAAGAAAATACTCAGAAAAATAACACTATCTCAGAAAATGGTAAATTTTATCTGCTTTTTACAGAAACAAAGGCTTAATTATTATAGGTGGTAAAAGCTAATGATATAAAAAACTGGTGGCAAAGTAAACTGTTCTTGTTTAAAATTGTAAACTGAGGTATGATCATTTTGAAAAGGCAAATGAATATACTGTCTGAATATAACAAAACAGTGAGGAAGGGAGACATGAATAAACAAGAGTAGACCAAAAGCCAATTCAAGGGCAGAGAAAGAAGAACACAAACAATGATCTGCATTTCTGCTGTGTCTCTGAGCAACAGCACTCAGAAAAAGCAGGTCAGCTCACCAGGTGGTAGACTGTGCAACTGTTTGATACGGAACCCTCCTGAGGATGCTCTTTCTGTGTAACACACATGTCCAAGGAACAGTACTGTGTTAAAGCAGGTTAGCATCACAAAAAATTTATTTTCTTTAACAGGAGGACAAAATGAGCCAATCTTTCCAGAACATTTTCTCAAACAATCAATTCCTGTTACAATACAAAACACCAAAAACTGAACCATCTCTGAACATATATTCCTGTGAATGTCACTGCTTTTTCACTGGAAATGTGAAGAACTTCCCTTAACACTTCACCTTCACCTCCACCTCAAACCTTTCCAAACAACATATAAAAAACCACCATCTGAGCCTTTGAAAGCTTTGCAGAGGTTTTTCCTCCAGCACTTACTTTGGTGCCCTATCTTCTAAAATTTCCACTTCTACATTAAGGCCCCTATAATTCACACTCTCCTTATCTCAATTCCATACCCTGTGTATTCTTTTGAGAGTGCTTAATATTATGACACAATTCTTTGAGGTATTTGTCCCCCAAGACTGACCATGGAGTATATTCTAGGTAGGTCGTATCATTTCTAGACTAGAACAACAGACTCCTTTACCATATTCCCCTTCAAAAATCCATTTACTCATAAAAAGTTAATTCTACAGAGGAAAAAAAACTAAACCACAAACCAAGAAAAACACACCCCAGTTGGTCAGAGACAGAGAGGTTTTTATTTTCTCTATAGAATAAAAACAAAATTATAGAACCACAAAGGTATAATTCTAGCCTTACTTGTTATCAGTTTTAATCTATCTTTTTGTGGTTTGGCTAAGTCAACAAAATTGGTTTGAGCACAGGAACAGAATTTGAACAATTTAATCCACAACTTAATCTCAATATTACAGGTAAAGTGCTTAGATATACTTTTTCTAAAGCACCATTTACAATATTCCAGGGTAGTAAGTGCATCTTCTCCTCAAAATCCCTGACTCCAACTATTGTGTAAATGCAGAGTTGGCCTGCCTTTTGCATCTCTGTTTAAATAATCCCAGATGACCTCCAGTTTTACTGCAAATTAAATATTTATACTTGCAGGCATTTACACATTCACACAAAATAAGAAACAGAGAACTGGAGTAAAAATCCTGTGACAGTCTTATAGAAGGCAATCTTATCATGCTGTGCTGTGCTATGATGTAAAATAATAAATGTAAAAACCATAATATAATATAAACAATTTCCAAAAGTTGCATTATTGAACACCAGAGCATTTTGCCCTCATTTCCTTTCCAGTTTAAATTTATTCATGGACGGTTTGTTCCCACTTGTTCCTGAGCCAATACTGTTCTTTAACCTAAACACTTCCTTCCTGTCTCCGGCTTTACCATCCTGATGTATTTAAAGACAGCAATCTTATCCCTGCTCTGCTTTTGTTCTGCTAAAATTCTAAGCTCTTTCAGCGTCCTTTCATGAAATAGACTCTTCCTTCCCCTGAGAATCATAACAGCCTGTTTCTTGCACTTTTTTAAATTCATTTCTCCTGACTATGAATGAAGAATTGAACAATATTCCAGATCAGGTCTCATCCGAGCCTGCCACAGTCGCATTAATATTCTCTCTTCCTCCACTGGAAATGTCTCCCCTGACATATCCCAGTCTTTTACTAGATTTTTTCACCATCACTTCACACTGGCAGCACACAAATTATCCAGTGATTGATGAATGCACTCAGATACACTTCCTTCCCATGGCATCCCATTGATAAGCACCAAGATTATTACAAGGGATTTGTTTTACTTCGTTTATTAGCCTTTAATAATTAAAGTCCTTTGTACTTCACAATTTTATATGCTATTCTATTTATGTTACATCAATCCTAATGCCAAGTACCTCTGAGTGACATCCTTTTACTCCACATTAACAGGACTTGTTTTTTTCAAATATTCAACACATCTCATTAGGATATTTCTACTTTTTGAGTGAAGTTTATTAATCACAACAACAAAGGATATGCATCTAGAAAATGCCACTTTATTACTTTCACTCTTAACACTTAAGCTGAAGACTTTTGGGTTCAACCTTATCCATTTCTTTTTTTCCTGTTAGCTGTACTCACTTTAAGCCTTTTATATTTATCTCAATTTTCCCTAGCCAATCTCCATATGGAATAATTGTGAGCTTTATTAAAAAGTGAATTATGTAATGATCCAGATCAATTAGATCTTTTAAGATCTTTTTGTTACAAAACCCAATTATCTTTTGAAAGATATCATTTCAGTCCAGCCTAATCACCTTTTTTTCTGAAACCTGTTTTTATTATCCTATTTCATGTTTTTCTAATTTTTTTCCTTCAAAGCTTCTAGTTGTCCAAATCAGTCCACTACCTATTCCACAATCCTAACATGTATTCACTTACCATACAATATTTTTGTCCTGTACCCTTCAACTCCCCCTCTCCCTCTTTCTGATTTTACTGATGTCCCAAATCCTTACCACCAGATTTGTGACTTAGACCCATTTGTTTAAAAATTATCTGTCCCCAAGACAATTTTATCTTTAAATCAGTTGAATTTTATTACATTTCTACTGTCTTATTTCCCACAGCATGCAGGCAGCATCACCACTGAAAAAAAAAATTTGACCAGCCATTCACTTTATATTGAGATTTATTAGATTTGCTCTGTCCCTTCCCTGTCTTTATCACACTCCACAGCCCTGCTTCTACCTACATTCTCCTCCTCTTTATTTGTTTTTTTTTTAATCCTGTAGAACATTATCACAGCTCTTAGCATGTTTATTTTGCTATTCAAAGACATGAGGAATTTCTGCAACAGAACAAATTTGTAGCCAAATGAAATTTATCTTTCTGTGTGAATTTTCCAGACCTTGCTGCTGACTCTGAGTGCAAGGGATAAACTGAGCACTCAGATGTATTGTCCATAATCTAAACTCATGCTCTGTGGAAGATGTGATGAGTGCTAGTATCACATACGTCTGTACTTGCTAAAAAGTGTAACACAGAGGATTTTCAAGGTGATTTTCACATATGAGTTTTTCAGACCAAGCTGTTCCCCACTCCCTATCTAAAGGAGCCATGGAATGAGCTCAGCAATGCAGTCAACAGGACTTTGAATCCATAATGCACTGTACTACTAAAAAAAACTTGTTAGTTTCCATCCTGTAACATTGTTCAGATAGTTTGCTTCAATTGACTCTGTATTGCCCAGCTTAAGAAAAATAAAAATATTTCTTAATTCTTTCCTCTCCTTCATGGACAGAAGGTGGGGGGTGAGGGGATGGAGCTGTGTGGAGAAGCCACAAAACTGCCTAGATATAATTTTTTCATTTCAGGCATAACTCCAAATGATCATCCCCAGTGTGACAGATGGTTGATGCTAGGCTTGCTTCTGGATTTCTTGTGGAAGGTGTGAGCAGATACTGAACAACCTGAAGCTCCACAAATTAATAGAAAGTTCTTTTGTGCTGTTCCAATAGAAAACACTGTTCAAATACTACAGTCCTCTGAGATGAGCTGTATTTACAGAAGTCTGTGGAACTGCTGAGAGTGCCACTGTTTTAAAATTTACACCATCCTGCATTCGTACCTCAGCAAACCCACATTTTAGAAATTAATGAAAAAAATAATAAAGGCTCCAGCTTTCCTATGTTAGCCTTGAGGGCCACATATATTAATAGCTGCTACACTTTTTTTTTTTCTTTTTTTTTTCTGTGAGGTGCTGAATTATTTGGACATGCTGTAAAGCTATCTGGCACCTAATAGAAAAGCAAACAGTAAGAATTTACTATTATACAACAGTAACCTGGAGAGATAAATATTGTGCTGAGAGGGAAATGTAAGCTGCAGAAAATTAATAATAGCCATTGCTGTATGAAAGAAGAGTGACCTAGTCACAGCTAAAATTTCTTTCTCTCTTGTCTAGCATTTCACAGTCTCCCTTATCTCCTTCCAGCATGGAGCCACATATTTCTGCTTTCCCAGCTTGTATGCAGAGGCCTTTAACCCTTTAAATGTGGCCTACCCAAACAGACCAAAAAGGGGTCTTTTGGAAAAGATGACATCTCTCAAGTCAATAGATTGAATGGTGCATTTCCTTTTTTTTTCTATTCTGTTACTCTCTTGATCTTAAAATGGATGTATATTATAAGTACATCTGTAGGGAGAATGGTAAAACAACCACGGGATATAATTATGTGTGTAGGAAGAAAGGTGGCATAGACGTGTGGAACACCACAAAAGAAAGAAAAGAAAAGTGAAGAATGAGAAAATACTTCACTGCATTTAGAGCCTTTGGTTTGGGATGTCACACTCTTTTGTCTGGCCTAGGTAGGTCAGATCAAGGTATAAACTAGTTCTCTATGGTTATGAATATTTTTTTAATTTTATAATTTTTTCTTTTTTTAGCAGAAATATTTAAATCTCTATCTGCGTTCACAGATAGATTTTTAGAAAATCATAGACATCATGTGTTGAATCATCAGGATAACCAAAACCAAGATGTTTTCAAAAAGATTGCTATGCCTGATGCCATTATCACTTAAAAAGAAAACAAAAATTTATGAAAAAAAAATTTAGAATGTCAACCCACTTTTCTTCCTTTGTCTCTCCTGCTAATTGTTTTGTTTTAGTATCTTGCCACTTCATCTTGGGTCATGTGCATTACAACTCTCATCCAAATGCTGAGCAAAGCCAGAGGCAATACAAGGTGAATGGCAGAGGTCCATCTTTTAATTTTTTGCTTTTGCCTTCATGGAACAGCATCATCCTGATACAGCCTGCAGTAAGGAGATCAGCAGTGCACTTAGAACCCACTTGAGTCCTCCCATCCTTTTGTCAGTGTCTCACTGGCTGGGGACTGGCATCTCAGGAGTCAGTCACAGCAAATGGTTTCCCACCGCTGAAAACTATGATGTCTTGAATGAAGTGTGATCTGATCAGCTTGGGATAATGCAGTCACGAATACAAAAGAGAGATGGAAATGCATGAAAATATTTTTTATTGCAGTTTAGCAGACCTCTGATGGTAAAGTTATCTTGTAACTGAGCACATTATTTAGACATTTCCTAGGATCAGCAGAAGTTTGCCTGCAGCTTCAGTGATCCTCCTCTGTTCCTGATGATAAGTCACAGATTAGTGAGAACTGAGCTCTTGCTCTTTCTGGGTGACAGGTTCACTTGATATTATCTTGTGAAACATACTTACATTTTGTACTTCTTAGTCCCCTTTCTATCAAAATAAGTATAATTCTTTAGTTCATCACTGTAGCATTGTGAGACTAGGACTGAAGATCTGAGGTGTTTGGGTAAGATATCTACATATGAAAGATCCTAAGATATGACACTAGAAAAACAGATCTAGTCATTAAAATGCAAAACTGAGAAGTTTCTGTTTCAATAGAAGTGCACATGAAAATGGGGGAAGTGTCCACATTCAGAAAGAACATCAAACTACAGTCTAAAGTTATGACAGTCTATCCTCAGCCACACTTTCTGGAAGATGTGGGAAAAGGTTATAGATATCTGTATACTTCATTAAAGACATACTCATGAAAAAAAATTTAGAAGACCTTTTGTTGTCCTTTAAAACTTGGACGCAAAGTAAAATCTCATCTTTACAGACAATAATCAAAGCTTTTCATGATTTAATAAAACCTGGAACTAAATCTTTGGGGGTAAAACTGTGAGGTTAATAGGCATCTCCATGAAAACACATGCCTCTTTTGTTCTGTACTTTCAGGGACAAATCTGATGTTTGAAAGATATACAAAAGAGATAATAAAGTCATCTATTTCAAGTCTAAGTAAGAAGAATTTAACTTCTAAGTAGTCTGATGAATGTTTTTGAGGATCAGGTGAAAGGTCAAAGTTATCTTACGATTTTCAACGCTTAATATGGATAAAACAGAGAGTTAAAAATGATCATAAAGTCCAGCTGCACTTTCTCTCTAGTGTTAATGGGGCCATTGATCCTTAAAATAATTGAACTGGACTTCACAGAAATCAGAAATATTTTCATTTGGGTCAGTAGCAGTACTCTTACCTTTTATTCTGAATGTCGCAGTGTTTATAAACCAGCATCCCTAAGTTCTTGCCTCATGTGGAGATGTGAGGTAATGCAGTTAGTTGAAAATGGATAAAAAACTGTGGAAAATCATCTTCTTAATGTGAGACAGTCATAGCTTTATGCTAGCAAGCAGAGATTTCTGGCATTATAAACAGATTATTTATTTCATCTGACATGCCCTAGTGAGGATTTAGTAATAGGGAGGGTTGACACACACCCCAGATATTTGGAAGCCATGGTGGAAGGCAAGACCCATGGGGGATCAGAGTGCATATTTGCTCACTGAATGGCAGGTGTGCTCCCAATAAAACTGCATTTACAAAGGCATCCCTAGGAAAGAAAATTTGCTTCAGACACATGTTTTTAGTTCCTTGTGGAAAGCAAGCAGGACATGCGAATAGCTGTGAATAGATCTTCACTGTGTGATTTTGTTTTGAATTAACACTGCTTTTCTCTCTGTATTCAGCCAGCCACAGCAGGTGGGGAAGTTGGTTTCTTTTATTTAGTTTGGAACTAGAAAAGTAGATTTAATTTTTTTTCTGGGAAATTTTGCTGCAGAGAAGACTTCATTGGTTAAAGATAAAACATCAAGAAGGAGGGCAGAATGCCATTGTGTAAGATCTATAAATACACATTGGGTTTTTATATATATCACAAATGCAATTAGCATAGGAAGTGCTGTGCTACTCTTATCTTCATGGAACAAACGTTACTAAAAATTTCTCTGATGTATCCCCTATCAGATGCCACAGCATCTATTTTTCCAAAGTAAAAAACTGGCTTTAAAAGCTGTTACAAAAATATTAATTTTCTGTTGAACGTCCTTAGCTATAACTGCAGCTTGCAGTGACTCCTATCAAAAATGAAATTAATCCATCCAGGGAGGATGGACGGGTTTTTCTTGATGTGAAAAGGTGTGAAAAACACAGTTTTGAGGAAATCTGTTGAACAAAATCTACATTGGGTTTGACAGACTCCCAATAGCATTTGGTTTCCAATGATCTTCAGAGGTCCCCTGTGCCTGTGCAGGTCCTGATTCTGTTTCATTCAGTGAGGAATCAGTTACCAAAACCTGCTTTTGAAACACAGCCATCCCATCACATCATGTGATGTGCTACACACCAGTTACTGACCTGCTCTTAACTTGATCTCCAAGGATCCACCCCAACCACCTCTGTGATAACCTGCCTTATCACAATGGCAATAGTCTGAAAACTAATGTGACTCACTGAATTAAATAATCCCTGAGAAGGCATCAGACATAATATACCAAGGAATTTCACATGCATTAAGAACACACTGAGCCTTTAGTGTTACAAATTAAATGGACTGAATTGAATTATTACGAATGAGGGATAAAATCTTAACTTGCAAAACCTAAAATGGATGCACTAGGATCAAAAAATTAGAGCAATTGATGGCAATATTATGTAAGTAGGGTAGCAAAGATAGACTGCTGGAACAGTCCATGGAGCTCAGCACTCTAGTACAGCACAGAGTGGCTTTATTTTATTCCAAACCAGGGAATCAAAAAGGCAAGAAAAAATAAAGCAAAATACAATATCCAGCCAAAAAAATAGGCTGCTAAAGAAAAGGGAAGAGTGCTATGAGAACAAACAAAAAAAAAAAAATAGTTTCTCTTGCAAATCAGCACTTATATATTCGAGCAGAATATATTTGTGCATTCTAAAAAAATGTAATTCTTTGTGTAGATAACTTTTTTTTTACTCATAAATTCCACGTCTGAGGAATCTTATTCCCTAAAAAAAAAACATATCTTTCTTGATCTGGGTAGGAATCAGTTGTAATGTCCATAACCTGGGATTTTCAAGAACTCTTAAACTGTTCCTAATCCTGATTCCTTTAAAGGAGTGGTAAATTTGTCTCTACTGTTAGCAAAAACATAATTAAGACAATATTGTGTGGAAGTTTTCTCTTTTATATTTTTTTTCTTTTGATTTATCTATTTCTTTTTTGTCTCAGATTCTACCATTTTTGGCTTAGAAACAGTTTGTATAATAATAATAACAGAAGTGTCTGAGTATAGACAAGTAAAATAATGCCTTTATTTCATGAAAATACAGTAAAATAAAACTTCTACATAATGGGGTGTTTCTCTTATTTAAGGTTGTTCTGTATGTAGTCAAATATGGATTTGTGTGACATGTCATAAAGAAAATATTTTTTACTAATGTATGGCACTCTGATTCTGTATAAAGTCCATCTGTAGAACAAGTAAAAGTAAAATTCTTGCCTGTAGTGGCTGTTCTAGTCACTTGATATGAAAGATTGAAACTTCACTTTCAGAGGGACAATGCCAGTTACTTATAGGTAATGTTTTTCTGTTTCTGCTTAAAAAATAATTTATACAAATTTCAGTTATCCAAAGCTCCCACTTTGGGCACAGGGCTTGCAGTAGGATTGGTCCAATTAGTTCCTGAAAGCACCACCCCAAAATGACCCCCAGTAGGGCCAAGATGAAATGTTTGGACTGCCCTGGTAAGACTTGCTATATCTGTTAGTATTTCAGACACTCGAGGAAAATATACCCTCCAAATTCTTCTATCATGTCTGCTATCTTGAAATTATTATTATTTATAAAATATCCTGGGCTTACCCTTTCGGTGTAGTGTGATATTTGTGAAATCTCTTTTATTGCTTCTTGCAGAGGAAAAGAAAAGTATTTCATCCCACTTCTGCTCCAGAACATATCCCTTTTATTTTTCAACTATCCTTTCATCAGCTGTTTCCTGATACTTGATTCCATATTAAAAGAGAGTTGAATTCTATCTCTTCTGCTGGTGACATTTTGCTCTATGCTTATGTTTATTTAGCCTAGAGCACCACAATCAGTACTTTCACCTATGTGATGTACACGGCAGACAACCACTTCTGCAATGAACTAAATAAACAAGAAGTTCCTGGGAAGACAACTGCAGGATTTGTCTGGACTGTTTTGATCTCTTTGCAGCTGCTTAGTTTCTTTAAGCTAAAGTTTTCCATTACTGGGTTTATTTGACAAATGAGAAATAAATTTAGTAACATGATATTATCACATAATAATATTTCTAGGGCCTGTGAAGAAGCATATAACTTTCAGTGACCTTTATATCATAATCCATTTTCTGTTGGTGCAGTAAGATTTCAATGGGCTGGGCTTGACTTACCCTTAAGGTTTGAACACTGCAATTTCTGCATGTGACAGCATATGAAATTTAACCTGGGCAGGCTTGAGAGTTGAGCAGAGGGAAAGCTAATGCAGTTCAAGGAAGGCAAATGCAGGGTCCTGAACCTGGAGAAGAGTAACCCCATGAACCAGCACAGGCTGGGGATGACCTGCTGGAAAGCAGCTCTGCAGAGAAGGACCTGGGGCGCCTGGTGGACAACACGGTGTCACTGAGCCAGCAGTATCCCTGTGGCCCAGAAAGCCAGTGGGATCCTGGGGTGCGTTGGGAAGAGCAGTGCCAGCAGGTCGAGGGAGGAGATCCTGCTCCTCTACTCTGCCCTGGTGAGGCACATCTGGAGTGCTGTGTCCAGGGCTGGGCCCCTCAGTACAAGAGAGACACAGAGCTCCTGGAGCATGTCTAGCAGAGGGTTACAAAAATGATGAAGGCACTGGAGCACCTCAGTTATGAGGACAGGTAGAGGGAGCTGGATCTGCTCAGCTCAAGAAGAGATGAAAGGGATCAATTGTATACACCAATATACAAGTATCCAAAGGGTGGGTGCAGATAGGATGGACCAGGCTCTTCTCAGTGGTACCAAGCAATAGGACAAGAGGCAACAGGCAGAAACTGATGCACAGAAGTTCCACCTGAACGAGGGGAAGAACTTCTGTACTCTGCAGGTGACTGAGCCCTAGGAGAGTTTGCCCAGAGAGGTTGTAGACTCTCCCTCACTGCAGATAATCAATAACCATCTGGACACAATCCTGTGCCATGTGCTTATGGATGGCCCTGCTTGAGCAGGGAGGTTGGACCAGATGACCCACTGTGGTCCCTTCCAACCTGACCCATTCTGTGATTCTGTGAGCTTACTTGTCCAATACCTGTATTGATTATTGATCAGGAAAGCCAACAGGTCCTGAATCATAACTACAAATGGATTCTTTACTCTCTCCCAGCATTCTTTTGTTCAAGCTAGAGACTAAATTAAGTTGAAAAGGCTGAAGATAACCTAGCAGGGAAAGCAAACTAAACGGAACACTTAGTTTTATAGAACATATGCAGGCACTTTTTCAGTCTTCTATTACCAAAAATATTATACATATATAGAAACAGACACCCCTTGTAATACATGGTTCACAGGACAGGATAGATGTATTTTCTGGTCTCTGCACCTGGACAAAGAAATACATATTCAACATCCATTAGCACTTTTCTGCAGGCTTTCCATATCATTTGAGCAGGAAAAAATACCCAAACCCCCCAAACAAACAAACAAAAAACCCCAAAACCAACCAAACAAACAACCCCAACAACAACACCACAAAAACATCACCACCACCACCAAAAAACTGTGATAGAATAATATCCTGGGGGTTTTTTATGGTAAACTTCACTAGCCTCACTCAGAAGAGTTAAATGTAAAGCATGGTAGAAAATATCTTCAAATACTAGGATTTTTTCTCTTGCAGAGAATATTTAGAAGAAGTGAGAGAGACCTAACAGTGAAAAAATTTGCCATCAATGGAGAAGTTTTCTTCTCAGACATCTCTGATCCTTGTTTCTGACTGACTGACTGCTCTGCACTCCCAAAAATCCTTTTCTATGACCGTCACTCAAATGCTAGCAGATTCATATCAAATGTTAGCACTAAATATATTTCTCACAATGCATCAAACTACATTTTCTCTCCTTCTTGGAATGATTTTTAACATTGTGCCTGCAATTTTGCAAATATAGACTGGGTATGCCCCCATACACCTGTGAGTACTATTCCCTTTATCAGAAACCCGTAAAGTGTTCCATCTAAAAGCTTCTATCAGAATGAAAAGCATTAATTTATTCACCTCCAAAAATTCTGTCTTTTCTCATTGCTAATAAAGCATTATTACAGGTTGGTGGTCACCTTAGATGGAGATATTTTGCAGCCTTGTTTTGTAACGTTTCATCCACCATACAGAGAGACTTCTTCTTGATTCTGAGATGTTTTCCTTAATATGCTAGCAACAGCAATCCATCCCTCTAGAGGTTCTGGGAAACTTTTGACATCAATTTGCTCTATTCCTGTTTCTGCAAATTGTGAAAACCCTGTGACTGAATAAAATGCAAAAGTAGTATTTGTGATGCTGCATCCATGTACTCTGCTATCCATCTATAAATGTGACAGCTAAATTATTCAATTTATTGTAAACATATCTCATACTTGGTTCTAAATTTTCCCAAAGCAGTTTTCATCCTCAAGAAAATGGGCAGACCGACTCACTGGTATCTGACAAACAGCAGAGGAAGAAATCAAGCAGTATGGAATAGTGTGTAAAACTAATATGTCTTGCTCCTAACCTGCCTCTTCATTAAGCTATTGCTATTTTCAATAATTTACTTAGTTGTACTATAAGCATTCCTTTGTAATTTTCCTGCTTTCAAGAGACAAACTACCTGCACACATTGGTTTTCTAGAGTTTTCCAGTTCCACATTTCTGATCTCAGTAGATACAATAACTACACAGCAGTTGTTTCAGCATTTTTGACATTTCAAGAAAAAATATTTTGTTTCTGTAACGCACACCACCTCTTTCCAAAGTTGTATTAGGCAAAATCAATCCCTTCTTTGAGAGGAAAGGCTCAGAGCTCTTGTGATGGGTTGACCTTTGCTGGCTCTCAGGTGCCCACTAAACCACTCCCTTGCTCTCCCTCCTCAACAGAACAAGGGGAGAAAATTAGATTAAAAAAACTTATGGGCTAAGATAACAACACAGACATCACCCACTAATTATCATCAAAGGCAAAGCAGACTCAGCTTGGAAAAGATTAAATTAATCTATTGCCAATTATAAACAGAGAATAATACTGAGGAAAAAAAGAACAAACGAACAAAAAAACCCAACCCCCAACAAACCAACTAACCAACCAACCAAAAAACCAACCAAAAAAGCCCCACCCCAGAACTAAACAAACACAAAAAAACCCCTACACCCCAAAACTTAGAAAAAAAAGCCCCAAACCCTTCCACTCCCTCTTTTTCCCAGACTCAACTTCACTCCTTCATTTCTGACACTTCCAGCTCCTCCCCACCACTGCAGCTTCCTTTGAGCATCTCCACCGGGAGACCCCAAAGGAGCGGTTTGTCTCTCATTCAATTTTTATTAATATATGCAATTCTGGAATTTGCCTGCAGAAAAGCATTTGATTCCAAACACAACAAAAGGACTTTTGTGTTTTTAAGTACTTGTGCTTTAAATTCAATAGAATAGAATAGGGGATGTAACTATATATATACAATATATATCTTCTTAATTCACCTCTTTATGCTTTTGCTGCATACTTGATACAGATCTTTTTCATTTGTTTTTCTCACAGTTCCTTCTTCATTAATATCTTCTCAATAACTGCTTTGATCTTTCAACCCAATGTGTGTTCATGTTTCTGTTTAACCAAGGTCTTTTCAGAGTTTGTATTACAAACAATTATTTTCTTCCTGTTTTTTCATCGTGTAAGTATTTCAAAGGTTCTATTTAGCTTCACAAAATACTTGTGAGTTTAGATTGTAGGATCAACTTCATTTCCTAGTTGAAGAACATAACTGCCCAAAGCCTGTGCTAAATCTATTTTCATCTATTGTGAATGCTGTGATTTTGAGAGCAGATATCAGAGATCCTCTTTTTCAGCTACTTGACCAATTCACGTAGTTTAAAAGAAAAACAAGTGCACTGCACCCTTGGAATTCAGAGCAATGTCTGATAGCAACCTCAGAAGAGATCACACAAAGCAAAGCCTTTCTCTTCCTGAACTCCATGTGCTTAGTGCCTCAAGCATCCAGACATTTCTCTGCAGACTATGGCTCAGTATATTTCAGTCAACATCTTCTTCTGCAGACTTTGAGCTCCACAAGCCCATCTTTGAAGCTGTGTTATCTCCAGAATGACAGTATTGCCTTCTATATACTCATCTGCTGTTTCCTTGCAACACTTTGTCTTCAGATCTCTGTTTTCCTCCTCATCAGTCTTGTCCTATGCTATTAGGCTGTTCAGTACAGCTAAGCCCAGATGTATTTATAAAGGTTTTAGGAAAAGGTTTGGACAGGAATGATTATGAGTTTGGGAATAAAGAGGCTACAAGAGAAACTGAAATATGCAATTACAACATATTTGAGGACGTGCTCGGCAAAATGTACTTCCTGGGGTACTTTGAAGTCAAAAAGCTTTTTACCACACGTTCCCATGTCATGCTCACTTCACAGCATCAGAGCTGGAATTCTTTTCTATTCTGCTTATTCCCAACTCAGGTACAGATGGAGTTCCTGCTTTAATTCAACTTGGATGACTTTTCTGTGACATTAATACCTCTGCTATTCATTATCCTTTCCAAGTTTCACTTACTGTCCCTATTCAGAAAGGGAATATTGCTATTTCAGTATAAGTTTCCTCTTCTCTGTGATAATCAATACACAACCTAAAAATCTTGTAAGGTGCCATATATCATGAAAAGAATGTGAAAAAACTGTAAATCAGCTAATTTATGTCTAAAATCTCCAATACATCCCATGTTTCTTATGGGATGTATTGGAGATTTAAATTTAAATTAGATTTAAATTTTAGATTTAAATTTCAGACGTAAAAAATAAAACTTTATCCAGACAAGCCACTGAAAACTTTGTCCTCTCTGATCTCTTCCCCTCACTCTTCAGACACATTTTTTTGGACATGATAAATGGAACCTCTATTCAGTCCTGAAGATAAAACATCTTTATCAGAGAACTGAGAGAGATGGTGTGTTTTGTCTTACATTTCACAGTTGTGAATGCTATATGAAAACTGGTCATATTCTCTTTCATGCCTTAGCCTCCTTGGCTCTGAGAAGAAACTTCTGCAGAAATTCCTTCAGGTATTCAATTCATGCTGGAAGGAAAAAAATATTACTCAGTGTAAACTGGTTTCAGGAGCCCCTTGCAATATTTAAAGAAATCTCTATTCCCATTTATCTCAGAAGGAACTTTTGAAAGAACTTTTGCATTTTTAGTCTTAAATATTTCTTATGCTGGTAATCTACCCAGAGTAATCCTCAACCAAATAAAGCTCCATCTAAGAGAACAGATTTCCAGTTTAAGCTGCAAAACTGCAGCGGTTCTTAAAAATAGTAGTTCTGATTTTTTAAAACATAATAAAAAGTACTGCTTCTTTTCTCCCACTTGTTTTTATTTAAAGAAACTCTCCAGTGGTGTTACCTGACATTTAAGGAAGATACAAATCTATATGGCCTAAAGCTACTGTCACGGTGCAGAAAATTCCAGCCCAAGTGATTAAAGTTTCAACACAAATGACAAAAGATAATGGGAAGTGTCTGGTAACCTAGCTAAATATATGTCTAATTACAGACACTGATGATGACTTGTAATATGCCTACATTTTTCACTAAAAGAGTAGACTTTTTTTGCTTCATTCCTTTTCAGCTATTGCTGAAATAGCTATGATAAGTCATACCTACTTTTTTGTACACATTTGCTTTTTTTTTTCTTTCAGTTTCATTACCCCAGTCTTTGATGATCTTATGGCATGACCTGAGTTCCTGTATGTTGAATTCCTTATTGATAGTGGTGTGGTCATGAAAAGAAACTGAGATGATTGATCACTCTTAAAAAACATTGATCCTTGACTTTAACATTATATCCTTAATGTTTTCCTGAATATATGAAATAATTTTTGTTTATAACTTAGCTGTTTAAACTGTTAGAAGTATAAAGTGTTTCATCTCATTGCTGTTCATTTGGAAAACTTCTGAATCATGTACTTTATGATAACCTACCCTTGGCTGTGTATTAATCCAAAGAAAGGAAGCAGCCAGATCATTTCACTGACAGCCAGTGTATCCCTTGAATATCTACTGAGTTCTAACTTAACTAGCACAATAACCACTAATTCATATGCCTTGAACTTAAGATTTTGACATTTCTTTTATTCTTTGGCAATATACGCACGTTTAATGGTTGTTCTTTCATTTTCTTAGTCAAATATCCAAACAACATCATATTAATGACAAAAGAATGTTCTTTACAAAGTACTTGCTTGGATGAAGCTTCACTTTTCTGCAAGGTGTATTGAGGTCAGAAAATAATGAAGACATTTCAATATAGAAAAGCTGTTGACAAATATGACAAAAAAAATCTCATGGATTTTTCAACCAGATGATTTTCTCTCATTTCAACAGCAACAAACTTACAGTGTCAGTCTCATGAAGAACTGAAGGCAATTGAGTTTTCACAACTATTGCATAGTTTTATATCTCTCTGGACATTAATTCCTACTTGCTGAAATGCAACTCAAATGTAATGAATCAATTTTAACCTTCTTTGCTAGGAAATTTTCTCTTTCCACATTTCATTATCAAACTGTACTCTTCATCCCTTTTTGAATCTTCAGAGTTTTGAAAGCTGCATTCACAGAAAACACACATTCAACTTTCTCATTGCTTTTCATCTTTCCATCCAGTACGTTTGTACTGAGCAGGACTCGTTATAAAGCCTGTCTTGTACAAAGGATTATGTTTGCTATATCCAAACATTTTGGCCAGCTATGTTATCTAACCTCTCTTTCTGTCAATTTCCTTTTTTGTCTGGTTGAGCTGAATTCTATTATACTCAGGTAATGTGCACTGTCAAAGAAAAAGTTCTTTATGATTTGATATCACACACTTGACTCTAAAAGTTAAATATTTCTCTTCCTCTCAGAAATATTTTCCCCATTTTCAGACAAAATCCCTCTTACCAAATATTCCATAAGTCAACAGTGTGTGTTAGCACATAGGCTTTTGTTGCAAGGGGTCATGTAATTGTCATTCTCTGAATTTTTTGCCTTTCAGAGAAACTGGTATTTTGTAACTTGCTTCAGGAATGCATATTAGAGTGGTCAGCTTTTGAAGCCACTTAAGGTAGTTCACATGCTGAGATTCTGTACAGAATATGAGCATACAGAGGTCTTAAAAACATTTTACTTGTAAAAAATATGTTGAGATGCTTATGAATTTGCTCATCATGAATCAGATTTATTAGAGTAATTTAGCAACATTGGAAAAAGTTACCCCAATTTTCTATAAACAAAACAAGGAAAAAAGATTAAGAAACAGCTTGCAGAGAAATTTACTGTAGTGCCAGAAAATGGAATAACATCTCCCACCACAGAAATATTTTGTTAGTCTTCTAACAGGGCATGTAAAAGTTTAACACATATTTAAAACTTAACTGTATACATTATTATACCTAGAATAAGTAAAGCCCCTAAGCTCATGCAAGGCCAAATGTGTCCTGGCAGTATTATGTTTGAGAAGAACTTAAACCTTCCTTCACATATGATGGGTTGATCATGTTGCTATTTCATTCCAAATCAGATTGATCTAACAGCCAACTCAAATTGGATTTTTTCAGAGTGCTAGGAAATTTTGCCTTCACTCTCCCTGTATGATTTTTGTTCTTACTGGATGCAAATTTAAGAATACCTGTATTAAGTGAAATGCAATGATATCACAGTTCCAGATGAGTGTTCTATTCCTCTGAGGTGGACTCTGCTATCAAGTTCAGGAGCTACCACATAGTACAGCCCAGACACAGTCATGTAAAAACAACCAAAACTGGAATGATTAGAAGAAAATCCTTTTACGTTCTGACAACTCAAAAAAAAAACCTCTGACCAAATATTTTTCCAATCAGACTCTACTCTGGATACATAGCAGCTACAGCTACTATTTCTCTAAATAGCATTCAAGCGACATATTCCAGAAGAAAATTTGGATTTGCCTTGTGTTTTTGTTGTTCTCATACAGACAACCTTCGAAATTTCATATTTTCAGATATTTCTCTTCCTAAATCAGTCTGATGTGAATTGGACTGCTGTTTAATTACACCTCTAAACTTCATAGGTGAACACAGAAATAAAATATTGGAATGATGACCCCAGATCACAACAGCAATGACTGCAACTACTACATTTATGACAAAGTATTGGTTTATATGTCTCTGTGTTGAATTTGAATATTCTTTTTCAGTTATATAGGGATTAAGTTGGGTTTTTTTTCCTCTTTCCCCCACAGCAATTTTTTTAAGGCATAGGACATATTCTTCAAAAACATACTTTTAAAGACAACACCATGCTGGTTGAAAAAGGGCAAAAAATGAATAGAAAATATTTATTTCTGCCAACTTATTCCTGGTCCAGGAAACAATCCAGGCTACTTGTGCAGTTCTATAGAGATCCTTCTGTGCTATGCATTATACAAAAGCAAACAAAAAGATAGTTCCCCTGAGACTGCTTTTATTCTACTTCTAAGATGAAAAAGCTACACATGAAATATAAATAAACCCGAAGATTCATTCAAAATTCACTATAATCACTTCTCTGTGACCACAAGATTTCCTTTTTTTATTTTTGAGAGTTTTAACATTGTCAGTGAACAGAGTCACATTGTTTCCAAGAACAAACTTGTAGGTGGAAAATTTAACTGACCAGTATTTTTAATGGTCCACCAAGTAGCCTCACTACCCACGATTTTTAAAAAGTTGAAAACTGTAGATTTCTTTATCCAAAGTTCAGAAGTACTGCAGAAGGTTTTCATTAGCATCATTAATAGAAGTCGTCAAATAGCATGTCTAGGGATGACAGGCTAGAAGAACTCTTTGAGACCAGGCTTGCAGAGAAGGACTTGAGGGTGCCAGTGGCTGACAGCCTGGATGTGAGCTGCCCATGTGCTCTCACAGCCCAGAAAGCCAAACATATCCTGGGCTGCATCCAGTGGTGGGCAGCAGGGCCAGGGAGGGGATTCTGCCCCTCTGCTCTGCTCAGACCCCACCTGCAGGGCTGCGTCAGCTCTGGGGTCCCAGCACAGGGAGGGCAGGGACCTGCTGGAGTCACCTATGAGACCTCTCCTTTGAAGACAGGTTGAGACAGCCAGGATTGTTTAGCATGGAGGGAAGAATGCTCCAGGAACACCTGATGGTGGCTTTCCAGCACCTGAAGGAGGTTAATAAGATAGAGGGAGAGTGACTTTTTACATGGGCAGATAGTGACAGGACAATGGGTAATGGTTATAAACAAAGAGAGACTTAGATGTAGGAATAATTTACTCAGAAGGTAGTGAGATGCTGGATCGGGTTGCCCAGAGAAGTTGTGGAGGCCTCATCCCTGGCAGGATTCAAGTCCAGGCTGGCTGAGTCTTTGAGCAATCTGGTCTAATGGAAGGTGTCCCTGCCCATAGCAGGGGGTTTGGGACACATTATTTTAGGTCTCTTCCAACCCAAACCATTCCATCATTCTGTGGTCTTTTCTGAGGAACGCTGTGCAGTCAGCAATGCTCGGTTCCTCAGCCTTGCCATGGCAAGAACAGGATTCATATTGGATGGACTCCAGACTTGATCTTTCTTGCGTTTAGTTCCCTTAAAATGAGATCCTTGCTCTGCTAGGGTTAGGATGGCATAAGGCTCTAGAAACAATCGTGATTTAAATGTTAAATGTAGCAACAGATTTTGAGACATTTCTTTTCAAGAAATATGTTTGTACATAACATATATTAAATAAACTAAGAAATACTTTATGCAACTTACAATCATTAAATCACACTGCTACGGCTGTATTAAAATGAAATGTATGCATTTATATGTCCCAGTCTTCAATCATCTTGAATTTAAAGTCATAAAAGCACACTTTATATACAATAAAAGTCTGCTTTATTACACCAGAAAGTCTAGTAAGATTCTGACTTTCTTTTCACTCTTGTTTTTCTTTTTGTATACTGTTGCAGTCTACACAGTCTATATAAAAATATTTATACTTTTCATTATGAGTCATTGCATAAATTAAATTATATTTGGTCTAATAAATATTTTGCCATCAAAATAGCAGCCTCATTACAATTTATTATGAATATTATTTTTATTAAGGCCGATGGCATCCTGGCCTGGATCAGCCAGGGTGTGGCCAGCAGGAGCAGGGCAGTGACCGTCCCCCTGTGCTCAGCACTGCTGAGGCCACAGCTCCAATCCTGTGCTCAGTTCTGGGCCCCTCACTGCAAGAGAGACATTGAGGGGCTGGAGCATGTCCAGGGAAGGGCAACGGAGTTGGGGAAGAGGCTGGAGCACAAGTCCTGTGAGCAGCAGCTGAGGGAGCTGGGGGTGTTTAGCTATGAAAGGAGACAAAAGGAGGACCTTATGCTTTCTGCAAGTACCTGAAAGGAGGTCATAGACATGTGGGAGTCAGTCTTTTGTCACAGGTAACAAGTAATAGGATGAGAGGAAATGGCCTCAAGTTGCACCTTGGGATATTTAAATCAGGTAAGAGGAAAAATTTTTTTCACACAAAGGGTTGTCAAGCATTGGAACAGACTGTACAGGGCAGTGGTGGATTTACCACTCCTGGAAGTGTTCAAAAAACATGTGGATACGACACTTGAGGACATGGTTCAGTGGTGAACGTGGTGGTACTGCTCAGTTGATGGTTGAACTTCATGATCTTAGAAGTCTTTTCCTGTCTAAATGATTCTACAGTTCTACAATTCTATTTCTAATGTTCTATAATGCTGACCACTGTTTATACAGTCCCTGTAAAAAGTCTGTATACTTTATTATATGGAGAATAACCTTCACAGTTACATTGCAACAAGATTTAAATGCACAACAGTAAGATTTCCAAACTGTTTTGTATTTCCTGAAGGAAATACAACAGCACAGCAGAGATGTAAAAATACTAAAATGAACACAGGCAAAAAGAAGCAAGTCAACCCAAAATACAGAGACAAATGAGGAAACCAAGGATTAAGCATATCACCAACATTCTCAAGTAATGAGAGATGCATTTCATTGATACTACTAATAAAACTTATTATTAAAATTTACAGTAGGGCCTAAGCACCTACAGAACTGGACATAACACAAATGGCAGTAAAAGACAGATGTTACAATCTCTTTCCCCCCCAGAGATACAAAATTAAATTAAAAAAAAAATTGTACAGTGGTAGACTGTATCAATAAAAGTATTTTCAGAGGCTTAGGAAATATTAATGCCATTGTATAATGTACTCATGAGATTTCATCTGGAAACTCTATAAAGTTCTAGCTATCCTCAAACAAAAAGAAAAGGAATTAAAACTGCAAAAGCAGGAGAGAAAATTTCCAAGCATGAACAGGGAAATGAGAAAGGTTGTCTTCACAGACAGCACACAAAGACCATGACTTGCTCATTTTACCAAAACGAAGGCTGTGATGTGGAAAGGAATTACAAGTGACTTTTTACAGAACGAAGGAATGAAGGAAGGTGTAGGAAGATGAAGTAGGATGGTGTCAGATGGAAAGAGAACCAGTGTGGAGGTAGGAGAATCACATAAACTGCAAGAGAGACTAACACAAAAAATATGCAAACAAGACAGAAATAAATTCAGGTTGAAAATGATGATTCTGTTATGAGAGTAGTGAGCTCCTGGAACAAGCTTTTGGTTTACATGTTTGAAAGCGGGGAACCATATCTAAATTTTATATGGCCCTGATCAGGTCAGCTCACTTTAAACTTGAGTTTAAAGGCCAGGGCTTTCTTGCAGCTGCCACACTTCATATTGGTTCAAGGAGTTCATTGAGTTTCATAGCAATGAATCTTGGTAAAATGAAAGATTAGACACATTGAAAAAATTAGCCCTAATCTCCAGCACTGCATTATAAATGTTCCAGAAATTACTATAGTTTGTTGGAGTTTCTGTTCAGCTCTTGGTCTCTACTGTCAAACTCTAGTGACACTCAAGACAGCTAACATGGTAGATTGAGTTCAGACATGCAAAGAAAATCACAGTACTTATGTGCCTTTTTGTGTGCCTTTTTTTTACTACTAATGATTTTCCCAAGGTATACTGTAGAGTGTGTTTGCTGTTAATCCCTGAAATTTGACAGGGTATAGATTTTTGTAGATACAATCACCATGGTATCCCAACACTTTCTATATTGGGACACTTCAGAACTTGACTTGATCAGAAACACTCTTTTAATAAATTTCCAGAAGAGTGTCAATACTTTTATGCTAATTTTACTGTGTAAATTGGATTGAAAAAAACCAAACCAACTCAGCTAGAAAAATACAATATTATCATAATTCAAGTGACACATCTTCTACACTTTCTCTGATCCTGGAATTGAAAGAATTGATCCAGACAAGACACTCAACTGTGTATTCCAGAACATCTGCGAAATTTTTAAGTACGAGCTCAGAAGAAAATAGTCAGCAGCTTCCTCTTGCTTTTTATTGTTACTATTACCAAGTGAAAGTAATCTAAGGTCAAAAATTATTACCAAAAAATTGCAAAAGCTGTGGAAGATAAATCTAAACTGAAGAAAATAATCTTATTAACTATCTAAATATGTTATTTATGCTTCTTAATCTTGAACAAAAGTCATCTGCTAGATTCTGTTCTGTTAATAGCTGCGAGATGACTCAGAATAAACTGGGAAAAAAAATAAAGCAGAAAGTGTGGTAGGTCTGGGAGTTGTGTGTATAGATCTGTTCCTAGGGAGAGACTTGCACTGCACAATACAAATATAGAGGGGGCACCCACTTCCTGAGTGCTGCAACATCCCACAGCACTGCAGACTCTCAGGAACACTGGAGAAATAGGGCTGGGTGTAAGACCAGGGACCAGACCTGTCACCCTGTTCTTCCAAGTTCTTCAAAGCCTTCTGATATTTTCATTTTTGTAATGGAGTCTCTCACACACACTTTCATGTAAATAATGATTAGTTTGCATTCTTTTCTGGAGGAGGAGAAAATTGAGGGACTGTTGGTTTGACCAGTGTCATTGGAGAGGTGGCAATTTTATCCTCCAGTCCAGGGTCACTTTTCAAATTCTATATATATTGAGGTCGAGAATAAACTTCCCTTCTTTTTTACCTTGGAGGTTCCAGGGTGCATGTTGTTTTATTTCGTGTCCTATTGTGACACAGACCCACCTGCAGGTGCACTGCCTGCTGTGCTAAGGGAAAAGTGGTTCATCTTTTGAAACTAGTTCTTTCCTCCCCTTGGAGATGCTGATGAAGTCAAGGCTTTGTGACACTGAGGACTAAGCAGAAATAAATTGAAATATATACTATGACACCTCAAAAGTCCATTCCAAACTATTTAAATGTATAGATTTTCCTAAATGAGATCATTTTTCTTTACAAGACACTGACCAAGTGTTAATTTCCTGGAGGTTTCTGAGAAACCTCCATAAGTTTAGGTCAGGGGGGAAAAAGAAATCAGAATAAAATCCTGCCAATCTCTTAGTTATTTTATTGTGTTTCCCCAGGAAAAGGATCTCTGCTACAAACAGAAATATTCATGCAAGTCTTTGTTGCAGAAAATATCTAGCCTAATTCAGCAGATATTTTATTGAAAGGTCAGCTACAGGAGTGCTAGGAAAACCTCTATTTCACAAAGCATGATGCTTCTACAAAAGTGTAAGATATATTCTTAAATGTCTTTCTTCCAGCCGTGCTCCAGCAGTGTAGTAACTTATTTCACAAAGAGCCTATGTCTGCAGGCCATTTGCGTTTTTTTGTGAAGACAAGCCATGATTCTTTTTTTGAATCCAGTAATCCAGCAACCACTGCATGGTTTGCATGTTGGAATGACTGGCCTAATGTGCTGGCTGAAATGGGAAAAAAAAATAACTATTATCTGTACTACCCATGCACCTAACTTCCCTCTTTCCCTCCCAAAGTAACAGCAACCTTAGATTACAGATGTTTAGGAGTTCTGCATGTTATATCAAGGCATAACTAATATACTGCAAGATGATGCTGAGAGAAGTCCTATAAGTTTAAAAAGAATAAAATTATTGCAAAAGGAAATTTCAAAACTGAACAAATCCTTAATTGCTGTAAGAACAGGAGAATCTGTTCAAAAAATCTACTTCAGCATTTCACTGATACACACAGTAAATGTATTTAGGGTAAGGAAAACAGTACAATTGGATATTTACAGATAAACCAGAATTTTCAGAGATGCAAATCTTATTTCAGTCTTGTAATTCATCATAAAATAAATCTCAAGTTTCATCGGTGAGAGAGGAAAAGGGAAAATAAAATTAAGACTGACCTCTTGAGCACCCCCCCAGTCTTCTTCCTGGTGGGATGGGGTGAGAGGCAGAAAAGGCCTTGCCTCTCTGCAAACCGTGCTCAGCAGTGACTAAAACATCTCTGTGGTATCAACACTGTTTCCAGCACAAATAATTTTATTCAATAGTATTTTTTATCCCCAAATCCACTTTTCCTAGGTTTCTTAGGAGTATATTCTGTGCATTAAGTTATTGCAGAAAAGAAAAATTACCTTCTTGTCTGTCTAATGCAGATATAACTCAAAAATACATCTCTTTTATTATGGAACCCTCAATTTGACCTGATTATTTTTATTTTAAGTTTTAAACAAGTAATTTACATATTTCCATATTCTTCACTTGACATACTGAGAATGTCAGCTCCTTGCAATCTCTTGCTACAGACCTACTTTTTTAAACTGGGGAGTTTATTCTGTTGTTCCTCATGCTGAATGCTTGAAATGTCCAGAAAAATTTAAACGGAAACAGCTTTCAGTGCAGAAGGTAATTCTAGCAAGGTTAATCCTCTGTGAGAACATTTTCACTGAGATTGTTGTTTTTTTCTAGGTAGGGGGGGATATTAGTGAAAGGAAGAAAATGTGACAGAACAAGACCATCAATTAAACCCTTGAAATTAATTAAACCATTATTCCTTCCTCATTGTTTCATTTATTTAATCTGTCTGTAGACTAGTGCAGTGGTTAGATTCAAATACAATCCCTGTTTTCCTGCTGTTTCAGGCAAACAATCAGAATTTTTATGAGCCCCTTACTGCCCTGAGAAGTCCGGACCCACAGATTTGTGCGAAGAGACAAGGTTGCATGGGAATTTAAGGACCTGCCTCTGAAAACTGCTGTGAAAAACTTTTAGTATTTCCTTCTCTAATACAGTGTTCTTGTACATGTCTGTGGATATTTTTGTAGCAGTGTGATTATTCCTGGCAAGGACACCTCAAAACACTTCTCCAAAGCTTCCTTGGTCCTATGACAGCTGCTGACCCAGTGACAATTTCTGACAATGGCTTAAGCACAAAACTATCACTGCAAGGTAAGAATCACTTGAAAAGTCATTGCTTGATGGCCACTTTTTTCCAGCTACAATAAATAACTTGTAGTTGGTAGTGTTGTTGTTGTTATATTCTGTTTAGCAAACCTCAGCAACCAAGTGATAAAATGGCTATTGAAATTCAACAGCAAAGTGACAGAAGTAATGCAAGGAGGAAAAAATATCTTTATTGATGGATGCTGAGGACTCCGTGTCAACCATCTCAACTAAGAAAAACTATGACAACTTCTGTGGATGGTTCTCTGAAAATGTCAGGAAAACACTCAATCAGGAATTCAGGTAGGAACTGGATGTTTAGGGTCATTTCAGAGCAAATTGAGAACAACATACAAGAAATCACTGCATCACTTTTTGAACTCACAGTTTCCACTGGAAAATTTCATAAAGGTCTGGACAAGCCATTGCAAAAAAGTATTCTGGAAGGTGAACACAATCATAGAATATTTTGCATATTACAGGAAATTACTTAGATTTCAGCATGGAAAAGAAATAAGATGATTTGACAGGAAATATCTAATGTCTTAAAAATGAAGGAAGATATGTCATTATGTATCATAGAAAGACAACTGTGTGGAAACAGGAAATAATA
Source organism: Haemorhous mexicanus (assembly GCF_027477595.1). Lineage (NCBI taxonomy): Eukaryota > Metazoa > Chordata > Aves > Passeriformes > Fringillidae > Haemorhous > Haemorhous mexicanus. Next base: position 46,142,590 of record NC_082342.1, read on the forward strand.
GGAAATAATAGCCTCATTAGTGTAGATCAAACATGAAATTTAAATGAAATGAAATGAAATGAAATAAAACAAAATAAAATAAAATAAAATAAAATAAAATAAAATAAAATAAAATAAAATAAAATAAAATAAAACTGTGAAATTCATGAATGCAGGATGCCATGACAGGTTAAATTACAGAGGAGGGGTCCAGGTATGTCAGACATACTTATGAGGTGTGTTAGTTGTGCAGTTTAGCCATTTCTTTTTTTGCTAACTGGCCCAAACTAGCTCTTGACTATCATGACTCCATCTTCCAGATTATTAATATTTGAACTGTCATATTAGGTAATAACTCAACTGGATTCATGTCTTTGACCTACAAAATAATCAATTATTTACACAATGGTGCACTGCCATCAGGATACATCAGTGTTTCCCACGTTGGAGTACCCAGCACATATTAGGCATTCTTCTGTGTTATGAAAAGTACAGAAACAAATCCCATCACTCTGCAGAAAAGAATCCTGCCTACTGCTCACAATGGGCAGGAAGGGAGAGCATTTTCTAATCTTCAACACAATCTTCTTTAGGCACCTTAAGTACTCTGGCCCATTCTACTGAAAAGAAGCTGCTTGGTGAGTTCAATAGCGCTTCTGAACTTCCAGGTCCTTCCCTCTGCCTTCAAATCTCTCTGTGATTTAGCAACGTGACTTCTGCAGATTAGCAAGTGCCCATTAAATGGAGGTTGGGATAATCACAAATTCTGGAGCAGCAAGACATTTTCTGTGATACTATAAGCAGCAGGACTAGAAAACACGCAAAATCCACGTGCTTGCAGAGTATCTTGTGTAGGAATCTCTCTTTGAGAGGTTTTCAAAATACTGCACAGAGTGAGAAGCTGCCTGCTTGTCACAAGCCACACATTGCTAATGCCACGTGTGAAGGGTTTGGGCAACAGCAGTATCTGTTTGAAGCAGGTTCTGCTTGGAGCTGCATCCTCCCCAGAGCCCCAAAGCTCCACAGCCTTGCAGTACACACACACAGCTACTCCAAAAGCTCTGGCAACACCAAACCTTTATTTAATGGGATGAACGCAGCTCATCACAAGGGTGCAGCAAGACCAGGGATAGCTCCAGGTGAGGTGAGCCAGGGGCCACAGTCCTACACCTGAAGGGTTCAGTGGCACTGGCACAGGGGAGGACAAGGCAGGGGGGTGACAGCACAGGGCACAGGGTCCTGTCAACAGCCCAGTGGTTATCAGGCAATGGCAAGGCAGCAAGGCAGCAGCCAGGTCAAGCCAGGAAATCCATGCCATTTTCTAGGAATAAGAGCAGAGGCAGACACCCCTACAACAGGGACTTGGTGCTCCTGAACTAGACTTAAATGGAGCCCTCACTCAGAGGCGTGGAGAGGTCCTAGGTGAGCCTTGTTAAGGCCATCAAGGACTATCCAGGCCCTCAGGACCCCTACATCTGTATGGAAAGCGAACACTGCTGCACCTAACAGTCCCGTGCAAGAATACTTGTCATTCGAGCTGAGATGCACATCTCAGAAATGGGAAATGGAAAGTACTGGGCTGTAAAATCATTGCCTACTGCCCTTTGCAAGCTTAGCTCACTGTAAAGAAGTTATTTTCACATTTCCACTGAAACTCTGACATAGCTAAATTGATTTACAAAAGCATTTAAAATAGAAATGTGTGGGGTTTAAAAAAACCCGCTGATTTTATAGTAATCTCACAAAACTGAGGTTGTGTGCACCCTTATTACAACAACAAGCAATTCATCAAAACAATCGTGCTGCAATAACGTGAGCTGTTGGTAGTACTGTGCAGAAAACAGAGCAGAACCAGGTACTTGAGCCTTAAGGAAAAACCAGCAATAATGCTTCAATCCTGTTCTGCATCTGCAGACCTCATTTCCTCATTAACTACTACTAGCTGCAGTGGCAGCACAGGTGAGACAGTGATGCTGTCTCTGACTATAATTCTCACCCACCCAGTCTGTACTGGGAACTTACATCAGCACCCACCCTCTTTCCTTCTTGTCTCACTGGTTGTCTGCTTTCAGTATGCAGTTATCTCATTTTTCTACAGCAGGGCACAATAAATTAATTTCCCTAAGACAAGACTAAGGAGTCCTGGCATTTTAACAGCATTTGAAGACATCCTCACAGTGTGACATTTTCAAACACTGTTGTTGAGGGTGAATGCATGATCCAGCTTCAAAGACTGACACTTGCCACAGGATCTTCCTGGGTTACCTATAGCTTATCATGTCTTGTTCTTGTTGCTCTGCTTGTGAATCAGTAAATATGTAAAACCATCATGTATGGAAATCTTTCTATCCCCCACCAGTCACTGAAAAGGTTTCTCTTTATTTTTTAAAATGATTTGGGACCATTTTGCATCAGTCAATTTTAGCATCCCGGAATAATCAAAACCTCTTTAAAAAACAATAAACTTGTTTGGAAATTTATCAGTTTACTAATGGAATTTGCTGATAATGATTGCTTGTTCAAAGCTTTTATTACTTTCCAGTCCATTTTCTAATAAAATTTACGTCTGCAATATATCAATAGGCACATGATCAAGTTTGTCTATAAAAAGAGCATGTACTAGATGGAAAAAAATCAATACACTAACTTTGTATTCTAACAGCTAATTTATAGTAGCATTTGACATTAACTTCAAATACTTGCTTCATCATTTTTGGGCAGTGCTTATGAGAGGGGGAAAAAAAACTTCTCCAGTGTTCAGGCAACAGGAACTAGACAGAAAAGCTTCTGTAACTGATATGGCTTGATGAAAAATATAAGTCTAATAGCCTCTGCTGTACTTTGTCTGTGCAGCCAGGTTTTGGTAGCAGTGGGGCTACAGGGTGGGGCTGCTTTGAGAAGCAGCCTGAAGCTTCCCCCATGTTTGACAGAGCCAATCCTTCTGGAGTTGGATACACCACTGGTTAACCCTGATCCCATCAATGATAGTGGTAGTGCCTGGGACAACTTAGTTAAAAAGAGGAAAAAAATATTGTGCAGAAATAGCTGTGGCCAGAGAAGTGAGGAGTGAAAATCTGTAAGAACAACCAACAGCAAAGAAGGAGGGGCAGGAGGTGCTGCAGGCACCACAGCAGACCTCAGTGCAGCCCATGGTGAGGCAGCTGTGCCCCTGCAGCCCATGGAGATCCATGGAGATATCCACATCCCATGCCAGAGCAGAGGGATGCCCAAAGAAGGCTGTGAGCCTGTGGGAAGCCCATGCTGGAGCAGGCTCCTGGCCAGACCTGTGGCTTCTTGGAGAGAGGAGCCCATGCTGGAAAAGGTTTGCTGGTTGGACTTGTGACTCTGTGGTCATGAAAATGAATTCTCAGGCCTAAAGACAAAGTAATATACAGGAAATAATTAACTTTTTTAAAAGCACCATTCAGCAGTCATTCTCCAGTATTACTCTAGAAACCAGCTTATCTTTTTTCTCTCATGATAAAGGTGATTTTTCATTGCTTAGATTCATACACCTCACAGTCTTTGGTCCCAAAAACAATATATGTGTTAATGACTAAAAGAACCCCTAACCCACATATCTGAAATTTTAGTAACCCCACAAAGCATCATGGTTGCTGATTAAAATGCTTTGACTTTGAAACGATCTACATGAGTCAATTACTCTATTTTAGGCTAGAAAAAAAATCCAGCAGCATGGAAAAAAAAAAAAAAGAGCAATGAGAGGACATGCCAGATTATGTGATGCCTTTGTTTCAGTCAGAGACCCAAATATCAGTGTACTTCTGCTTCAATTTCAATTTAGTTGTGTTATCAAGCATAACACCATTTCACAAGAACAATACCATCAACATGAAATCTACCAGATGTGGCAAGCCCTACATTTATAAATAATTATAACATATCCATATTTACCTGGGAATATCTAGGTATAATTCAAAATTCTCAATGTTTAATTTTCTATCTGTATGTCCTCAACAAGATTTTATATTTAAAAAAGACATTTATAGTTGAAGAAAGTCAAATTATGCCTGAATGTTTTGCAGTACAAGCAGAAAAAGAAGACAGTGATTTTTGCAGATATATCTCTTTCTTAAAAAGTCTGCTCACTTCTGGAGGATCTTCCCCACTGTCAAAGAACCTGCATGCTGAAGTTCTGAAAAACTGGTGACATGGCAGTAAATATTCAGTAGAGAATTTCATTTCATACTCATTAACTTTCTGAAAACAATGCTTTTGAGAAGAAAGCTGGTATTTCTTTTCTACAAATCTAAATTATGATCCTGAACTGAAACAAGAGCCCGGTTCCCAAGACAGAATTTAGAGATGAGAGACAGTGTTGTGCATCACGAAAAGAGGCTTTTAAATAATACACCATAAATAGAAATGGAGTTTTTTTTCCAAAGCCTAGCTTTACATCTGTGCTCAAAAAGCATGAACCATGAGCCACATGATGAATGTCTGTAAATGTTCACTGAGACTCAGAGTAAAGGTCAAAGAATATAATCTCAGTCAGTCCATCAGTCCAGCATGTTTGCATTGATTTTCACAGACTGTTTTTTGAATGCACAGGTGTGGCATTTAAACCATTTGCTGCTGCAAGTATTAAGAAGCTTCACAATGGTCCTTCCCCATTCTTCAGCCCTCTACCTCAATGTCATCTTACTATCTCCTGCTTGCAACACGGTAAATCATTCTGCATTGTATTAACTTTGAATAATTCCTCAGAGGTAGTAGGGCTATTTCAATGTTAACTTATAGATGTAAATAATTTTACAGGATCAAGACTACACTGTGTAAATATTTGAGTCATGTACTATGTCTGAGGTATATTTGAATTGTAGGGTTGAACATGATCTATTTTTGAACATAATACACAGTCAAACTTTTGAAGTTCAAATATTATAATCTCTTAAACTCCTATTAACAATAATTGATAGGGTTTTTTTAGATGTGCTGACACATTGGGATTCATCTTGTGTTGGGGAGAAAACTCTAAAGCAACTGCAGTAAGCCTTGACCACTTGGAAATAATTTGATCACATCTTAACCTCGCTCATCTGTCACTGTTTTTATTATTACCTGACATCCTTCTCAGCCAGCTCCTACTTCTCTATTTGGCTGGGGTTTGTTCTCTATTAAGAACTGTTTTGGTGGGCCATTTGAAGCAGTACACTTTATTTATTCATGTGCATAGCACCTGAAGAAGTATCAGAACACTTTAGCACTAATAACAAGAGCAATTTCCAATATCTTGGAATATATGCCACTAGATTTCTACCAGATTTCTTTCTTCCTCTGCCTGAGAAGACAGGCCTAAACTCCTGAAAAGCATTTTTACTAAAAAGTTCACCAACTCAGTGTAAGCTTAAGAGCAAAGGACTAACTATGAAAATTGATACTGTTTGAGGGAAAAAATCTCAGCTAAATTCCATGAAATTTTATCATAAAACCATTCTGGTTCTCAATTTGTTACAATTTTCAGTAGTTTTGAATATATGAAGATAGCTATACATTAACATTCCCTTCCCCTCTGCAATTACTGAACCTTTCTATAGCTACCAAGGGAGAAACACAGCAATCCTGATTTCATGCAAAACAGCTGATACCCTTCCAGATCATCTTCTATTGTTTTTTTTTAATGTTTGGCACGTTGCAAGACTTTTTTTTTTTTTTTTTTGCTATTTGACAATGCCTTTAGATTCAGAATTAAATGGATGTATTTTTTCTTCACTGTAACCACAATATATGTCAGTATTTTTACTTGCATAGATCAAGTGCTCTCAAACTGTGAGATGAGCTTTCCTGATGTGACTAAGCGATCTCTTCCAAAGCAAGATGTACCATGTCCAGGGAAAAAAACAAAATCAGCATTCATTTTCTCTTAATTTTCTCCATTTGGGATAACACAAACCTAGAATGTCCTAACTTATGATTAATAGAATAGGTGCTTTTGTTTTTTGATATCTTCCAAGCAGAAGTGAGCTGGCAAAGCAAGAACTATTACCAGACTGTTCACCCAGAAATTTGAAACGTTCACAACTATGATATTTCCAGAGGTCAATTAGAAAGAAGTTAATCCACAGGGATTTCCATTTCTATTTATCTCAGCAGAGGAAACATATTGTTTTTGTTTTGCAAGTTTCTGATTTTTTTCTCTGAATCTAGTGGTACTTTATCAACATGCCTTGAAGTCAACTTTCCAAAGGTATTTGGTCATCTGTTAGAGAAGCAATAGTGAGGAAGGAGGCTGATATAGTGTTCCTGGAAGAGCTAGATTCTCTTCAAATTCGAAATCCCACATTTTGAACTGGACACTCAAGCCAGGAGTGCAGGTATTCAGATATGGGGTGACAATTCATGTTAAGAACCAAAGCTTGGAAATAAATCACTCAATATGATTTCTTCCTCATAGTGGTGGGCCACACAGTAAGGATGAAACAAGATTAGGAAGAGAACAGATTACAATAATGTATCAGTCTGCCTGTTAACATGATTTGCTCTTTATTATGCAATATCTACTGCTTAACCTGATTTTATTTTAAGCTCTTTCAAATTAAGAACATATTTGTTCCCTTAGATCAAGATCCCCAGCTCTCAATTCCCAAGTCAATGACATCGTCAGCTAGTGCCAATGGCAAATCTTGAATCACAGATAACAGATATTTTACTAAAAAAAAGTTAAATATGCTTAATATTTCCCCATTTTCTCATTCTCAACTGTATTTTTTAATGCACACTTTGTAAAAATATTCTGCATTTAGGTGGAATACCTGTATGCTTAGACCTGAATAAACTAGCTCAGTATTACCAGTTTTCAGATTCTTGATAATTTCTTCTTCTGCTCTACATAAATTCCCCTAATTTCCCACAGTAAGTGATATGATACTACTTCCTTACTCAGACTTCATCCTGAAAAATCTCATTCATTAGTTAAGTCAGGATTCTTCTTGTCCTATAAAAACAGGGTTTCTGAGAATTTGCATGAGTTCCTGTTAGCAGAGTAAATTTCACCTTCAGTTAGAAGCTCCCACATTTTTGGGGGGAGAACCTATTAATTCATGAGCATGCTCTTACTAGAGACTGAGAGTTTTCAAGAAATTTTTCGTAGCAGCCCACTTGTTCATGCCAAAAAGAGAAAGGCTATTATTATACCAGCTCTCATGCTTCAAGATAAGCCTGCTAAAAATTTAGAAGTTCATAAACTTCCTGGCTCCATTACAGTTCAAGAGTTTTTTTGGTTTTTTTTCGTCTAAGTTTAATCTTTTTACTGGGTTTGCATAATCGTGAAAGATCTATTTTTCCATATAGGTAGATATAAATCTATTCAAAAGACTGAACATTAAGAGGAAAAATTAAGAAAAGGCAAGTACAATGTCCAATATAATTTTGAAGAATGCAACAATGAAGCTTGAGAAACAAATTTTTCTCATTTTTACGTTCAGTAGTTACCTTGTTGGAGCAGCTTTTTTACTTCCTTCTTGAAGTTATGCTACAGAAGAAGAAAAGCCCCACAAGATATGCAACTGAAATAGTAAAATCAAGCAGTTAGAACTGTGAAAATCAAGGCGTTGGAGCTCCATTTGTGATTTCAAATTTGTTCATTCTAAGACATAATTTAAACTGTCATTACTATAAACTGTCATTACACAATTACTTTGAATATTTTTCCACATAATTCTGACTCAGTATGTAGTCATTATTCAAGTGAGTAAATATTTAGTGGGAAAAAATCAACCCATGGTTATCTACAATCACAGAATCATAGAATGGTTTAGGTTGGAACAGACCTTGGGGAGCCTTCATGGGGAGATCTGATAAATGTGCTGCAATGATGCATTGGCCAATAACATTAGCAAACACTAAATCTGACATATTTTCCCTCATTAAGCTTGCTTGAATATATGTAACATTCATTTACAGGACTCAACTAAAACCATTTTTCTAAGGGTGCCATTTTTTCTTCTGTGACTGTGCTGTAGCCTAAATCCTAAAATTGACAAAAAATGTTGAATGTAGAAATCCCCACTGCTTGTTGCTCTTGGTAGTGAGGCAGTCTATAAAAGATGGAAATGAGGCGACATTTCACCTTGTACACACTGAATGGCAGTAATTGTTCAGAATAAATGCAAAGACATTTTCACTGAGAATCAGTTTCCTTCAAGAAACAGTTTGTTCCGTATAATTTAATAAAATATACAAAATAATTTTTAAAAGGGTAAAAAGCCTACTGAATGTAATGATGAAGCTATGAGAGGGGTTCAGACATGTTTTTGGTTGGAGAGTTAGCACAACCTGCTCCCAGACAAACACAAGTCCTTAATTTGAAAATGAAAGAAGGGTTGAAGAACAGTTCACAAAATTCCCCCCAAGACCCTTTTAAGTAAGTAAGATAAAATAACAGATTCTTATATTAATTGTCACTGTCATATTTTCTGAAAAATCCCTTTGCCAGGATTCTTCTCCCGGGAAGCTGAGAAGCCTCAGAGAAGAATGAAAACAATATTATCTGATTGCTTCTCCTGTGTTTTGCTGCTTTGGAACGGGGTTGGAGATTGTTTATCCAGCAGGTGGTTGTTTGATTGGTTTCATGTGAGTTGTTTTGACTTACTGACCGATCACAGTCCAGCTGTGTTGGGACTCTGGAAGCAGTCACAAGTTTTCATTATCATTCTTTTTAACCTTCTGTATCCTTTCTCTATTCTTTAGTATAGTTTTAGTATAGCATTCTTTAATAGAATATAATAACATAAAATAATAAATTAGCCTTCTAAGAACATGGAGTAAGATTCATCAATTCCTCCTTTGTCCAGGGGAGGAAATACCTCATATTAATAACATAATACCACAAATTAATAACAGAATCTATGCAAATACCACATATTAATAACATAATTTACATATTGCATCACAAAGCTATTAAAGGTGTTCTGTGAATATTCAGTCTTGTGCCAAAGCGCACGTCACTTTCACAAGCTTTCTGCTGAGCTTCCTTTGGAACATTCTCTGCACATCATTAAGTGACCAGCTGCAAACCAGCAAGCTGTCACAGACAGACACACAGGTGCACACAGACATGCAAACAGGAACTGCAGACCCCTGCTTCCAGGACGGTCCCTGCTCCCATGGCTCCCGTCAAGGACTGAGGCAGGAACCCTGGCTAGGAAAGGGCTGCATGCAGACACTGTAGTCACTGGAACACGAGCAGGAGGCAGTGTCCCAGGTGCCAGAGCAGAGCTTCCCCTGTAGTGACCACAGCAGAGGGGACACCCACACCCATGGAAGATCCCATGTCCCAGCAGGTGGGTAGTTCCTGAAGAAAGTTGTCACCATGAAGAGCCCACTCTGGAGCAGGGAAGTGTGAACTGACCCCATTATTCTATGAAAAAAAATTCTGTCTTTATGAATTTTGCCTACTCTCAAGTTAAATAGACCAATATTTTTATTATATTTGATAAAGAAAAATAAAATACTACACTGCACATAGACTTTTCCAAGAACATTTTCTTTCTATTAGGTGCCAAAATTTCCCTCTTGTGCCAAATAACAGTTAAGTCTGATTTTCCCTCCATGAAACCTGTTAGCTCAGGCAAAGAAATCTTTCAAATATTAAATACATGTAAAGTTTGTCATGCATCATCAGAAATCATGTATATTTTTTCAATTAGTAAGGTTTTATTAATTCTTTCCAGGAACATCTGATCATGGATCAAATCATAATTTTTGTGGAAGTTAAAAAGAAATTTCCAAACTCTCAGCTGTTGAGTAGTAGGTAATTTCCAGTGAAACCGAAGAAAATATGTTTAAGCCTATTAGCACTGTCCAGTGTTTCTTGAGTAACTCTAAAGTTGTAATTACCAAAGAGACCATATATGTTTTGATTTGCCCACACTTCTTTCCTAGAAACTTCTGATCTGCTACAGTGAATGACTCTTGGCAGCTTTGGCTTAGGAAGTCTTGATTTTCTTTGTGTGTGAGATGGATTTTCGGAGTCCCTTCCGGGCTTCATGGTTCAGCACAGCTATCTGGCTACTTCTATTTCAAGTGCATACTTTAACTTTACATCTCCAACCTACATTAGCATCACAGAAACAACTGCCACCTAGACCTATTCACAGGTGATGTGGTTGCACATGACTTGACAGCTGCTGTAGATTCTGTCTTAATACCATTAACCTATGAAAATTCATTCAACATAACTGCAGCCTTCCACGCTGAACTTCATAAAGTAGTTTAAATCATTGTTTGCTGCAGGTCATTAAGAAACTAGTAAACAGACTATTTAACAATGATGCTAATGTAAATTTTCCATGACAGCAGTCACTGGTATCCTGCTGACAAATGATAATGTCCTCACAACGTGTCCTCAGAGCGCAGTAATTACTTCAGTATTCATGAGTGTATTTGGCTGGAGGATTACCTGACCTGAATGTAAAATCTCTCTGCAAATTTTGCATGTGCTAAGTGCATCAGGTGCATGTACAACACGAATATGTTCAAAACACCTCTAAAAGAATTAATCTGTTCACTTCAGGCGTTACAGAATCTTTTCCCCACCACTCAAGATTCTTCCTGAAATACTGCTTTATTGAACCGCTTCCTGAAATACTGCTTTTTGGAGGAGCTTTAGCTCCTCACCTTACTCTTGTAACACAATAAGAAAACATTTCAAGGAACAAAAAATGAAATGCTCCAAAAGAACTGAAAAAAAAAAAGCTTTAAAAGTGTCTTGGCTACTTGTGTAAAACAGGCTTTTGATATTTCAAATACCACCAGCATAGTTTTAAGCACAGTTTTATGATGATGATTCTTTCAAGCTGCTTTCAAGCCTTCTAAACTATTTGAAGGACAAAACCTGAATTTCAGTAGTTAAGACAGAAGAGATAATTTTTTTTAATGAGTTTTTCATTTTAAAGTGTCCACTACTTGATTAAATTTACCTCCAAATGCATAAAGAAATAAACAATACTGTATTTGAAGCATCAGTGATTACATGTGGGAAGTCATATTAGAGAGGGATAGTCTCAGAAAACAAGAAAATGTGTATCTTTAAAAGGGGAATAATGAGAAATCTAAAGAAAACGGGACACTTCACTAACTACAGACTGCATTAAAATGGAAAAGATGTGTACACAGAAAACCTGGAAACACCTGAAGAATAATAAAATCAAACAATATGTATTTTTCAAAAATTAACTGTGTCAAACCAAGCTAATCTCCTGGGGTGGGATAACTATATTACTGGCTGAGCTGATTTTGGCTGGTGTAACTTCCTTCACAGTAGCTGGTTTGGGGCTATGCCCTGGACTTGTGCTGGAAGCAGTGTCAGTAACCCAGGGATGTTTTAGTCACTGCTGAGCAGCACTTACACAGAGTTAAGGCCTTTCCTGCCTCTCACCCCACCCTACAAGCAAGTAGGTTCAGTGTGCACAAGGAGCTGGGAGGGGACACAGCTGGGACAGCTGACCCCAGCTGACCCAAGGGACATTCCAGACCATACAGCACTGTGCTCAGCATAGAAAGCTGGGGGGAAAAGAAGGAAGGGAGGATGTTCAGAGTGATAGTGTTTGTGTTCCCATGTCACTGGTACACGTGATGATGCATCCCTGCTTTCTTGAAGATGGCTGAACACTAGGATGCCCATGGGAAGTGGAGAAGGAAATCTTTGCTTTTCTTGTGTGTGTGTGTCTTTTTCTTCCCTTATTAAACTGTCTTTATCTCAACCCATGAGTTTTCTCATTTTTACCATCCTGGTTCCCCAGTTATGCTGCAGGGGGAGAGAGCAAGTGGCTGTGTGGTGCTGAGTTGCCAGCTGGGTTTAAACCATGACACAGGGAAGAATAACAATGAAGTATCTTGAGTACAGTAAGAAATTTGATTTTTTTTTTCCTCTTAAATTCTTGTAGGAAAAGAAGGGAAATGTCTTATACATGAAAAAACATAAGAAACTGTGTGTGACTTCTTGGAAAGCTCTTATCAAAGAATAACTATCAAATCAAAGAATAACTATCAAATGGGGATTTTCTTTCAGACAGCAACCCTTAGAGATTTCAGGCCCAACTCTGTTCAGTGCTTTCATTAAAAGTATGGATTGAAAAGTTAAAAAATATTGTAGATGAAATAGGATATGTGAGGATTACAGAAATCTGGAGACTTCTGAATTGTCCTAATAAATACATAATCTAGAATTAAAAAGAAATTAATAAAAAAGAAATGAAGTTCAGAGCAAAATAACTAGTAAGGAGAAATGAATACTGAAAATGCCAAGATAGGAAAGAAGGACCTGGAAGTTTAAGAGTATTAGAAAAGACCTGTGAGCCAACAGTGCAGTATTACTGTAAAAGAAGGAAAGGGAAAAATCTGTTGTCAAGCATCTTGAAGGTAAGATGTGGGTCAGAATCATTTCCTTCTACTTGTTTACAGGGAGAATGCAGCTGGAGGCCTTCAGTGCCATACTCCAAAACACATATAGTCAGTCTGGAAAGAATACAGAAGGAAACAGTAGAGAAGAGAAGAGGACTCAGAAAACATTATCAGTGAAGGAAAACTGCAAAAAGAAGGGTTTCTTTTAGTCTAGGCAGACAAAGACTTGATAGATCTTTTAGGATATGCCAGATTGTTAATGGGAAAGACAATGATCAATTGTTACAAATTGTCCATGTGAAGGAAAGACAAAAAGAACCCAGTACAACTCGCAGAAAAGACTATATAGGTCATATATTAATAAAAAAATTGAGAGAAGAAAGCTTGAACAGAACACCCTTGGAGAGTCTTTTAGCAGAAATTCTAAAAAAAAGTAGCAGATAAAAATCTCTGTAGGAAGCTGTGGTGTATTTGTTCCTTTCCCAGAGCCAGGGGACTGGATGATATAACCTTTGGAATCTATTCCATCCCTGTATTTCTAATTCAATGACCACATGATGTGCTTTAGTAAGGACCACTTATGGGTTTTTTATGAGTGCTCTAAGTGATATAAGGTTAGATAATTTCACCCTTTTGCAAAGCAGCATTTTCTTTCCCTTGCACTTACTCGCAGATTACAGTGATGTTTAGCACAGCAGAAGACTGAGAAAGTTAACATAAAATGTATTTTGGGTAATTTTTATAAGTATGTATACATCAATTATTATGACAAAATCTGACCTGTTTTAAAAGATGCTCAATGAAAAAACTTTCTGCCAATAATCCCCAGTCCTTAGAGTATGAACTATTGTGTATCAGCTGTTAAATAAACCAGGTTATAAATTAATTTATTTTCAGGGACATTAGTGCTAGATGGGACCATTACAGCACTAAATTGCTTCATAAACTTTACTTAATAATGCAACAGAAAAACCCACCTCCTATCTTCACTACATATTTGTGAAGAAGAAATAAATGGATAAAAACTGACATGTCTTGACTATCAGACTACTAGTAAGAACTTGTACTTACAGCATTTACGCCATCAAAGATTGTCTGATTTTCTAGGGAAATAGATTCTAGTTCTGTAAACACAGCACATGGCTATAGCTGAATGACAGCAATTATCTAGTCTGCAGCTTTTGTGGTGTGGGGACGGGGGCTGGAAGCCAGCTAGAGCTGAGCCAAAGAGACAGATTTATTTAAGATAAACTTTAACCCTACCACGGAGAGAATAATACAATTTGGAATACAGAAAGGCCAAAACTGTGGGCTGAAAATGCATCTTCAAATCCAGGCAATATTTTATGGGCTCTAATTAATGTGAAATTTAGCAGAAAATAGAGAGAGTGTTTGTGATTTGAGAGAAGCATTGCAATAGTTGATTGTATGTCTTTTTTCTGAAGCTGAGAAATAGCTTTATGTAAGTAAGCAGTGCTTTGGTACAAAAGTATAGATGGTACAAAAGCAGGATATTTATCTCTCTGACATGCAGACACAGGTCTCTTAGGGTCTGGGAAATGCAAGACAAGATCACAGGATGTAAGTGAAAAGTATCATTTTTATTGGCAATAAACCGCACTAAAACTAATTTTTATGAGCAATTTAGTGTGTCAAACTGCAGTTAAATTCTATAAGTATGATTCTGCAGAAAAAGCATTGAAGGTTTCCTGGTTATCATGCTTGAAATATTTTTTATCAAATTTGTTTCACTTCAGGTGTTAAAAAGACAGGGCAGAAGCTTCTTCTCAGCAATTTCACCATTCCCTTTCTCCCTCTGGATCTGAAATCATCCCCTTTGCTCATCAGTACTTAGACTTCTGCAGCTTGATCTGATGAGGTGATTCTCTCATAGTGGTGGCACAAGCCACACAGAAACCAGCTCACTCCTTCTTGTGGGTGACAGCACTAGGGAGGTGAACAAGAGAAATGAGCTAAAAACTACTGCCTTCAAACAAAGGTGAACTTTGGGGTGTTTTTTCACAAGAAGTGACAATTAGGTCAATACAGCAAAATGCTATGGGTAGTGAACAGAGGCTATTTTTTATATGGTTCTGACATCTTCCTCACTCTGCTGAGTAGATTATGTCCCAGAGCTTATGGGAAAAAATTTTAATGTGAACTGGTAAGAAAATGAAAAATATTTTCCATCAACTTTTGGCAAAAAAATAAACCCAAAGTACAGAACAGTTTAGGGGGAAAATCTTATTTGCCATGGAATTAGTGTGATGTTTTAATGTGTTTTTGTGGTTTTTGTTTGGTTTTGGGTAGTTGGGTTAATATAGCCCAAAGAAACAGTCTTTTTTTTATTTAGGAAAAGCAAATTTTTATTCACAAGAATTCACATTCCAAATATCTGTAATTATCTAAACCGAGTTTCTGTCTCCTTATTTTCTTCTGGTTTCTTCCCATCTCATTCCACACTGAATTCAGTTTCACTACAAAGCGTTCACCTGCAGGGAGTTGTCTTTGTTACTGTGACTGCTCTTTGCTTAGGAGATGCAGAATCAATGTCCTGATCTCAGATAAAAAAGGGAATTTTTAAGTACTCCATGGTTCAGAAGAGCCATGTGCATGTCTCCTGTCCACAGCAGAGGGACATGTGGGTGAATGACCTTTCTCAACTTGCACCCTCCCTTTCAGGTAACAACCAGACTTTTTGGTGTGGGTGATTAATAACTAGACTCCTTAGATATACCCAGAGGAACCCTTCCTTGGCTACTTTAGAAAAGTACTAAGATGAGTAAGTATAGAAAATGAGAATGAAATACACTTATTTTAAACCCTATTTCAGGTAAGTTTAGAGACTGTTGGTCTAACCTACCCAGTACCTAGAAGATTAGCAATAACTCATTTTGAATTCAGGAATTATTATAAGTGATGGGCAGAAACCAGCATTAGCAAAAGTGGATCTTTTTTCCCTGTATAAACAAGACCAGATGGGCTCAGGCCGAATGCTTTGAAGTTGCTGCAGTTTCTCCACAAGCACACCTGTAATTGATCAGGAAATTACCCCATCCTTCAGAATTGCCTAGTATTTACTACTGCAATAAGCTGTACTTCGTAAAGAAACATTACTTCAAACTTTTGTATTTTCTCAGGTACACCCTATGATGCAGCCCAGGTTATAAATATGGACAGAAAAAAAAAACTTATTAAGCCATTATAAATGTAATGAATATGAGATCAAATTTAAAGGGAATAGATTCCAATTTTGTTATTTTATCAAATTCCCAGGGACTGAAGCTCTCTGGAAAGTATTGCAGAAAAATTTCACAATACTAATTGACTGAAAAATAAAATAGCAAATGAAATTCTGTAAAAAAAAAATTACAAAGCAGTGTACATGAGAAAAACAACCTTAACTATGAATACAAAATGCTAGGCTCTAAATTAGCTATTACCACCCAGGAAAGAGATATGGAAGTCTTTGTGGATAGTTTCCTGAAAACATTGTCTGCATGCTCAGAGGAAAATGATGTTTTAGGAATGATTAGGAAAAAAATTAGTTAAGCAGAAACCAATTTTACACCTGAAAAAATGTGTTCTATTTCATGTGTCCTGTTTTCCAGAAAGACATAAGAGGCAGCAGAAAGAATAGTGGCAAGGAGGATTGATATGTAGTATGGACTACAAGATATAGGAAGACAGAAAGAGGTGACTGAAAGGTGACATTATAGCAGTATATAAAGCTATGAATGATATTGCAAGGTAAACATTTTTTTTTATTACTACTACCTGCGGGAATTTCCAGGAAAAGGTCAATACAAAGTAAGATTTAAATCAAACTAAATAAACTGCTTTCCTAGTATGGGGTTATGGAGTGCATTTGCACAGGATGCTGCTGGACATGGAATATAAGGCAACAACAACTCTTCAACATAAGGACCTCTAGAAAATCTTTAGTTTAGAAGCCTCAAAGCCCTGACTGTCAGGAGGTCAGAGAACTCAGCAAGAAATAACCTCCCCATAGTCCCTTAAAGGTTAAAGGAAAAGCTGCTCAGCTCTCATACTATTTCCTAATAAACCTCTATCAGATAATGTTACACATAAAATCCTGTTATAAATGGACATTAAGTCTAACTTAATAAGGCAGTTCTTAATTATATCAGTGTTACCACATTTTTCTCAGACTGAAAAAAAACCTCCCTGACTGATATCAGTACAATTTAAATTATAATCAGGATTTTTCCCATTCCACAACAACTTCTCCTTTCATGGTCATGGTGTCTTATAGTATCCCTTTAATTTCCTCAGGTCATTAGATTTGTAAAGAATGATGTTAACATGCATCACAGCAGAAAGGAGTGGGAATGGTGGATGAACACATTCAAAGCCAGATGCATTGTACTACAGTTGTTCCAGTATCAAAATAAAACTCTTAATGAGAAGTATTATTAAAAATAATTAACTGTTCTCTCTACCCCAGAATTTAGATGAATGAAAAATAGTAAGAATGAAAATGGGAGGAAAAAATCTTGCAAAATGGAAGAAATTGCTGTAAAGTGCTTTCCTGAAAAGGAGTTCTGCTACTGAAAGAAAACTGTATCTTCTTTTTGTGTGCTGTTTATCTATTCAGTACTGCTGGTATGACTACAAAAGGTCACATGAGACCATGCCAAAGGGTAGAGTGCACCCAAAAAAGTGCATAGAAAAATTTCTATGATGATGATTTGTATTTTATTTACTTTTTATTGCCTAGCACTTTACAAAAGACATAGCCTTGTCCCAGAGTTTACAGTCTAAGGGATCTATCTGACAGATGTGTGAGCTACAGCATTTCATAAGACAAGAAAGGACTAAGAAAGGGTGTTGACTCAACTGGTTTTGCCACCATTTATTTAATGCTGAAGCATTTCCAGGGGCCACACAGTGAAAGCTGCAATGAAAATTGTATTTGAAGCAAGACCAATCTGAATGAAGAAGTCTCTTTTCGGGATGGATCTCTGTACCCAGATGGTTGTGCCATAGGGAGTCACTGTGGCACAGACATTTGCCTGCTCTGGAAGGACTCATTAGGAGCCCAGGCACATAGGCCAGGGGCATGGTGCTGTCTGTTTTAAAGCTGTCACTGCCTCTGTGCACCTGGCACCTGCTAGGAAGGGGTGATGGTGGATCTTTATTTTTGTGTCTTTTGATAGTGAAATTGTCATTCTTTCCTCCTCTCTGTGCTCCTAATCCAACCTATCCTTGGCAATTGGCACAGCCGTTACTTTCCTCCTTTCCCACTCAAGACCTCCCCCAAAAAAGTTACATGTCTCCAGACACATAATGACATGCTTTTTTAATAGACGGTGTAGCTGGAATTTGCATTTTGGATGCAAGAACATATAAATAAAAGTCAAAGTTGCTACTTCTGCATGTGGATATTTATCTAGTACATATGCAACACAAACTCTGTCCAATGTATCTGTCTCCTCCATATCCTGCTTTTCCTCTGGGATTCCCATAAGATGAATGCCTCCGGTATCTTCTCTGCAGTTTTATTCCTCCTAGCTAACATACAGCCTTCATCTCTTCTTTAGTGTAAATCTTCTCATATTATTCAAGTTCTTGCAGGGTCTTTTCATACAGGCATTTTGCTCAAGCAAAAGACTATCTGATCAAGAAAATAGCCAAGGGTTTCCAGACCTTGCCAGAGGGGGAAAAAAAAAAAATCACATTCATGCATCTTCTGCAGCAGGAGTCATTCATGTGCTGCAGCAGATAGTCAGCCTCAGCTGATTCTCTACAGAGTGAGTCTTCTCTCTAGTGGTGGCCTCCAGCCAAGGCCAACATGAGCTGTTTGTGCCCTAAGGCAGAGCAAGCCTTCACCATGGACTGTCAGCACTCCCTAGACAGACCCCCTCGAGTCCATCTCTTCCATACAACTCATGCATTCAACAAAACTTCTTTCACTAACCTCTTAATTTCTCTGATAATTCATTGTGGAATTCTGAGATCTGTCCCTTGTTCCCTCAATCACCAACCACAACTTTCCTAGTCTGCCTGAGAGGAACTGAGGGAATCCTGGGACCTCAGTTCAGGAATGGCTTCAGAGCAGCACCTCCCCAGCTGCCACCAGGAAAACACACTGGCTCTTCCTTCTGGTCTTTTCTTGCTTAGAAGGCTATGGCAAGGCTGGGGTGGGAGGGTGTGCTGCAGAGCTGGCCTCAGTCACAAAACACCACAAGCTCCCGAAAGGACCCAGTTTCATCCTGTTCCAAAATGGACTCATTGCTGCCCAAATCTGAGGCCATCAGTGATGCCTGGTGGCACCTCTGTACTACTCAGGAGGAGGAGGGAGAAAAGTCATGAAAGAAGGAGTGAAGTTGAGGCTGGTTAGAGGTGTGCGTGTGTGAGGTGTTTATAGTTTTGTCTTTGTTTCTTACCATTCTATTCTATCCCTTGCTGGCAATAAATTAAATTACCTTTGCCCAGTTTGAGTCTGTTTTGCCCGTGATAAAGGTGAGTGATCTCCTCGTCTTTACCATGACCCATCAGCTTTTTCACCGTATTTTTCACCCCCTTCCTTTTGGGAATGGAGAGAAGCTTCATGGGGACCTGGCAATCAAAGTTAACTCACCAGAGCAGTAGAGAGTCAAAAATCTTATCTCACCTTTCCTCCCCTCCAGCCTTAATCCTGATTACATCCCTGTTACCTTTCCTGTTCCAGTTCTTCTGTAACAAACACATTTTGATCAATTACTTCATCACCTGCCATTCACTTCTCAAAACTGACTGAAATGGGATTTTTCCCCCTTTGATACTGCAATTCTTTTTTTCCCTTGTGTCTTTTAAACAAAATTGCTACAGTATGGCCTCATCCTCTTTCTTTCCTCTGCTTTCCACAGCTGCCAAAGTGATCCTGAGCAGTCTGGGCAAGGGAGGGTCAAGTGGAGGACGGGATTATTTCCAGGAATAGCACTGAGTGATACCATTACAGGAATACTGGGTTCATCTCTGACAGTGAACATTAGAAACCAAAGCTAGAAAAATGCAGGTTTTAACAAATGAGAGTAGATATCAACTTGAACAACTTACCCTGGGAGGTGATGGATTTCCTGTCTCTTGAAGTCTTTAAATCAAGATTGGATGTTTCTCTAAAATACATTGTCCAACTCCAAGAGAAATTACAGATTTGGTGTAGGAGCCGCTGGGTGAGACTCTTGGTCAGATCAGGTTAGACCACTGTGTGTTCCTTGTGCACTCTCAAATTAAATTTAAATTAGCATGCTACCGTTGTGTTTGAAAAAGACCAAAGCATATGCCTCAGCTCAGTTAGCAGTCAGTACCTTGCTGATCCACTATCATGGATATAGGTCTAAAATCTTACCATCTAATACTTATTTTGCATGAATTCACATGCATATGTGCCAGCAAAATAACTAAATATTTTTCCAAGTTTGCTTCTCCTAGTGGTGAAGAACCAGGCAGCCATGGAAATATTATCCCAATTTCATTGTTTTTTATCTGGATTTACAAAGTCAAAAAAGTTAAATGATGAAGAATGGAGGAAAAGAGGAACCAAATTTTGGGGAGAATTTAGGGGGGAGACAAGGGAGGCAAAGAAAGGCAGAAGAAAAGAAAATCAAACAAGAGCAAAAGCAGAGGTCACAAAAAGAGATGGGTAAATAATGTGAAGAACAAGCCTACTGTTTCAGAGAGAAGACTGGAAAACGTGAAGGGAAAGTAAACAGAAGTAGAAGATTTACTGAAACATATAGGAAGGAGTATTCTGAAATGCAGGTTAAGTCTGTTTGCCATTGATCTGCAAAGAAATCTTTCAAAAAGTAATTAATTTACAGGAATTTCGCTGTATCCCAAACACACACACACACACGCACAGAGTCATGCACACAACTGGACACATCCACGCTGATTAGTCTGTCTGTCTATAAATCTCTGCTTTCAGTGTTCTCTGCTTACTCTCCCATGTGGTAGATGCTAGGAGCCCACAATCATTCTTCACAAATCACTGTCACCCTCTGCAGCAAATAGAGGGGCTGTCTTTCACCCTGCAACAGGAGAGTTTGAGGACACAAGGTGCAGTAAAAAACTTAGTAAACTTGAGTGAAAGGAGGTAAAACTCTGATCTTGGAGCAAATGTGTGTGTTTCAAAGCAGAGCCATAAAGCTGACCTTAAAAAAATCAATATTCTTTCATATTGCCAATTAACATTTTAAAATTATGCTATTGCAACTCCAGTCACTCCCTGTGACTGACAGAAATATCTTGTAAAGCCACATGTGAAGCTAGAAGCTCCCTCCTCTGACATACAGCTATTGTTGGATGATTTCATTACCTATCATTTATTATATATATCTTTTAATTATTAACTACAATAGACCCAGACTTCTAGCAGCTCCTCTGGGAAACTTCCAAGGCTTGAAGGGAAAAATTAAAAGGCACCAAAAAAAGACTAGACACTAAAAGAGCTCCTTTATTTTTTTTTCCCCACTTAAAAATATTAAGAAAAAAAAAAAGAAAATAGAAAAATAGACAGCGATAAGGAGGCGGCGTAGGAACAGTGAAGTTTTCCTTTCCATTCGCTCTCCCACCCTTTGGCACGAGTGCCACAGCACTGAGCGCTCCCCTAATCTCGTCCCTGCGCTCCATCCTCTGCCGCAAAGCCCGGCAGCGCGGAGCGGTCCCGCTGCTCCCGGCGGAGCGGAGCGCCCCCGCGGGGAGGGGGCACACGCCTGCCCCGCCGCGTCCCCGCTCCGCAGCCGCTCAGCGCATGCACACCCGCCCGGCCACCTTCATTAATAATAGCGGGTTCTTAATAGCAGCAGCCCCAGTGAGGGGCTGCAGCGGGCGAGCCTCCCGCGCCCAGCCCGGGGCACTGTCCTTGCCGGCCCGACTCCCGCAGCACAAAGTTCAGCGATGCTGCGCGCCCGCGGATGGCCGAGCGGCACGAAAAAGGCGGGGTGAGGGGGGCGGGAAAAAAAAAAAAAAGCCAACAACACCAGCACCAACAAAAAAAAAAATAAAAAGACCACCACAAAAATTGAAAATAAAGGCAAACGCGGGGCCTACGGCCGGCGCGGGCGGCTCCGCGGCTTGGGGCGGAGCGGGGCGCGCACGGCGGCGGCTCCCGCCCGCGGCGGTGCGGGCGGCGGGGGGGGCGCACGGCGCATGTCCGCCCGCGCCGCGCCGCGCCTCCGCCAGACGCTGCCCCCCGCCGCCAAACTCACCACCATCTTCTGCATGTGCAACATTTGCAGCCGGACACACTCCGCTCCCCGGCGATGGAGACTGCGGGAAAAATCCGCCGCGGCGGCATGGCTTGCTGAAGCGGCAGCCGGGAGAGAGGCAGGGCGCGAGCGGGAGAGGATAGCGAACAAATTCTAAAACCAAACCACCAGACATAAAAAAAAAAAAAAAAAAAAGAAAAGAAAAAGAAAAAGGAGGAAACCTCTCTTTTTCTCCCCCTTCCCTTTTTTTTTTTTTTTTTTTAAATTTTTTTTTTTCCTGGTTTTGTGTGTATCCTTCTCGCCCTCGATGCTTCTTTGAGCAGCATCCAGCGAGCGAGCGGGAGAAGGCGAGACTGAGAGGCAGAAGAGAAGATGAGGATAATTTGCAGACAGCTTGTCTTGTTGTTTTCTGGCTTTTGGGGACTAGCAATGGGAGCTTTTCCTAGCAGCGTGCAAATAGGTAAGCGCTGCATTGGGCTGCGTGCGTGTTTCCAGGGGTTCAATCCTTTGCGAAGTGAGTTGGAAAGGAGGCTCTGAAGGCAGTTTTTGCAGATTTCTCGTCCAGCACCATCCCATTTCCGTGCCTGCACGAATCATCCTCGTGTTTCTGTATATGTGCCTCCGTGTGTCTGTGTGTGTAAATATTTCTGTGTGCGTTCGCGTGCGGGAAGGAGGATGCTTATCTTGTGCAAAACTCCTTCCAGCCCCGGGTGTGCGGTGTCGGCAGGGCACGAAGGGGCTCGGGGCTGATGTCCTTTGGCTGCTTTAGCCCCCTCCGACTCCTCTTGCTCTTGCCTGACTCTCGAAGGAATGGCGAGTACTGAGCGCCGGAGGTTGCGGTAGCCGGTAGGGATGGGGGGGTAAAAGCCTTCACGGTCCTTCGTTCCTCTCAGTAGTTGGAAAGTTTAGGGTTTTGTAAGTGTGTCCCTGTAGTCCTGTGCCCCATCCTCACCCCTTTCCCATCGCCTCCTGCTTTCCTCCTTTCGGACGTGTTTGGGATGGGACGCAGCTATCTGAATTCTTTCCAGCTCAGCTCCATCACTGCATCATTTCTTGTGGACTTGTAAAGATGCTGCTAATAAGGCTGAGCTGCTCTCTGCCTGCACATGGCTGCAGAGGAGCAAAGTTCATTATCTTGCTCTTCAGTGCAGATTATCCTACGCCGAGTTGGTATTCCCTTTTTTAATCCAGAAAGCATCGTTCCGCTTAATCAGCCCGCCACTTAATGTGAGAGGCTGTTGAGCAGCTGATTTACCAGTGTGTTCAGTAGCAGGGAGATGGAGGCTAAACACTTTAAAAGGTCACTGTAATCATGACAAATCTGGGTATTTATGTATGAAAGGCTGAAAACCGAGAAGTCAGAAAAGAAGCATGAATGCATCAGGGAGGTTAAAATCGATTGAGGACGGTGATTTAAAGGCAGTGGTTGTGATTATGAATACGATTAGTTCCTTATCCATTAAAGTCTTAGGACTTGCCTTACTGTGCAGCTTTGGGAGAGACAGTTGCTCGGTTTTACAAGACAGTAAGTGGCTTGCAAATGATTTACCCGTCTGCTTTTGCTTTTTGCCTTTTTTTTTTTTTTTTTCTGTTTTTTGTAGGTGGTCTCTTCATCAGGAACACAGATCAGGAATACACTGCTTTTCGATTAGCAATCTTTCTTCATAACACCAGCCCCAATGCATCCGAAGCACCTTTTAATTTGGTTCCTCATGTAGACAACATTGAAACAGCCAACAGCTTCGCTGTAACAAATGCCTGTAAGTAAACATGCCACTGATCCGACCACCTTATGCATAAATTGCAGTGGAAAGAACAGGAAACCACATCGTTATCTTGCATTATAAATATATCAGGAAGTCTGTCTTCGGTACAGACAGCCTTTGCAGAAGAGCAAAAGGAGCAGCAGTCCTTGTTAGTCCCGTAGTGGAGCAAAATCCCCTCTCCTGCCTTCTGCTGACTAACCTGATGTGACATTTACTTTAGTAAAAAGTAAACTGCAGTATTACTGTAGTTTCTTGCTTGTTTCTATGGAGATGAATTTTGTTGTTGTAAAGAAAAATTATGAATGTGTCAATAAGTGCATAAACCCCACACTTTTGTTTGCTTCTGTGCATGCTGTGCCTTGTGTGTATTTGAAAATATATGATAATGTTTGTGCTCCCAAATGCTTCTGTAATGGCTGGAAAGGAGACAGGGAAGCAGTGGTGTGCAGGATAATATATCTGAGTTGCTTGACGCTGCAGTTGATCTGGTGATGTCACTTGAGGCAGCCCTGCTCTTATATTCTAGGTTGTAAATGTCTCTTACCATTTCGTAATGCATACATCCTGTGGATATGTCTCTATGCATCCATACATTGGTGCCAAATCAAGTTAGCATCTGAGCTGCTTGATTTCACAGACCACCTCAACTGGAACAAATATTCTCGTCCTACTATATATTTTATAAACACACACACACCCACATACACACAGATGCACATACACAATGAGAGGAAGACAGAACAAGAAATGCCCTTAACAAATGAGGTAATATTTATTTTCTTTAATTTCTCTTTTTTTTTAAAAAGTGATGTATTATTAGCTGAACTTGCTACATTTCAGTCACTCCAGGGTCCTTACCAGAGGTTAAATCATGTACTAGATATGCCTAATCTCTGAGAGGGGCAAAGCATTATTTCTATTTATTTTCGTGTATGTCTGGCTTCTTAAAAGGGATTCATGTTATTATGTAAGGCAGTGGTGTACAGTGGGGCAAAGCTGAAGACTATAGTAGCGTTACTACTTTGATGTTCTTATTTCAGGACTCTATAGGTTTTCCTCTGTAGCTCTTAAGTTTTCCAATCCCTCCTCTTCATTCAAGAGTGAATTGCCTCTGGAAGTAGATGCTCTAAGCGACATTGCTGAGCGAGTTTAAAATAGAAACATACTGGAGAATGTCTTAGTGTTCATCGTGCCTTTAAAATATGTGCTGTGTTTCTCTTCACTTTCTCACAGCCATCTCTGTGGCACTTTTTAATATGTAAACATACAATATGCTGCGCACTTCTCATGAATAATTTATTGCATGATTGCTAAATTTATTTATATAAGTCTTTGCTACTTCAAGTTTCAGATGACCTTGCCACCTTGTTTAAGAGGAAAAGCTTCTGAGCTGCCAAAATGGCTCCATTCATTTTATGCAGGAAAGAGTGATGTCCCATAAAGCGTGAATTCTGTATTAAGCAGTGTATTAGTTGTGTTTAGCGTGGAAATCAGCATCAAATTCCATAAGGTAAAACGTTTCAAAAGATGTTTTGAAACTGGAAGGAATCAGGTCTGTGCAGGTGTAGTACACTGAGAAAATACTACAGTTCATGTCAACTTTTGCAAGCACTGATAATATTTATTCCATGGAGACCAATGACACAGTAGCATTTTTAAACTTAAATTTTTAGTAAATGGGAAGGGACTAAAATTTTTGTGTAATAAAATCAGTAATTTTAGGTGAAGTCAATTATACTAGATTCTGCCTATGCATCTAGTTTTGACAATTTCTCAGGCTATTGCTACATTTTGGATTAAGGATATTGCTTAGTCTTTCCATTTAAATGTTCGTGAATTAATTCTGATTTACACAAATTTAAAATTGTCTAAAATTGGACCACTTTTCTGTATAGAACTAAACACCTTAAATTCGAAAAGTGTTTGCCCAAACCTTTGCTCATTTACACTATTTGTGGCAGATTTTTCTCTCATTCCAACCACCTTATGCTATTTTTGCCTTATATTTAACTGAGGAACACCTCTCCCATTATGTTTGCTGTCATTTATAGAAATAGTGATTCATAACCTGATCCTTTTTTTCCCTTTTTAAGCTGAATCCAGTTATGGTTCCAAAGTGTTTAATAGCTTTAGAAATGACGAATCCTTGTAGTATGGGGGGAGGCAGAGAAGAAAGGGAAAATTAAATTTATATGCTTATGTGTGTGTATGCTCATCAAATTCTGTACATCTGTATGAAATAGAAGTAATCCTAAAGGCCTTATTTATGTTTCTACTTGCCACTTAAGTGCACATGTATTTTTGCATTAGGGCAAGTTTGCATTTATTTCATGTTTTGCCATCTTGTGCCAATAATCTGACTACTTCTTCTCTTTTTAAAACATTTTATTACTGAAGAATATTTTTTAAACAACAGATATTCTCCTAATGAAATGTAGGCAAACCAACTGACAACTGAATGAACATATCTCATGTTCCTTAAGCTAAATGTGAGCAGAGTCCTGCAAAAATCAATTGTCTGATAGCTGGAGGACACTGGCTTCCATGTGATTGAATTTCCTGGCTTGACAGAGGCTTCTAAAGCGCAGATGTGTGAGTTTTTCTAACCTAATTAAAGAAACCCCCACCATCAGCTCTGAATTAAGTGATTTCATGGTAATATGAAATGAAAACTCTTTGCTGAACCGCTGTGAAAAAGTGAGTTTGGACTTTGCTGCTTGCGTAGAAGTTACTCAGAGCACATGGCCCCAAATATACAGTACAAAAGCCTGAGAGCTGCTGGACCGAGATGAATATTCATGTGAGTTCAAGCATAAAGCTCTGAGACATCACCAGTTTCCTCTATTTCTGTTTCCTTTTGCTGCAGAGGTTACTTGTGAAGATTCAGGGCCTGACCCTTTGCATGTGTCAGGGACAGTAGACAGATTATTCCAGAGAATTATTGATGGCATACTAGCAGGTAACTCACTGCAACACTGGCAAAACTTTAATTTTTTTTTCTTTTCACTAGTTAAAAAACATACATCAAAAAATTCACCCACGAGTACTTTTGGAACTGGAAAAATTTTGTGTGTTCAATGTCATAGCTAATTTCCAATGGTTATTTTATGCATTTTTGTTTTCTTCAAACAGGCCTAGAACATTAGTATTTTTATTTGAAATCTTGGATGCATATGGAACAGGTTGCCTAAGCAGATAGAATCTGTTGTGAGGTATCAAAATTGATCTGATCTATATCACTTCGGAAATTTCAGTCCTTTTTCTTTTCCCTTCACATTTGTGCATTTTATTTAAACTCTGTTCATTTCTTTTGCACTACATACATTATTCAGAGAATCCCTCTTACTGACAGAGCTGAAATTATTCAAAAACATGAATAGTACAAGATTCTTACTCATCAGAACACAATACACCAGAGCTGAAACATTTGTCTATTGGCATACATTGGTTTGCCACTTATAAGCTGGAAATTCTGCTCATGATTAGAAATCTACCTGCATTCAGTTTGATTTCAGATGTTGGAGCAATACATTGATTTTTTTTTTGGAGAGGATTGTGTATATTTATTCTTTAGCTAAATTCAAAATAATTTTCTTCCCCCCATGCACCATCTATATAGTACATTGTATATCAGCAACACAGTCAACATTAAACATGCTTGATTACTTACAAGAGGTGGTGCTATGATTTTACAAAGAACTATTTGCCTTTCAGCTCTTGTGGTTGAGAATTTTTCTGTTGAAGTTTGAAGAATCCTTAATCTGTAGCAGCTTGCAGTTCTTGAACAGAATTAGGCTAAAGGGGATGAAGAGAGATTGATTCCAGTCTTTTATTAGTGTTTTATACTAAAAGAAAGCTTTTTTCTTTGAGTCTGTTTGACTTCATGTGTATTCTGAGATGAATATATACCTAATAAGTGTAATTTAGGGAAAATGAGACCCTTCCTTCCTCTTTTGCACAGTTCCATTCTTACTAGATTTTAATCCCAGTAGATGCAAACCTCCCAAAGCATAATCTTGTTTATGTGCTGCACAGATGAGAAGAAAAGCCTACTGAAATTAAAAATTTTGGATCTTGGAATAACTTTCCTCTTTCTCCAGGAGTTAGTGTCTTCGTCTCTTGGGCCCTCTAAATTTATGTGGGGTTGATGACCTGAAATCGTAGGGCCTGATTCTGCCTCACTAGAGGGAAGGCAATTTCTGGAGAAGATCTACTGAGGTCAGAGGCAGCCCTGAGGTCAGACGGGAACTGCTTGTCACCCTTGTCACAGGAACCCTTGTCACCCTCTCCTCTCTGTGTGTTTGTCTCTGGGCTTGTGCCTCTCTCCTGAGGGGAGAGGCAATGTCATTTTGGACTTAACTTTCTGCTGAGAGCTCCAGAAAGCTGAGGAAATAGACTCACACATAGTATTGCTCTTATATTGTGACTGTCTGTCATTTTACCTACAGGAGTTTCAACTTTGATTTCCTCAGCTGCATCATAATGGGACTTTCATTAAATTTGGTTATTAATTCTGCTTTATAATTACAACTCAATTTAGGAATAGAAGTGCAACCTTGGTTGAATAATCAGTGTCATTTAAAAACATGATGTTCTTTATTTAGAAAGTGAGGTTTCATACAGCTGAATGGTGTTTTGCTATCAAGAGCAGTGCAGTATTCCCAAGGATGCAGTTTGGAGTGTGTTGGGAGTTATCATACAGTCAGGTTTTAACTGCAAAAGCAAATAGTGTACCAGTTGGCTAGAAAGATGGAACTGGATTAAATTTTACCCTTCTAAGATAGGTTTGATTACAAAATCCTTTTGAAGTGAGTGTTTTGCTTTAATACATAGAATTTATCTCAAGCTAGACTCCAATTATTGAAAACAATTTCTCTTAACATTTTTTATTACTAGCTGATGGAATCAAAGAACGTGTGTGTACTTGGGTATCATCTGCCATAAGAAGGATTCTGTATCTTTTTTAGAAATAAGAAAATCCATATTCAAAGAGTTTCATAGCTCTAAATGTGATATTTGTAAATAGCCATACAACGGAGAGAAGACCAACTGTCAATATCTCCAGTCCATCAGAGTCTGGTTTTAATTCTCAGGGTTATTGTTGGGAAGAAGACGATGGGCCTTCACTGACATACAGTCACATTTCTACCCTGGAAATCCAGAATATTAATTTCCCTGGCATTTGTCCTAGCATGTTACTGGACTGACTAAAACTTTAAACTCAAAAGCTTTATAGTAGCCTAAAGAAATAATATAATGTTCATTTCAGAGGATTAATAAGAAAGGCTGTGTTCCTTCATCCCTTTTGCAGAAGGCAAAGCAGTGCAGTACTTCTTGTGTAGGACCAAGCACTTCAGCAAGTAAATTAAATTGATTAATTTCATCTTTATCATTGTGATCTAAGTTTGTACACTAGTCAAAATAAGTCATGCATTTCATTTTTAGGTCTTGATTGTTTTGAGACTTGCTTGTTCATGAGAGGGGAAGACGTCTGCTTTGATTTCTTAACGGTTTTAGATCCTACAGCGAATTGTGCAATTCCAGATTGTGAGCAGGTGAAGTTCTTTGGATTTAAACACATGGATTTAAACATGTAATTTCTCATAGGTCCTATTCCTTAATATATGACTGATTTAAGGGTATGAAATCTGTACTAGTGCAAAAGTGAAGATGTCCCTATGATTGCACCAGTGTAATTATAGGGAAAAGTGTGCCTGGTCTCTAGATTTCCATTCCCTGGGCACTTAGCTTGAGGCAAGATTTTGGATAAGTACAGCACCAAGTCTGCTTCTGCAACTGAGGTGGGCACACCGAAGTTATGTGCTAAGACACAAAGTCAAACTAGATAATTAATTCCTGTGTAAATCAAAAATTGTTCTGAATTTTGGAAAATAAATTTACTCAAAAGTATCTGATCACAGTGTCTTGTTTTGAAATTTTGGCGTTCCTTTACTTTTAATAATTTTCTCAGATTTAACATTTTCCTGTATGTAGTTTAGCTTCTTACATAGATTTTTGGTTGTTACTATGGTTTACAAAGACCCTACTGGCTTTTATCAATGTTGATGTGAATTCAGTTGTTTGTCAATGCAGTTATATCTTTAGTTATCTCAAAAATTCTATATTAGTGATGTCTGCTTTCAGGCATCCAAGTTCAAATGCGAACTTCAAGAAAGGCTACCCTACATTTTGGTACTCAGAGACATTCTGGTATTTTCCAGAGTCCTTAGCAGCACCCGCCTTCCTCTTGGGAACTGCTTATGGTTGAGCACTTGGGGAAATCTGTCCTCCTCTTTGCAATTATGCATGGGACAAGTGTCTTCTGTCAGTGCTGCTACTTCCTTGTGAGGACTGTGTTTCTTCCCTACTCTTTTTCCCATGGTCCTGATGAAGTCTGCCTGACTTGTACAAATAATTGCAGGTTCCATGTGGTGAGGAGATGGAACCAGAGTGACACATACCCATCACCCTTGTCCTGGCAACGCATTGGAAAGACCCAGCTCATCCTTCCTCTTCACCAATTTCTCCAGAGCTGACTGTAGCTAAGGTTTATGTTGGACTCAACTGGAAATACCTGGATACTTACAACAAAGCTACAGTAATGGCTGGATTTTGACCAGCTATGCTAGCATTAACAAACTCCAATGCAAACACCAGCCCTTGTCCTGCAATTTTTTTTCCTGCAGACAGAGCTGTTTGTGATTTAAATAGGGGCTCTACCTGAGCAGTGATTGCAGTTCGGAACCTCTTGAAAAGAAGGAATAGTAGGCATCCACTTTATTTGCAAGAAGAATATGTTCTCATTTTTCATTTCATAGCTCAAATTTTTAAACTTGCTAAATTGCTTAACTCCTGTTATTTTTAAAAACCAAAATGTTTAGCAGTTGGACCCCTGGTACATAATTGCCTGTTTGCAAAGAAAGTCAGTTGGGCTACTGTTTTCTTGTGTTCCACAGGCTACTTCAATGTTGTCTTTATATGCAGCAATTGCTCCTGAAGTATGCAGACTTGTGCAGTACCTTTCACTATATTCATGACCAACATGCAGTTGTTTTTTCCTGTAAATACCAATACAGCCCAAGAGAAAGAAAAACTACTCACACTTTTCACTAGATTATTTATTAGACTATTTGTGGGGAAAGGCTTTAAACGCATTTTGAAGATGTATTAAAATGCATAATTATTCAACTACTCATAGCAGCTCTCTGTTTCTCCCTTTCAGACCCTCCGTGGGGTAGATGCTGTTCCATTTCTGCATGCACACTCTTCCAGTTGCTTCTGTAGTGTATTTTCATAATGAACATTTAAACCCATAAAAATACAACTTCATTTTTTATTTGCTTCATTTTTTTAATTTTTTCTTTTATGTTCTTGATGTAAAGTTCAGATACGCCTAGTGAATATCCGTCAAATTTTAGGAAAGTTCACAGATAGACAGTTAATTGCTGAAAGGATTGAAGCCTTTATGCTTTGTTTGCCTCAGATTTCAAGGATATGGAATTTACATCTTCACATTGTGGCGTAAAAGATGATGCATATGTTAGTATTAGAAATTATCACTCAAAATAATTAGGAATTATTATAAAAATAATCCATTTTTTTTAACTTCTTTCTCAGATATGTATTATGCTTGATTTTTGATTATTGTCAAGGTCCCCTTCCAACCCAAACCATTCCATGATTTCTTTTTCTTAGAGATTTCACTGATGTCACCATGTCAGGGTCAGATCTTTTTTCCTGGTGGGAAAAGCAATTCATGTAATAGATATTCAAGGTAAAAACAGCAGCAAGAGAGGAAATTTTTGTAGAAAAGAAAGTACAAAATGTAGCATATTATTTGTCCCCAAAAGCATCCTGTGCTACTTTAATATTCCTGATGTTCAGTAGAGGTTTTTCATGCTACTAGTTAATGTGAGATATGGATCTGGATGATGCTGTGTTAAGGTCTGGAAAACACTGAGTATAAGGGAGAAGGATTTTATCAAACACAGATACATTCATGTAAAATTCAGGAGAGAAAGTTATAATATTTTTTAAGTAGTATGTGGCTATCAATAAATGGAGTGCTCTGTTTTCTCACCTAAGTTGATGGCGGGGAAAAGGGAAGAAGCTTTTACAGACCCTCAGTCTCAGCAGAGTAGTGTAGGATCTTCTTTCAGTGATTTCCTCCTGGTTTTCTGTATGGATCTATCCTGAAGAGGTTTGCTAATAAAGGCCTTCAACCTTGGTAATTTCCTTTCATTTAAATTGAGAAGAGTGTTTAAGAGTGGACTTTTCAAAAACACTGCAGCTGGAAGGATAATTTCCTTCAAAAATCAATAGTCACGGGCTCTTGCCTGACTCAGGAATTTTTCTCACTTCCCCTCCAAGTAGAAAGCACAAGCCAAGTAAAATGCTGGGTTTTGGGGCTGTTTCCATACCCCGTTAACACTGTATCTAGCTGTTTGTGTGTCCTTCAACTGAGAGCTGCTCAGGGGTTTTTCTTTCTCAGGTCCTTCGTTTATAAATCAATGTCTTTGGCCAGCTTCTCACAGGTGGTAAAAGCAGCAGAGTAATACTATATGACATGTTATTATTTAGATTAATTAATAATTAGAGTTGCTGTCTGGAGGCACAAACAAAGATCCAACATAAAGATTAAAGATTCAAGAAAAAGAGCATAGGAGGTGTATTGGGAGGACCTTCATTGGCATTTGCTGCAGGATTACATAGATCCCATCAAAGTGTGTGTCTGGAAGGTCAGGTGTGGTGCTGAATGGAAGTGATCCAAGTTATAAATCCTTACAGATGATGCAAGAAGGATGTGAGAGCAGTCTGGGGGAGGAAGTGTTGACTGATGGCTATGAGCATCATTGCTTCAACAAAGAAAAAGTAAAGGTCACCAAGTGAATAGGAGTATGGTTAGTATGCAATAATGTCAACAGATTAAGGCTTGGTGGGACCATTTTGGTCACTCAGCATCCAGATGCTTGTCAGCCAGCCTCAAAACCTTTATCCAACCTGTATTTT
This sequence comes from Haemorhous mexicanus, assembly GCF_027477595.1. Classification (NCBI taxonomy): domain Eukaryota; kingdom Metazoa; phylum Chordata; class Aves; order Passeriformes; family Fringillidae; genus Haemorhous; species Haemorhous mexicanus. Next base: position 46,174,922 of record NC_082342.1, read on the forward strand.
TTTTTTTTTCCCAAATAAATCTAGTCTTGAAGACAAAAAAATACTCAGGTAAATTGTCATGTCATCAACACTTCAATTGGATATGTCACCCAGTGTCTTTATCTGTGTTGAATGTAGAAGGCATAAAAAGTAGGAAAGGAAAAGGTCTGCTGGGTTTATTGTTGGCTTTTACTTTAGAGGGATGCCATAATCAGCATGATTTTCATCCAGTTTCCAGAGTTGTGCAGCTCCCAGAGTCCCTGAGGTTTGTTCTGGATGGTTGGTACTGTGTCTTGCCAGCACAGAAAGGTGGCCTGGGACACCCTTAGTAGCATGGTTTAGGTATGGCAAGACATGTAAGGACTAACTGAGGCCTTTTTCAAGTTCCCTTGAAAAATGCTTAGGGTGGACACAAATGGTAGGGCTTTTTCGCTCTCATAAGAAAAGAAACACCTCCTAACCCCAGCAGGGATTGTGGCTTGAAGCAACAGTAGTATAAGCTTGGTAAATGTGTTCCAAGACCATTAAGTACATTTTTGCTAACAAATGTGTGCTAATCCCCAGTATTTGTATTCACAGACTCATCTACCTACACATACAACTTAATGGTCATATGTGTTACACGTATTTCACTTTCTATGAGCCACAGAGGATGTGAATCTATCACTGCTTTCTCCTGGAGGCTTTGGGCTGTTAGCTTAAGATATCAAGAGTTATGAATTTAGCTTTGGAAATCCCTAGTTTCATCTGCTTTGTGTGTCAGACAAGATTGCAGCCTGAACACAAACATGATGATGAATGAGATTTAAAACACAAGAATATTTGCAGAAAGCAAAAGGCTGAATAAAGAAATACAAGAAGTGCTCCCATAGCTGTCTTTGATGATCTGTTGCAGTGTTCTGAATAGCAGACGTATTATATGGAAAGAATAAGAAAGGACAAACCCTTTATTTCCTGATACTATTAAGTCACTAAAACAGGGACAAGTAGTAACAGAAGACCTCAGCAATCAATTATTGTTGCAGTAATAGCTGTATTGACAATGTTCTGTTTACTTCATCCATTAAACGCTTTGCTTAAATTTTTTATTATTCAGTTATTATTGAAATCAGCTGGAAAATGTAAAGGTCTTTTCAGATAACTCAGAAAAAGAATGGGCACAGTTAATGCAAATGCATGTGTGCAGCAGAAAATTGACAAGGTTTCAGCAGGTGCTGCGTGAGATGATTTGGAGCCCAGGTGGGAGGTGGGTCTGCCCTGGTTCTTCAGGCACTTTTGCAGACTCAGAAATGAGAGATTATCCAGAGTAAGGACTTTAATTTAGAGTTTGAGTTCTTGTCCCTGAAGTTGCTCTTTGCCCTCCTTGGACACCCAGCTGGGTGGGAGAAGGGGTTCAAGGTACATCAGGAGCTGTGTATTAAGGAAACCCCATTATTTGGTGTTGGAGAAAGAGGATTCAGAAAGCAGAGAATGGACTGACATGGAGCATGGAGCACTACTTGCTGCATGGGGAATGTTCTGCTTCTGAAACAGCTGGAAGGTGTGGCTGGTGCTTGTGAACCAGGCATTATAGCAGGTGTGAGCGGACATGACTTTAAAAAGCTTTAAGGTGAGCATTTGGTTCTGCCAAGCTGAAAACGTAGCACAGAGGGGGAAGTAACACCTAGACCAGATATCCAGTGAAGCACAGGAGGAGTTATGGAATAGCACAAGACTAAAAAATGCTCTTTCAAGAGACTCAGAGAAAATTCTGTTTGCTTCCATCATCTATCTTCTTCTATCTTCTCTTCTTCTGGTTATTTTAATGGGGCATTATTACATGCTCCATCTTTACAAGACAAAATAGGAACAGTGTTCAAGAAGCACCACCAGTGGAAGCAGTTGACATGGTGCTTCCCATGCTCTGCACCACTGAAGAGGATCCAGGCCAAAGTCATAATGTCCCAATCCTACCCCACAGCTGGGGACAGGCTGTTGTGCTTCTGGGTTCAGCACCAGAAGCCACAGCAGCTTATTAGCTCCTGTAATGTATTGATTGCAGATAAATGTCAGCTTATCTACTGCAGGGAAAGGAAGGAAAGGGAAAGAGCATAAAAAATTTGATTCTTGGTCACAAACAAAAAAAGAAATTGCATCCTTATATGACCTCAGAAAAACTCTGCCTGTTTCCAGCTCTGTCTTACTCCCCCAAGTCAGACTTGGACTTCAACATGGTCAACACTTTGAGGGAGTGGTGGTGCTGTATCACAAAAAACAGTTCATGCAGATGAATTGGATTGCTTCCCTCTGTTCTTTTGTGGGTCTCTAACAGATGCTGAAGGACTACTGTTTTTTTAATTTCCTGATGAAAGGACCAGAAAGGCTGCCATTCTTTCGGTTACTGTTTATGATGGGAATCTCTTGTTCTTCAGAACAGCTGGCAGGAACCAGAGATTCACAACTTAATCACGTTTTCTTTGCCAGCCTTTCACATACTATGCTAAATGGGAGACTAGCAGAAAATCCTTTGAGCAATTACAATAATAGGATAATAATAATTTTTGCAGTTCCTTGCCCTTTTATAGTGTCTGTGAAATTAAAATGAGATCCAGCATTATGTTACCCATTTGAAAAGGTGTGTATATCCCCCTTCAGGAGCATCACCTTGAGAAACTGCTCTCCAGGGCCTTACCTTCCTGCTACCTTGTATTTTAAAGCAGGGCTGTACTGCCACCTTCCTATTCACGTCTGTGAGAAATTGACTGCACAAATGAAGTCATGAAAGGGAATGTGAATGAGAGGAATAGGCACCATGAAGAAGTTTTTTCCTCTTGTCCCTATAAAAGACAGGAGAACATTAAATGATAGTCTCTCCAGTTCAGAGGGAGCGTGCTTACATAAGATATTTTCCTTTCTTGACTGCACATCATGTAGGTCTCAGAAGTACTAGTTAAGAGAGTGAAGTGTGTGCCACCAAAAATGTAACACACAGGTATAGCTTTAAGCCTGTTGATTTCTTAAAAGATGTGCATTACAATAACATACTGCCTTCCTGTCTGGGAAAGTATTGTCTGCAAACTGTTGGATTATTGGCACAGTAAGTTAGCAGTTTCTAACTACTGAAATAAAATCCCTCAGGGCATTTTTTTGGCCTCAATAAAAGTGTTTCACATTTAACTAAAATTATAAGGTTCAATGTCAAGCTTTCAAAATTTTGCACCTGTTGTTAGTGCTGTGATGATGGTAAGTTCCTTACGGTATGTGAAGGAATAAAGGGGTGCTATATAGTTTTTTCAATGAGACAAAAATAGAAAAGCCATTAAAATCCTGAGGTTCAGGGGTTTTTTTTCACTTGTTGATGTAGACTTTCCATACTGAGAATAATGAACAATTCCAGAATTTAATGGAAACCTGCCCTTTTTTCCACCTCTCAGCAGACAGAGATGGAAGCATTCAAACCCAGCCAGGAACAAAGCAGACTATCTCCCTGCATCTTTAGCATGGGTGACTGAAAAAATTCTTTCTCACTTCCATTATGGTGTCTGTCCTGATGCTTGACTTCAAGAGGAAAAATAATGTCTAGACTTCCTAAAATCCAGGATGTACCACAATTCTGCTCCCTGTATAGCCAGTTGTTACTCATAGTGGACCTCCATCGAGGGCAGCTTGGATGTGGCCATTCCTGGTGCCACACTGGATGAACTGCTTTTACCACTGGTCATCATCATTGCATGGAAGGCAGCTACAGAGGTTATGCTGTAATACTTCTCACTCTCTTCTCTTCATCCTCACCAAACAGATGTTTTGGACCCTGATGTCTGTTTGGCTGTAATCCCCTGGAAATTGTAACACCCTACAGTGGTCCCAAAGGAGTGCAGCAGAGGTTTGCTGGAGTATCTCATTTCCACCATGCCTGTGTTTACCCAGCTAATTCTATCTCCATTTGGCTTTGAAGAGGACATGAGGACAGCAGAAGATACTGACCCTGTCCTTATTTGGGCCTTTTACTCTTGCATCTACATTTCATCCAGTACAGCCTCTACCCAGATTAGTTTTTGGAGCTTGGACTTTTTTCTTAGGATTGTTACTTGTGTTGCAAATTATAAACTTGGTTGACAGTGTTTGTACTCAAGAAAGGAGGTTTGGGATAATAGGAGCAGGTCACTGAGGCATATACTACAGCATTTTGGGATAGTGTCTTAGGTTGAGCTGCAGATACATGCAAAAACATCTTACTTGGTTTCTTCAATCTGTTTGTAGAGAAAGCTCTATAAAACATTTAAACACCTTTAAAATGCTGTATTTTGGCTTTATGTGGAGAATTGTAAACCTTTTGGAGATGCTTTTCAGGAAGAGACTTAAAGGTACTTTAAGCATTGCACATCCTGGCAGGGTAAATTCCAGTACCCAGTTGGAAGCCTGGATGGGAGTTATTTTACTTAGACCAAGTTTTTAATTTCTGGTTGAAACTGTTGCCCAGAAGTCTGTGTAAATGTGTATAGCTGACAGACAGCCGTCCTTCTGTGCATATTTTTTTGTACTACTTTCATCCACTTCAACGATTGAAATACTAAATCTAGCACTCAGACAGCTTTTGGATTTATGCCAGTCCCTGAAGGACTTTGGCTTACAGTTATTCATATAGGTAGTTTTGAAAATTTATGACAGAAATAATAACTCTGTGGTAATATTCATCCAATTGCTTATTTAGAGCACCCAGTGTGAGAGCAGAAAACGAGCAGCTAGAAATTCCTGGGGCAAAGCTTTGGCTCGGTGCTCTGCTGTCCCTTACAGGATGGGGACGCCAGAGACATTGCAGAGACTTAAGGCAGTTTTCAGAATTTGTAGAGATGTAAAACCAGTGAAATTTGTCCCAGCAACTTGTATTTTTAGCTGCATTTTGGGTGCTATCCTTGTCTATTTCAGCTTAATCATTGTTTTATAGTGTTCAGGAATGTGCAGATGCATTGTAGAAGCATTTAGTGGGTCACCTCTGTCCCACTCCACGTGCTGCTCACAGGATGATAGTGATTTTCAGCAGCTTGTTCTGGCGCTCTTGCTCCTCTGTCATTGTTTGTGGTGTTGCACATAGCACAGTCTGGATCTCAAGAGGCTATGGCAGATCTCTCGGGTCTAGGCAGTAACAAGGGCCCCCTGGAGGAGCAAGAACAGGCAGCAGGAGATGAGTGGAGTCAAGTCCCAGTGAACTGCTAGATGTGGTGTTGCCCTTCCTTCTCCCTTCCCTCTTGGGCCATCACATCCACCAAGCTTCATGAAAGGAACCTTCTAACGATCAGGGATTAATTATATATCTATATATATTTGTTGTTGTTGTTGTTGTTGTACCTGCCATCTGTGATTCCTGCATTCTTTAGTCAAAAAGACCAACTGTGACCTGAAGGGAAGTCCTTTTGCAGAGGGGGCGGAACGTGTCCTTCTAACATGCATGTCTTTGCAAGAAGAGGGTGAGTGATGTGTTCAAGGGTGAGCAAGAGATGTGAGGTGTGATTTATGCTTGGGATCATAGTTTAGCTTTGATGTTTGTTTTTTGTTTGTTTTTTGGAGGTTGTTTTGTTCTATCTCAAAACTAATAATAAAGAATCACCTGCCTAAATCTTTAAAAAAGAAAAAAAAAACAAGAACTCCAAAGTGGGTGAATGTGGGCAGAGCTGGTACTTCCCATTCCAGGGAGGCACACCAGGGCAGGTGCTGTGCTGGATTAATGCTGTGTCCCGGGGCATTAGCTCCCTGCGGAGGAGCTCACCGCCAGGGGAGATGTGTCAGTGCTGCCCCGCAGGGCTGCGGCAGCCCCTCCCTGTGGTGCTCCTATCTCTGCAGCCGCTGTCCCAGCCCGGCTTGGGAAGGGGTGTGGATGCACTCGGGGCACAGGCAGGGCTGGTTATCGGATGGGGCTGGGGTTTAGCTGGTAAAGTTGTGCAGAAGTCAGGGGGGCTGCAGCTCTGGCAGAGTGATGGAACAAACCTGCCCTGAGCTCCAGCTGTGTGGAGCAGTGCCCACCTCTGCCTGCCTGCCAGGTGCTGGGCTCCAGACATGGAGCTGCCCACCTACACCCCCACAGGGGAGGGGGGCCGGGCAGCGGGGCTGGAGAGGGCATCAGCATTTTTTCCATAGAGGTAAGAACCTAAAAATGCTGATTATCAGCATCAGGCTTACTGCAGGCAGAGTTCTGCCATTAAAAGCTCAGTTGCAGCTACTAAGATGAATATAAGTGACTCCAAAAACAGGGGATTTCAGAGGGAAACTTTCAGACTTTTTAATAAGCAAAATAACTGGTGCTTGTTTGTATGCCTTGAAATTATGTGGGTTTTCTTCTTGCTCTTCAGGGTTAATACACTGTGGCCATTCCATAAGAGTGTGTCTGCTAAGTGTTTCTAGCAAGAAAATGAAACGCTGCCAGAGACCTGGAGATCTGCATACCTTGCTTTTAGCACAGAGCGACAGCTTTGAATCACACATTGTGCCACTGCACAGCCAGGATTGTAAATACTGAATTTTAATTATCAGGTGTATTCATAATTCATTAATAGGAGGTAGACAAATAGACTGGGCTGGCTTTGCAGCGCAGGAAAGATAAATGGAAGATGGTGCATAGGTAATAGATGCTGGAGTAGAGTGTGTAGAATTTTTCTTTCCTCCATTTTGTCTTGCTGCAGCTATTTGTCTTGAACTCTCAGAGTCGTTCCAGGAAGAGGGGCTGGAAATAGGACAAATGTACATTCATCACAAATGTTCAGAATTCTGAAATGAAGCTTTAAGTACAATGTGAGCTGTTAAATGCAAAAGCTACAGGATCAGCCATGATGTTATGTATGCTCTGTGGCAAATATTTCTCTGGTTACTTAATAGTAACCACTGAAACTTCGGATGTATTAAACAAAATAATTCTTTACCATGTCCATTGCATTTGTTCTTGATTATGTAAGTCTAATTGACTTAATGATAAATATTCTAGGAATTGCTTATCAGTTTGGGTGGTATGATAGATGATATGTCAGTGATTTAATGACATAAAACCATGTTTAGGTAACGAACTTTTCGCAGTCTTTCTTTTGTTGACCATACAATACAATATATACCATATAAACCATGTTGACCGTACAATCACCAGCTTCAACAGTTTTTTTTCAGGCTAAATTGAAAGTAGCATGTGAGATGTGTGATATATACTCAATATATCACGTACTCAGCTGTAACTTGTGTCTAGATAGCAAAACACACAACTGCCTAACCATCAGTCTGGCTTTGGAGAAGTAATCAGCTATAAGAAAATGATGAGCACATAATTTTAGATCATTAGAGGTAATTATTATAACTAGTAATGCTTTTAACCTAAAGGTGAATAAATGGCATCTCTGCAGTATTTATGTCCATGGCTTGGAATACGATTTTAAATGAAAGATGCAGTGGGAGATAGAAAATAGAAATTCTTTGTTTGTTCATAATATCCTTTTTTCTTGTGGAGGTGCATTGGGAGGCTTAGGATGGAAATGACATTTAATACAATGTACAATTTGTGTGGAGGCTTAGTGTCAGATACATGTTACCTTGCTCCTAAATGGGGTAGTTCTTTGACTGTCTGGGTCAGCACTTGGCTGGGAGGCTCCATGGCCCCTACTAGTCCCCACACATGGGTGTTGGGAGAGTCTAGGGAAGCACAAAATTTCAGGGCCACCAACTTGTTTTACTCTTCATGATGCAGTTCAGTTGGGAACATAATTCCTAGATTTTGAATGAAAAAGGCCCTTGTAATTTTTTAAAAGTCAAAAAATGCCAGATTGCACATTATCTATTGTGAAAACACCTGCTATAAAATGATATTCAGAAACATACTTAAGAAGTCACGGCAGGCACATGAAGTTCCCACTGACTGGAAAAGGGGAAATACAACCTCCATTTTTAAGAAGGGGAAAGAAGGAAGACATGGGGAACTAGAGACCAGCAAGTCTCACCTTGGTGACTCTCACCTTGGTGGCCGGCAAAGTCATGGAGCAGGTCCTCCTGGAAGCTATTTAGATTAGATATTTGGAAGAAATTCTTTCCTGTGAGGGTGGTGAGGCACTGGCACAGGTTGCTCAGAGAAGCTGTGGATGCCTCATCTCTGGCAATGTTCAAGGCCAGGCTGGATGGGGCTTTCAGCAGCCTAGTCTAGTGGAAGCTGTCCCTGCCCATGGCAAGGGTTGGAATGAGACAGATTTTCAGGCTTCCAATTCTACCCAGTCTATGGCTCTTTTCATTTCCTATTGATCAGGCATTTGGTGTCTTATTTCCAAGAGTGGTGTGCTGACGACACACACTGTTCCATCAGCCAGAAAGCAAATGGGAGATGTTCTCACTTCTCTGAAAAATTGGGCTGAATTCTTCTCCCAGTTGAATCACCAAATGTCAAAGGCAGTTTATTTTGTCTGGAAAAAAAAAGGTCAGTAGGGTTTCTGCTGAAGCACATAAATGGTTTCACCCAATTACAGAGTCAGTAGTTTGGTGAACTGACTTTAACTTCTGATTCTATTTTTGGTTGTAAAATAAGAAAATCAGCCAAAACCAACTTCTTCTCCAATTTCCAGGACAGCTGCAAAGTTCAGAAAGATTCAATGCTCAGCTATGTATGCTGTATGTGCAATAGCATCTCCTAGGGAAATACCATGGCAAAATGACTCGAGGTCCGTTCTCCAAGAGTTTATTAGTGTATGTGCCAAACACAGAAATTTCATTTTAATTAGATGTTCTCATCAGCAGTGATCTGCTATTTATAGACTTAAAATACAGAAAAAAAGTTTAAGAGAAGGAAATCAATGGTATAATCATGTCAGGTGTGGTGCTCTTCCCCATGTCTGAGAGTTTACGGGGGCACTTTTATACTTCAAAAAGACATTACACCCCATCAGTTACAAGTTACTTGTAGTGTAGCCAAGCTACAAGTGAAAATAATTATTACTTTTTGATCCATCCAATATGCTTTTAGAAATTCTACTTTAAAACAAAAGTTATAGTTGTTCTTCAAGGATAATCTCAGAAAAAAAACAGATTTTTGTGCTTTTTTTAAGAAAACCTGTTATGTTAAAGCCTTTGCAATTAATGTATGTGTAAAGTTAAGCCACTTACATAGAAATGCTTAGATGAACAAGGCATTCAGGACATTTCATTGTTCTTCAGGCCGAAGCACAAATATTTTACAAATGGGGAAAACAAAGTAGTCTTTGCTTGAGGCTAAGGAACCAGTTGCCAGCAGGGACTGGCTGGAAGGGACTAAATTCCTTCACTAGCTTCTTGACAGATGAAGCACAGTCTGAGAGCCATTTACTTATCTAGATATAGGTGTAAGAAACTTCATGATGGGTGTGTTTTATGGTTGTCTTCATTCTCTGTAAATGCTCTGTCTGAAAAATAGGATTTAAAAGAGCAAATAAGCTATTACACGGCAATCTATTATTATGAAATTAAATTAAAATTGTGCATACTTTTTTTTTTTTATCTTACAGTGTTGTCATGAACAAGTTTATAGCCTTAGCAGTATGTGTTATTTTGCCTAGAAACAATAAAGCTGTCACTTAATTTTAGTAGGATATACAATTGCTAGTTGGTTTATCATCAAATTTAAAGGGTATACTCCTGGAGCATGGAGCACAGCGTTTCCCAGGAAAATTAATTCCCTGATTGTAAATGTCAAGAACAGTTGCTGAACTATAGTTTTACTATTCTGTTTTTAACTTTTGTTTTAATAATATATTAAATATGTAGTGTAAGCTTCTCACACAATAATGTTTGCCTGAAAAAAAAAATCTGAAAATATTCTTCTGTTTATTGTTGGGCTATTTTAAAGGAAAATTTATGTCCTTGCTGACTTTTTAATAACAATTGAAGTATGGAAACAATTGTTTCCAGAGAGTCGAATGAACTTTTGGAGTTTAAGTAAAAGTGGTGCAAATTAAAGCTATTTATTTCATATATTTTTCTGTGTTTTCTCAACAAAGTTTTAAGTTTTTAAGCAGCAGACTCAAAACAAACAAACAAATAACAAAACAACAGACAGATGTGGTTTTGCATGACAAGTGGACAAGTCCTATGGGACCTTTTTCCAAAGAAAAATGGGGTTGCAAGCAGTTTGCATGGATTCAAGTTCAAATTAGCTGTGCACTGGCAGAGATCCAGGAGTCCAAACCACTCAGAAGGTGTAATCAGGAGTTGTAAATGCAGATAGTTTCATGCTGGGAGAATATTCAGGGGAACTACTGATTTCTGGACACTAGTGGAGGTAGGTGGGTCCTTTACCAGAGGCAAAATTGCCATTCTTCCTCTGGGGCATGTTCCCAATCCTGTTACAAGTATAGGCTCTTCTATGTACCACTGTGCTAGTATAAGGATGGGTTAGACATGATGGCAAATCAACATCTTTGGGCTGCTGGGACTGACCTAAGGTGTCTTTGAACAGCTGGGTGCTGTTTCCAGGAAGCAAGGACTACCTGGGAGTGCTGCTCATGCTACTGAGCATCAGCCTCTTGTGGCTGTAGGTAATGGCATGAGATGGAAGGCTGGGAGAGGCACCTAACCAGGGAAGCAATTTTGTGTCCAATGCAAACACCAGCACTAATGAAAGCCTCACAGGTATTTTCAGAGGAGAATGTACCCTTTCTATGCATAAACATCAAAGGATTCGTAGGGTTACTGATTAGGAACTGCAGCTTCTTTCGGGTAAAGAAGGCATGGTTAATTAATGATTTTGCGTTCTGATTAGAAAATTAACATTGCTAATGCTGTTATTAGATAACTGAGTTTCGGTATTATAAAAGCCTTTTGAAATGCAATTTGACAGAGCATATATCAGATGAAATTGGATTGATTATGGGAGTTTTGAAGTTGTTGATTTCTTTGAGAGCTCTGTTAACGAAGCATTATATTGTAGCAGAATCCATTAATAGCTCTGTTCTCCTCAGCTAAGGGCCTATTACCCTTGGTAGGTAATGAAGTGCACACATGAGACACCCTAGCAAGCAGGGTAGGACAGAATTACTCCACTGTGGCCACTGCAGATCTTCATGTACAGTTCTAGTTTTGTAGAGCTGAGGGTGCTCTTCTCGCCGTCAGCTTGGGTTGGTGACACCGAGTCCCACAGAGCACTGTCACGAGGAAGACCATGGTTTGGCATGGTCTATTAGCATCAGAGGACTGGTGTGGTAATACCATGTGGCAGGATGGTGCAGTGACAATGTTCTGTCTGTTTCAGGAACTGGTGAAAAGAATTGGCACACTGGGACACATGACCCTCCCAGAATGGCAAATACTACCTGCATATCCTCACCTCCCCAAACCTTTTGTTTTGCACTCTACATATGCCAAAGCAATTTTCACAGATTGGCTGACGTGCTAGATACATAAGTGGGCAAGACAGTGTTCTGGGTTCCCCTCTCCCACACAGGGGTGGGAGTCTTATGCCACAGAACTAGTGAACTGATTTTCTTAACTGATATCTCTGTGTAAAGCAGACCTTTCTAAAAGGTGTAAGTGTACCTAAAGACATTTACTGCACATTTAGGGACATCATTAAAGTGCTAGTGTAGAGTCGTTTTGCTGATGACCTTAAGAGTACTGGTGGTTTTTTTTCTTTTTGTTTGGATGTTTGGCACATTTTTTTTTTTTCCAAGACAAAAAAAAAAGGAGACAAGGTCTCCTCCAACATAAAAAAATCTGTTATTTTATGATTCTGTGTAGTTTTGCTCAGTTTCTTTCAGGTGAGGTACTTTTCTCCCTAGAGGCCAAAGCAACTGTAATGTTCTCTGGGGTGCCATGCAAGAAACGAAAAATATGCACTGAATATTAAAATAAGAAAGGCAGCCTCAGAACTAATAGAAACTACAGGCTTTGGCTGAATACCAGAAGCTCTTTCCAATTCTTTTACAAACTTCCCTGCACTGGATCTTGGCCAAATCCTTATCTTGGCCAAACTCTATATATTCAAAAGCTTGAAGAGAAAAAGCCTTGGTGTCTCATCTCCTTGGTGTCTCATCTCTGAGTGTTAGTGCTGCATCTTTGCTTCTTTCCCATCCATTACTGTAATGGTCCCATTGAAGGCAATGGTCAATACCACAGAACAACTCAAGAGTATAATCCAAAGTCCTGTGGTGCACAGATACACCAAAAAGTTATTTTTCATCTTCTGAGCTTTTTTATCACAGTGATGATGCAGGAAAAGATATTTTCACAGCTGGTGGCTGAAAACTGGACCTTCTGAGGTCAGGAATATAAGAGGTCAAAAAATAAAATCCATGGTGCTATCTATTGTTACCTTTTGCAGTAAAATTGCCTTTAATGTAGATGTTGCCAAGTCCACAGTTGCGTCCTGTGGTTGTCCAGGAGCCCAGATAAAGAAGCAGCCTGCAAAGGAAACAACCAATAGGGAAATGTGTTATTTAACAGTTCTGTTGCCATCTCAGAATGCAAAGTCTGCTTTTTTATGCTTAGGAGATAAAGCAAAACTTTTACTTTATTCGGTGAGGAGATTTTTTTAAGGGTGGCAGAAAAATTGAGGACATGAGAAACTATGTACTTTCTGGAGGTTTCTATTAAATTACATGCCCCCAGTATCCCTGCATGATCTTGACTGCAAGGGGTGAAATCTGGGCTCAGTACGGGTTAATAAGTCCTAGAGCAATAACCCAAGAATACCTAAATGCACCTGTCAAAGACTGATAAGAGTTGAGGTCTGTCAGCTGCATTTCTGTAGTTCCGGAATTGTGTCAGCCCAATTTCCTCTCTATTTTATTACTTTTTAGTGACACAAAATTCTTAGGAGTGTCTGGTGCCTTGAAACCCCTAAAACATAATTAGAATTATTTGCCACCAGAACTGCACTCATAGACCTGGAATACTAAAATTCTGCCTGTATTGCAGGTGGAAGCAGTAGCTAATTTATTTTTTTTTAAAGCCCCAACAAAACAAAAAAAAAAAGCGAGACTTGACACTGTTGGCCTTTTGATGTTAGATTCTTCTTTGCCAGACTGGTTGGGTTTTTTAAATGAAAGTTAATTAGATGGAGTTTATTGACATTTATCTGAATTACCATTGGTTCTTAACTCTTTTATCAAATTTTTGTTTTCAGTAGTTTGGGTTTCATTTTGAAAAGTATTCTCCATACCCAGAGTTGGAGACTTGTGAAGCAGTCTTGTTGTTAATGTGGTCTCTTTCAATCAAGATAAAAAGAGAGAGCAAAAAGCAGATGGAAAGGATTTACTGCCATGAGACAAATAGGAAAGTAAGAAAAGCAATTCCAGGGAACAGGAACAGGAGAACAGTTGCACTATGGCCATGCCACTTCTACCAGGATGTAGAGATTTCTGGAGGCAATGTGTTTATCCATGCCATGGTGACTTATTCAATCAGTTTATCTATTCTTCAGGAATTTGCCTAATCCCTTTCTGAATTTGTGTATCCTCCTGAAATTCTCAACATCTTGGTGTGGGAAGAGAGATGGAGACACATCATATGCATCACCTACAGCATCTTTCCTGTTTTAAGTTATTAAATGAATGGGAAGGAGTCAGATCTTCACCTACTGGCAGTTGCTTTTCTGGAGTTTATGCAGAAAGCTGCATTAAGCTTTCATTACCAGACAAAATGTTTCCTCCAAAATATCTTTTAGGCAAACATGAAGATCTGTTGCTATTGATATATTTCATTAATTCATTTATATTTTGTGAGTATGTCTGACAGCATGTTCTCTCCCTGTCTCTCTCATCTCCTTCATATTCAATATACTTAAATACCAATTTCTAGGTTTAGTACTTGACATTTTAGTTTTGACAAGTACTTCGAATTCAGTGTAGAACAATGAAATTACATAATTATTTTTTTACTTTCAGATATGTTCCTGACTGTTTTACTGTCAAGAAAAAAAATCTTTTTCCACATAAGATGTTGATTTCATTTGCAGAATTTCAAACAAACTGAAAAAATAAGTGATGCGGGCAGTTTTCCTTGTGTATCTTTGGAAAACTGATTTTTATTTTAGAAGCTTCAGATGACAATAACTTGTATTTTCGTACTCACTGGTGCACTCTAGTCTTGCAAATAATAAAAGAACATGTATGCCATTGGTACATTGCATGGAGTATCCCAAAATAAACCATTAACTGTCAAAAATTAGTTCCTTGATGCAGCTCCGAAGTTGCTACAGTACTGCCTGTCCCTTTAAGATTCTTGTGACTGCTCAATCAAAATCCAAATGGAACAACTAGCTCTTGAGGACACTGAATTTGTCAAAGTCCTTTGAAGAGGTGGCATTTGATTAAAAAGATCAAAATGACAGTCTGTAATATCTGTGACTTCTTTTCCTGAAACCACTGCACTAAAATTTTTAAACATAGAAAGTGTTTGAAGATTTCATTTTGGAAATTGTACTTTTATGATAAGTAAGGGCAGAACAATTTTAAAGGATATCACAATGCCTGTATGAATGATCAAAAATTGCAAATAATTTAATAAGTGAGCATGATTTTTTATGTAATGCCAGTGAAGAAAGACAGTGAAGCACAGCAAGCAGGGACAGACCTGAGATGTAGAAGTCTAATTCTGTGATGTTGCAGGTAGCTGTTCTCTACCAGAGTTATTAGAACTCTGTGTCCCTTGAGAAATAGTATCAATTCCTTTGCTTGCTTTACTCTCAACTCTTTACACCACTTAATAGAGAACAAGAAATAATCCTTATAAAAAATCAGTGTAAGTAGATGTTTAGATTTTTTTTTTCCCTCTATTTTTTCCCTCTCTGTATTTTATCACATTGCCTAATTAGGAAGATACCCATGATAGGTGAGAAAATTGCTTGAATATTGGAGGCCTTTTGTTGGCTTATTTTGAAGCAGCAGAAAGCAATTAAAATCACCAAAAGTGTTCAGATTCAGTTCTAAATATTGACCTAATATATTTTTAACACAAATTTATTTTGCAAGAGCCATTAGAAAAAAATCCGAACTTTTTAATTGAAGCTAAAATATAAGATGGGAAGAGAATTTATGTTATTAATGTATTGTGAGTGGTATGAGAAAAGCTAATAGGATATGCATTTTTTTCTCCCCTTTTTTTGCCTTTTTTTTTGCTATACAAAACCAGATCATGTCCCTTTGTGGAGTTTTAGTTTTCATCATTACATGTGGTAATCTGTTAAATAAAGGCAATGGATAACTATTGCAGATTACAAATACAGCACAATAGGCTACACACATCTTCTCCTCATTTCCACCTAGGATGTTTGATAAGAAGAACAAGATTTTTTTTTTTTCCCCAGTTGGACAGGCTTCTGGTTGTGCAGACAGTGAATGAGACCGATTTAACATCAATATTCTCAGTAAAATTAGACAGATGTGTTAGTAATCTTGCTCCAGTCTGTGTGCTGACAAGCAGTGCATGAGTAATGAGGAGGTCTTTCCAATGTGACCCTCCTGCAGAGCACTAATGAGCAGGGATGTGCATTATTAGTTGATAGTACATACCACAATTAGAACAAAGAAATGCAGTTTAGGGTGCTGCTTACCTATCAAGCATTCTAGTGGATTTACTTTAGGGAACAGAAGAGAAGTGGGATTTCTGTGCTGGACATGGATAAGTGATGTTTTCCTTGTTTTTTAAGGAATTAATGCTTCTTCAAGAAGTATGTAGAAAGTTTCAAGAAATTATTGTTCCTGTCTTTACAATCAAAAAAGCAGACTATCTGACCTGGAAAAATATTTACATTTAAATTACAGTATGGGTGAACAGATAAATACTTTTAAAATGAAAAGTCAAGTTCAGTTAAAGGTAATGAATGCTTGACTTAAAAATGGAAATACATTTTTTTGGGTTTTGACATCCACTCTTACCTCAGAACTAACAGTCGAACAAATCCTGTTTTCTGGCTTTTTCTCTAACATATGCTGACAGACCTTATATTTTGCTTCCTGTTTGCTGATTTGGTGATAATGGGCAACCATATTTTTGACAAAATTAATTTTTGTATACTTCAGAGCGCAAATTAATTCTTTATGTCTTCTGAAACTGTGATCAGTTTCAAAGAGAGAGAGAAAGTAAGATGTCATGGAATAAAATTTTGTCTCAGAAACACTGCAATCCATAGGTACTCATTCAAATGAGGAGATAGCCATAGAGGTCCAAGGATTCAAGTCACAATAGCACATTGCTCCAGTTTGGCATTACTGACTCATGGGCACTGCTGAAACCCACAGCACAGTCATACTCTGGACAAAGGCAGATACTCACCATCCAACACAGAAATGATTTTTTGGCCCAGTAGTGTGGTTGTTGAGATGATTTTTCTCCTCCTCCAGACTTGCAGCTGTGTGTACAGGGGTAGTAGAAAGGAGATGTGTGGTGAGTTGCTGGTTGGAAGCAGACTGTGCAAGGAAAATATCAACTGGAGCTGAGTTCAGTCAAGGAGTCTTTGGTCCTTGGAGCAAAGAGACTCAGAGACACCTCCAAGACATCAAAAGAGATTGCAAAATATTCCATAAAACATACTAGTGTGGACAAAAAGTTTATCTCTCTCGACTTTTAAGTTCCAGATAGATGAGAATCATACTATAAAGGATGTTTTTCATTGTTACTGAATAATATATGTTCAGAATAAGGAACACCTAGTTATTATCAGAGCATGAAATCATCAATCCATTTCAGCTGACCAGCTAATTTGAGGAAACATCTGGTCTGTGGTCTGCATGTCCAACAGATGACTGAGGAAGCCAAGAAAAAGTGCTTGGAAGCCAAGCAGTCTTCCAAGTTCAGTACAGTGCAAAATTATTTTTTTTAATTTCAATGGAAATGGTAAAGGCTGCTGGTGTACCAGATCACCTTGGAAGTGTTTGTGTTCAGGTTACACAGCTGTGTGTGGAAGCTCAAGGCTTGCTTTAAATTGGAAGTAAAGCAAATGTGATTCTAATCCTCACGCTAAAAGTAGTCTTTCAAAATGTTTTGGTTTTCTTAAAGCTAAAAGTTAGCCCCTATTCTATATTGTGAATCCTGTAAAGTTCTGGAAATAGTGGAGGAAAGTAAGTAATTTGGTTTGGAAGTCATTCTTCTATTAGTTTTGCTTAGATTGGTTTCAGTGAGAATTTGCTTCATGAGATGTGTGTACAATAGGTGAAAAAGCAGCTAGCCCAGCCAAACTAGGTAACATTTTTTACCAGTTTGGCAGTGGATCTTTCAGATGAAGTCCCTGTCCATGTATTGGAGATCAGCTGAATTATTGTCCTTTGTGGTACACCTTTGTTTGCAAAAGTAATGTCATTTTAGTAGTTCTATGTGCTAAAGGATTTTTCAAAGGGACTATGTACATTTTAGAGCAGGGAAATGCAAGAGACCTAATTCTGTTTTTTTTTTTTTTTTTCTTTTTATATTAGATATTTTAGAATATGTGTGTTTTGTTTCTGTTTATCTATTTTACCTATTTATTTTTTACCTATTTTCCTCTAGGAAAAAATCCTTATAATTACAGCAACATATATATATATGTATCTATATGTATATATATGTGTGTATATATATATGTATTTGTGTGTGTGTGTGTATATATATATATACATATGTATATATGTATATAGGTGTGTGTGTACAGATGCAGGCATGCATGTGTGTATGTTAGACTTACCCTAAGCTTAGTTGTTGGTTCTGATGCAAGTTTGACACCTCTAGTGAAGTCGCGGTAAATACCTCGGGAAAATAAGATTTTAAGGTTAGTAAAGGCTGTGTGAAAGTTGTGCTCCTTTTGTTTTTGCTTGCAAAGATTAACCTGTTTCTGGGAATGTTTACACCAACCAAATGAGCCAGGCATGAGATTTCTCTGTCATTAAAATATTTTCTGCATGCCATGTATGTTCTCTGGGACTGGCATGGAGTCCTGTGGGACTGTAGGTCCAGTTGTGGGCACTGGAGAAAAGAATCCATGATTTGAACCTGACTGCAAAGATAGAACAGGAGAAAGAACAAAGTAGTCCCATTGCTCTGAATGATTTCTCCCCTTCAGATACACCACCTTTCCCCACATGAAGTTATTTTCCTTTCCAGAAGTGTGAATGAAGATTAAAGCATTTTATCCCCAAGCTCCCCATCTTGCAGAGAGGCCAGGGCGAGGGAGCCTGTGGGAAGCAAAAGCCCTTGGCTAAAATTAAGATAACTACAAGAGAAGTGGAAGTTTTTCTCTCTGGAAAATTGGGTTTTGACCAAGTATAACCTTAAGGCATTCCCAGTGGGAAATTTTGCATACCTGTTGCTGTGACCCTGCCCTAGTAACCCCTTGCACCTGTAGCAGCTCAGCAAGTTGGCAGTCCCGCTGTTTTTACAAGTATTCATGAGCTTAAAGCAGTTCAGGGTCATGAAATAAGTCTATAAACCTTACGTTTTCACAGTGACAAAATAATGCAAATATATTTTTCTTTCTAAACAATTCCTTGTGTTATAGTTTAACAGGTAATTTGTGGCTTTTTTTTTTTTTTTTTTTTTTTTTTTTTGCTGTGGGACTGTAATATGTGATTTAACTATAAAAATATTTTTGAAAATAATCTGAACAAGTGATCTCTTTAATTAGTAACCATTGCTTCAAAAGAACAACTAAAATAGTAAATGAAGCTGTAGTATCTTATATTTTCATTTTGTTGACCGATAAGCATAGACATGTCTTTTAAACTGTTAAGGAAACTTTCCTGTGTGACCAGTCAGGGAGCACTCTGAGTCACACTCCCACCATCAGACTTTTCACTGCTGGGGCTGAAGCCCCTTTGCAGCAAGGCTCACACAGACGAGGTTTCTTTACTGGCTCAACCCCAGGTTTCCCATAGCAGGGTCTCTAAAATCTGAATCCTTTAAATAATTTAGTCAAGGTGCAAAACACAAAGCCAGCTCGAGCTGGGTGCCTCCAAGGAGGGACCCTGAGCAGCCAAATCCCTGAGCCTTTTACCCTTGCAGCCTAGGTGTGCCATAGTCTGGGCTGCTCCTGCTGAGTCCTTAGCTCCTGCAGTGTCTCTGGGTGCCTGCTCTCCTGGCTGGCCCCTGAGGTCTCTCTTGTGCAGAGGGGCAGCACCAGCTCACAGCCTTCTTCCTGGGGCTCCACCACTTCACAGCCTTCTTCCTGGGGCTCCCATCATTTCCCAACACCCAGCGCCCAACCTGCAGCTCACACTGCAGGTGCACACTGAGATATCTGCACTAAATTAATTCCTCAGTGGGACCACTGAAGTTTGTGTTTGCTGGCTGTTCACAAGTTCCAGGGTGCTCTGCTATCCCACATGCTGAGTTTGCCCTTATGCACCATGAATTTTGTAGAATGGGAATTATAAAGCTTTACCTGATGTTTTGTTAGCATCACAGTGGTTGTACACTGAGGATTTGTCATGCCTGACAAATCAAATAATAGATTCTCATGTACTGGGATGGGTGCCCATCAGTGCACTCTAAATTAAGCCATGAGAGGCATACTTAATCATATTGATTAGATGAGGAGAGTTAGAGATGTAGAGGAAGAATTTCAAATTGAGTAAAACTCAGAGGGGAAAAAAAAACAAACCCAAGAAAGGCAGGGCTGAACTGAAAATATCATACCTGGTAAATCCCTGTGCCAAGCTACCATGCCCTGCTTGCAGAAGAGGCAGGGGAAGGAGGGGAAGGAGACACAGTGGAGCCATGTGTCTGCCTTTGTCCCTGCCAGCACAGCCCAGCTTCATGGCAGTGCACCTTGTGGGTGCAGTGCCTGTGGCTGCTGTGGCTCCTGTCAGTGTACTAGAGTCAGTGCTAAGCACGGCTGGAAATGCAGAGAATTACCCTGTAACTCATAGGGGGCCTTTCTAGAAGGCAGTTGTCATACCCTGTTAAAGATTGCATCTCTTTGTGCTCTATTGACTAAAAATTATAATTTAAACCTTTAAAATATATATCACAGTGTCTGTTTACCATAACATTAACCAGCTTGTACTGTTCCAGGTTGACTGACAAGAAAATATATATTTAAATAAAAAATCACAGTGGGGCTCCACCAGATTTCCCTGGGATTCAAGCAGCAATTAAACATTACTCACTCTTCTTTGTACCACAAAGTAATGAAGAGATAGAACAATCAGAGGGGAAGCTTACAGCCAGAAAATACTATTTATGTAAAGTGATCATTTATGAGAAGTCCATATTTACTGCACTACAAATACACAGTCTTTCCTTTTGTAAAAATTAACCACAGGCCCATGGTACATGAGAGAGATGATTTACAGAGATGACTAGCATAGCTGCAAACAGCTATCAAGTAAATATACTGCCAAGTGCTATTACCACTTGTTCTTGCCATAGAAATAAGAAAAGCTTACATACAGCTCTTAAATGAGGGCAGTGTAAGTAGCTCTGGGCAGTAATTCAGAATGTCCAGTTGTGTCACTTTTACAAGAGGACTGTGGCTAACAATAGCTCTCTAGTACCAGGAACAGTGGGACTAGCTTGAGATGGGATGCTGGATCTGGAGATTCAGGTTATGGGTTATCCAAGTGCTGCTAACTCAGACCTTGTGGACTTTTTGAAAGGAATCTGTTATTTCAAGATACGGAGTTAGATTTGCAATATGAGGTAAAAGCACAGCAGTGTTAACCATTGGAGCTGACAGTAAGTGTGGTGTTGCCACTGAATAACAGCAGGAATTCCCTGCTGAAGAGAAGCCATACCTCAAAATTAAAATTGATTAGGGACTTAAAAAGCATAAAATCAGCTAGAGTGAATAAAATAATAGCTTAACTGACAGTATTTAAGAAAAAGCCAAACCAAACTACTTGTTTCTCTTAATGCACTGAAACAGGGACAAAATCTCACTAACATGAACTGTAACAACATTTATTCAGGGTGGAACTGCTTGACAGCATGTTTCCTCAGCTCAGTAAAACTTGTGGTGAGCTTGACAAGGGATAATCGATGTAAATCACTGTCTAACCCTAAATTCATTATAGTATTGCAGTGCTAACCTGTATTTAAGGTTGCACTGCCAAATTTAGTCTCATAAAATATTTTCATAGCTGGGTAATAATACTGAAATGTCAGTCCTGTTTTTATTCAGGCAATGTTCAAATAATTAATAGACAGGTTCATAACCACTAATATTTTAATTAATATTAAATGTTTTATTACTTCAAATGCCCTAGCACTTGCCTTAACTGAAAGTGACTTCTCTTTGAAGGTAAAATAAATTCTCAACAACCTTGAGGTTTCCAAGTGTCTGATCAGAGGAGTTTCTTCACTTAGGATAATGGACAGAAATGTATTTTTACACATATGTGTAAGAGAGTATTATTTTAAGCCCCTATGTTTAAGGTGCATGGTATATTCTTGAATGATGAAATATGTTCTATGTCTTGCTTGAAGATTATTTTTATTAATACAAGTACTGTTTAAACCAGAAGGAAGTCAAAATGTGGTCTGTGAATTCAGGACTATAGTCAGGGTTCTAGTATTGCTGCTGAATTCAAGTAAGACATGTATGTGTGTTTCAAATTGGAAAAAATGTACATTTATATAATTAACTTTGAGATAGAGTTTTTAAAGTAGAATAATACAGGTGTTTATATGTGCCAATCATAGTAAGGTTTGGGTTTTTTTGTTCTACAGGTTTCTATGACAGGGCAGTACTTTTCCAGAAACAATTTTTTTAACAATAGACTTGGAATAAAATGTTGGCTTTTTTTTTATTCCCCCGAATGATTTCTGTAGATTGTTTAAAAATGAGCAAAATTAAAATCTTCAAATAAAACTGATGGGGTTTTTTTCTTTGGATTAAGAAATGTTTATGCTTTTATTTTCATCCTTTGGAGATAAGTAATTGAAATTTTTACTTTGGCCTGTTTTAAAATATTACTTCAAAGGCAAATGGGAAATGAAATTATTGTTTCTCCACTGAACAAAGCAAAACTTTCTTCCAAAAAATTTTACAAAAATACCTGCTATTTCTAAGCATACTTTATGGAGTATGTTTTTTAGTAGTGAGAAGCAGATTAAGACATCACAGCTACGTTCTTTAACTGACAGCTTTCTGAGTATCGGGGTGAATATTTTCTTGTGCCAAAGAAAGTCAATTGTATTTGCGATAAAAAAAAAAGGCATTAGCAAAGAAAATGCCTTTGAGTTGTGTAAAACCAAGTTACTATTAAATTTACCTTTCCTTTTGAAATTTCTATTATATATATCTATTCTATTATATTTATCTCTAAAAATATAATCTTACATACCTGTGCATGCTGTTCAATTATATGCCTTGGCTTTTAAGTGTCTTTTCTGCTCTTCTGTACTTTGAATAAATGTGATGTATTATTTAGTGTTAGGAAGCCATCACTATTTAGTTACAGAAACTATTTTTGTAATATTAAAAATGGAATATTATCTTCTCATAATAATTTATTATAAAAGTTAGACTAGGCTGTAGTTTTGGAGGAAGGATACAGAAGAGATCACCTTTGTGTTCAGTATTGATTTGATTTAATCTAATTAAAAGCCCCATGAAATGGTCCCTGATGAAATGCTGCTAAGCAAGAAGTTAATATTTCAGCTATACATTTCTTTGCCAGCAGTGGCTCACTCAGCAGTTAGGAGCATTATGGAATCTTTTTAATACCTGAGGTGCTCCCAGGTTTCCTCCTAGGAACCACTTAGAACATGGTTGCAGGCACCA
Source organism: Haemorhous mexicanus (assembly GCF_027477595.1). Lineage (NCBI taxonomy): Eukaryota > Metazoa > Chordata > Aves > Passeriformes > Fringillidae > Haemorhous > Haemorhous mexicanus. The sequence continues at coordinate 46,197,561 of NC_082342.1, forward strand.
GCCCCAAGCCTTGCCAGGGTGGGCTGTCTGGCTGCAGTGCAAGCCAGAAATGTACTTTCCCAGCTGAAGACCTAAAATATCCTGATGTGCCGTCTTGGCTTGTCAGCTCAGATCCTCATCAGGCTGTGCTGCTTCTCACTGCTGAGCAGGGACGTGAAGGACGAGCTCCTGCCCTACTTTGTACAAGGTGGCTATAGAGCACTCTCAGAGCCACATCAGGGGTACCCATCTCTTTCTAATATCATTTTGGAGAGGTGTTTTACCAAATGTGGCTGCCTGTAGGAAACACAATGCAGGGGAGTGTCAGGGACTACGATGGGAGCAGGGTTCTTTCTGTTTTGACAGAGAAAAATATGAGCTGGCTCTGGTAGAATGAGTTCATGTGGTTCAAATTGTTAGATAATAATTTTTAGGATGATTAGTTACCTTTATTGCAATATGCTATTGACACTTACTTTGTATGCAGCAGGAAGGATTGTCTTGTGGAGGCTTGGTTGGCATGGGGGAGCTGATGCTTTGGTTTTTTTGGTTGGTATTTTTCTTTTTTATTGCTAGATCCAAATAGATTCTTGGGAGATAAAGGATTAATCCAGACTAGGACTATACTTTTTATACTGAAATTTCTGTTTTATGAGTATGGCAGATGCAATACCTGGTAGTCCGTGGTTTATAGGCACTTTGGAGTTTGGGTAGCATGAGTACATTTTCCTAAAAAAAAAAAAAAAAATAATGGATCTGAAGAGACTTTGCTTCTCCAAAATCTGTCTGCCTTGTGTATTTTTCTCTTTGGGCACTAAGGTACTGAAACCATCACATAGATTTATGACTTTCCTAGAGAACTTACAGCAGTTCAACAAGTTTTTTATGTGCCCATTTGTTGTCTATTTTAAGCAGACCTGGTAGATACTTTTTATACCTGAATCAGTGTATGAGTCCCTGAATATTATTCATGCATAAATTTCCTTTTGAAACCATAACATTTTTCATGCATTTAACTTTTCAGTCAAACAGAAGTGTAATGGTAAGTGTTGATTTGGTATAAAAATATTGAATGTTGAGTATATAAAAGGCTGAATTTAGAATGTAAAGTACATAGAAAAGCAGATAGCTGCGAGCTGCCTATGTGAGTGTTCATCAATGAAAGTTTAGACTGCAAGGTGTCATACCAGTAATGTGTCACACTCTGATTGTCTCTTTTTTTGTTCACTACCAAAAGTCAGTCTGATGGAACTGTTTCATTCCAAGAAGTCACAGATTGTGACTTTCAAGCAGTCACCATGTGTACTGTATCTCAGTATTGGCTGTGGTTATAATTTGAAGGTAACAACATCTAAAATAATGCTGTGCTAGGTGCTACAGCAGCATAAGGAATCATTCCCCGCCCAAAGTGCAGGAGATGATCAGTGCAGACAGTAGGAGTACCCTCCATCCCAGAAATAACCAGCAGTGCTCATATGGGCAGGTGTTGATAAAGGAGTGGTGGTACCAAACTCTACAATATTTATGGATGAATCATGTTGATGTGGAAAGGAAGAAAACAGATATTTTAGCCTAAATTTTCTTTCTTTTCTAGACACTACAGGTGTCTAATACCAAGGATTGAGTGCTTGAGAGGTGTGAGACTGTCTTACTATTCCCACTGAAATTAACTGATGGAGAGGCCTGAGGGCAGCTCTCTCAATCTGAATCTATGAGTTTTGAGGTGTTTGCCTTTATATCCCACTCATGTGTGTGTTCCTCTACAGTTTGCATCCAGAAATTTCTTGTAAAGGTCATTTATTTAGTACATAATTAGAATTCTAGCAATTTCTCTGGTTTCTAAGAGAGAAAGGCAGAACTGGAGTAATAAAACCGTACAGGAGAGGCCTGCCTGTATCCACAAACTAATGTTGAACAGCACAGTTTTGTCAGGATATGTAAACCCTACACAAAGATCTGCAACAAATTCTGTTATTCTCTTCCTATTTAAGGGCTTCTAGGAAATGAACTGGAGGGTTTTCTGGTATTTCTAGTGTTACAGTCTTCAGGACTTGATGCTCACAAGAATGAAATCTTGGAGGCTGTCCATTCTCCTGAAGGATGCACTGGAAATTGCCCTTTAGCACCTATGAAGGAAAAAAATCATGACAGGCATAAGTGGTCTTCAATATAAATTGTTTTCAGTACTGTTAGAAAAGCTGCACCGTTCTCATTTTCTGTGCGTCCCTTTCTTCTTCTCCTTTCTTTCCTGCATTTATTAAATATTAATTATATGACAATATATTAAATTACAGGAAAAATTCATGTGATTTTATGCTTTGAGTTTTGCCAACTCAGTAAGGAAATACATTAAAACACCAGTAGAGATGTAGTGGAGTTGCATTCACTTCTGCCATGTAAGTCTGTACTGAATTTGTCTTTTTGACATAAAACCTCTAGAAAATTGACATTTTTACAGAGATGTCATAACAGTAGAATCATAACAAAATGAAAGCCCTTGTTTTTCCTGCCTTCTTACTTAAGTCACCTTTGGATAGTATCTCAGTAATGGAAAGGTAAATGTAAACAATAATATTAATGAGCAATGTTTCAAGGTCAAGGATGTGTTTGCAGGTCTAATCTAGCCACCTGATGCACCTGATGAGTGCCTGCAGGGTCTGAGAAGGGTGCTGCATGCCCATGCTGAATTAGGGAAAGGCAGAAAGTGACAGAGAGCTTCAATTTGCAGTAGTTGTTCTACCCTGGGTTTTGTCATCAGCCTCCTGAAAAGAAGGTTTTGGTAAGTTGTCTTCATTGGAGCTTGCTGAAAAACAGCTGAAGAAGCTTTACATGTGCTGGTGCTGAGTGTGTGGTAGCATTGTTCCAGAATCTCCTTAGGAGGCTTCTTGTGCTGTGGCTGCAGTTTGTGCCACCTGCAGCAACTGTGCCAGAGTGGATGGACATGGAGGTGTTTCTTGGCTCTAAGGTCTGTCTGTGTATCCCACCTGTGCTTCAAATCCATGCTCCAGCACAGACTTGTTTGTGAAATTGTATGTTCACTGTTCTTGAATTCATTTAATTTCTATTTCTCATTTCAAATAAGAGACAAGGCAGCTAAACATATAAAACTCATTCTAAAAATAGTGAGATACTGAATGGTGAAAACATGTTGGGAATTTTGCATGTTCCTTAGAAAGTCTTTGCTACCAACAGAAAAAACTGTTTGTTTTAGGTACATCAGCTAGTGAGACTGGGATTCAGCAGAGGATTCTTCCAGGGTGTTTTTTGTGCTCCCTACCTTTTCCCATTTCAGTGCCCTGAGATCATCTCAACTTCCTGCCTTGTTTGGATATGCACTTCCTTGGGTTGTTCTCCACCCAGGAAACTCCCTCCTACTGCATCTCCTTGCTTCTCAATTTGAAAATTTTCAGTTTGTAAAGGTCCTTCATTTCTTACAGCTACTATGTCTTCATGTATTCCACTGATCTCTTCTGTCCTCTTCACCTGCATCACTAGACCTTCACCATCACATGCAGCATTCTACAGCACTTGTGGCATGAAGAGGTTGTAGCAGATCTCGCCAGCCTTGCAGGGCTGGCATCCTGTAACTTGTGTGTCAGAAGATATTCCTGTGAAGGGAGCGGCAAGATTGTACCCCATATTCAGATAGTTCACAACATATTTAGGAAAGAGCCCTTACAGTATAAAAGCACCTATATTTTCATTTGTTGTGGAACTGTTTACTGTTTTATTCATTGTTAATTTAGACAATGCTTCCCATAAAACCTATGCTTGTTTGAACCGTAAGTGCCTGTAACTTGTTTGCCCTGTTGGAACATCCCTCCCCATCATATAAACAAGTGACTAAAAATGTTAGTTCCGTTTTAAATTACTCTTTGTGTAGCTGCTGAAGCAAAAGCTTTGCCATAATCCTTTCTACACAAGTATCTGGCATAGAAGAGGACTAGTAACAGGTATCATTAGGATGAAAAACAAAAAAAAGTGTCAATTTTAAACCACCTTAATTATAAATTCTAAACCCTGAATATAGACCCCACTTCCTGAGCTCAATTGCATAGACTTACATAAAGATATTTTCTTTTTTTATGCAGCTTTTCTTCTTTCTTATTTTTAGTGTGTGCAATTGAAAAAAAAAATTACATCCTGCACTCATAAGCTGAATCTGCTACATAACCAGGGAGCAATAGTTCTGCAGTAGAGAGAAATACTATTGAGTTGCATTGTATCCTATGTGGAATTAGTGAGCCTGTGAATTGATCTGATGTTAAGTTTTCTCTCAGTTGTCACCAGATGGGTCACCAGATTTACATAGTACCAGTCACTGGCTTACCTCTATTTTGTATTATCCACTGTGAAGTAAAAAGCTCTAGGTAAACAGCAGAACAGTTCAATACCCTGTGCTGATTTATGAACATTTGCAATACAGTTATGAAATCAGAAGCAACTGCAGTGTAGAAGAAAGAAATGTAATTTTTGCGCACACCAGAAAGCTGAAATTGTATTTCCAGTTTGCAGTAAATGTGCAGTGAAGCCCTTTCCTACGAGAGGATTTTAGTGTCTCATTAATGGTGCTGTGTCTTGCTCGGATTTGAACTCCTAGCATGAACCATACAGTGTGCTGCAGACTTGCTTGAGGGAGCAGAGGGTGGTCGAGTCACAGCTCACCTGCACGACCTTTACATTTCTCTGAAGGATTGTGCAGAGTCTGTTTCCTCTCCTGCCTTCTGCAGGGGAGAGGTGTAGAGTATCTCCTGCTTATCATGCACTCACTTAACTCCTGTTAATCCTTTTGGGAGCACCACTGTGGTATCAAAGGAGGTATACACTTTTAATCTCTAAAGCAGCCCTCTAAGAGGTAACTGGAATTTATTGGTCTTATCAATTTGAAGCAGTGCAGGTGAATAAAGAGAGCCTTTAAAATAAAGCAACTGCTGACTCAGCTTACATAGAGGCTTGGGAGTAAAACTGAAAATTCAGCAGTGCTGGTTCCTCTTCAGCTATCAGCTGATTGAAAGTATTACCCTTTTTATGCTAATCCTCTGAGACTGGTGCAATGTAAAGTATGGGTGTCTAAATAACAGCAGATCACTAGTGTTTGGAGACCCTTTAAAGGGTAGCTCCTCAGGGTATCCTTCCACAGCAGGCAGGGAGAAACTCAAAATATTAAGGTTTGCTTTATGTCTGAAAGCTAACAAAACCGCTCAAGTAAATTCAGGAAATTCACTAACATGGAGACAGTTCAGGTAGATTTCCTTTGCTATGAAAAGGTGGTGGGAGCATTTTGATTTCCTGAGACGAGTAAGGTTCGATAGTCATCCTGACTCAAATAACAGCTGTCCAAATAGCTCACTGCCAATACATGTTGAATAACAGTATCATTGTGTAATGTCAGATTTATGTAATACACTATTTGTCAGATCACAGATAATAGAAATGCAAGTTTGTTGTATGGTGCTGGGATGAGCGCATTTGGGATCCACTTTTGTGAGTCAGGCTCAATTAAATAAAGGATCACTTCAACCCATAATTAACTGTGTTACCCTTCCAATCTAGCCCTATGGGCTCAAATGTCTGTTTAATGTTTGCAAATATGTTGAAAAATGGAGCTGAACAAATAGTTTGTGAATAAACAGCAGTCAGAGATGCTGTTCCTGCTGCTAATCTTTTCAGACACTAATGTTTATTTTCTTACATACTGGTGATATGATGAGTAATAGGAAAAAGTACAGTGGAATAAGAAGTCTTGTACATGGATAATAAATACAATTTAGTGCAGTTAATAAAAATGAGCAGTGGTGTCTTGAAAAGCTTTAAAAATTTAGTGGGAGTTCTGATTTTGTCCTGCTAGATAATTTCTAATATCTGTTGTTTGATAAATAATTTCTATAAAATAATGGTATTGGCCTTACATTTGTGTCACTTAATATTTTTCTCTTTCTAACTATATAAAACCATTGTGCATGTTAGTCATTGCCCAGGGTGCTTTAAGAGCAAGAACGTTGTTCTTAGTTGTCAGAAAAGGATTTTTTCAGGTACTATTCAGAGGTGCTACTTCCTGAAAGAAACTACATTCAATTTCATATGACCATATTGCAGCCAACTTCTGAATTTTAGAATGATAAATACCATTGAATTATATCTCTTAAGGATGCAGAAATTGCAGGCTTTCTGAGTCTTATTCTCATTACCCATTGCACGCTGATTTTGAATAAAATGTTCACCTTCCTACTGAATGCCTCCTTCACAATGCACAATGTGAGAAACGAGTACTGTGAACAAAATTCCATAAAGTAAATATTGCTTATACTTGTAGAAATGGAGGTTTTTGAAATTTCAAATGCAGTGAAAAAAAATGCAAATAAAAAAACCACTGTGCTTGCAGATACTTAACAGAGAAATTTCCTGGACCATTAAATGCTTCTTTTCATTCATAGTATGGAAGCATAGCAAGATGCATCTGGTTGTTCTGTTGAAAGAAATCGCATTCAATTTTTTTCAACTTCCTGAAGCTTAAGACATTCATGATCTGAATAACAGATTTTACAAGAAAAAGATCTATGGGTTAATTCTGAAGGCTGATAACACGAGACAAAATATCAGAACACTAAATTATATGCATAGATCCAGGTAATGAGGGCGTGGGGCAAGGCTGCAAAAAACTTTATGAACCTGGGACATGTTTTAATTACTGTTCCATATAGAGAAAATAGTTATCTAAGAATTCGTGGTATCTGCAGTAAAATTACAAAGAAGATAGCATTATACAAAATGAAGAAACATAAATTTGGAGTTTATGTTCATGACTTCAAAGTCTAGGGATCTGCATATCATCTCAGAAAAGAAACAAGAGCTGAACCATAAATCAGCTGGTGTTCATTATAATTTACATACATGTATGTAATTAGAAGTGAATGGAACAGTAGAAAAATACCATCATTTACTATATTTTCTTAAGAATTGTCTGTAAACATTTTGTGTCTTAACTGTAAGCTCAGTCACAGCTGTCAGTTGATGCCTTTCAAAGACGAGAAACGGCAAAGCGGGTCCCGTCATGGATCCAGAGACTCCACTAGAGGATTGCTCATTGGGATATTTCAGCCTGGGACTGCTGTGAAGTGAACCCCTTGGCAATGGCAGCTGTTCATTGCTGGAGCTGGCTGCTGATGTTTTAAATGCTGGTAACCCAGCTCCTGTAACTCCGTGTTACTGCTGTTGTACAACTCGATGCGTGCGTGGCTGCTGCCTTCCCTATTCCCTTGACCTTTTCCTTGTTTGAGTGTGGAGTCAAGCATGTTGGATTGAAATGCCTTCACTGTTGATTTAAGATTAAAAAAATAAAAAAAGACTTTTCATTGGGGCATTGAGTCTAGGAAGCACTCGTGGGTTCCATTTAGTTTGCTTTGCTGTTGTCATGGTGAACTCCAACATGGAAGTGGAAAAAAATGGCCTGAGGTATTAACATTTGCAGCTCTTCCAGCTGCCTATAAAGTAATATGTATCTGTGACCTTAAATTCTAGGATGTAGATTTATAGTATGTGGTGAATTTCTGTCCCTAAAATAAATGTAAATTTTAAAAATGAACCCTTTGAAAAATATATTTATTTAAGTCTATAAGATCACATGGTAATAATACAGATTGTAACTGCATGTTGTTGCTTTGAGGATGTATGTCTTGGTGCTTGGCTTTCCCAAGGCACATTCTAAGGTTCTGTAATCCTCCCTGGTCCAATGGTAGAGACAGTCTTGTAAACTTGAGAGTTTTCTCCATAAAGCTGTCCTTGCAAATTATATCGGTGCAATTAGCCCTCTGCCGCTCTGTTCAGCACTTGCTCCTGCAAATACAATGTTTCACTATTCAATGGGTCAAATTTAGATTAAGTCTTCAGATCAGGGTGGCAATTTCTCTGTCTGTTTACATCTGTGGTGTTATTTAAAGATGTCATATTGTTGACTAAAATCATAACTTACCAGACATATTTTTATCCAGTAATGTCTGGTGAGGCTATCTGGTTACAAGGTGAATGGGGAGAAAAAAGTACATTTCTGGAGGGGCTGGAGAGCTTTTTTCAGTTTTTGCATTTTCTGAGGTGCTATGTGAGGGAACTGTGAACGATAAAGGAATTGTGCAGTGTATCCAAGGCCTCCAGTTTCTTTTGCAATGACTCAAAGGAGTGGGAAGAAAATGGAACATTTCCTAAGATTTCTTCTGTTTGAAAGCCATGCTCAAGGCTCTGTGAAGAATGTTTTATTGCTCCCCAGGTACCAAGAAAAGAGGGGACTCTTCCATCAGGCCCAGATTTCCTTTGGCCCCCCCTTATGTTGTTACTTTGGGCACGTGAAGTGACCTGAGAATGGGCAGAGCTAACAAGATGACTTGTGGCAATGTCCATGGGGATCTGGGATCACATCTGTCACTGCACATTGCACTGCCTTATATCTCTGCAGCTCAGAAAAGTCTCCTCCTGGAGCTCAGAATAATCCTTCCTTTAGGTGATGTTTCTGTCTTTATCTAGCTCTTCTTACATGACTTCACTTTCTTTAAACCATGAAATATATTCCTTCAGCACTGGAAGAAGACCTGCAAATATATCTGTCACTGGCCTCAGTTCAGGCTGTGGGAATGCAGCAGGCTGGCTGCTGCAGAACTGTCCCAGTAGTTAAATCTGTATCTGTCAAAGCTGATGTTTCATTTCTCTATACATCTCTCTGCTCACATCCCCAAAGTCAGGAGCTGAGTCTTAGAATTATTTGAGTCTGTGTACACTATTTTGTACTTGGACCTGAAAGCTTAGGACAATTCTGGACTATTCAGGGCTTTTCACCTTGGCCAAGCTGTATCCCATCTCAGCCTGTGAGGCTGGGTGTGTGTCCTGTCTATAGCACCCTCATGCAGAAACAGGTTCTAGCTGGTGATCACTGAGGACAATGTTTGTGTACACAACCTGGTGCACAGGTTGATCTAGTAGGTTTTAGCTGTATTCATGTATGTGAGTGATCTGATATTTCATCACTGGATGTATGGACTGAGCCAGCCTAAATCACTGGCAGAGGAGTGATACCACAAGGGTACAGCCAAGCTGCTGTCTCTGGATTTGAATGTTAGAAGGAGGTGCTCCATATGCACCATGTTGGCTTGGGAAAGATGGAGGATTAGTGAGTGCAGTGCAGAAGATTTTGTGCCAGGAGATGTTCCTGAGGTTCTCCTGAAAGGTTTCCCACAGGGCATGTGAGTGTGTAACTGGCCAAATATTCTATGAATCAGTGTCGGTACACATAGCTCTAAGAGGTGAAAAGTTAATGGGAGTGCTTTAGGGTAAGGCAAAAGGAAAGGGATTTAATTAAGGCATATAGCTCCGGGTGCCTTACAAGCATGTAAATTTGTTCCTGAAAACTGCACTGAGCAGTTTTGGAATTTCTATAATTTGATTGTAAAAAACATGAAGTGTCTGTGGACTTCTATGACTTGAACTCACACAGGAGGACTAGAGGGCAGAGTCAGATAGATGCTTGGTATGCATTTACAAGCTCAGTTTCAGTCTGATATTAAAATAAAGTTGTAGCTGGGTGCACTTAACCATGCATCAGTACCTCTATGGGTAGTGAATGGGATAACAGACGTCTGTCATCTAACTTTTTTTTTTTTTCTTCAAACCCTTCTTGGGCAAAGCATTGTATTTGAATTACCTGCTGACATTATATTTTTGCTATGAAAATTTTGAAAGGGAAGGAGAGAAAGGCTTTACGTTCACATGTCCTGAATAAAACTGAATCATGAACCAATTAAAGTGTTTATTTCATTATTATAATTGATGCAAACATATAAGAAGGGGGAGGAGGGGTTGCATTCCATTCTTTTTTATTACTTGGTAGTTATGAAACAAGTATGATTGATGATGGCTTTAAAGCTGGAATGTATAGTAATTATTTAGCATCCTTGCTTTTTCTTTAAGATGCCTTAAGCTATTGGAAAAATCATTTACTATGTCACAAAATTTCCTGCCTTATTAGTTAAAAGAAAATATTTCCCTACAGATATTTTCACATGTAATGCTATTTTCTGTATTTCACAAGCTGTTTGCAGTTTAAACGTAATCATATTTGCCTCTCTGTCACTGAGGCTCTTTAGAATTACCTTAGAGATCTAGATATTATTTGGATATTTATAGCATAATTAGATTTGACGTATCATACTTTGTTTATCTCAGTTAATGCCTAAAGGCTTGATTCTGATCTGAGATCTGCAGAGGCATAGCACCAAATTTGGAATGAACTCTGTATTGGAAATGCTAATAGCAGTCTCTGTCCAAAATAGTTACCCTGCTCTCCTCCTGACTCCTAAAATGTGTTAGATTTGAAGGATGCATTTGTTTGGTTTTTTTTTTAAGAATGAGGTAATGGCAGGAAGTGGAGCCAGTCTGCAGTACTTTAGTCTTCTCTCATGGTACTCTCTGTAGATATTATTGTGTAGCTAACACAAGAATACATTTTATTTTCTCAAATGACTATGTCTTTGATTCAGCAAATATACCCTCCCACAAAGGGACAAAATCACCTGTACTTTTGTTTTGTATTTTTTTCTCTCCATTTTTAGAAAAACAGAGATCCAGACATAAAATTCAGCATTCCTGGAAAGTCAGTCTGGACTGGTGATGCTCCCCAGAGATCTTTACTCTCATTTATCAATGAATTAATCATCACCCAGAATTTGTAGTTTACCCTCAGAAAGTGAAAAATATTTTTGGTTATCTTTCTTCGTATGCATTTGCCAAGGATAACTGTAGGGTTCTGACTGCAAAAAAATTAAAACATCTTTCCTTGCTTTGAAAAAGTTCAGTATGTTCCTACCACACTAGAGATACTCCCCATAGCCCTACAGCAAATGCTGCACCAGTAGAAGCAGTTGCAATGTGTGTTGGCTGGTGATGCAACAATTCTTAGCGCTGAGAACTTGTGTTTCGAGCACCCTGGATTGCAACACAGAAATTTATATCCTTTCTTGTCTTGCCTGTGCTGGCAAAATGCTGTCAGCATCCTTCCCCCAGACACATATTTTCAATGTATATCTGCTATCATCATCCTTAGCTAAGCTGGTTTATCATGTGGATCTTGAAGGCTGGTGATGTTTGAAAGCAGGAGCACTTGTCAGGCCCACGTTGAAAGTGTGGGGAACCCTCCTGTGTTCAGCTCTGAGAACAGTGTAGGACAGGAAAGCCCTGGTGTAAACTGCTTCATGTCTGCACTGCTTTTGGCTGGATCCCTCAAAGATACGTGCCTAAAAACCAGATCTGGCACTGCTTAGCTCAGCCCTGATTTAGGTGTTGGGTAATGCAGCCCATGGACTGACGCTGTTAGGAAATCTTTCCATTTCATAGCTGTCTCTTTTTGTCATTTGAACTCTGACTCAGAGTTGATTAAATTCAATGGCCATAGTCCTGCTTTGTGGCTGCTACCCCTCTTGTGAAAGGAGTCCTTTTAAGAACAGGGAAGACTCCCAAAATATTTATGTATTGGCAGTTTCTTCCAAGACATGGAATGCATTTGTGTATTTCCTGAAAGAGATAAAGTAGGGGAGAGGTGTTTTTGAATTACCTGTTTTACCAGAGTGAAAATACACGATTGTGTCTTGAAGGTTATCTACAGAGTTTTGTTTTTGTGGAAAAACAACATGCTAAATTAAAGTTTGCTAACATACAGTACAGGTTTAGCTACACTCAAAAAGAACAATGCACATAAAATACTCTCTGCAATTCTCATAAAAATACAGGCAGAGAGACTGATTTTTTCTGGTTTAACCTTTAGATGAAGAATGCTGTTTAGTATTCATAAGGCAGAGGGTAAAGTCTTGCTTTTTGAATTCTGGTGCACTGTTGAAAAAATGGCTAGTGCTGAAAATCACAATTTCTATAGCATTTAATTTCTTATTGGACAGTTTGTGTCATTTTAGAGAAATGGGGCTTTATTAAAGAAAAGACAAATGAATATCCTTAACTCATTAGTAAGAGATTCTGTATACACTAATTAGTACTATGGTATTTCTCAGATATTCAAATTATAGTGTACAAATAAATTTTAATTGCAAATGATTTGTACAAAAGTTATCAATTTCATTATTACTGAATGTTGATACTGTGGAAAATTATTAATGCATTAAGCATTTTAGACAAGAGTAGGGCCATAATTATTGCTACTATTAGTATTCTAGTATTTTCCAGAATTTACTGAGTGCTTTAGAAATGCAGAAGACAGCATAGCCTGCATCTAAAAAAATGCATAAAATATAGAGAACAGATGTAATATTCAGAGAGTCAGATTGATGGTAGGCAAATGTCTCATTATTTACAGGTTTGCTCCTGTCTGAGTCTAAATTTAACACATTTGTGGTATTTAAGCCATTGCTGTCTACACTGATCCATCTAAGTCAGGAGTGACCAGCCCGTGGCGCTTGAGTGGGTGACACATAGCCCCTGCTGAGGTGTGAGCGGAGCCACCGTGGGGCTGTTCATCGGGGGCATCGCTGCAGAAAGGAACCCGGCAGCCACGGGAGCTGGAGGATGCTGCTGAGGCCAGAGGGGCCCTGGGGCCTCGGGGCTGGGCTGGGCAATACTCCTGTGTCCTTCTTTGTGTATGACATGCTTCAGATCTTTGGATGTGCTTCCCTGCTCCACTGCCTCCTAGCCCCGTTCGGGGATGGGCTGTCTCTTCCTTTCATTCCCACGAAGTGTGATGATGCAGCACACAATGCAGTAGCAGCTGGAATTTGGGCTGCTTCTAGCCTTTTTGCTGCAACAGTTCTGGCTAGGTAAATGTAGGCTTTGTAGCTATGGGCCCTACAATGCATATCTGAGAGCTGCCATAGGGAAGGAGAGTGACTCAAGAAGACACCTGGCAGGGAGTGGGAAGCTTTTCCAAACATTTCAGAGCAGGTGATCCCATTGGAGTTGAACCATGGAGAGAAGTGAGTGCATAACTGTGAGAAATATAACAAATGAGCTGTGAATAATGCCTTCATGACTACTTGCTTTCAATTTGCTGCAGCTGGAGATCTCAGAAGTAACACTGGTGAGAGCTCAGAGGTGATGTTGTGATGAGAAGCAGCAAGGGAGACCCTGTCAGAGATGACTCTTACATGGACCAGACAGTAACAAGTGTGATTTCTGTCAGGCCAGCATGCAGGCATCGCTGTGAGTTGAGCTGGTGAGGGTGCAATAGGAGAACAAAGCAAAGATGTCTTATATGCAGTGCGAGAAAAAAGCATTAGACATGACTTGCTGGAGGGAGGAAAATGAGGAAAAGGGGTCACCAACATTGTGTTGGGCTATGTCAGAACTACATGGTGAAGCAATTCTTGGAGGAAACAGAACTCTCTTTTGCCATGGTGAGTTGGGTAGATACTATGAAATCATGAGTTAGGGTGATTTATTGAACTGAATAAATTGAGACAGGCCATCACTGAAGAAGCAGCTTTGCTGTGAGTCACCTATACAAGACTATTACCTAACAGTGTGTGAACATGCAAAATTGGGGAAAAATAAAATAGAAAAAAGAGGCAGCTTCAAGAGAAATCAGTGAATATGAGTAGACAACTGAATTTGACTGAGCAAAAAAAATAAAATGACTGTTCTCACTGTTTTCCAGTTTCTCAGCTCATGGTAAATTAACATGTCAATCGGTTTGAATTTACAACAACTGAAAATCAGACTTTCAATACTGAAACAAAGTAGCATACATAAAATGGGCAGAAAGACCCAATAAATAACTTATTTGACCTTTATATATTATTTATAAAGGGCTATGCATGCAAAGCACTAAGCATATTCTATTTTCAATAACCAGCCTGCAGCATATCCCATAAAAGCATTGCTTCAGTCTCACATGGAAGGAAGCCAGGCTTATCAGGGAGTTTACCTCAGGCAGTGGGATAGGATGACTTCTGCTGCCCTATTGACATGAACCAGCTGTGTAGTGATACCCAAAAGAAGATTTTAAATAAATAAATGCAAAAAGTATGCCTGCATGGCAAAACAATGGCAAAAAAAACCCAAAAGATTGAACTTCTCTGATAGAAATTAATTTAAATATGGTTTGTGTTTAAGACTTTCAAGGTTAGAGAAAAACGAAAATCTGTAACCTTAAGGCAGATGAACCTGAAGTTACGGTTTATGCAGGGGTGGTAGCGAAGGATGGACCTGCCAGAAAAACTATTGTAGGTCAAACAATTATTTATGAAATGTACCACATTTATCCCAAAGAGCAAGAGCAAGTGGAAGCTGTTGCAGTTTTGAAGTTCCTCACATGAAAAGGGTTTACAGTCACAGTCAGGATTTGCAGGTTTCTGCAATGGGTTATTTAGGTACAGATTCCCCAGTGTGTAAAAGGCTGAGAACTGAGACTGCTTTGGATCAATCAAAGGTCTGGTACCAGAAGCTACAGCTCTAGCACATGCAATTTTAAATGAAGGTTTGGAAACGAGAAAGAACTTCATAGTTCTGTAGCCTAGTCACTTCACTTAATTTGCAAATATACCTGCTTGCCTTTCTCAGATCTGATCAGGCTTTTTGTTGAAAAACAAACCAACAAACCAAAAACACCCAAAAAATTAAACTTTCAAGAATCTTTTAAAAAAGTCATCAAAGTTTTAATTAATCAATATAGACAGGGCAAATAAACTACTTCGTTTATGTCATGAGGATGCCTAGACAAGATTTTAGAATGGTGTCCTCTGAACTAAAAATCCGTGTGTCCAGGGTGTTATGGAAGATTGGTTGATTGCAAAGGCTCCTACTTGTAAATATTAGGTGGGTTAACAGTAGCTCCTCTCTTGGATGAGATGATAGAAATTTCTGCTGGTGAAAGAAGGCAGTATTCAGCTATAGGCTGTATTTGGCCTTCTTGAGAGTGGCAGAGCAATAATTGCTCATACTTTTAAGCTTTATTAATGCAGAAAATTGCATACCTTGGAAATTAGCTGGGCTTCCTACAGAATTGTGTTTCTTGTACAAATGACTTAAAGGTGTGCCTTTTTTCTTTCAAATCTTAAAGATTTTTTTTGTCTTCATGAATTCTACATCTGCTGCTCAGTTTAGCTGCTCTGAGAAATCTATGGAATGCATTTTTACAATGCATAGATTGGATATTCCAGTGCATTTTGGAAGGTTGAACTTGATGACCTTGGACGTCTTTTCGATCCTTAATCCTTCTATGATGTCCTGTTGGTGTCGGTTTTCCCCCACCACATGAAACTTTCTGTGTCTTCAGCTTGCAGGTCAATGTGTCTGAGGCAGCAAAGCTTCTGCCTCTGCACATGGGCTGGTTCATCTACACATTGGAATGGCTGGATTGATTCTTCATACTTATCTTAAGTCATGCATTACATTCATTCTGTCCTGCTTGAGTGTGCAAGTTGTGCAAGCCAAAGTATTTTCTCTATCCTTCTTTTTATTGAAGTGTTTGCAGACTATTACTTTTCTATCCTTTAGAAATGTTTCTTCTCATCTCTTTGAGGAAGCAAATTAAATTTTTTTTTTTCTTTGGAATCTTCTTTCTCCCCTTTGCTTCTCACTTTTATGTGTCTGTATTGTTTGGGGTTTTTTTAAAAAGAATTAAAAGACTCTCATAAAGAGTGTCATTGGCTGACCTTGGCTAAGGGCCACCTTAACAATTACTGCTGTGGACAATGCAGACATGATTGTGGGAAAATTAATTAAGCAGCTTTTTCCAGGGTCAACAGCAGTCCTTCCCTCCTGAGTCCTTCACCTTGGCAGCAGGGCTCAGCCATGGTGTGTGGTGGGGCCCTCAGAGGCAGCCCTGGCCTCCTTCACTGTGCAGTCCTCCTGGCCAGCGCCTGGGTGCTGACACGCACACAGAGACACAATTCAGTGACAACATCCAAAGAAAGGTTCTTCCCAATCCCAAGTACATTTTCTCTATTCTGTTTTCTAGTACTTGTGGGCTAAAGCTTTTTCCTGATGTGGATATGTGAAAGCTTGCCTTGCTCGTCTTCTTTATATATATACATTTTATAATTTTCAAATTATATTATTTAATTCCTAAGATGCTGCTGCTTCTTGCATAAGTTTATCTTCCCCACCCTGCTGGTTGTTACCTCCATTTTTCCCCTCCCACAATCAACTGTTAATTGGGGTTTACAGCTCTGTATTTATCAGAATTACTCTGCCTTTTGGTGGCCTGCTAGAGCTTCCCCATAGTTGCTGTTTAGTATCAGAGGGCAGTCTGTGGCACTGGGCCCATTCACTTCTCCTTCTTCCAATGTTCTTTGGGCATGAACCTGGTTGATGCCCGAATCCTTGCCCATACCTTGCCTCTTTATCCTTTTGGACAGCATTACCAATTCCAGCTTGTTTTTTACAGTGCTTGTCGAATGCTTTCAGGAGTAAATGTGTTTTTCTTCTTGGACTTCTTTTATTGTTTTCCATGGGCAAAATTGTTTCCATAAGCCTCAGACATTTGGCTGTACGCTGGCACAGCCATACTACCTTTTACCTTAGCTTACTTTACATTTTACACTTCTGTTAGGTGTATATTGATATCTTTGAGTTCTTTCCATACATATACATGTAACATTTATTGCATGTATTTTGTACATTAATATGATATATTATAATTTCCTCTCCTTAAACTTTTAACCACCATTATAAATGGCTGAATATCTTTGTCAGACTCTCGATGTACTCTTGATTGAAAATTATGTTCTTCCTACTATGTTAGCTATCCTATATCATGATGGTTTCAAACTTCTCTTTCACAGCTACAGATGACTTAATTACTGGAGTCTTCTGTTGATAGGATAAATGAGACTGAACATGGGAATATTTAGACTCTGAAGCTGAGGTTTTTAGGGAAGCTCGCTAAAAATTCCTGATCTGAGAAAAGCTTAACATTATAAACGATGGTAAAATATCTTTGTCAAATTTATTTCTGGACAGCTTGTAAGCTGAAAACTGAGCTGTGTGCATGTGGTTTTAAATTAGTGAAATGTTATCTTCTAAAGAGTAAAAAATATAATCACTGCAGGGCTCTGTTTAGCAAGTTCAAAATCTGAGTCACCGAAGCTTAATTGCAGAACAACTGGTATTTTGTGAAATCCAAGTCAACTATTTTTGCCTTAAAAAATTATGACTTCCTGTCCTTTTAAATCTACTACCAATTTTGATGTGCTTGTTTCAACTCTTGGCAGTGATGAAGGGGTATGTATTATTCATGATGTCAGGTGTATTTGCAGGTGCTCTCAAAGTTAGACTGCTCATTCATGACAGGTTTTTTTGAGTAGCACTACTGTCAGGTATGACCAAGCCATGTGTTAAAAAATCCTCCTTCTGCTTTGCTCTTAGACATTTATAGAAATAAGGGAGAACAAATAGTTGTATTATATGGCATCTACTTACATATCTTTTGAATAGATTAAGCTGGAAAATCAAAACCACTGTTCCTCCACTGCTCCTTCTTCCCTCTACCCTAGCAGCAGCTCTTGTAATCATCCTGTTCAGAAGGCCAGGGGAAATGTTTTGTTCCATTATGGGAATTGTGGTCTGACCAGAGAGCTCTGTTTCAAGTGAGAGTGAAAAATTGTGTGAAAAAGGAAATTAATAAGGATGAACAGTTCTAAAACAAAATTTTCTCAGTTTAAAAAAATGAATAATTATAATCTTATTTGAAATATATTTATTTGTTTAGATTTTACTGGTGAAAGAGTCTTCAAGTAGTTGTGAGTAGATGTCAGAGACCTCTACATTTATAGAAATTGTATTTTCCTAATAATATTCCAATTTAGATGTCAGAAAAAGAGAGTCTTTCTGATCACACTCTATGCCATGATATTACCCTTGTGGCTCTTTTACTGAAATTCGAACCATTAGTTCTCATTAGATATTTTTATTGTTTTGAAATTATTTGGTAGTCCTTGGTTTTTGACATGTGGGATCTCAAGAGCTGAACAGATGAAAATTAGAGAAAGGTCAGGAAGTAATCATCTCTGCAATTAAAATTACTTCATGTTGTCTACGAAATCCAACCCAGAAAAAGTCACAATTTCTAATAACTTTTCTCTTGTGTTAAATACCAAAACCAAAAGTAATTATGGCAAAAAATGATTTGACTGTGTGCATATACACATGTAACTACCTTTTTACTTCATCGTTTTTATGCTGCATCATTCTGTTTTGTCCCTATTATAAATCTAAAAAAGGTGCATCAGGTAGTAGATGTAATTTAAAGACAATAGCCTTGCAAAAAGAAGATATTTTATCATTGCCTATGTGATGCAGTACAGCAAGGAGAAAAATTGGCAGCATTTTGGATAAGAGAGAGCCCTCTATCAGAGACCGCTTAAGGCATATCTCACTAGCTGCTTGATTTCCTGATTGCTCAGCATTTTGCAGAAGATTGGAGTTACACTAAAAGCAAAGTTACGTGGTCTTGACAAATTATTCACTATTTCTTTGCTGCAAGGCTAGTGCAGAAAACAACTTGCACTTTCCTCGTTTGGCACAGAGGAGCTTTTAGGTGAAGCCAGGCGCTACCCTCGCTTCACCCGGCCAGACGAGCGTAAACCAAAACCCTGCTCAGTGCTGAAGTGTCACAGCACTCAGTGCCAGGCAAAATGTAAGTACCAGGAGGAGGCTGAAGTGCTGGTGTTTCCCTCAGTAGCCATCAGCTCGTTTCCTATCTCTAAGGAGAAGCATCCCTGTCCATCCCACGCTCTGTGGTGAGGCGCTCAGTGCTGTGACTGCCTCCCCTTCCCAGCTGTGCTGTGTAATAGGAGTGAGGCTGTTGTGGAAGTGCGATGGAGCAACAGCGAGGATGATGCTTGGAGGTGTCATCAAGGTTTACCCATCCTACACCCTGCACCAAAACCACTTCCATAAGAAAAAAAAGATGTTTCACTGCCACAGGAGATGGCCTCCTGAAGGGAACACAAGGCCTAATACGCAGACTGGACCTACTCCTTATGGAAGCCTGCTGCCTCCCTGGGGATCAGGTTAAAGTTATGAAGAGAAAGCCTCCTAACCTGGATATGGCCCTCAGATAATCAGATAATTATTGATTATCAGGTAGGTGCTGTTGAAGTTGCGCCAAGAGGTCCAATGGCAATCAAGACTTTATGGCCTTGGGATGACAGGTCAAGGCATGAGGAGCACAAGCCATATTCTCCATCCACCCAGTTGCAGGGAATGATGAGGAAAAAAATGGGAAGAGCCAACAGATTCTCTTAATTGTATGTATACCTGTGTGATATTCCTTAAATGCTAAATTGAAATATATCTCAAAGACCTGTTTCTATTTTTTTCACAATCTTTCCACTAACTTCAGGGTATAGATCACTTATAAAGTGATCCTCTATCTACATAGCTTCCTAATTTTGTTAATAAGTTGGATCTCCTATGCGTATCCTCCTCCTGATTTCCACAGGTGTTCTCTTACAGCTGTGGTCTGCCACTTACTTCCTTGAGGTAATGCAGAAAGATAGGACAGTAAATGGAGAATAGTACAACAGGATGAAATATAACCTCTAAAGAGCAAGGCCTTTGCACTATTCTGACATGTCTAGACCTGTGCCTTAGGCTGTGTACAGTGTCAAATAATCAAATAGTGTTGTTTAAAATACTCATTGATATATGTTGTTTTATTTTCTGATGCTGTGGGATGACTTCAGGCTAGATTTTGCCCTTGTGTGTGCAGAAGCAGTTTTTACTGACTTTGACGCAAGGTGACTCTACACAGAAGTGGGATATTGTCTCTCAGCCTTTATGGCAATGCAATTATTTAATCAATTGGAGCTGTATTTTTGCAACACCTCATAGTGCACCAAATCCATAATAAATGATCAGTCTGGATTTCTGGAGTTAGTAAGTGATTTGGAATAAAACATGTTCTTCAGTGTGTTAATAACATTTTGTCATGGGCTTGTGCATACATGAACGGGTGTGATTTTCTTTATGTTTCTACAGTTTCCTTACTCGTGGTCCAAATTTGTATTGGGATAGGGCAACATGATTATCAAGTGCAAATCTGATTATGTTTTAAATTCGTATTTTGAGACACATACGTACATTTGTGTTCATTGACATTACCATGGATAAGCCTTGGTTGTTAAGGTTTTGGGGTGTTTTTTTTCCTAGTAACTGTGATGACTTTGATCATAGTAGTTACTTACTGCTTGCAATGTGCAATGAAAATGGTGACAATTTCATGTAAAATGTATAAGAGGACCTGTTAACTAATAACAGTATCCTGAGCTGTGTGAAAAGGGGCAGAGACAGTAGATCAGAGAATTACTCACCGTGAGCACCAGCCGTGTGAGGAGAGGCTGGGGGCACTGGTCTTGTTCAGTCTGGAGCAGAGATGGCTTTGGGGAGGACCCGACAGCAGCCCCCAGTGCCTATGGGAGATCATCTAGGAGATGGAGCTGGGCTCTGTGAAGTGAGGCTGGGTGAGAAGCTGAGATAATGAAAGTAAAGTGAATCAAGAGAGGTTCAGACTGAATATTTCTTTTAAGATGCCCCTGTGAAGACAGGCAGTGGAACAGAACAGGCAGATACATTGTGCCGTTTTTGTCTTTAGGGATTTTCAACCTTGGCTGGGTGAAACCCTGAGGATGTGGTCTGACCTCAGAGCTGACCTCCTGTGAGCAGGAGGATGGACCAGAGACCTTGTGAGGTCAGTCCCAGTCTGAACTATCCTGTGACCTTGTTCCTGCCCTCCAGACAGGTTACTTGAAACCTGTCTGTCTCTATTTGCTTTTTCTGAGTTTTGATCTCTGTTAAACTCAAGGATAAAAAGTACCATGGTAAGGAAATCCTGTGAGATTGTGCTGAGTTTGAAAGTACTGAGATCAGAACATTATGACAAGGAACATGATGCTGGAGGAGATTTCTCTGAGTCTCCAGTATGGTCCTCTCTCTTCTCAAAGGCCACCAGCTGGCAGGACATCCCTCTTCTTCAGTCTAGAATAAAGGAGAGAAGAAAATTAGGCAGCTGGTTTGGTTAAACTATCTCTTGATCATAACATAGGAAGAATTACCCAGCAAGTCTGGTTGTGAAGTAGATGATCCAGACATTGAAAACCAAGATTGTACAAGGACTGGATTTATATTTTTTTAATCTCCTGAGTGTGATTTCAGCAAGACACACCTTAAACCCAGCTGAACCTGGAAGGAAGTTAAATGACCCTATTTATGTTTTATCTTAAGCAAAAGAGTAACTAGTGCATCTCTTTCTTTTATGAGTAGGCATAGAAGCACTGTGGAAATTAAATTCCATTACTGGAAATGCTAAAAAATAGGCTAAGAAAGAGACTGTAGAGAAAATCAAGTTTTAAAAGGACAGGTTTTCTGTGCTTCTGTATATTATGCCTTGTTCACAACAACCCTTTTACTTCAAATCAAGCTGTGCAAAATATTCTGTATTTTTTTTTCTGAAGCTTGAGTAGCATCTATGTTCCCTTGTTTACCCATAAGCAAAACAAATTAATCAGGCAAAGAGTAGTTAGATTTTCCATAACTGTGTAGGAGAAAAAAATGCTTTGCTCTGTAAATTTTTTCTGACTGAGTTTAGATATATGTCAGCATTTCTTTTAAATCTTTGGTTGATTGAAAAGTCATAATCAGATGATCAGCATTTTCTAGACTTGAAGAAGTTGATTTTGGCCAGTAATTGCATATCTGTGTAGTAAAATTATTGTGGTATCTAACTACTGAGTTTTCTGTATGCTAGAAATGTAAAGATCATAAAACATTTTCAAGACAAATGTAATGAGACTTTTTTTAAAAAAATACATGCTGTGGTACCTTTGTGCTACCAGAAATTCTTAGTTTTTAATGACAGCAGTACTTATAAATGTTAGCATATATGCATTAAGAAATGTGTTACAGTCCTTGTTCAGGGAAAGCTTCCATTTCTGTTAATAAAATTTTGCCTGAAACAGAAGAGTAAGCAAGATAAGTCTCAGAGTGCAAGGAAAAACTTGCTTTATTAGAACTGTCTCAAGTACATCTTTCTGGAACTAATAAAAAACCTTTCATTTTTTAAAAATCTTATAACTAAGAAAAAAAACATTGAGCCTGGTTGTTTTTTTTTTTAAATACTCTACTTATATTGGTTTCTTTTCCCCCAGTATGCCTGCAGGCAGTGCCAATCCATTATCCTAAGGCAGCAGTTTGATCCTGCCGAGCACTGTGGAGAAAAGCAGCGTGTACAGAAGCATTTCTGCACTTGCTGTTTTGTGTGATTGGTTTGGTTCCACATTACCACAGTCACATTTCATCCACCAGCTCTTTGGCCACTGTTAATATTTTTCTCTCATTTTCTCTTTTCTGTATAGAGCAACAGATTGACTGGGAATTATGAATGAATATATGCTAATTAAGACAATAAAGTAGTTTTAAGATACACAAATGTTAATAGGATTTGAAATAAGAGGTAGCTTGAGGCCACTGCTGTAACTAACAGGCCATTTAAAAATTATTAGCATCAGGCCCAGTGGACCAGCAGTAAAGTACAGCTGCCTTTTTAGTAGACTATCAGAGCTAGCAGCCCCTAGACCCTGAGCCTTACTCCAGTGATCACAGCTGTGAACTGTGCTGAACTAATTTTGCTTATTCCTGCAAATGCCAGCATAGAAGCTACTTGCCTTACATAATGCCTAAGGTGATAAACACAATATTTCATTATTCTTAAAGCAGTCTTTACAGCAAATTGATTTCAATACATCAACAAAGACATTTTCTTGCATACCAAGCTGTTAAATATTTTATTAAATTTCAGTTGTCTGTTTTAATGTACAAAAGAACAGAGTATATTGCTCATTTTGTTGACCAAACAGTTCAGTGAAGTGATGGACTCTGCTCTGCTAAAGTCCAGAAATAAATAGAAAAAAACATAGATTTCAATTGAGAAGGTTGCTGTTGGAACAGCAAAGTTTACAAAAAGTGACAGCTATTTTAAATCTCTTGTGGTAAACATGATTTAAAAAAACAATTTGTAATGGCAAAGCCTGTTTGACAATGTGCCTCCTTTTCCCCCAGACACCAGAGTACACCCTCCTTTGGTCCATTCACAGAGATAACAGGGTGCCAGCCAAACAATCTCAACTCCCTTCTTATCTGTATTCTTTTCTAAAACTATCACCAGTGCATTTGCCAGCTCTGTAGAAATCCCAATTATAGATAGTCTATTTCAAAATGCCTTTGGAAGAAGCCCCATTCCTGCCAAAGATATGAGAGAACAAAGTGAGAGGGCTCATGCTCCTGTTTTAAATTAGTGAAATTGTGGAAATACTTAAGATGGTGCCTGAAAACCAAAACCAGGCATAGAGAAGATAGAATTAGCTGAAAACTCAGGAAGAAATAGAGAGACCTGAACTCATTTTTTTGTCACTGTTTTTTTTTTTTCCCTTTGGTTTTGTTTTGTTTTGTTTTTGTTGAGCATTATCCAACTACAAAAATCAGGACCTCTGCCTTCAGAAGGTGTATTTTTTGTAAAATGAAGAATACTCATTGCATTGTGAATTGGTGCATAAAACTGAATATTGACAGCTGCTTTAGGCTTGGACCAGCAATGCCCTCTCACTTAAATGGTTTCAAATACATTTTGCCATCTTTTTGTTGCGCTCTACAGACTGTTGTTCTCATTTATAACCTCACAACCTGACAATGTCATGGGAAGAGAGATGCAAACAGCATTTTTGATTGTTGTGCCAAAGCAGGACAGGAGCCGAAATATCTGCCTTGCATTGTGCCTAAGGAGAGCAGTGAGGAGATAGTTTTTGAGAAGCAGTTTGATTTCTTCAGATTTAGGATTTCAAGTTAGTAGGTAGAACTGACATCTTTTTGCATGGGTACAAGAAAGATTCTGGTATTACTGTAGTCAAGAGTGTAATAATGAAATTTAGTAGCATCAATTGATTTTAATGCAGGTTATCAGCTTTGCTCTTAGAGGAGAATTCAAGGTATGCTAAGCAATTTCTGCCCATGAAGGGCAGTGTTGGGTTTCAGAATGGCTACTTGAGTCAAGGGGATGTAGGTCATGCCAAGCATTCAAAACCTGTACCTCTGTTCTACAGTCTGCTTTTAGTTTGGAAGCCCTTAAGAGCTTCATTTTTGGGTGAAGACAACATTTTGTTTAATGTTTTACAACTACAGAGTTACAAAATAGGTGTTCATTCATAACAGAAGTTAGTGGTTTAAGGTAGAAGTTAATTATTTCATGTGAAAAATTGTTTTGTGTGTGGTAACAATGCTTTATGAGACCACATAAACATTCTCCTCTCATCAACTGCTAGGCCCTCAGACAATAGTACATTCATTTCCATGAGTATCTCCTGCCCCAGAATTGAAATGAAATAAACTCTCCATGTAAACTAAACATGGAGAAATATGTAAGACACAAAGTGATGTACTTTATTAGGCTTATTTGCATACTTCTTTTAGAGACATCTAAGCTAGCATCTACCTCTTGATTTATGTGTTTAAAACAAGCAGCTGTACAGAATAGAAAAATTTGTGATCCACAGAAAAAATGCATACATATTATGATATGTACACAGGTATGCTTGGGTATGTATTAAACTTCTTTTCTTAAGTCTTTTTTTAGCTGAAAGGAATTCTTTAGAAAGCATAACCCATTCATGGCATTTGACACTGAAAACTCCCTTTCATATCAAACAGTTGGAGCTTGGAGTCATTAAACAGAGTGCATGGCCAGAATATATTTTGCACTCAGGTCTGCTGAGAATGGTCTTCCATTTAGAAGGTGGATGACTTTCACTGTAAATACCCTTGGTCAAAGGGTTCATCTTTATTTTATTTTTAGAAAATTAAAGTTCTCATTACTTTAGTTATTATGTGAGACCTATAGCTGTTGAAAAGATGTATTTTATATTTAAAATAAGCTGAAAGATTAGTTTTTTAGAGAAATTAAAAACAGCTTGGTGGCAAAAACAGAAGACAGTGGAGCATGCATTTCCAATCATCCATACCAAGCATTTGATTTTAAAATCACCCATTTGTACTGTGGCTGATTTCCACTGTCAGAATAAGGAGACGCTAAGAAGAACCCCTCATCCAATGAGTAGAGGAGAAACTGCAAGGCACAGTGGGAGAAAATGGGCAAAGGGTAGGAGGTTAGCTTGGGGTTTCTTAAATTTTGGACTTCTGGCCCTCCACAGACAGTAATTCCCTAATGTCATTTTGATCAGACATATCCATAATAGGCAAAGTCTACATCTGAAAAAATTCCTTAGCTATGGTTACTGCATTATCTGTGGAAAACAGGCAAGCTACAAGATGCTGGAAAAACATCAATGCAGTGAGATGGTTGAAACAAACAAAAAATCAGTGAAGTGAGATGGTTGAAACAACGAGGCAACCTGAAGGACTGAGTACAAGTACAGAAAACACAATCTGCTTGAGTGTTCAGCATCATCAGATGTCTGAAGTAACCCTGATTCCCAGATGTGTATAGTCACCCAAGCAGCCTAAGACCCAAAATTCTAGAGAGAAAATCTCTTGGTGTGATTTTGGTTATGTGAAGTGTAAAATGCCTGGGATTTTTGAGGAAGGGCATGAAGTGTGAAGTATAGAATGATGAAAGAAATCTCCAAGAATCCTTGTTGAACAGGCCAGTGATGGATACTAAGGGTATCTACAGTCATCCTACTGATTCTTTGATAATATTTTATTCTTTACTTCAATTAAATGAAGAACTTAAATGTTAGAACTTAATTAACTTCATTTAATTTTGCTTCTCAGAAAACTGGTTTTTAAAAAACTCAGAAGAGCTAATTGAAATGTCTTTTGGAAATTAAAATAGGACCTTGAGTGAAAATTTACAAACTCCTTGGCTTTCACTTCTCTATCCTTCCAGGTACCATTAAGGCAGTTCATTAGATCAAGACAAGGAAAAGCAGTGAAAACAGAAAGTACCATTTATGAGGTAATTCTAGGCTGTTGGAAGCACCTGAGTTCTGAAAAAGCTGTCATTACCAATCCTCATGTGGAAGAAGAAACAATCCAAATAATCCTGAAGTACATTTTAGATGTCCATGGTAAAGCAAATTTCGCATTATTTTTAAAATTTACTTACTCTTCAGAGCACACTTGCACCATCACAGAATCAAACTTATGGGAGCCTGGAAGTCCCTTGCTCGCTGTAAGTAAAAGGTCCTCAAATGTGGGTGGCCTAATAAGCAATTGGCACTTGATATATCTTCATCCCTAAAATGAGAACTCAGAAGATCCTCCTTGACTGGGGAATAGCTTCAGAAGAGCCTTGTGCACTTTGTCAACAGCTGCTGTCCTGCCAATATCTAGTCACAGGCTCCAGAAGGCGGCAGTAGAGTTTTTCTAGATCCTCTGAAGTTCTGTCTCTCTGATCAAGTTATATGTAATGTCATGGTGAGATAGCACGTTCCATTTATCCAACAGTAACACAGGTTTCAAGTGGTGCTTCCTACACCATCAAGAGGAAGGAAGTAAGAGAAAGATAAACAGATTTTTTCAAGAGCATTCAGAAACTTTTTTAATGTAAATCCTGGTTATGAGGACTAAAAAATTACTGAAAATGCTTTTGTTTTTCAAGTTAAGGTGTGTGAAATTACATACTAGTGGTTATTAACCCATGAGAAATTTGGGAAAAAAAACAGGTAAAATTTTCATCACACTTATCCTCTTAACATGAAAATTGTTTTCAGAAATTAAAAACCACATTTTCTGGATCTTTAAAAGTTACTCAGATCTGAGGGTGGCCAAGGAAGCAGTGTTTTATTTAATGTTATTTAATCAACATCATGTGATGATGGCTGTTAATCTTATTGAGGCCAAAAGGAATCCATGGCTTCACTCATTCTAAATAGTAAACAGCAAAGTGAGAGAAATTATTTAAGATCATGTCTTTGCACAATAGCATGAGTCAAAGTCAGCAATGATTTAAGTTGCTCGTGAGGGAACTCCTGGTGATGTGAAATCAGTTACTGAGGAGAGAAAGTAGAACCTCAGCCCCATCTGGGCCAACGCATTCAAAAGCCTGGACTGGACAGAGATCATTGCACTTCAGGAGACAAACTGCAGTGGCGGGAAGATTAAGGTGGGAGGATAAGAATTTGAGCAACAGACTCACCAACAAAAAGCAATAGAGTTCTAGTGATGGATCAAATTACATCACTCCCCTAAGGACAGACTTAATTTCTTAATATAAAACTACAAACCAGACAAAAAAATAGCATCTTTGGTCAAGTTTAAACGAAAATATTCTGGAATGAATCCTCATGCTGGACCAAGTTAGTTACATCTTTCATGATTACCTGTCTTCTATATCTTCCTTTGTCAAATTTTTCAGTGATCTGGGGAGATATTTCCTAAGCCAGAGGGAGCAGTTAAACGTCCAGTCCCCTTTTAAAGTCACATGGAAGTGTTGTACCAAGCTTCCCCAATACTTCAAAAAATGCTGTTCTTGAGCTTCCTCAAATTAAAGCAGAGCTGATTTTTTTTTTTCAGTTCAGTAAAATTAGAACACAAGGTTTGACATAAAGAAGCAACATTAGTTCCAAATGTGAGTTACAAAATCACAGAATCGTTAAAGCTGGGAAAGACCTCTAAGACCAGAAGTCTAACCTTCTCTGAGGAGAAATGAAAACCAGTACATTAGGAAAACGTGCTTTCAAGAGGAAATGCAGGCTATGATGTAGGATGCTCTGGCATGTGCTCTCATTAGAAGATGATGGATAACACTGGAGCCCTCCCCCCCCATGCCCCCTGTTTTATGGAATTATAGAATCATATGGGTTGGAAAAAGACTTCTAAGATCACTGAGTCCAGATGTAAACATAACATGCCATGTCCACCCCTAAAACATGTCCCAAAAGTGCCACATCTGCATCTTTTCTGAACACTTCCAGATTTGGTGATTTACCCACGTTGTGGGCAGCCTGTTCCAATGCTTGACCCTCTTTTTAGTGAAGAAATTTTTCTAATCTCCAGTCTTAACCTCTCCTGGCACAACTTTCCATTTCCTCTTGGAAATGGAGTTGCTACCTGGCAGAAGAGGCTGAGCCCCACCTGGCTGCACGCTCCTCTCAGGCAGTGGCAGAGAGTGATGAGGTTCCCCCCTGAGCCTCCTTTTCTCCAGGCTGAACACCCCCAGCTCCCTCAGCTGCTCCTCACAGGACTTGCGCTCCAGACTCTTCCCTGGACACGCTCCAGCCCCTCAGTGTCTTTCCTGTAGTCTGTAGTGAGGGATCCAGAACTGAGCACACTATTTGAGATACAAATTATGTCAAAGGCTTCATCAAAACAATTTAGGTTAAGAGCCAAGTTGTATGTCTTCACCTCACATCTCAAATGAAATACACTTGATTCCTGTCAATAGCAGTTTTGCTGGCAGGAGTACTTCAGAATTAACATGTGTTTCTCCAAAATGAAGAAAAAAATTGTAGCTATTTTTTTCTGTAAACTGCAAATATTTCTTATGTGTAAGAAAAACCTGTGATTGCATAGCTATGAATAAAAAGCTATTTTTATGTAATTAACTGCATGCTTCATAAGCTACCCTCCTATTTAAAACTGATTAAACTGATATGTTTTTTCAGCTCTTTTTCTTCTGGAAAGAAAAATTTCTTTTAAAATATGGGGGTTTTTTACCTTTTCAAGATAAATAATAATTAAAAATAAAAAGCTATCATTGTAGAGAAGAGGGCCATCAAAAGATTACTTTTTAAAACAAAATTTGTATTTTTATTTGCTCCATTTCATTAAAATAGGATATGGGGCAAGGTTTTATAAAATATTAGATTTTCGTAATATTTTTCTAAAATATTACAAGCTGCAAAGTAATTTGTTTTCTCTACAAAGAAATGTTTGGATGAAGTTCAAATTTGAACTGAAAGAAGTAATATGTCTTGAAGAAAATGAATCAATCCAAGAAAGAAAGAAAATGTTTGATCAGAGAAGAAAAAAATGTTTAATCACACAGGGAATCTAGATAAGTTATCAAACACGATTTCTCTCGATATTCATTTAATGAGGATGAGTTTTCCCTCAGCTGGCAAACTGAAAAGGTGATAGGATTTTGCAAGAAGATCTCTAACCACCAGGAGTATCAGAGGCGAAATGTTCACCTCAGTTAAGCAACTGGGAATTTTACGATTGATTCCATAAACCAGTTTTTCACTGTAGTCCAATCTAATTTCCATGCAATCTGTTATGCCTCTCTAAGCTTTTATCCTGAAGCAGAAAAAAAATTAAAAGACGGCTGTAGAGAATTTGTCCTTGAGAAAACCTGCCAGTGCCACCGGAGCTTCCTATCACATTAAACTTTTTAAAAAACTTCTGTAGTTCTGAAAAGCCTGGAACTCTCACATGTTACTGGTATTTTTATCAGCTTTTAAAAACAGCCAAAAAAGAACTTCTGTACCAATGTGGATTCTCATTCATGTGACTATGAAAGGTAAATGCTGCATGTGGATTCTCTATGGGGGAGCTTTCAAAAAGAAAGTTTTGGCAGAGTTAGGGATACGCACGTGTATGTGCATTGCCAGGCAGCTATAAATATCAGATCCATGGAGTGCACAGGACAGGAGGACAAAGGCACAAAGACTGGATGATTTATTGTAGAGCTGTAAAGGGCTTTTAAAAATGAGAAAAGATTTGTTAGTGTTCAGCAAATGTGAAATTCATGAGGGGCTTTCTATCAAAGAAATTAGCCAAGGCACAGAGGAAAAGGAAATTTTGTAAATAAACCCAGTGGAATTTTTTTTCTTGTTCTGTAAAAAACATTCAGTTGGATTTAAATTATGTGGAATTATATATTAATGAAAGTAAAATACTTTAGTGTTGTCCAAATTTTCAGATGGAGGTATTTAAAGATTAAAGCAGTTTTGCTCTCAGAAATTTATAAATGGCCAAGCTACTTTGTGTTCATTATCAAGAAATAGGGGTTGTGAGTTCTTTTAAAGAAAATAGAGATGCATGATCTCTGTGTGAGAAATACCTGTAGTCCCTGGCTGCAAGGGTACTTTGTCAGTCATATAAGATGAGCCTCAGAGAAGGGTAGCTCCAAATCACATTGAATCTAGGGATGGAAAAGGAATTAAAAATACAGAGGTATTTTTCCTAAAGTGACATTGTGTGAACAGTTTTTAATCTATCTATCTACATTGTGTCATTTAATTTTGCAGTTAAAAAGAGAAAGATACCTCTAGTAGATAAATTGGTACATACAATTTATCACCCATTTTAAGATCTATCTTTGAATTTTTTTTTTTTTTTAATTTTAGAGACAAGTAAAAAAAAAAGCCCCCAAATTAAACCCACTTTTGGGTGGTAAGAACCAGGTGAGACAGACTCCTCCACTCCCCATGTGCCCCTATACATACAAAGACACACATGCTTGTTTCACAGCTTCTGCAATTGGCTTAGAGGAAACTTTAATCAATGTATTAATTTGTGGAGAGAAAATCTTGCCTCCATCTGAAGCATGGAGAAGAGTTCAGCAGTTGGACGTACAAGCCAGTCTTGCCTGGTCTCAATGGTCTTTTATTGGGCATCTCTCAGGATAACCTTTTAAAGTTAAAGTTCTATAGCTTAGTGATCTGGTATAAGACATTGTACACAGCATACTATTTTACAAAGTTTAAATTTATTTTAAAAGAAGAAAATACTGTGCTTGTTAGTTAAGCTCATTCAATTCCATTTTCCATTCAACAGGCAAGAAATGCTCTATCACTTTCTGATATTGTTTCAGGAATTGTCTTTGAGCAGAAATAGTCTTTTAGAGACAATGCACAAAAGTTATTTCTGTAATGTGGCAATTAATTAAAAAATGTAGTAAGTTTGTATCTTGTTTTGCAATATGCTCTGACATCTGCAGCTGAACAAACAGAATTGCATTTCCCAAACTACCATTTGATCTACCACATTAAACCAAGGCTTTCATTGTACTTAGGAGAGTATTTTTAAATGAGCTAGTTAGTTGCTTAGAAGAGAGTACTAGAAGGAATTCACTGCTGTGAGTAGAAAACACTCATGAATTTTCTGTGTTTGTTTGATCTGGTGTTGAACTCCAGTTAAAAACTCCTGCACACTTTTTAGTAAGTGCTTCATCTTATGCATGCAGCCAAACACAATGACGTTTAGGACAAAGGCTTACGTAGTTTTAGGGTTTCAGAATTTACTGTGGAACTGCAAGAGACAGGCCCACTAGGTGTAACATTCATACACATTGGGGTAGCACTCAGAAGCCACATTGAGACAGATGGACCATTGTGCTAAGCTTTTTACAGATACCTAATAGGAGACTGGCCTTCCTGTCAAGTGCTAATAGTCCTCCATAGAACAGACAGTTTAAACCTTGAAAACTGAGACGTGAGAATGCAAAGTGACTTGCTCCAGGGAATGAATTTAGTTTCAGAGATTCAGTACCCAGCATGCCAGACTTCTCATTATGCAATGTCTTATTATAGGAGGACAAATGTTTGAGAGGAATAAACACTGAAGAGAGTAATACTTGTGATTCATTGGTTTTTTTTTTTGTTTGTTTGTTTTTTGGGGTTTTTTTAAAGCTGGAAAGATCATAATGTAGTCTCTTTTTGTTCACCTCAACCACTAACACGGTGTTAAATTTTAGAGCAATAAGCTGTTTTTTGTTAAAGTGTGATATTATTTAACCAAATATTATTATTATTTGGTTAAATGCTGCGATATTATTTCTGGTTATAACACTTCAGATATGTTGCTATCTGACATGTGATGTATGCGTCCTAAATGCAAGATAATTAATTTGCTTGAAGGAGTTTGTGATCAAAAGGCAAAGGTAGATGGTGATTTAGAGGGTGCAGGGTCTATAAATAGAGCACGAATAGGGTTTTGTTGGATGTTGTTGGATGTATTAACTACATAATTTATTAAAACCCCTTGTTTCCCTTTTGTCTTATTTTGGATAACTGTATTTAGAGGTATCCTTTTCTACTCCAGACAATTTTTAAGATAGCAGTAAACTGGTCCTAATACATCTATAATGTTTTTCATCTACCACTTTATGTAACACTGCTTTCTTTTTTATAATCCTGTCTGTCATCTTATATCTGTGATTTAGTTCAGATCATTAGGTTTGTCTCAGTGTTGGGAATTTTTCTTAATGCAAGAGCATAATTTAGTATTAAATCAGCAATCTCAAACCCAACTGAGGAAGAGCATATGTGTTTCAAATCTGTCCTGGATTTGGGTGCAAGGTAGCTTAAAAATACAGAGGGATGAATTTAGATAATTTGTCTTTTAGTTCCAGAGCTCTAACTAGCCCTGTGTCATCTTCCAGGAGGGGGAGGTCAGTGGAGTGATCAGAAGGAGGTGGATCAGAGAGCAGAGAGGAGAAAGAGACTGTTGGTTTGATCTGTGCAAAATTAACAGAAGGCTCATTGGACATCTTAACAGGAAACGCCAAATCTCAAAGCTATTTTAGAAGTACTGCTTAATCTCATCTCCAATGTCACAGTTCTTACAAACATAAGTTTATAAATCATTTGACCTGTGGAGGTGGTTCATGTTTAGATTAAGTGATTCTCCCTTCTGTACTTAATCTCACATGTAGAGCTTGCATCTCCATATGGGTAGGCTGTTCCTCTAGAAAGGAGTTCTTCAGGTCGGAAAAATTTGCACAGTGTTTTTTACATCAGTGCTGGCAGGTGCACAGCAGCTGAACAAAACAGTGTGTATGACTGTGACCCATGAAGACATGGACATGAAGATAGCATTGCAGGCACACCTCAAATTAAAGTTTTCATGTGCTTTTATGGTAACACAAGGAAGCATGACTCTCTAAATAAGCTTTTTAAATGTGTTGCTCTCTGGAGTTTACCAGATCAAAGAAGCATAGAATAAGCTATGTGGGAAGTGACCCTCAAAGACAATCAAGACCATCTCCTGGCTCTGCACAAGACCGTCCTTGAGGGTCACACCATGTGCCTGAGAACATTGTCCAAGTGCTCCTTGAACTTTTCTTAGGCTTGCTGCTATGACCACTTCCCTGGGGAGCCTGTTCCAGAGCCCAACCACCCTTCAAGTGAAGAACCTTTTTCTAATACCCATCCTAGACCTCTCCTGACACAACTTCAGACCATTCCATCCGGTTCTGTCACTGGGCACCACAGAGCAGAGATCAGTGCCTGCCCTTCTTTGGCTGGGGGGAGGGAATGGAGGGACAGCCTCTGCAAGAAGATGCCAGGGGCCACTCCTATGTCAGACAGTTTTCAGCCAGCTGGGCTTGTCAGTGATGCTGTGGTACCTCTGTGATAAAACATTCAGTAAAGGATGAAAAACACTGCATAGGAGCAGTGAGAGAGAGGAGTGAGAATACGTGAGAGGAACAGCTCTGCAGAGCCCCAGGTCAGCGCAGAACGAGGGGCAGGAGGTGCTCCAGGTGCCAGAGCTGAGATTCCCCTGCAGCCCATGGTGCACAGACCATGGTGAGGCAGCTGTGCCCCTGCAGCCTGTGGAGATCCACAGGGATGCAGAGATCCCCCTGCAGCCTGTGGAGGATCCCATGCCAGCAGGTGGAAGTGCCCTGAATGAAGCTGCAGCCCGTGGAGAGTCCACAGTGGAGCTGGCTCCTGGCAGGAGCTGTGGCCCAGTGGGGAGAGGAGCCCACTCTGGAGCAGGTTTACTGACAGGAATTGTGGCCTGTGGGGGACAATTCTTGCAGAGTGCCTACAATGTAGCAGTTCTTGAAGATCTGCAGCCCATGGCCAAGGGCCGTGCTGGAGAAATTTGCAAAGGACAGTATCTCCTGGGGAGATCCAGTGCTGGATTAGGGGAGCAGTCTGAGGAGGAAGGAGAGTTGGGCACAACTTTTCACTGACCAATCACTATCCCTAAGCCCTGTTTGGATGTCCAAAGCATAGGAGGAAGGCAAGAGACAGCAATGAAAGACTGTCCTCATATCTGAAAGCTTCCACAATGTAAATTAGTCTTGAGTCTTTCAATTTTTGCGGTTCCACACTTTGTGTTTTTATGACAGATCAGTGTGTCTGTCAACATATCTGTAATAGCTAACCGTGCCAGGACTTCCCACTCAAGTGTTGAAAATGTAGGGGAAAGCATTTTCTAATGCTCATTCCAGAACCTGTGTCCTGGAACACTCAGGGTCAGTGAATCATGACTGATGAAGGTTCTATCATATTACTTTAGTGTTAGGCTGCAGGTCTTCCAGGTTCCTACATACATGGTTCCTATACCTGGTGCCTGTTTGCTGCTGAGCAAAACTAACATTGTTGGCAGACCAGCTGCACCCTACTTATTCTCTGTAAATGTATTGTTTAGAGGATGTAAACTATATGGTCATAACTTGGGAATAAGAACTTGTTGGAATTTTTTAATTTTTGTTTTTCAAGATAAGATTTGTGTTTTAAGTGAGGGACTTTAGAGCTATAACAGGAACTTTGGAAAGTATTTCCCTTACAGAGAAAGAAGATCATGTGACTTTTCCGTGTGTCTCAGTAAACCCTTCAGTATCTGCAGTTTTTTTGCCATTTTGGCATTATGATGTCATTTCTTATATGAAGATCCTGTGAGGTGCCCATTATTTTAAAGTGATTGTACTATCATGTAGTACAATCAGCTAGAATAGAACACATCTAATTCCTATTACAGCTACTGCAACAATGCTATCTTGGTGATTTAAGGTGCAATGCAATGTTTTCTCTGGAGTCTGTTCCAAGGGGAATAGGCTGGGTGGAGAAAGGATCAAGACTAGCCCTGGGGGAAAGCCTTGGAGGTGTTGGTGGATGAGAAGCCCAGCATGTCTCAGAAATGCGTGCTCACAGCCCAGAAAGCAAAACGTGTCCTGGGCTGAATCCAAGGCAGCATGGGCAGCGGGGACAGGGTGAGGATTCTGCCCCTCTGTTCTGCCCTGCTCAGACCCCACCTGCAGGGCTGCATCAGCTCTGGGGTCCCAGCACAACAAGGAGCCAGTTGGAGCCAGTCCAGAGGTGGGACACTTGTTCCCAGGGCTGGAGCACCATTCCTGTGGAGACAGACTGAGAGAACCGGGTTTCAGTCTGAAGAAGAGAAGGCTCCAGGGAGGCATAATTGCAACCTTCCAGTACCTGAAGGGAGCCTACAAGATAGATGGAGAGAGTCTGTTTACAAGGGCACGTAGTAACAGGACAGGGGGGAATGGCATTAAACTTTAAGAGAGTTGGTTTAGATTAGATATTAGGAAGAAATTCTTCACTGTGACAGTGGTGAGGCGCTGGAAAAGTTTACCCAAAGAGTTTGTGGGCTTCCCATCCCTGGAGAAGTTTAAGACCAGGAGGAATAGGGCCCTAAGCAACCTGATCTAGTGGCAGGTGCCCATGACAGAGAATATTGGAACTAATGATCTGTAATGTCTCTTTCAACCCAAACCATGCTGTGATTCAATGAGTTTCACCTCCACATTCATCTCATCTTTGGTGAGACCAGTGGCATTGCAAAATCTGCAGGAGAGAATGGTATGTGTAATACAGATAGTAAGTTGTCAGCTGTGAAGAGGTATCTGTTTTGAAGACAAATTATTGTTCAGTATTTTTCAAAGTATGCTCATAAGAGTGTATTTGTCACTGCCTTGTATTTATGGGGGAAAAAGTCTTGAAAAAAATTTTCTTAGAATGCTAGTATGCAACTGTTTTACCAAGCATAATTTAGTTAATTTTTAAAAACTAAAATGCCTTTGGAAGTGTAAGAGAACTGGAAAAAGAATTGGCAAATTCAGGTAGTCATGTTTGCCGGGAGGCATTTTCTGAGAACGGTGGTGAGTTGGAATGCAAATACTCATGGCTTTGCTGATTTTGTGGTCGCTGCTGATTACTGTAAAATTGATTCAGGAGTGTTGCAGCATCTCTGCATATGTTGAAGCTTCAACTCCATAGTGTCACAGGCATTTTTCCTTTCTGAGGGTTTTGTACTGAGTAAGAAAAAAGTCTCATAACCCTCATCTTAGCATTTTTTCTTATCAAGGAGCAAAGAAGGACACTCTTCAGTTATTTTCCAGTCTTGATCTCAAGTATAATAGCACAAGTTTTCTTGGATTGGCTGTTTCAGGACATTAATGGCATTCAGATAGTTATATCATATTTGGATTAAGACTAGGGCAAGGATAGTTTGCTTTGAACATGAAGAATTATTATTCTGTTACTCTAAGTTATAAGTACTTCAGGGTCATATTATGTTATTAAATGAAATTTCAAGTTTGAATTTTTTTCTCCATCCTGAGAATGAATTTGAGCTTTAACTCCACTAAGTGTACCATTTCACAGCTTGTCATTGATTTCTTGAATTTTTCATCATGTGGATTCCTACTGTAAGGACCATGTGTTACAAAAAGTACTTTGTCCCCCTGTAAAACTGCAGAGAAGTACAACAGCAAGGAGCCTTAGGAAGGATTTTGTTTAAACAAGAAACATGTAAAGTTTACCTCTTACATGAGGGTTGTGTTCAGTTATTTCAGTTGTCAAAGTTAATTTAACTGTGTTTAAAAATAGAGAAGGCCTGCCATTTTTTCACAGAAATCCTTGTAAAACATGATGAAATCCCTTTGCAGAGTAAAGTAATGTACAGGATGGGACTGAATGGATGATTATAGAAGGAAGATACAAGAAACAAGTGTTTGGAAAGGGTTATTAATAAGAAAGACTATGTTTAAAAAAAAGGAGATATAAAGGATATTTGCTGCAGAAATGAAAACTTTAGTTAGAGCTTCCACTGAAAAATGAAACTTTTAAAGGACACTAAAACAACAGTAGAAGTTTGTTTACATATTTTAATAAAAATACAGGAAATAGGAAAGAAAGCAAAGCTGTTCTATATTGGTGATGTAACAGAAAAGCAGGAAAATCTAGTTGGAGATTTAAAGCTAATAGATATTTCACATTGATTTTCACTCAAGAAGAATGTTGATCTTAAAAGAGGTGTGATGACTAATGGGAACAGAGAAGTCTCATCTTTCTTCCCTGGTTCTTCAAGAACTGGTTTACTGAAGGGCAGATGCAATAACAAGTGCCTCTTACTAGAGCTGTAATGTGTATGATCAGTGAAGTTATAGAACAGATTTTGATGGAAAGAAAGCTTTAAAATACGGATATAGATTGAAAATGGCCTAAAATGCAACCAGAAGTTACTAAGGTAGACAGTATAGGATTGATCTCTATCTTCCAAGAGAATGTAATAAAATAGACATGGTCTTAAGAGAAGTGATTTCTGGAAATGGAGACAAACAGAGTCAAAAGGCAAGCATGAAACTGTGGAGTAGGTGGCAACAAATTTTGGTAGAAGAGGAGGTACCAGACTGGAGAAGAGCAATTCCAGGACAAAGATCTTAACTGTTTAATTTTTCGGTAGACACAGAGATAAAAAGTCAGGGTACCATGATGGAATTTGCTGGAGAGGCAGATAAGTGCATTAAGCAGAGCAGACTAAGACTGTAAGCAGACAAGTAAATCATTTTAAAGGAGTTCAGAAATATGTTGGAAAACAAATATGATGGATATATGATGGAAAACAAATAACATTGACTAATGAAAACACTCTGCTATAAGCAGGAACTCATCATTTGCAAATGGCCCAGAAGGAAGAAGGAGCAGACTTTTGATCCCAACATGATCGTCAGCCATCCCTGAGGTTCAGATTTTAGAAAAGCACAGTGTTATCTCAGGATATGTCAGAAAAGATATTGTATGGTCGAGATGGGGAAATAATGTCCAAAAAAAGGCAGGAAACCTTTAACTGAAATTCTCAACATGTCACTCATCTGTGTTCAAGCCAGGTGAGATGGAGCTGGGAAAGCAGAGAGCAATGCTCCCTGTGATGACTAGTGGAATGACAAGCCAATCATTTGAGGTGTCTGTGGGAACATGTTTTGTGTGGTCCAGCAAAGAAAATACTAAGAAGGTTTGTACGAGATGTGTATATTGAAAGTGAACTTATGGAAGGTGAACTGAAGGAAGAAAGCTTTTGAAAAAGCTTTATTGATATAAAATCTGACTTTAAAAATCATTAGGATGGGAGCCATAACAGTGGAGGAGAACATAAAATCACAATACTGCCCTCAACCTCCTTACTCTAGTTCTGGCATCAGAACTGGGTAAATCACCCGAGTCTTAGGAGAAAAATGCACAGTTTTTATTTTCAGCTCTTTATGCAATAAGTGTAATATGAAAAAATTAAAGCTGAAGTGGTTTGAATTTGGTAAGGGTATACATTGTTCCCTGAGTGTGCTGCACATGCAGAATGACTGTGAACTCCTGACTCGTGGGAGGGTGCCTTAAGTTTTCCCATGTTTAGGCAGCGTGTAAGAAAGGACCTGAGAAGTGAGTATCTGGAACAGGAGAGCATGGAAAACAGTGAGAGGAAAGCATAAAAAATATGATGATCCCCTAACTGACTATTCCTTTCTCCATTTTCTCTGTGTCTGGGAGAAGTAACACTATTAATGATCACACAGTTTTTAATAACTTGGTTTGTACTTCCAAAAAATGGGATGTTTTTCATTAGACTCCTTATGAATTGATAGGAATGCAGTAGATGCTCAAGAAAATACCCATATGCTTGCTTTTCTGTGCAGAGATCAGTGAAGTCCTTACCCAGTGTGATGAAATCAATAGAAGTCTCTCCCTATGTCTTAAATGAGTCCAAGAGCAAATCAAAACTCAGAATATATATTTAGGTCATTTGTTTTCTGGTTTCCAGGTAGCACAGACTAGAAATAAAAGGGCTGGGGCAAAAGTCAAATCACATTGACTTACTACGTTTTACTTAAACTGCCCTCTTAAAGTCAAGGAGATTATTCATGAGGTAGGTTTTACTCAGTGTCTCTAGAAGTGTTTTAATGTACCACAAGGGCTTCCTGTTTAAAAGGGAACAAAGGTTCTACATTGTTACAATTCAAAATGTCCAAATTTCACTTACAAGGTCAGTAACATTTTTTGATAATTTTCACATTTTAGAATGTGAACATTTTTCAGTTCAAGGTAATGGAAATGCTCAATGCCTGATACTATGCAGAGCTGTAGCTAAAACAGTATATGTTGATTTTTTTCACAGGTATGCAAAAACACGTGTTATTTATTTTACATTTTATTTTAGAGTAAAACGACTATGGATACTTTAGTGTTCTATGAATAGGATCAGAAAGTCACAAAATGTTATTTAACTATTTATTTATTGGTTTCCAAATAAAACACATGAAAGTTGAATGTAAATGTAAAGGCAGAATTGCAAACCTTCAAATTAGAAATTTGAGGATGTTGAAATGTGCAAGGCTATGTTTCCAGATTTTGTCACTACTTAAACTCTCTTTGTTTGCTTGCTTGTCTCTTTCAGTTTGCTCCCAGTATTCTAGAGGAGTTTTTGCCATTTTTGGACTATATGATAAGAGATCAGTACATACCTTGACCTCATTCTGCAGCGCCTTGCACATCTCCCTGATCACACCGAGTTTCCCCACGGAGGGCGAGAGCCAGTTCGTGCTGCAGCTGCGGCCGTCCCTGCGGGGAGCCCTCCTGAGCTTGCTGGATCATTACGAATGGAACCGCTTCGTTTTCCTCTACGACACGGATCGAGGTAAGCTGGGAGCCAGCTTTCTTATCTGCACCGTTCAAATCACTTTTGCAAGGGCTGTGAACTTTTATGTCCCATTGAGAGCTTGGGGAGCCAAAGTTTAGAGGGCCTTTGAGGTGAAATACCTCTAACTGAGTAGCTCTGTGGCTGAAGGAAGAACTCCTTAGTCTGCAGAAATTGGGTATTGGATTCACGTAGGATGTAATCGACCAGCCAAAGCCTTTGCTTTAAGACTAGAATACTAAAATCTTTAAACCAATGGTAGTGAAACAAAACTACAGTTCAATAAGCGGAATGTTACAGCTCTAGTCTCTCTTCAGTTCACTTCGTAAGTGACAGCAGTACAGAGAGGTAGAGAGGAACAGCCTCTTTTCTACATCTGCACTGCTGTAAGCTGAGATGAGAGCAAGCCTGTGGGACTTCCAAGCTTTGGAAGGTCAAGGCAGAGTAAAGCTCTGCCCTCAGGCTGTGCCAGAGTAGTGGAGGTCAGAGGCAATGCTTGCAAGGCCCAAGGTATCCACAGGCAGAGGGAGGGAGTGCTGCCGTAGCCCATCTTCTGCTCCTTTCAGCTGGGGTTACCTCTGTGATGGACTACACTTTGACAAAATACATAGTTAATTTCAGAAAGAGGTGTATTTTCTATCCACAGTCTCCATTCCACATCCCAATGCATCTCAGAACTGTTTAGGTGATACAAAACTGTAAGTGCATCACTGTATGTCACCTCTCAGTGAGGAACTGAGAGGTGAAAGCTGTTCTCTGAGTTGTGTGTTCATTCTGCTGGCAAAGTCTTTGTTGGTGAAAGAGGACTGAGCCAGCATTACTGAGTTTCTGCAAAAGAGGCAAGGTTTTTATGTTGGTGCCTTGCTTTCAGCGGGGAGCGAACAGCATAGCTGTAGTCAAATAATTATTTTACTGCAGCTGTTTCAATATAGTTCCCCATGTGGACAGTCTATTCCAGAATTAAAGTGGCTTCATTCCAGTATAATTACTCTACAGAAGAAATAGGGAATTACACAGACCTAACTAAATCTGTTTAATTACTTGATTATGGCTATAGAATTTTCTCCTATATACAAGCACTACATTTTAGTGAGTTTTTACCTTGATGTGCTGCCTAAATACCTGAATTTGAATCAAAATTAATAATAGAAGAAAATGAAAGAATTTTTATTGTTTCATAATTGTTTGGGGTTTTTTTACTAAATATTTTTTTAATGCTTGCTGGACCCATAGAGGAAGTTCTGGGAAGTGTTATAGAATGTATTAAGTAATGGGAAAGAGAAAAATACAGCAGAATTTTGAAGTATTTCTACTCAACATATAGTTATGGATTACAAGAAAACAAGTACATAATTAGATGTGGTCTTACAAATTCAACAGAGTAATAAGGAAAGAAGTGCACAACCTGTAGTTACCTTTCTCATCTAAATTCACACACTTAATTAGATTGAGACATCATTTTTAAGCAGGTGATATCACACCAAGGACAGTTTCAGAACAGAGTCTATAGCAGCATGGTTAATAATTAATTCTTATGG
Organism: Haemorhous mexicanus; assembly: GCF_027477595.1. Lineage (NCBI taxonomy): Eukaryota > Metazoa > Chordata > Aves > Passeriformes > Fringillidae > Haemorhous > Haemorhous mexicanus. Next base: position 46,238,675 of record NC_082342.1, read on the forward strand.
CACTGAACTCTGCCACTCTGAACTCATCAGCACATCTTTGATAAAGATGTGACATTCTCCAGCTTGGTTTCAGGGATGCTGCATTGGGTAGTCTCTCAGATTCTGAATAGGTCTTGTGATGCAGTTTCATGCGGGAGAAAATAAGATCCAATGTATCTTTTGGTATTAAGAGTAGTGTAAAGATACATAATTGTTGGACAAATTTTCACCACGTTTGCACAAGACAAAATTTCAGTGCGGACCTCAGGTATGTTATCAAAAAAAGTAAGCATCACCTTACTGTCAGAATAAATGTAGAAAGAAAAAAACTCATTAATGTTAAGTCACAGACTCTCTGTCAGTGACGCCAGAGATTAAACTTGTCCAGATTTTTGTCAGAGATCCTTCCTTTACGTGCCAGATGTCTCCCTGTTTCTCTGAGCAGCCCCACTGAAGCAAATTGAAGGAAGGGGAGCCCCCTCAGAATTTTGTTGTTGGGCTTGCAAGTTGATCTTTGCAGCTTAAGTGAGAAGCTATGAATAAGCTCTTACGGGGAAGGTAAGCAGTAAGCCTAAATTCCAGCCTGACACAGTAGCCATCTGTGAAGAAGGCAGTATTTAGCAGCTGTTATATTTTAAAAGGCAGAAGTACTTCACAAAAGATAGAATGACAAAACACACTTCAGCAGCAGTGGTGGACAAACGAATGCTGCTTTCAGACCTGCTTTTGAGCCATTCTGTCCTGCTTGCTTCTTGGTTCTGTTTGGTGTGACTCAGTTGCTGCTGACTCTTGGGGGTTGAACAATTAAATCCTTTTATCAAGGAAGGTTTCTCTATTGTATCATTCCATTCATCTCTTTGACAGCCCCCAAGCTCCCTCCAGAACCCCAGTCTTTAATGCTGCAGCCGCCTATGTTAACATTTCAGTTTAGGCCAGGAATGTACTTTGGTTACACCTCTCTAAGTCATTCCCACCTACCACACTTGGGGTTAGACCCTGTAGCAGTTGTGGACCACACAAACTATGATGAGGTGGTGGTTTCAGCTATTATGTTAAATCTCCCTTTCTGATGTTCTGGCAAACTCACAGTCTGGGAAATCACTGTCCTGGGACAGAATGAAGATACTAGGAAAAATGGCAAAAATACAAAATTAAATGGATCTAGCAGAGGACATTATGGAGAAGGAGAGCAGGTTTTGCAAGAGGCACTAGACCTAAGAGAAAGATGAAGGAAAATTCAGCTCATTATTTAACAGGGGGAAGTCAGCAAGTAAGGAATGACACAGAAGGCTAAAGCCTGAAGGGTCCTTTTGTTTCAATACATTCTTCTTTCTCTTATCCTCCTTCCAGATTTAAAAAGGTTTAATTATGACCTGATGCCTAATACAATTAGTATTAACAGCAAAGTGCCAGGAACACAGACAGGACAAGGAAAAAGGAGGTTGAAGAACATTTATTTGAGTTGTGCTAAGCATAGTAAGAAAGGGCTGAAACAAAAACCATGCCCCTCCTTGAGATACCCATAGGAAAGGGAAGTCCAGCAGGGAAAAAGAGCTCAGGTAATCTTTGATGTCATCTCTAAAGGGAATTAAGTGAAAGAAACCAAATGAGTAGAGCAGAAGAACATTCAGTTTATATATATTGTTTTATTGTGACTGAGAGCTATTTAATTTAAAAAGAGGCATATAATCAAGTGGAGCTGTGTATCTGTAATTCCATAGGATTTTTGACCTAGGACAAGTATGTCTGTAGTGTGATTCCACTTGTTGGTGACAACATTTTCTTGCACAAGAAAGAAAAATTTGGACTCTGAAACCAGAGAAGAAGGCTGGAGGAGTTTGTGTGACATATGAGAAGCTGTTTCAGAATAAAATAATAGAAAAATTTAGGTTGAAAAAGACCTTTAAGGTTAAGTTCAACCATTGACCTAGCGCTTTCAATATCCAATATAGAGTTGAGTAGTGCAAGAATTGAACTACAAGAGGTCAGTGTTAGATTTCCACACCATGTGCAGCCTTAGAGAGAGCTGGAATGGCTGAAGTTGCTAGTTAAACTCCAGGGATTACCCAGACTGAGAGGTCCCAGGATGGAGAGTGGCAGAGGGGCTGTAGAGCAGCATGGGGACACGTAGGACACCAGGGAGGATGGCAGCCAGCAAGCTGGAAACTGCTTTCCCAAAACGTCAGCATCCATTTGAACTCAGCTGTGTTTCCCAGCAAGTTTTGAGTCCCAAACCATGAATAAAGTGGGGAGCACAAAGGGTGGAGCTAGCAGTTGGTTCCCCAGAGGCAAGGACTGTAAAATAGTTACATTCTATAGAAATTAGGCGTCATGTGTGAGCCTGCTTATGTACCTTGCTAATGCTTTTTTATTTCCCTCCACTCCTTTTAATTACATGTTCATAAAACCAACTCAGTCATGGCTGCAGATGAGGAAAATTAGCTCACCGTGCACAAAGTAAATTTAATTTTCCCACATTTCTGGATAGTGTTTTAATAGCAACTCCTTTAAAGTTGGAACTGTTCTGTGACAATCTAAACCTGGCAGATGGTTTATGCAAGTACTGGTGGCCTGTTAGAATTAACCCTACAGCACACAGAGCTACAATCTCTAGGCTTTTTTCTCTGAGAACTTGTGGAGGATAATAAGTGAGCCTCAGAAGACAACAGAAGATGTCAGGAGAAGACAAAAAGTGGTACAGGAAATGTAAAGCTTTCCCTCTTTTGAGGGAGATTATGGATTTTATTTACAATCAGTTTATCAGGCTAATTTAATTTCCAGCTTTGGCAATCCATCTGGCTCAGCAGTAACCATTAGGTTTGGTGAATCCCTGTTTAGTGCCTCCAGTGATGCTGCCTCAGGCCTGACTTTTTCACAGAAAAAAATAAAAAGTAGAGGTTTAACTATAGCATGGCATTTTGAAAAGTAGAAACTATAACCCCAAATATTTTTGCTAATAACATATTTTAAAAGTAAGAGCAGTTATCAGGTGAGGTGCAAGGGATTTGTCTTTGAATATGCATGACAGCACAGAGAAAGGTTTTGGTGGGTTTGTGAGCCTGGCCAAGGTATGAGTGGTAGAAAAAGGGTTCAGGGTTCAAAGTGGTCTGCCAAACAGATAGTTCAAGGAGGTGAAATGTGATAAGGTGGTATAAAGGCTAAACATAGGAGGGAAGAATCATAGATGGAAAGTGCAAAGTGTCTCAGAGTTAATATCATGGGATGTATTTCAGGAGTTGTGGTGAGCCATAAGTATGATGTAAGTACAGAAAGCAATACTGAGTCCATAAAGTAGAGGTTATTTTGAAATTTCGAAAAAGAATGTTGCATGTGAGGTGTGAAAGCTGTATATTGCTCTCACCCAGCTGGCCATGCTGCTTTGTCACATGCTGAAAATAAATATAAAAACAATTTCAAAACTATTTTCCCTTGTCCTTTTGGAGCACCAGGTACTATTTTCAGCCATGACAGGGGCCTTCTGTATAAATGTAGCACAAGGATCCATTGCTGGAATGGCACTGCCATCAGTGACCACCACATACAGATATAAGTTTCAAGGGTCCACTGAAGAGAAAGAATATTAAAAAAAAAAAAAAAGACAAAAAAAAAAAAAAAGACACGACCAATGAGAAAAAAATTTACAAATAGAGATTTTATTTTTTTAATTGTAGGACTGTTAAGGAGAAAAGATCAATTGTTTGTACCTGATGAGATGTAGGCAAAATGGAATTATGTGGGCAGATTTGAAATGTTACTAGGAAAAAATGTTTCAATAAATTGGAATAAACTGATGAGGTTCTTACCACTAGGGTAAGATTGTTACCACTTCAGAGGTTTTAAATAGGTTAGTAAATATCTGCAGTGGTGATGGGCTTTGTTATATTCGCCTCAGATGATCTCTTATGTCCCCTCAGGATCATTTATGTAGTTGTCCTGATTTCTCTAGAAAACTGGGAGTGGCTTCTTCACAGTACTTGGGACACTGAAAAGATAATTTTCTTAATTTTCTACTATGGAGCAACTTTCAAAAATATATTATTTCTATTCAATTATATATATATATAGCCTTTGTAAAACATTTAGTGTGTTCTATTATTCAAAAATCAGATCAAAAATATTCTAAGTGATCTAGATAAAAACACTGTAAAATCAGGTTGAAGGACTGTCATTAGAATATGGTACTCAACAAGTTATCATTAGCTGGGCATTTAGGTGCTGAAAGAATTGTCCCTACATCAGGCTTTACTCAATATTTTTACTGCACTTCTGAACAAATTTTTCGATGTCTCCCTAGTGAAAGTAGTGGTTATACCATAGCAAGTTGTAAAGTTATTTCAATACCTCAACTGAAAGAGAGAAATTTACTAAAGTCAGTAGTGAAATAAACATATAACTTACATTTTTATGTGCATAAAAATACTGAGTTAAGGCTCTTATTTGTGAAATAAGTGAAAAGGACCAAGTTTTGCTAATAAAAAACAAATTGCAGGTGACCTTACAACACAATTCTGAAAAAAAATGGTTTTGACACCAAGTGCTCTGTATTTATTCTGTTCTACATAGCACTGTAAAGCCCAAACCTACATCACTCTTGCCTTAAACTTCTAGAATAATATCACAGGTAAGCCTAAAAAAACAAGTTATGTCTAGGATTGTAAAGAACATTATTTTGGGAATCTGACTTTGTTCAATTGCAGTCATCTATTTGGTCTTGGGCCCTTTTTTCATAGCTATCACCAGGAAGAATTTGGTAGGATTCCCACAATATGAATTTTTCATTCAACTGATTTTTGGCAAAATGTTGGACAATTAAAAAAAACATAAGTTCTTGAATGGGTCCACTAAAAATGAGAGGTTCTTACTTGCATCATGCAGTTTTGCACCAAACTTTTGTAAAATAAAGATCAGTGTTGTCATGACATTGAAGAAATATTGATAAAAGAAACAGCAAGCAATACCTGCTCTCACAGTCCTTATACTGCTCTAACATCATGGTCTGCAGGTTTGAACTTTTCAGTATTCCTCACTAGATCTGATAAAAAGCTGTTTGTCTTCAACAAACCCTCTTATGTGGGCAGTGAATCGTGTCTCACACACACACTGGGATCCTGATACCACAGTGCTTGTTTTGTACCAAATTTATATTGTAATTTAATGCAGGCCAATCTGAACCAATACAAAAAAACATAGAAAAAATACTTTGTCAAATATGAGTAAACTTAGAGTACTGCAGTAAGTTTGTCACATGATCTACTATTGTCCATGCTCAGTAACAGTAAATTCCATGTTTTTAATGAAATAGGGCAACGTGCTTTATCCATCAGTAATTGGCTTGCAGCAAATTTTGTTTTGCCAGTGTTAGCTCATTAATAATGATACCAGCAAAATTCCAGCTCATCCTCATCTTCTCAGCAGGTGGTAGCAGCTTGAAAATACAGGTAATAAATGCACACGTGAAACTAAAACGCAGCTGGTTCCTAAAATCATTATTAGTAATGATACTGTGGCTTTCCATCATTCTCTTGTCTTACCACTAAAGAGGAGCAATACTGGTAAATCAACAGGGTCACCATTTAATTTAATACAGGTGAAAAATCCTCCAAGAGCTTTCAGAATGCTTCAGTTAACGAAAGTGCTCCTCTTGTTGATTGAAATGATTGAACATTTAATCAAGGTTGAAATTAACAGAAAACGCAGGTATTGGGATCAAAAGCTGATCATCAAGTATACAGATGAATCCCCTGACTTTGGTATTCCATGTAAGATGTGGCTCTAACTATGCTGCATAAGAACTTTTCTGTGTGTTTGGTTACCTGGCTAAACACTCAGAAAATGAAGCGCAGCCTTATATGCAAATACCATAGAAATATATAAATCCTAAAACATGAAATAAATGGCTGCTTATTATGTTCTTAGTCTGAAGAATTCACTTTTCTTTATTCTGACTTAGTGGGTGCCATGGAGGAGACAAGAGACTCATGATAATTTTAAATACTGCTTTTTAAATTGCCATGCCAGTGAATCATCTCTGCCCTTTCTAATGATTTGTTTGTGACAGTGTTGTAGAATCCTTAGAGCTAAGTTCTTTTCTCGGTAGCATTTATCTCAGTTTTGCACATGTGTAGTACAAGATTATGCCTGTAACTTTTATATGCTTTTATATTCCAACATGCAAATGTAAACAACATTGCAGCTTCCAATGGCTTGTTCTAACGATATCAGAGAGTTAGAGAATAGTAATTTGTTGTTACCTGCATATGTAATACATTCCTTTAAATGAAAGCATGTCATTTTTATCTGGTTTTTACACACATTCTGTATTTACTTGAGAGCAGGGACAGTATGGTCTGTAATTCTGAATGTCTGTTTCATTTGCTTAAGAGCTTTTCCACACAAGGCTGCAGTTAAGAAAAAAAGTGACTTCATACCATTTTTTTCTGAAAAGAGCTCACACCTTGGCATTTCTGTTCTAGATTGTCTGAACAGTAGAATTAAGTTCAGCTGCTCTTGTGAGTTTCAAATAGCAACTCTGAGCACATTTCTGATTTTATTGTTATTCGATCCCTAAGAAGAGGAGGTGTTTTACATACGTAATTATTGGACTTGTGTTCATCTTTTCTGTGGATCAAACAAATTGCTGTCAGAGAGCAAAGTGTTAAGCAGAAATTTGTGTTATGGTTCACTAGTATTTAGCTTTGACATTAATATTTAGGGTAGACCTTGCCCTTATTTACATATATCTATATCCGTGGTATCGCCTTTGACAAACCCTGCAGGAAAACTACCTTCAGTGAAGGCAGCCTTACATCAGCACAGCCAAGAGCATCTTTTCAGAGTCCGAGGCTGTGCTATGTCACCACCACACAGGGCCAGCAGGAACACTGCAGACAGTTGATAGATCCAGCACCCAGCAGCGTGGCCCGCCAAAGAGGGCCTTGAAAAGGCTCAGACGAGGAAGCCAGCCACACATCCAAATGCTTATGCTTTAGAAATTCCTTTCAGTATGGACATCCGAGTCCTGCAGCTGCTGAACGTTGCCTTTTATATGGCCACAGGTGTTGGCTTCAGGGCTGGAGCACGAAGTGGTAGCAAACAAAGGGCAGTATAGTCAGTGCTGCCAGAGCCCAGACGTGGTGCCAGTTCAATACTGAATGTAAAACAAATACTTGTGCCAAGTTGTTTCTAAATGCATTTTTAGTTAGAAAAATTAGCTTGTCTTTTGAGAGCATTATCTACATGTAGATGAATGTTCCAAGTTTTAATGGAGTATAAAGCAGGCTTTTAAAAAATAAAAATAAATAAATAAGATGTACAAATATCAAGACATACTTTTTCATTTTTTATGCACCTATTGTTTAAAAAATAATCAAAATGTATAAGGCTAATTTAACTCTTCATGATCCCTCCTTGACATATTTGTGAGACATTTATCTCTTGTGTAGTGTGAGTTACTTCTCCAGAGCTGGAGCAGGAGGTAAAGGTAATTATTCTTTAGTGTAAATCTGTGTTTGTACATAAGGGTATTTCTGGAGTTGCACATTCTTAATTCAGCTGATTGAACTGTCCTTCTATCATCTATGCAGTCTGTGATTTTAGGGCTACATTTTCTGCTTCTGTAAAGAAGCATATTCCAATGTATTTAGATGTTCACTATGCTCAGATGCATTTTCCCTGCAAATGGAATATACTTTAGGTGGTTCCCTCATAAATTACTGCTGAATCCTATTTGCATACATATTTATACAAATAATTTGTCTTTGGTCAATTCCAAAAGGGGTGGTTGACGTGGAGACATCCTTTTAAAATGATTGACTGCTTATCACAGTGCTACAGATGCTATTTCTGCCTCTGTACAGGGAATTTCCTGCACTAGTATTTACAGATAACAGCATTAGCAGCTGCTTCTGTTACCAAAATTGCAATGCATGTTTGAGGTATTTAGCATTTTGCAATTGGAACGAGAGTTACCAAAGGGTCCTTTAATCCTAGGGTCTCAAAATCCCTTTTTTTGTACAACTACCTTGGTGGGTTTTAATATTAATGCACACCTGGATGCTGCAGGACACTTTCCTTTGGACAAGGGGCATACATTGTGTTCCAGTGTGACTTCATCTGCAAATGGCAAGCAGAAAATTTAGTGTGGTTTTGAAGAGCTGGGCATATTAAATGATGGAAGTGTCACCGAAGAGAAAGGGTTGTGAATACAAAACTGGTTGCTAGTGTAGGTTCCTGGAAAAAATACACATTTTATGTTAACCTCTCACTGGGAGAAAAGAAATTGGGAAAGAAACTCTCCTGGGAGTAAGGACTTGTATCCTAGATGGTTCCTCTCCCAAGGGTGAGTCCAGTCAGCATGGGACAGTGAGCTTGGGAAGCTCCTAAATACATGCTTTTATTTCAAAAAAGGTATTGGAGCCAAATTTCCTCTGTAGTGAGTTCAGAGTAAGAAAACAAAACAAAAAAAAAATCAAGTGTAGATAACATAATAAATAAGTATTAAACACAGAAAAATAATAAGCAACATTTTTTAAGTATGCTATTCAAAGAAGTCTCTCATACCAGAGAAATGTGTTTGCAGACGCCTCTTATAAAATGATTTTATGTATGGATAAATTAAGTGGAAAGAAAACAGTTTACTATGTTAGTAAACTTGATAAAAGTAAGGCCTTGTGATATCTCTGACTTTAATTATATCCTTCCTGTAAAAAAAAAAGTACTCTCCTTTATATAATGAGATAAGGAGAGTTTCAAATAGGTCTAAATTATTCAAAACTCTTTTAAAAATCTTTAACTAACGGTAGTAAAAATAAGGCAGCTTTGCCAAATTTACAGTGTAAACAGTTTACATTTAGAGTACAAAACAGGACATGAACCTGACCCTATCAATAATTTTTGTGTGGAATTTACTTTTGAAGGTGTGGATGAATTTTTCTCATGTCTATCTATATATATCTATATCTAATCGATATCTATATCTATATCTATATATCTATATCTATATCTATATCTATATCTATCTATGTCTATCTATATATCTTTATCTATCTGTATCTATATGTCTTATATTAATTATATCTCCCAGCTTTGTCTGGATGCAGAACAGCTGAAGTAATTTAAATATCAAAAATCTTTTTTTCTTACAAATTCAAATCATGCTACTGAAAAATATTATAGCAGTAATTTTAAATTATATTTTCTTTTTAATTTGTATTTTCATTCTCATTAAGCATCAGATTAGAACCAAACTTTTTTTACAACCTTCAATTAGTACGTCTCAACATCTCCATAATTTTGTTTTAAAACTATTCAAAATAAGAAACTCATCTAAAATAGCCTTTTCCCATGAAAAGTGTTTTGATATTTGTTTTTCAAGGAAAGAGTTGGGGAAAAAATATCCCAGCTAATACTACCATATAATTGTTTTGCTGAGAAAATAATATCCTTCTTCTGAAGTGTTTAATAAATGTGTTTTAAAAGACCAGTATATACACCATTGTATATATCTTTTCATTTGTGCCTTTTGCTAGATTGATTTCACATCCAATTCCTCCTCAAATAAGCAAAGCATTCTGCCAGGTATTTCCTAATGCAGCTACATGCTCTTGATCTTGAGGCAGAATGAAAATCTCTGTTCTGAAGCCAAGGGTGACGTTCACAGTGTGCCTTTCTGCACAGGACTTCTATTATTCTGTGACACATCCCCTAGACCCCCCCACTGGATGCATCCTTCTCTTTCGTGATCTCTTCATTACCTCTTCTGGGAAGAGGAACTTCCTTTCTCCTCTGTGTCAGAATATCTACTTGAGGGGTCTGAATCTGTGGACTGTGGGTAGAACTGCAGCAACTTCATCATCTGTCCCTTCAGAAACTCTGTTTGGTAGGGCCTCCCAAAACTCAGCTGTTTTGTTGCTCACATTTCCACTGCTTCAGGGAGGTTCAATTAATTTCAATTGCATTATCTTGTGAATCACTTCAGGATCTACCTCTGCATTCCTGCTTTCACATATTTGGCCAGATTTATTGGCTTGATCCTGCTTTTCTTTTCCTCCTTGATAAGCTATATTGGCTTTTTTTCCACATCTTCTTCTAATCTTTTTGCCATGTTTTCCAGTTCTGTCAGTACATTCCAGTAAGCTTGATCCATTTTCATTCTCATATGTTATTTCAGAGACTGGGAGCATCCCACTGTCATTTATTTCTATCTCTGCTATTTACAATTACCATGGATCACGGTTTTTAGCTTGAAAAATGAAACATGTAATAAGACTTAAAATTAGTCTGTGGCTGTCATAGTGAAAAAAACTGCAGTTTTGTCTCAGGGTGAACAAATAGTTATCAATATATTTTAATGCACCAGCATTCCAGTTGAATGAAAGACATAAAACCAAAATTAGAAAACAAAACCTGAAACCAGATATCAATTATTTTTGGTTTTACTCTAAGTCATTTTAGAATGAGAAAGAATTACAGCTTTTATTTACTTACTTTATTTCTGCTAAAAATGTTCATGGCTTTCATGTGCAAGAATCACCAAACAGCAAAAGGGGAAGCTCACCAAGTGGTTTATCTTGTCATCTCAACTGCACTTCCAAGCTTCCAGACAAGTGATAATAGGAAATGCATAGAGGTGCAGTATTTCATCTGTACCAAAAGATGAATTCACAAGTAGTCTAAACACAAAATTACATAATTTCTCCTCCTGCAAGTCAGGCACGTTGCGGTGGCCACTGCACAGCTGCTGGCCTGGGCGACATCCAGGCAGACACAGTCACAATTGTCTCTTTTCATCTGGGTCATTCTGAATTCCTTCAACAGGAAATGGAGCACAAGCAGAAAAGTTTTAAAAACATCCCAGACATGAATCAACAAAAACCCCAAACATCTGCTCATCAAAGCTCATCAGAAAACAGTGTATTTTATTTACACTACTCTTCTGGGTGTACTGAGAATGCCTAATGAGGCTAGAGATCACTGGAAAATATGGCTGGTATGAAGTGTCCGTTTCATTTTCAGAATAACTGGCCTAATCTACCCAAAATATGTGAAATACAGTGCATTTCTCTGCCATTTTGTTATTTATTTTAGCATAAAGTGCTACAGTTTTATTCAAAAATGCTGCTCACTCCAAATCCAAGCTGGCTAAAGAAGGTACAACATCTTAAACAGTATTTTAATTTGTTTTGAACATAAAATGGTTCTAGTAAATGGGGAAACAGGGATAATAGAAAACACAGTTGGTGTAAATGCATTCATCAGAGATGTGAGAACATCTTCACAAGTAAGGAAATGCAGGGTCAAATCCTCAGAGCAGTTCAGCATAACCTACTGGCTGCATCCTGTACCAAGAAGGAATTGGGCCACTGGGTTTAAGCATCTAATGTTATATAGATTTTCTGTTCCACAAGATCCCATACTTTGTGCTCAAGCAGGATTTATGACTTCATGTGTCCTTACAAGAGGTCTCGTTACTGGGCAGGTCTGATTTTGGCTTTGTCCATAGTAAGAGCTCAGATACCCTTTTCTTCAGCAGCTGCTGTCTATGTAGAGCTGCACTCAAGCTATTACATGAGGAAGTGGTTAACTAAAAGGTGGTTACTGACCTGAGCTCCTTCAGTTATTCAAGGGGTTCACCTCAGCTACAGGGAGAAAACAATGTCTTTTGACTTTGTCCTTGCAGACGTCCTCACACCTCTGTGCCTATCAGAAGGGAAAGAAAATTTGCTTTTGTTGGAGTACAATTTTTTAGAGAGCAAAGGATTATTTTAATTTGTACTTGTACACTGATCCTTGCCTTATTCAGGCTCTTTCAACAGTTCTTATCATCTTAGCATCAAAACAGCACATAATATTTCTTCTGAGGCTTTTCTGTTTGTGTTCATAGGGAAGCATCTTCCTTGGCTTTTAAGGAAAGCCAATAGAATACCTTGTTAACTCTCTTATGGACACAACTTGGAGATTTTGTTTTTCTTTGTAAATCCAGAAGCAGCAATGCTCTCATAACGTTGGTTTGGAGAAGGAGGACATCAGCTACGAATGACTGGAGCAGCTGTAAGTCTCATAAGGGGAAATTATTCTTTTCAAGTGTGGAAAAGAATCTTATTCTGCATGTCTGCTGTGTAGCTACAAAATATTGCTGTCGATGCCAAAAAGGATAAACACCTGCTGAAAGAACTGGGAAGAAAATTATCTCTCTTGCTCACAGATACACTTATAAAATGTGTACTACACACTGGACCACCTCCAGGTTTTTTCTCTTTCTCTCAGCATTTTTCTAGCCATCAAATCTGTTGTTCACTCTCTCTGCTTGACCTGTGGAAAGGACTTCTGCTATGGAGAGAAGCCAAATATCAACATATGATGTGCTTCAGTTTTGTGGTCCCAACCTTGCAGAATAGAACATTGTTTTTTATTTGACCTGCTTTTGAGTTTTGTCACATGATTTTGTCGTTGGGATGTGGGGCCAGTACTCTTTTCTGCTTTTTTATCCTTTTTTGCAAGGCTGAAAAGAGCTTCTTGCTGACTTCTCACTACCTGTGCAGCTGTTACAATGCTCTGCCAGAAATGCTAATGCTCCTTTGCCAGTTTTTAAGCATTCTGCCAAGTAGTGAGAATTAATAACAAGATCTGAATCATCTCTAAAGTAACCCCTGTGTCCTATTCCTCCGGTATGATGTCATTTTTCAGCTCCTGTCTGGGATAATAAGAAGGATCTCTTTTAACCCCTAGTGCTGAGAAGTGTGTCAGGGCAGGCCACACCATTATTTCAGCCTACCCTTTTGCCTTTGCAGTTCTAAATGTTTAATTTTAGGCCAGATTTTACAGTCCATGTCGTGCTGCTCAGCTGGTGCAAAGTGGATGGACTGCAGCCAAAGCTGGCGAGTGGCCACAGCCTTCCCCTCGTGCCCATGAGGATAGCTGGGACAGGGCAGTGTCCCCGTGGCTCCCCCGTGGTGTCACATGCAAGGCAGCCCAGGACAGACCCCCACCCTCAGAGGGGAGCCCCTGGCTGGGCTCTGCCCTGTGCAGGGATTGGGCAACCCATTGTGCCATGGCTCACCTTGGCCCCTCTGAGGGCATCCACGTTTTAGAGCAGAGCTTTTGGTTTTTAGGCTGAAAACCAGAAGAGCTGAAACGATTGAAGCGTTTGAGTGGAGGTTAAACTAATAGGGAAAAAACTACTAAGCCTGAACCAGAGCTGATATTATCTACAATATACATGCCTACTGTATGTCCAGCAGCCACTTTCTGCTGCAATGTGGGCTTAACTTGTTTCTCTTTCTTTCATCTTGTTTCATCATTTTTGCTCCATTTGGAAGCAAAAGCAAAGATCTTAAAGAGTCAAGATGAACTGTCAAAAGTTAATAGTGGAAGATGCTTTGGGATAGCCATGCTCAGTTAGTGCCACACCTTCAAGAAGTGCTATAATGCACTCTTTTTAGGTTTAGAAGTGTTTAATCTTTTGTATCAAGAGCAAAACTTGGTCTTTAATCTCCAGAGACCTCTACAAATTGCATGAATGTGTGCAGAGCAGGAGCAAAGGAGTGGATCATGCTCCAGTGAACTGTGGAGCCTGTTTCTGCTCCCCACACCTTTCACTCCTGTTGCATCTATCAATGGCTCGTTTTGGCTGGGTGTCGAGTTTTCCTTCCCCAGTGATCTGGAGAGCAAACATAAGCTGGTACACTCTGAGCTTCTTCCCTCTCTTCTCTCCTCTCTCTCTTCTACCACACATTAGCCATGAACTTTATTTCATATTTGCATGGTTTCCTTTGCTTGTCTCCAGTGCTCTGCAGTGGTTTTGACATTTTGTTGGGTATGAAGACTTAGAGGCAACAGTTCTGCAGCTCATTGCTTCTATTTCTGTAGCCTACATCTGCTGTCTGCTGTTTGGAGAGAAGGACAACTCTGATTGCTTGCAACAGCATCCCTAAATGCCAGTGTGGCAGTTCTGAGACTGTAGTGTGGTAAAAGGCAAACCTCTTTGTTGAAATGCAAACAGGCTCCCAATGCTTTGACATTCACCTGTCAGTGGCTGTGCCTTGGCCTCGTCCTGCCCTAAGCATGTGAGCTGCATATAAATACCCCATCACATCCCCTCTGGCCACTGCTTTTATTAGCAAGGTGTTATACCACATTGGCTGTGATAATAACAGAGTACCTTAATTGATATGTCTGAAAGAGCCGTCTGGAACAAGACACTAAATTCTTTCTGGTTCTCTGCTCCATTTGTAGTAAAGAGGCAGTTTCTGAAGGCCTAAAAAGTTATCTGGCTTGTAAAGAAAAATCCACTCTCTGGCAGAGACTGAAGTTATAAAATTTGATCTACTTAACTAAAAATCCTATTAGGTGGATTTGCACATGGCTCTCTGACATCAGGCTGTCCAATGTGAAGAATAGGACCTGAGGCCTTTTAATGGGACCTGAAGCCTTAAAGCTGTTTAATGCTGTCAGGAATTTTTTCCAGGTTACTTTTCCGTGTTTCCTCCCAATTCTGATGCTAAAAACAATGCAAACAATGATCCATATAGACTTTGTAGTTTGGAATATAATTGTGTCAAATTACTAAATCATTTACATTAGAATTTGATAAACAGCATTGCTGTAATCAAAAGTTTTTTGGGGTTTTTTTTGGGTTTTTTTTTTGCCACGGCATGATAAGATGCATCTCCTTTGAGGCTGTTTTGAGATCTTAAATAGTCAATTCTCATTTTAGCTAGCTGTGTTTAAATCCATTTTTTCTTGACTTCATAGCACTTTACCTCACCCCATTCTGCAAAACCATGTGACTTAATTTCAAAGCTAACAGTATTTAGTGTTCTTCCTTAAATGTCTTGCTTGGAGAGCGAGGCAGTTTTGTGAATCTCTCAGCACTCTTTTCTGTCCAGAAAGAAAACACGAAAAAGGAAATTTCTGTCCTCCTCCATTGTGTAAAAGAGTTTGTGACCACAGAAATCAGGTGACAAAACATTTTCTTTAAATCCCTTTAATTTTATTAGTCATGTAATTTTATTTTTTTTTAGTATCAATCAATTCCTTTGGAAGTTTTTTTGCTTAGGTAAACTTTAGTTAACAAGTTCCTACCAAAAAACCCACAAAAAACCAAACTAACAAATAAACCCCCAAAGTCAACACATTGCTAAAGATCCTACGAAGTCCACAATCACTGACAGTTTAGTTAATTGGGATTATTGCTGTTGCTGTTAGTGAAAGAGATGTTTTCCAGCACTTTGGTACCATCTTTTGCATAGCTGTCAGAATTTTCATAACCTGAGCAGGAAAAGAAAATGCATGTACCAGCCTGGAATAACTAGAGAATTTGCTTCCTGCATTTCCAGGAACTCGGGGAACTCAGAGTCACCCTTGGCAAAACTTGGTGAGATGTTTTTTTCCCATAATTTTCCCATTGGGATGGTTTGTGGGCCCTGAGCAAACACCTTTTCCCCCAGCACCCTACAGTCTAAGCACAAGGAGAGGATGTTACTGTGTTGGGCACGTTGAGCTCTTGCTGGTTGTGAGCAAAATTGGTACAGGTGCTCTGCAATGCACAGTAGCTTACTTTCTAGATAAAATGGTATTACTTTTAGCTGAAATATTATTTGTCTGAATTAAAATACACTACACCAAGTTTGCTTTTAGTTACTGTAAATGATCATGAAAATGCAAGGCCTTATATATTGACTCCTCACTCTTCAGATCATTCAAGCTTACAGTACATTTGGCAAGTGAGTATTGACCTTCACTTTGATAATGGTCAATGTTATCTCTAAAAACATTTAAATCCTAGTCTCATCTACATAGAAGTATATATCTTCTCTCTACCTCTCCTTTTTTCCACATGGATTATTGTATTATAAATGACAACCCATGAATTTAGCTTGGCCTTACTTTGAATCATGCATATGCTTGAATTTTCAAATAGGGTGTTTGAAATTAAAATAATGTATTAAAGAACTCTGGTGAGACATAGTGGATTTATAAAAATAGAAAACTGCAAGTACAACACATAAATATTTATGGTGAATTTTCTTATCCCTGTTTATATTTTATGTAGCATAATATTTCCGTCATAGTCTTAGGTTTGGTCTGCCACTGGTTTGTGTGACAAGAAATTTAGAGCAGCTCACATCAATCAAAATAAATCACAGTGTGCAAAGAGTTAATACCAGCTCTACAAATGTGAAAGCTTTTCAGTGCATGACTAATACATGTGCATGTCTTGTCCTTCTGAATTAAAAGGACCATTGGGGGCTTGAAAATGAAATCCTAGATGAGCTGGTCTTCAATTAATGAAACAGGGGATACAAAGCTTTTTAAATATTTTGTGATTCATAGATACACTTCATAAAGTGCACATGGCAGTGGCTGTTTCTTCAACCTGATTCAGCCTTCACTGGCAGTGGTGAAAATCAGCAGTAACTCCAGCAAAGGCAGTGGAGCTACTTGGGATAAGATGAGAACAAAATGAGGAATTTATTGTCACAGCTGTGAAGAAAATATACTGCGGTGATGGATTATTTCTTTATGGATTATGACACAGCTTGAAGGAAGGAAAAATAGTAGTGGCCTATGAGCAATTGATTTTTTTTTTCCATTGCTGAACAAAAGTAGAGCCATTGTTAGCCACTACTCTTATGCAGAGAAACAACTGAAAAAGTACAAAGAAGTTGTACTAGATGCGAAGACCTTTTGCAAAGATATTTTCACTTTAATGATTGGAACACGATATTTTGCCTTTTTATAAAGGAAAATGTGTCTCTGAAAGTGGTGACAAAGTCTGCCTGCTGGCAGGCAACTTGGAGAAATGTGTGGCAGAGACTGTCTGAAATATTCTTTACTTGCAGATTAGGATAGTTTAATGTATGTAATTTTGAACAATTGCAATCTTCTCACAGTTCTCCTGATTGTTTAATTCTTTAGTTAATAAATGATGGATGACTTTCAGATAAACAAATCAATGAAGACTTTAATTTCCAGAGTTTTTTTCAAACTTCTTTAACCCCTCTCAAATTTCCATGCATACAGGTTAGTATAATGCTTACATTTGGTTAACAGTGAACACTGCAAGTCACTACCTGTTGCTAGCAAAACTTAATAAGCCATTTCATTTATCTTTTTCTTGCTGTCTCTTGTCCTTTTCAAATTAGATCTAACACTTGGTTTTGATCTTTAGCAAAAAAGTGCCACTATATTCTTCTTCTAATGAATCAAAGTGCAAACTGACACCTAAGTCTAACTCCTTAAAATGCAGAGGGCAGAGGATTAACTCAGTGAGAGAATTTTAATAGCCAACAAGACTTCAATAAATTTAGTGAACGGAAAGCAAAATAAGGATATCAAACTCTTAGTTTTGCTTGGTAAGATTACAGAAGAGCTACTAAGATGGGGGATTGAAGCATCAAAAACTTACATGGAAAATTACTTGGAACACTATTTTAAAGTAACCAAAGAAAACCTTTAAAAGCAGTCCTAGACTCAGAAAATGCCTAGTGGGATGAATTCAGATGCTGGGAAACATAAAATGTTGTAGCTACAGGACTATCACTAAAGGGAAAGGAAGCTAACAATTGAATATCAGGCCCAGATAGCTGTAGATTTTATTCATTGCCTTTGAAATTATTCAGAGGAAATACAGAAGCTAATAAAGAGAATAAAGCTATTGTTACCAGTTCTCTTTCTCCATTGAGTGCATATTAACAAAGACATGGTAGATTTATAGATCTATAGATATTCTAGATTGAAACAGCCATGGAAGGGTGGCCATTTCAAAACTCTTGAATTTTGCATACAGTTCTGAAGTATACCACAAAAATGACACTTACAGGATATTGCTGAAGGTATAAATGCAGCATACCTCAATTACCAATTGGAGACTGTGGTGAGTAACAATATCTTGAGTTATACTCTTGAGTAGAGCCAAAGAAGAACTATTACAAGGAAGACAATTCATGGCAGATTTCAAGCCTCCAAGTATCTAAATGTATGGGAGCATGAAAAAACTGATAGAGAGTATAAAACATAGCAACTGCCTTTTGGCCTTCTTGTGAAGCAGCTGGTGCTGCACAGTATAAGAAGAAGGACTCTGGACAGATTTGGCTTTAGTGTCAAATATTATAAGCTGCAAAGTGAAAAATATGGTGATGACTCTCAAACACGGTGATATAAAACCTGTCCATAAAAATTCTCTGGCCCAAACTTTTCTTGGATAGTTTGCCCAATTGCATTCAGTGTGGTAGGACTGTGGTAATTTATCCTAGGTGACAGTAGGTCTTAGAGTTTTAAGATAAGCTACATAAGAGAAGAGACTTCAGCAAAAAAAACACTGAGAAGTCATCAATCTTTTAACTCCTGATTGAAAAACTACCACAAAGCTAACAAATTGTTTTTAAAACTAATGACAACATGAAGTGAAAAACTAGTTTTTGTGGGGAAGCAACAACTCATTCTGATTTTCAAGCCAAATCACGTAGTTTCCTCACAGGAAGCAGCTCCCATGTTTTCAGTTGCTAACTGGTAAAACTCACCATCAGGTGATGCCATTGAGGCAGTACAGCTGGCTAATGTTTGCGTGGAAAATCAGAACATTCAAATGCTAAAAACTAGGTATCAAGCTACTTTTTGAACAGCTAATATTGGGTTTGGGAGCAATAAAATTGTAAATGTAGATGATGAAAGAATAGAAAAAAAGATGTGTGTGCTCCTGAATGGTATTATGGTATTGGTTTATTTGTATTCTGTTGCCTAAGCAGTGTGAAAGATACTAAGATATCTGGTGCCATGACAGTCAAAGTTACTGCAAATTCTTTAACCATAGAGTGAAGAACTTATTCAAATATGTGGAACAAGAAAATGAAAAAAAAAAAAAAAGAGAACCCATATCCTAGAAAAAGTCAGGGTTTCTTCCATAATCCATCTTTAGGACAGCCATCAACCCACAAAAAAAAAATAGAACCTTATTTTCTGAACTAGAGGAGTAAACATTCTGCAAATACTTCAGCAAATAATTAGTGTCTAATGAAAATCAGAAAAACAGGCAAACAACTTCCTCTGTTTTCTTGAGATCAAAAATGCCATGCTTCAAATGTAACAAAGTACACATATATGTAAAGAGGGAAATGAGTCTAAAAATCTAAAACCACCTTCAGTGAAGTTTTAAACCAATTTTTTCATAGGTCTTTGATGTTGTTATCAGGTCTTACACATCTACATTCCTTAGCAAAGAGTATTTGTGCAATTACCAAGCTGCTTTAAGAAAAATTGTCTCCCTTGGTCTTTCTTCACTGGTTTCCAGTTCTGTCCTACCTGTTTTTTCTGTTCTCTTTGTTATCCTTGACAGTCACTTCAGTGACCAGACACTGACCACTGTGATTTGTGATTACAGCTTCAGGCACCTGCAGTTCACCTCCACCCATTCTGTTCTACATGACACTTTTATTCTAACTCTGGGCGGCTCACCCTGTGGTGAATAACTATGTTATCACTATCCACTAATTAGGAATAGGTGCTGGGCCTATCACTATGCACAGCTGAACTCCAGCTGAATTATTTAGACAACAGTCAAATGACTGCCAGATCTTGTGTGAAAGAAGCTAAAACCTCTGTGCATGGTGTGGCAGGTTGCTGACTCATTCTCCTTGGGTTGTGGGGACTTCACTCTTCTCCCCATCTCTGTCTTCCAGCTCAGGGAATGGATGGATACCTGGTGTAAAACTGATCTCACAAATACAGACTGAGGCAAAGAGATACTTAATTCTAAGTACCTCAGCCTCTGTCATTATGTTTTGCCCTTCATGTAGTAAAGGATGAAGGTTCTCCCTCAGCCCTCCTTTTGCTGCTAATGCATTTATAGAAACATCTTTTAGTCTTTTCCAGCAGCAGCCAGATTAAGTTCTAGTTGGGTTTTGGCCCTCCTAATTTCCTCCTTTCATAACCACGCAACATCTTTGTAGCCCCTCTTAGCTGCCTGCCCCTTCTTAAAGTTTTCTTTTTACCCCAAGTTCTGGCCAAATCTCTGCTCAGCCAGGTGGGTCTTCCTGCCAGCTCATCTTTCAGCACATTTGGACCTGCTCCTGTGTCTTTAAGATTTTCTTCTTGGAAAATGTGCAACCTTTTTGGACTCCTTTGCCCTTCAGGACTGCCTCCCAAGGGATTCTGTCAGCTGAACTGCAAAACAGGCCAAAGTCTGCCCTCTGGAACTTTTTTTCCGCATAGTATAAATGTATTTGCAGATTTTCAATGTCACAACAAAGTGCTTGATAGCAACATCCTAATAATGAATAATGCAATTTTAAATAACCAGAACAGCCCAAGCACTAGTTCACATTGAGAGCCTGCAAAAATAAAAAAAGGTATTTCTTGTTAATGAGTGAAAGAATATTGACTAGAAAGCTGATGCTCTAAAATGTTCCTAGTAATTTTTTACTAGAAACAGACATTCATTTGGAAACAGCTCATGTACAAATTAAATTGTGAGAGTTAATCAAAGAACATGTAGTTAAATCAAAGGAAATATAATTTTCCTTTTGGCTGATTCTTAACCTGATAGGGGTCTGCCCCAATTGCAGTTTTAAAACGAAAAACTGGAAAATCCCCTTTAGAGGATTAATCTGGCTGCTAAAAGGGAAAAAAAAACCCCAACAAACAAACAAAAAATGAATGAACAAAAAGCCCTATTTAGTTGCTATTAGAATTCATTTTAAGCCTTGAGTTAGTATATGAGAAAAACTTCTGTCTTCTTAATTGAGAAAATACAGCTACTACAGTTTTGAGCAACACCCCTGCTAAGTCTTGGATGTTTTCTTAATCTTGGATTACATATATGTGTTCTGGGTTTCTTACTTCAGTAGACTTGATGCAATGTTAAGAATGGGAGCACCGATGAAAAGAGGGCGAGAGATTGTCTTGTTAGACATGGACAGAATTTCTAACATTACGTTCTTTCTGTCTAGTTTCTTCTTTCTTTTCTTTGAATTGTAAATCATCATGTTTCTGATGGACACCACATAAATGGTGAAGAAATGCAGCCCCTCTTACTGCTCCCATCAGTCTGACTTAATGAGAACTGAGGGGTTCTAGAGATGAATTTCTGGACTGTGTTCATCACTTGGGCATTTTCCCATACGGGCAACAGTTCTCTGCAAACTGCTGCACTGTGAGTCCATCCTGCAGGCAAGAGTGCTCCCCAAACTGCTGCACCATGGGCACCATCCTCAAGGACAGGCTGCTCCAGCATGGGTCACAAGTCCTACCAGGAAACCTTCTCCAGCGTGGGCTCCTCTCTCCACAGATCTGCAGGTCCCTGCCAGGAGCCTGTTCCAGCACGTGCCTTCCACGGGGTCACGCATCCACCTGCTCTGGTGTGGATCTCCTCCATGGGCTCCAGGTGGATTTCTGCATCCCATGGTCCTCTAGGGGCTGCAGGGGCACAGCTGTGGTCTGTGCCGTGGGCTGCAGAGGAATCTCAGCTCAATGCCTGGAGCACCTCCAGCCCCTCCTTCTGCCCTGACCTCGGTGTCTGCAGGGCTGTTCCTCTCACGAGTTCTCACTGCACGCTCGTCTGGCTGCAGTTACATCTGTGAAGTAACTTTCTTTTCCTCTACTTGAATATGTTATCGCAGAGGCTTTCCTTTCTACCATCACTTCTGATGGGCCCTTGGCTGGCAGCACGTTCATCTTGGAGCCAGCTGGCACTGCCCCTGCTGGACATGGGGAAAGCTGCTGGCAGCTTCTCACAGAAGTCACCCTTGTAGCTCTCTTTGCCACCAAAACCCAGCCATGCAAACCCAATGCAAACCCAGTGCAAACCCAAAATACACATCTGAGTCGACAGCAAAACAGACTGATGTCCCTGCTAAAATCACAGAATCACAGAATAATTTGTGTTGGAAGAGACCTCTGGATGTCACATGAAAATTCTCTCACCCTCTATACATGGGCAGAATTCAGCCTTGGAAAGGTTGCTCAAAACCTTCTCTAATCAGTTTTTAGTATCTCCAATTATAAGGATCCCAGATCTCTGAGAAATCTCCCCTTTTGATTACCTTTATTATGAGAATTGAAAATACTGGGTCTGAAGCCTGCATCTACTGGGCCTGTCTTTCTTTTACTGTTCATAGCTATTCAAAATGAATAAAGAACCTTATTTGGAGTCACTTACAACAGTAATAGCCTTTTTCAATCTTAGTTATGGTGTCAGTAGTATAATTTTATAATATGACAATGTTTTTTTCTCTGCCTTGAGGTAAAACTAACTGCAGAGACAGCAACTGCACATTGTGTTAGACTTTGCTGGTTATGTACCCTCTTGGCAGGGGGAAAAACAAGCTGGGGCACTGCTCCATTCTGTACTCCGTAGATTATAATCTCCCCTCCACCTCAACCCATCCTTTTCTGAGACACCTGATGCAGTAACAGCTCTTGAAAAACCAGTGAGTGTCAGGATTGAAGTTGTTCTGGCTTCAGTGAGTACTGTGTGAGAAATTGGTCACATGAGGAGTAGGAATAATCTAATGGCATGGAAATGTCCCACTTCTTAGATATGCAAACACGCGATGCTGAGGGCTGAATTTTTTTGCTTCACTGCCTTTGTAGATGGGGGCTGTTTCCCCAGTGTGCTGCACCTATGTGAGCTAATGGAGGAAGTGTAAAGGAGGCAGCAGTGAGAAGCCTGCTGTGTCTCTGAGCACTCTCCTCACAGCAGCTGGGCTGTCAGGAGGGCATCTCAGTACACCTGGTGCATGCCTGGCTCCGGCTGCTCCCGCTGCAAGGAGGAAGCAGGGGACTGAAATGTGACTTTCTGGGTCACCGTGCGCACCCGAATCTGCCCCTGAGCTATGCAATTACACATCTTCCTTATTCAGGGATCATGCTGACTATGTGATCTAAATAAATTTTAGAGGCTTCTTTTCATGTAGCTGTGATTAGATCAGTTGGCACAATGGCTGTTTAATAGAACTGCAGTGCACTCTGTCTATGTAGAGTGTAGAGAAATGCTGAAAAGAAAATTCTGAAATCATTCTTTCTTCAACTGAAATTTGTCTTTCAAGTTATTAATAAATGGTATTTTTTAAGATTTAGCTGGATATTTTTCTCTCCTGGGAGATGTGTGCAAAGCTCTCTACCCTGTAGATAAGGCAATGACAAAGCTAAATTTGACGCACTAAATGTCATGCTTCTGCATTTTCTGGTGGGCATACATTGGAGTGATGCTTACAACATGAATCAGCATAATTGCTCCTGATAGGTTGCTTGTAACAATTTAACTTTCTTCCAACAAAGACAGCTCTTTATTTCTGTTATTTGAAAAGCTGAGCACCTTTTATACAGCATAAGGCTTCATAACTGAATTTAATGCTTTTATGAACATCAGCAGAAGTACTTTTTATTGTGTTTTTCCTGACGGAATTACTATGCAGGAGGGAAATTTTTGATCTTAGTATAGCTCCTCCAAACCATAAATATACTAATGCAGAACATCCAACAGCAGACAATTATGAGTGTCTGTATGCCAGAAAATTTGAACTATTGTTCTCACAGATTTTAATTTCTTTTTGCTGTGTTTATGCAGAACTTAGCATTTCTCACTGCTGCTTTATTGTACTTAATTATCATTTCATAGCTACCTTATGTGTGATTTATTGTTCCTGAAAGTTGCTCATTCAGATTTTCTTTGGTTTATGTATTCACACAGTAAATTTTTCCAATGTTGTATACAGAAAGGTGTTGTGGGTCCTGATTTGGGGGTGAAAGGAGGATCAAAGTCAGGAAAGGAGGGGGGAATAATTAGGCAGACAGCAGTGCACATTCCTGAACGATACTGTGTGATTGTATCAGAAGTCTGTCCCTGAACTGATGCTTTTTTCAGGCCCTGTACCGTCACTGAGACAACATCTGATCTGGATGCATTTGTGTTGTGACTTTGCAAAAATGCAGGATATGATGAGATAGTATAATGAGAAGCAGAAGCACTTGTAGCCACTGAAGTCTCTCCTTGTCACTGCTTGTGTGCAGCTGTTGTATGTAAAGGCTGACAATTCCGTGAACTCAGGCTGAAAGCACTAGAGGGAAGGAAAAAAACACAACTACATTTATTCAATACTACATTGTCAACAACAGCCAGGCTGCAATTTTAAAATGGATGCATTTTTTCTAGATCTGATTTTGAGACATTGTGCCAGGACAAAGTTGAAAACTGAAAGTGAGGGAGATTGAGGAGTAATAGTATTATCCTCCTTTTTGGAAGTAGGCTATCTCTCATGCATACTGAAATATGTCAGTCTGATATAGAACAGTGGCATGCCTACTTTGGAAATGCAGACAGCAATGCTGCATCATCAAAATGGAATCAATATTATTAAAGTACTAAAATAACAAAATTAATGAGGATCTTGATGATGAAAATGAAAAAAAAAAATCCAGCAATAAGTTTTGCATGGGTTTGAGAAAAAAGAAGCAACAAAGTATGAGTGAAAACAATAATTATGTTACTGAAGTGGTTTTTACAAAATTTTCCTTCAGTATTTTTTAGAAGAGGCCAAATTAACCCTATTCAGTTAAGGGAGACATATTTGTGAGCAGTCATTGGAGCCCTTCATAGTCTTTACAGAATCACAGTAATATAATTTGTCCCTTATAGTTCAGTAATGACACGGCAGAGTTTATTTATAATTTTTAGTCATTAATTTTATTTATTAACAATATCCTTCTGTTTTGAAAAACAGAATTATGTTGCCTTATAATATGCAAGTATTCTACAAGTGACTACATTATACCTCCCCTGGGTCCACTGAAATGCATCATCTCTAGGTATCTATTAAGGACCAAGCCTTGGCATGCAGCTCCATATTAAAAACATTAATATTCAGTGAAGTGAATAGGGGCTGTCCAAGTTCTTTCTCTGTAAAATGGGGTTAATACCTGGTCTCTGTTGTAAAAACATGCACAGTTTTTAAGATGCTGAGATAAAGGAATGCTAGAAGCTATTAAGTCTATGAAAAAGAAATCTGAAGGTTATAAAAGCAGTGATAATTAATACAAAACAGTTTATTCCTCATTTCCTCTTTTTAACAATTTGTCAAATCACATGGCAAATGACTTTGTTTCTGGAGAGAATAACATCTATATGTCTTCTGTCACATCCCTGGAGCAGGCAAGAAGTCAGTTTATGACATAAACTGATGCCCCTTTTTTGCCTTTTTGAACTACTCATTTTGCTACAAGATTTCACATTTTTATTTAAACCTTTCCCCCACGAATTAATAAAGTGATGTCAGCTACATGTAGAAGGCCAAAACAACCAACTGTAGATGATTTTTCTTCAATATCTGTCAGATTCAATTTTCCAAAGCATGAAAACTGCAACTTGCTCACTAGCACTCCTCTTATGAAATATATTTCATAGATTACATGCAGAAACATAGAGAGAGGAGCACACTGAGTCATCCTACTTTGTTTTTTCTTGCAGCTGTAATTTGACTTTCTGGCTTCTCTTGCAATTACAAAAAGTACAGCTACTGATCATACTGAATTGTCACTGTTACCTGGTAAACCCTGTGCATTAGCAAATAAAGAGCATTAGGTTTATTTCTTATTTCTTTTCCTTTTTAACTCTTTCCTACTGATTCTCAATGTACTCTGGCATACAGCTCTTAGCTTCATATGGCTGCGCAGATGTTTGAGGGATTCTTGGCAAAATTGGAGAAGGTGGCACCAGCAAGGCCCAGGTACAAAGTGTCTGGGGACCATTGCACAGTGCTCTGATTTTTCTGCTCTGTAGAAGAGCATTCAATCCCAAAGATTCACTTACAGATGGCAGAGTTTCTGAAAGGAATTAATGTGGGAGTGTGGCATAGTCATAACTATTTTTTGCCTCTGGTAGGACGGAATAGCTGCTAACAAAATATCCAGGTGATTGTTTCATCTAGTATTATTCAAAGCCTTTAAGATTCCAGCTTTTCATATATAGGATTCTTGGTTTGCATAGATAGCTGACAAGCAATTCATTAAGCATAATAAGAAATGAGTCAAGACAATGTGGGCTATGCCTGCACTTCATGTTATACTTTGATTGGGAGCTTGCTTTTTTGACCATGTTTGTCATATTGCATGGAGGTTTCCTGACTGCTCAAGAAACATTCCAAAAATGGGTCTTCCTCAGAAACCTTAATGGATTGATAGCATGACAATTTTAGAATGGAATTAACAGCAGAACTACGCAAAGGCAAACTCCTAAGAAAATGGAAGTAGTATGTTCATATGAGTATTATTTGTTGGTATCATTGTAGCCCTTGAGAACTGTAGTAAGTTACTTACACATAGGAGTACAAAAGGAAGACATCACCATTGCTTAAAGTGATTACATCTAGGCATTAAACAGGACAGCAAGAGCAAAAGATGGGAAAATTCAGTCATACAGGGAGGCATGAAAAGTGTTCTCAGCATCATGGCAGCCTGCTCATTGTCGAGCTTTCTTGCAGGTGGCAGAGAAAAGCAGCATTTGAGGGAGGGTAACGAGGTGACTAAGCAAATGCTCACAGGGATTCTGCTCAGCCTCATGGATTATGCAGAGCCACAAAGGAGAAAGCTGAGTTAAAAGCTGGAAAATTTAGTAAGTGGATGTGAGATTTGCATCACCAGTCATCATCATCTCTAAAATAAATGATAATATGGTGGAGCTCATAAGAAAGGGCCTTGAAAGTGAAGAGAAATATTTAAATTTGATGCCATAAGTAAAGAAGAGCAGAATAACAGGAATACAAAGAAAGGGATATTATCACGATAACAATAAGCTAAGAGACATTGAGTAATATTATGGTTGGATATGAGTGAGGAAAAAATTATGTATTTCAGAAATTAATAAATAATGTTGAAATAGATGAGAAAAAGGATGGAAGCTATGGTGAGTTTGGACTGCAGACTGGATACAATATGCAAATGTTAAGGAATTTAGACTGCAAAGATAATATTGTACCATTAGCATGTTTAATGTGATAAATTATTAGAGTTTTGATGTGTAGGTTAAGAGCCTGCCTTATAAATAAGATGTGCCATTTATGTTATCACTCTATTTAAGTCAATAGGCAGGTCAAAAAGGAAAATTATTCATGTTGATCCTGAGTTCATGAGGAAAGAGTAAAGAGGCAGAGGACAATTTTCATCTATCAAAAATGCAGGCTAGACTCACAGATGCACAGGTTAGGCACATTTGACAATGGTTAAATATCTGGAAAAGTAGGGACAGAATACAGATTTAAATGCTTAAGCTGAAACTTTAGCTGATACAGACAGGTAGGTGGGAAAGCAGACAAGATGATCTGAGAGGGACCTGGCAGACAAATATGCTTAAAGGGAATGTAAGCAGTGGATTCAGAAAGCTTAGAAAGAAAGGAGATTAAAGTAGTAATTGTAAAGGCAAATGGATGTAGGGTTGGTGCAAATTCAGGTTCTGATTGGGAGGAAAAGATGATACCTACTGTGTATGAAGAGCATATACCTGTTTATTCATACTTATAAGCTTATAAAATAAACACTCCAAAGTCAAACACAATCATTTTTTTTCTTTCACTGTAGTCTCATTGCCACTTTATTTTTAAATTAAGTCTGTGGGTTGGGAATTCAGCAATTCCTTGAGAGTAAAAAGGGCATAACACTAACTTAATGTATGAAGGGTCTGTATTAAATTGTTCTATTAAGAGCTTTGTTCCACTAATTATATAGGTAAGTGCTAATATAACTGGTTTATATTACATTTACAGTACAATATGCAGAAGGAGGGATGTTGTTTTTCCAAACCTCCTTTGCTGCAGAAAAAGATAATGAGAGCTATATAAAGTCCTGAAATCACAGCCAATTTATCAGGCCTGCTATGTGAGCTAATGCAAGGCTAGAGACATACTGCATTGACTGCTGATCGTTTTATACCACTTTTAATGCCTAGAAATGAAAAGAAAGAAATTAATGGGGAAATAAAGGGAGAAAATGGAATATATATAATGTATTTTTGACAAGTTGAATCTCACCCTATTATTGGTCTTTTTATATGGAAAAAAGCTCCAATCCAATCAGAGAAGTATTCAGATTTTCGGCTTTAACCCATATGCAGGGATTTTAGAGGATACTCCAAGAAGTGTTGCAAAATAGTATATTTCTGATAGGAATCTAAAGTGAACAATGAATAGGAACTAACACAAATATGGTTTCCTTAGCAATGATGCTTCATGATACCATAATTATTTGTTGTTTATACTACAACAGGAAATATTCTTTTATAATACTATTACTAGAAGTCTACAATTTGCTTTTGAGGCCTTTCTTTAGTCTAAGAATTTACTTTAAAATGCAAGCTAAATCAGCTCATTTTAAGTAAAGAAAGGAGGAAAAAGATTATAAGGAGCAATAGAAATAATTTGAGGCACATTTATGTTCTGATAACATAAAAATTAATTTGATTCCTAGTCTGAACTGTCACATTTAGGCCTAAAAATCAAAATTATCTGCATGTCTGTTTATTTAGGAATGTATCAGAGGGCTTGCAGGGGGATTGGGAGGCCATGAGAAAGCAGGCTTTGAGAAAGCACCCGGGAACGGAGTAGTGGGAGAGGCTCTCATGTTCTCCCCTGGTGAAAAAATTGTGGCTGTAATCCCACCCCAGTTTCTGTGGCTGAATTCAGAGAGCATATGGAACAAGCAAGTGGGGTTGGGTGTCTCTGTATGACCACCAATGTGGTGGGTTACAGAAATCACGGCGACTAAAAGGATGGGAGTGTTACAGGGCATGGAGGAGATGGACAGAATCCAGCACTGTGCTCTGTGCAAAGGGGTTACTGCACTGTCCAGGAAATTCCCTATGGGGCAAACTGGCCTGGAGCGTGGGGGTGAGGAGCAAAAGACAGATAAGCAGGTGTGATGGTACCTCTGTTAAAGGCAGTCAAGAAGTGGAAGTGGAGAAAACCTTTAGGCAGCTGGAGGAAGCCTCAAAATTGCAGGTTCTGATACTCACAGGGAACTTCAGCTGCCCTGATAAGTGGTCAAGATGCAATAAGGTAGAATGCAGGCAAAATAGGAGATTTCTGAAGCACATTCAGATGATTTCTTGAAACAGGCAGTGAATGTTATAACCAGGGCAGACCTGTTAAACTTGCAGCTACAAGCAAGATAGAGTAAGGCTGGAGGTGGGCAAGGCAATGGCAGCTTTATAAGCAGCAACTCTGTGTTTATGAAGTTGACAAAAAGAGGCAATAGAGTCAGAGCTTTGGCTTTAAGGAGAGCAGCTCATTTAGGGATCTTCTTGGCATGCTCCAACAGACTTCTACCCTTTAGAGGAAGGGGCCCAGGAAGCCAGTTCATCTTCCAGGACATTTTCCTCAAAGCACAGAGATTATCTTTTTTGATGTGCAGCAAGTCAAGCAAGTATGGCAGGTGCTTGAATGGGGAACTCCTGACAGAGCTCAAATATAAAAAGTAGGTCCACTAAAAAAGGAAGCAGGGACAGGCTCTCTGAAGGACTACAGTACATGACTCAAGCATGGACCTGTGGAGTAGAACAAGATCAAAAAAGGGGTGTAAAGTGTGTCTGAAAGTGTATTGGCAGAAGAAGGAGGAAAAAAACCCCACGTGAAACCACTGTCCAATGAGCAGTGGAAGAGTGGAAAAGTGCACCAAAATCTCAATGCCTTTTTTATTTTGATTTTTACGGGGAAGATCTGCCCTCAGGCCTTCAAAATCAAAGAGCGAAGTGGCAGAATTGGAATGAAGAAGGACTATGTCAGAGACCTTTTAAGCCAATAGTTTTTATTCAGACTCATGGTACTAGATGGTTTCTATCCAAGGGTATTGAAGAAACCAGCTGGGATAATTTAAAGGCTGTTCTCTGTGGTCTTTGAAAGATCTTGTTTTTCAAGGGGAGGTTCATGATGACATGGAAAAGGAAAACTTCATGCCCATCTTCAAGCAGGGGAAGAAAGAGGATTTGAGGAAGAGGCCCATTCTGCTAAACAGTTATGGAGTAACTGTTCTGCATGTATGAAAGACAGGGAGGTGATTTGGAATAGCCAGCATGGATTTACCAGAGCAAGACTGTGCCCGAACAATTTGATTGCTTTCTATGATCAAAATACTGACTCCACGGACAAGTGTGAAACAAGTACTGTTGTGAGTAGATGTGTTAAGCTGGACTTTAGCTGGGCTTTTGACATTATCTTCTATGCTGTCAACAGCTGGATACAGTTTGTGTGCATGAGTGCTAAGGTGGGTGTACTGTGGGCAGCATTAATTATGCTGAAAGGGTTGTGATTATCTGTACAAACCCCAGTTTGCAGCCAGGTATTGGTGCTGGGTGGTGTGCCTTAGGGGCTGTTGGGGTTTTACTCCAGCCAGAAAACACATACCATGCAGCTGCTCACACACTGCCCACCACCCCATCCCTCAGTGGGGAAGAAAATCAGAAAGAAAAAGTAAATCTTGTCAATTAATATAAGAAGATTCTAATACTTGAATCAAAGCAAAATATAATAATACTAATGATATAAACAATAATTATAGTAATGAAACAAGAGAGAGGGAGAATACAGCCCAAGAGAAACAAGTGATCCACAATACAATTGCTCACCACCTGCAGGCTGGTGCCCAGCCCATCCCCCAGAAACATGGTCACCATGCTAGGTCTGCAAAAGCACTTGAACACGTAATTCCCACGGTTTTCTAAAGGATGTTTTTGAATATTTTGTGGTTCTGGTCTTTACATTTTAGGACATCCTTTTGAGAAATAAATATTCTTTCTTTCTCTAATGGGTCTTGTTGCCTATAATTTAAGTACTTCTATTTTCATAAAATCATATCGTGGTTGGGGTTGAAAAAGACTAATTAAGGTCATCTAGTCCCACCTCTCTGCCATGGGCAGGGACATCTTTCTCTACATCAGGTTGCTCAGAGTCCCATCCAACCTGGCCTTTGAACAGTTGCAGTGATGGGACATCCACAGCTTCTTTGGGCAACCACTTCCAGTGCCTCACCAGCCTCACTGGAAAGGATTCCTTCACTGTAAAGAATTTCTTTCTTATATCCAACCTAAATCTACCTTCTTTCATCTTAAAACCATTGTCCTTTGTCCTGCCACTTCAGGCTCTGGCAAAAAGCCTCTCTCCATCTTTCTTATAAGCCCACTTTATATATTGAAAGATGTAATAAGGTCTCCCCAGAGTCTTGTCTTGTCTAGACTTAGCAACCCCAGCTCTCTCCATCTCTGACTGTTCCAGCCCTCTGGCCATTTTTGTGGCAATCCTCTGGATTTGTTCTAACATACCCATTCTTTCTTGTTCTGGGTCCCAGAGCAGGAAATCTACTCCAGATGAGATCTCAGGAAAACACAGAGTAGATGGGAAAAATCATCTCCCTTGATGTGCTGGCCATGCTGCTTTTGGTACAGCTCAGGATATGGTTGGCTTTCTGGGCTGCAGGCACACATTGCCAGATCATGTCCAATTTTTCCTCCACCAATACTGGCAAGTCTTTCTCATCAGGACTGCCCTCAATCCATTCATGCCCCCAGTTTGTATTGATACTGAGATTGCCCTGACCCAGGTGCAGGACCATGCACTTGGCCTTGATGAACTTCTTGAGCTTTCATGAGTTCACTTCTCAAGTCTTTAAAGTTCCTCTGGATGGCATCGTATCCATCTACAAAATCAGCTGGACCTCTCAACTTGGTGTGATGTGCAAACTTGCTGAGCATGCCCTGAACATGATGTGCAAGCTTGCTGAGCAGCCCCATTGCCTGTGTCATTAGGGAAGATATTAAATACTATTGGTCCCAACGTGAACCCTTGAGGAACACTGCTCGTTACTGGTGTCCATTTGGGCATTGAACCATTGGCAATAAATCTTTGTTCAATGCAGACAGACATACCTTTCTTTATCCTTGTAACAGTTCAGGCATCCAATGTATATCTCTCAAATTTAGAAATGAGAATATTGGGGAGGATGATAGCAAAGGATTTGGAGAATTTAATGTAATTTTTACCTTTTTTAGCATTTAGAATATAGGACGCAGAGAAAGGGACACATTAAGTACTGGTAATGATATTGTGTACTATAGGCATTACTGTTTTTATTCCTCTTCCCCAGAGAACTGTGTTAGAAAGACTGGAATAGTTTATGTTAAGGCACTTAAAATATTTTTGTGCCTTTTAAGTATTCTTTAAATTTACATACGCGTGCATTTTTATTTTTAAGTCTCTTTAAGAATTTTTTTTACATTTTACTCTCCTTTTCATGCCTTCTGTTGTTTTTTTCCTCAAAACATGAATGAAGGTGTAATTTTTTTGGCAATTATAGGTTCATTTTGAGCCTGTATAAAATCTTACCACATCTATATACATTACTAAGAGGAGGAAAAAAATTTATTTCTTCATCTTTAATGTTTACATATATATCATAATGGTTTCTAAAAAAGCAATACTGAAGACATGACAGGCATGTGACAGTATTTCTCATGCATGAGTTGTGCCTTCCCCTACCCCCACCAAAAAGGCTGCCTAAATAGATTTTTTTAACCACTCATCTTTATTAGTACACATTCCAAAGAGTAGCAGATTACTGTGCGTGACTCACGATGTTCATTGATTCATTGGAAACCACTGTTCTGCTCTCTGAGCTCCATATTTCATCTGCCTTCTTCTTAAGTATCAGGGGGTTTTTGCATATTAAAGATTTTTCAAACAGCCCTGAGAAAATTGTCAAGGATATTAGATTATCATACCTCTGGAGAACTGAATTTACTTGGATACCACTCTTCAAGGTGCTGTAGTATTCAATTTTCTCCTGAGATTTCATGCTGAGTTATGTTAAATAGTCTATGTGCTTCCTAGCACTTCTTAATGTGTTTTTTTTATTTCTTTCCAAACTCAAAACAAATAAATGATTTGTGCTTTGAAAGGATGATTGTTAGCATTCATGTGCATAATGCTGATCAGGATGAATATTTATTTTATTATTATTTGGTGCTGAAGACTTTTAGCCAGGTAATTCTTGTGGCTTCTCTTGGAGAAAGAGGGATTCTGAGAAGAACTAGATGTTGGTAATTTCTAAGTAATAGTGGTAGTTTTGTATGGATAAAACCCACTTTTCAGATTCAAACATACAGTAATGATAAATACTGCAGAAGACTTAGAAAATACTATATGCAGTATAAATCACCCATTATCAATAACCAATCAATGAACTTATAGTACAAAATAAGAAATTCTCCTGTTTTACTTTCTGCAAAATTGTGTTCCTCAGTCCTGGGCTTTGTATTGTCTTACTTTTGCAAATGTCCGTGCCATTAGGAAAAATCAACATTATCTGAATAATCCAAGAAGAGCCCAAAATAAATAGAAAGTGATCCTGTTCAAATTCTCCATGAAATCTAGGATTTAGTTTCGTAAACTAAGGGTCAGAGATATTGTCTGACACCACTATGGTAAAAGAAAGATCAAGCTTCTCAGAAGATAAAAAACCAAGAACTGTCAGGATTTTTTTTACTTGTCAAGAAAAAAGTTTCTAAAAATGAGATGCCTGACCCTTTCATAGACTTTGCCTCTCTGTTTCTTATTGTGTCTCACTGTCTGGAGGGGAGTTCTTCTGACTGTTTGGGTTAAGTAACTTCTCTCTTTTATTAGATACACTGGTCTATGGCAGGGCTTTTAGGAAATTAATTCACTTCCTTTTGAACTTCATCCTATGCCCAACACCTAAGCCATATTTTCAGGAAGACCTTTTCTCCTCTTGCTGTTCACTGGAGTGTTATGTCTACTTGTCAGATTAAAAAAAAAAAAACAAAAACTCAGATTTTGACCAGTCAAATGAAACAGCACCTTGAATAAAAAAAAGAAAAAAACAAAACCAAAGCAAAATAGAACAAACCACCAACCACACAAAACCAAAAACCCAAAAAATAACCCCCAAAATCAATCAAACAAACAAAAAAATCTGTTAATTGGCAAAAGCCCCTTTGAAAAGCATTTTCTATCTTGCTGGCTGTATTTTGCTTGTATTGACGTCTAATGGACTGAGTCCCCTCTGTAATTACTAGAAGGACTTTGGGTTTCACTGGGACATACACAAACACAAATTAATCTGGTTTAAGGTTCATTTTTTTCTTCCATATTGTGTAAAAGATAGATACATCCTGTTGGGATAATGAGTTGGAACAAAGTCCTGCTTATGGGGAAAGAAGAGGATTCAGCAGGCTTCCAGGATTGGGCCCAGCTGCTTCCAAATGCCAGGAACAAGCCTTCTCTGTTTTATCAGATTGCAGGCAAAAGCACCAGATGAAATTCTCCATTGAATTGTTAGAGGGCAGGTGGGACTAAATAGCATAGAAAAGTTTAATTCCCTTTTCCTGATTTGGCGTATTTGAGTGTGGGCAAGAGTAACAATCATGAACGCTCCAGAGAATTGGAGGAGGTTTAACTCAAGGTAATATACCCATGCTAGGTAATGAGGAACAGTCATGGGTTTCATGTGATTATCACCAGTATCTTTGAACTTGATTACTTCAGTCTTCCACTAATCCTTAATTTCAGCCTTGGAGTGGCTAGACACTTCAAGTAGCTCAGCACTCTGCTTTCTAAAACAGGAGGAATAAGTTACTGAATGTGATTTTATTGCACTAAGATACAATGTAGGGTCGTTTCCCAGGCTGTTTGGCACTTCCCACAGGTTTTTTACCTTTTCCAGGTGAATACATTACATTTGTGGATTAAGTCTTTGTATTTCTTGAAAAAGAAGCATTTATATTAAAAAAGCACCATAAAACAGATACTCAGATCCAACACAAAATCTGTGAATCTGGACTTCTGTGAATTTACTCAGGTGCCTATAAACCCCTTTAAGTGCAATGAAGTACTCTAATGAAGCATGGATTTAATCTTCGGGGAGAGTCCAACATGAAGATAGCTCACAAATCCTGAAGAGACCAATATCAGGAGCAATACCAGGAAAAGAAAATCCCAGGGTGCTAATTTATCAGATGCGTCCATTTTACTGTCTGCTCTTTCAGATGCCTGGTTTCCTGTTATCTCCTTCTACTTTGTTGGAAAATCGACATTTTGCAAACCCACAAAGAGCCAATCCAGTATAAAATTTGATTTTTAAGTGTATTTTGGAATCCCGAGTGACTGACAGTACCTTTGAGGTTCATTCTTTCTTAAATCACTCCTTATGAGTTTATCCCATACAGGTAGCTTGTACTGCAAGTTGTATTACTTTGAAATTTGGCCCGTGACATTTATGAGAACTATTTGTTTGGACATGCCTGCTGTTATTAGGGTTACTGTATAAAAGCACATTCTCAGGTGCCTTTTCAGAACACAGATGGAAGTTCCCAAGGATAAGGTTAGGCATTGGCACAGGCTTTCCTAATGTAGGAGAGTTAGGTATTTTGCCATGTTTTAATTATGTGTCTTAAAAGCATCAAGTCAGAATACATGTGTAGTTTCTTTTAACCTGAACTGTAATAAACCTCGTGGGATAGAAAACCCTTAGGGTGCCAGACTGTAATGGAAAAGTGTGGCTTTTAGGTGAGAATGTGCAAGAAGATTTGATGAGGTACCTAAAGACAAGGTAATTTTCAGATTTGAATATTACTGTGTTGCAGCACAAAGACCTTTTCTGGTAGCAGTTTTGAGTGGCATGAGACCACAAGTTCAGATCCTCGTGGGTTTCAGTTGACATGCAAACCTGGAGCATGCCTGGAGCAAGTTTCTGTGCCAACACTGGAAGTTGCTTTTCAAACTGAATGGTGAAATACCAGTTTGCTGCAGTTTACTCCCTGGTAAATGTTCTGTAGCATTTTAGTTTTAGCATGGGAGGCTGGGGTTTTTTTAAAGTTGCTTTCTTAGCCAGCTGCTAACTAACCTGAGTATTAAGTGGCTGAGTACATTCCAGGGTAGAAGGCTGCTTCGGATATTGCAATCCACTGAATATTTCATATACTTCACCTGCATAGTTCAGCTCAGCCAGGAAACAGCTAATATTGACATACTGGCATGCTGATTATGAACTGACAAAAATGTCATGAATCCTATGGAAAACAACTATGCTTATCTATGGTAGACTTGTTTGGCTCTGTTTTAAGTGTTCAGTTTCCAAATAAAACATGTCATTTAAAAATCAGAACTGGTTGCTTTATATCTTTTTGAAACAGTCATAAAACATATGCAGCAGCTTTCTAAACCATGTGCCAAAATTGTGCCACCTATGTTGTGACCACCCTGAAGTTGTAAAACTGTATGTATATGGAGGATAAATTACAAAAAGTTGCACAGAACAGGTGAACACTGTCTAAAAAGTAAATAATCTATTTCTTGGGGAAGAAAGTATATCAAGACAATATTTAACATAAGAATAAAACATCAGTTCCAGTCCAGACCATGTTTTTTCATGTTTACTACCCAAATTCACCTATAACATTTAATATCTTTTGTGACAAGACAGCAGTTTTAGTGTCCAGTCCTAGTCCTTCAAAGGAGGGTCCCCTTCCTGCCTGCCTTCCCTCCAGATGTAAAGTTTTGCCAGCATACTGGGATTTCATTTTCATATCTGGTTCTTTGTTATCTTTAACTTCTTTTTGTCAATTGCATTTTCACCTGGCACAGAACTAGTTGTTTTACAGTTAAAACTCAGTGAATGTGTTAAATGGGCTTTGGAATTAAATGCGCCCAAATTTTAATTATATCAGATTTCAAATATTGAACCAGCTTCTTCTCCCGTGAGTAGCTCCAGTGAAAGTCAATACGAATATTTTATGAGTTATGCAGTGGGATTTGTCCTGCCTTTTATAAGTAATCCTAACACCCACACACAGAGTATTTCTCTAGTTCCTATTCTGTGAAAATGCAAGTTAGAGTATGGACTGTGTAGTGACTTATCT
The DNA here is from genome assembly GCF_027477595.1 of Haemorhous mexicanus. NCBI lineage: Eukaryota > Metazoa > Chordata > Aves > Passeriformes > Fringillidae > Haemorhous > Haemorhous mexicanus. The sequence continues at coordinate 46,275,558 of NC_082342.1, forward strand.
GTTATGCTGAAAAAGAATGATAGAAAGGAAAATGCAAAGTAAATTATTTAAATTATTTGCTCCTAAGCATATTTCAAAAGAAACAAATAAACATAAAAAAAAAGAATATATGTCTATCCAATATATGTGTAATTTGTATTGCATATTTTTGATCATCCTACTTTTAAATGAAATATTGCATATCCATTTAGAAGCAAATTATTTTAGTTTCAGACTGATAAGTATGAAAAATGCCTCTGAAATGTCTTTTTCACCTAATTAAAAATAAAAGTAGGAATAAACAACTTGTCCTACCTCCGAGTCTATTTGGTTTCCAAAGTCATCTTTCTTGAGACCTTTTTTTGCGCATGTACTTGGTCCAGCACCTGGAAGAACGAAGCCTTTGAGCACAACATTACTTATGCAAATACAATTATTCCTATCAACATGCCTAAAATTTTATCCACATTCTCTACTACAGGCTGCATCATACATGCCTATATTTCAGATAGCTGTCTCAGGATCAGAATAACCTTTTTAATCATAAAAATGCATTAACACCAGACTCTTTCACTTGAAAAAGACTTGTTTATTTTACCTGCCATAGAGATGAAAGCTAAATTGTGAATATTAACATTCTCAAGCAGAGATACAACCTTAAATAAATATCTGTTAAGTAATTATATCTCTTTTTCATGCACAAATACCTTCCTAAATGAAGACATTAAGGGGGTTTTTTTAAGTCTTCATTTATTGATACACAAGTCAAGGTGACATCATCAATAGAATGCTAAAGGTATGCTGAAACTGGTATCTTGTATTCTTCCATTAATAGAGGCTTTATGTTTTCTTCATTATTTTAAGGAGAAATCTCTCCTTTTTGTCTGTCATGAACAACCCCAGAGGACACAACATGATGCTTCAGGGTAGTAGCTCCAGGCCATGGAAGCAGCCTGGCTCCAGGACAGAGGTCCTTGGAGGGGACGTGGGGAACAGCACCACACAGGACAACTTTGCAAATGTACACAGTCCTCCAAACTGCAGCAAGGTTGTTTGGTGTGAATGTCCTGCAGAGTGTCAATACTGAGATTTTTGTCCTCCTATCATCTCCAGTGTTAACAGCTCAGCAGGGAAGCGCCTGCTGCTGCTGCTTATATCTGTGCAAATTGTCTCTTATGAAACCGTCTCATGAGGGACGTAGGCAAATGTCCAGTTTCTGTAATGGTGGTGTTTGTTTATTTGCAATTAATTAGCTTGAGATTTGGCTCAATGATTTGGAACCTGAGTTAGCAGGTAACTTTAGCAGGAGGAATGAGGTCACCCTGTCTTTTGTACTTTGGGGACATTGTACCATGTGCATCTCAGCCTGGAGTCACAGCACAAAGCTGCCACGTGAGAGCTCCTTCAGGCTGCCACTGGGCATAATTCAATATCACAAGCAAAAAACAGTGTGCTTAAGGAATTCTGTGCAATTTTACAGCTGTAGCCTGGTCTCTTGGTGACACTTTAGGATCCCCAGCAAGGGAGTCAGGGGTGATGCCCACTTCCTTCCACTCTGCTTCCAGAGAAAATACCCTCAAGGGATAATTGTGGCCCACTGCTCTTTTTGGAATAATGATTCAGGGCTCGTGTTGAAAAGGTTGGATGTCACTGCTTTAAGCAAATTGGAAAATTCAAATCTACATTGTATCTCTTTAGGAAAATAAGACAGTTGAGGTAATTTATAGCATTTAAGATACCTTACTGTGAAATAATATCTTGTCAATCACATTGAAAAGGGCAATGGAAGCACAAGCCAAAATACACAAAGAACTATTAGTGGGCAGCAGGTTTTCCTACAGTGGTTTTTGAGCAATAGGTATAGATGGCGTTGTTCCTGGCAGCAGTGTGTAAAGAAAATTAAATAATGCTGGTTTTTTAAATGAATTATCATCTGCTGTAGATTTTTAGAAACAGATTTTACTTTTTCCAATAAATAGATTTTAATTTCCAAGTACAGAAGTGGAAACATCAAAAACAAAAAATGGTCAAAGTGGGTTTTTTCCTGGTTTTGCACTAGTACAACTGAAATTCAACCTTATTTACTATTTTATTTTCAACTTAAATTAAAATCTAAAATGCCAAATAAATATTCTAGGACTTTAAAAGTATCTTATATCCACTGAGCAGTTCCTGCATTCCCACTTCTCATTCCTCTCAGATACAGAAAGTCCCTCTGTGATGTCTTATTTTTCAGTAAAGTTTTTTCAGCCAATTCCCACATCTTCTGCAGCTTCTTCAGATATTCTTTTATAAACTAATTATCCACTGAAGACAAGACTGCATTAAATGTTTCCCACCTTTCTGATAAATATTCTTTGTACCAAGCTGCAGAGTAATTTTCTCTGTCTTTTTCTGCCTGGTGACTATTTTAGCCTTGTTTTCATACTGTGGGTTTGCTGGAGAGGTTTAGACTAAACCACTCAGGACGTGTTCAGTCCTCATGATCATGACACAGTGTACTCAGGGGCATTCAGTGACACTTGCAGAATTCCATGTTTTCTTGACCAGGAATACAGAGCAGGTATCTTGCTGCCACTGCAGGTAACAGTTATGCAGATACCAAATTGTGCCTATTGTTTCTATTCATGGTGATGCCCTAAATGGAAATATTTAAGCAACATCCATTTTTATTTAAGAGATGTTTCCACTCTTTTGAAACCTTAGTAATTTTTTCTCCTGGCAAGTCCAAGGCAGAAATGCTCACTTCTGCTCATTAAGACTCGGGATTACACCAGAGTGTGCTTTTCTGCAAATAAACAGCTGTTCAGGGGAAGGAAAATACCCAGCTCTAAAATGAACAAAGTTCTTAAGATCATTTGCTTTCAAAATGGTCAGTGCAAGTGCCATTGTATAATGAAACGTCACAGGCACTTAACTTTTATGGAGTGGTTATTGACTGGTCACTGTGTTCATTTTCAGACATTAATGCCAAGGTCAGTTGGCATTCAACTAACCAAAGTCCTGATCAACATATATTTCATACTAGAAGCTTGCCACGGTTTTGTTCACAATTTTCTTCCCTGGTCTTTTTTCAGACAGGCCAGTCACAGCTTTCAATGTCTATATTCTTTTACTTGTTAACTTTCCATTATACCTTGCCCATTTCTATCTTTCCCACTAAATGTCACTTCCTACAGCTGAATTTAATTTGAATTTGTTAAATATATTCATTCTACCAGAGGTTTGAACATTAGTTTATGATTACTTCTTGGCATATAGCTTGCCTTAGTGGGATGTAATAAATTAGTCTAATCATATGGTGAGTAGATACTTCATTCTGTGTTTGTTCCTGGTAGGAACTGAAATTGTCTCTGTAATTGTATGCAAGTCCCTTCACCAGAATAATCAAAGGAAACTTATGTGTAGCTGACCATTCTCCACAAGAGATGCATAAAAGTAACCTAACTTTTAATTCCACTTAAATGAAATGTTGTATCTTCTTATGTGAAATGTAGATACAAAATAGTAGAACGAAATTTAAAGCTTGTCAGTGGCAGATACTGTGATAATATAGCTGGTTGCTTTTATTCCTGCTCTTTACATATGCATAACATTATGTTAATAGTGTTCAATGTTCTCATTGAACCTGAGAAATAATAATATTGGGATTTTTCATTTTAAACATGGTAGAGTGTCTTCTCCTCCAAAAAGTACATGAGACACATGATGGAGTGTTTTATGAGTTGCCTTCAAGAAGATGCCTGTTTCCTTCTGCTGCATGACAAAGGATACTGGATGAACTAGCTCAGAATTACCCAAATTCAAATTAGTCAAAATTTTAGTTGAGATAAATTCTGTAATTCTCTAGCTCTAAGGCATGTTTTATATATTGGCCTCAAATCATCTTGATTTGCTTCTTTGACCTCTGTCAAATATTTTAGCAATAATTTTTTAAACGTGGGCACCAAAAGGAGACTCAGCCATGTAGGAGTAGTCCAGTGCTCTCTGTGAAGATCATATCATTGTCTTCCCTGTTTCTCTGTCTGAGTATCCAGATGTTACATTAGCTGTCTTACAGCATTGCTGGAAAGGATCAGTTCTGTATAGCAATGACTGTGATAGCAGTGTTTGTGAAGACACTTGCATGAGGCAAGGTTACCTAGTGCCTTCTGCTCTTCCCAACTCTTTTCAAAGGAGTACTGAAAAGAGTTGGAAGAGGGGAGGAAGCCAAAGCAATCCACATTCTCTGCTCATTTCCCTTTGTTGAAATTTTTGTTATTTCTTTGCATGCTGGTTTGCACAGGTTCATATAAAGCAGTTATGGATATGCATACATACAGATGTATTTACTTGTTGTTATGTACATATATATGTACACTTATAATGTCTTGAAAGATTTAAAAGAACTTATTTAAATGTTTTCTCACTTTTTTTTGGTTTTCTTTTTATTTTTCTTTTTTTAGTGTAGGATTTGGGTTTTTTTAAGAAATTCAGATTCTGAGCCCTTTTCAGGGTTTAGTTGAGACTGATACTTGCAGTCCCTAAGATGAAGTGCCTGGCAGGTGCATTATTCAACATTGTAGAATCATAGAATCATTTAGGTTGGAAAAACTTAAGATCAAGTCCAAACATTAACCCAGCACTGCTGTGCTCACCCCTAAGCCATGTACCTCAGTGCCACTCTACACATCTTTTAAATGCCTTGCAGGTTAGTGACTCAACTCCTTCCCTGGGCAGCCTGTACAAGGCCTTGACGACTCTTTTCATGAAGGAATGTTCCCTAATATCCAATCTAAATCTTCCCTGGTGCAACCTGAGGCCATTTTCTCTTGTCCCTGCCACTTGTCACCTGGCAGAAGAGGCTGACCCCCACCTGGCTGCACCCTCCTTTCAGGCAGTTGCAGAGAGTGATGAGGTCCCTCTGAGCCTCCTTTTCTCCAGGCTGAACACCCCCAGCTCCCTCAGCTGCTGCTCACAGGACTTGTGCTCCAGACCCTTCCCCAGCTCCAGACATGCTCCAGCCCCTCAATGTCCTTCTTGCAGTGAGAGATCCAAAACTGAATTTGAAGCCAGGTAAGGGGAATGATCATTGTCATTACACTTCAGTAAAAGCCACTATATGAAATCTTCAGTTTTTTCTCAAGTTGCTGCTCCAGTTCAAAAAGAAGGAACCTCATCTTAATGCTGGTCTACATAAGAAAAGCACTGAATTCATTTTAAGAGCTGGAAGAAAATCATAGGTCTTTAGGATTTTCTCCAAATTGTTTTTTTGTTGGGGGAGCAATTAACTTCTAATAAATTTGTGGTCCATGTGTCAGTTTAAAAGATATAGTAAGACTTATTTCAAACTCACTTCAGACCAGTGGTAACCATCACTATCACGTAGCTTTCAGATTTTAAGTCCTGTTTTCCCAGGGATTATTACATTTTTCTGATAGAGGTAAATACTTAAAAATGTAGTTTTCAAAAACATATTAAATAAAATTTAAAATCAGAAAAAAATTGCCTGGGATCTACAAATAGAATTTATGGGAGGAGTAAGGTCCTAAATATTATTTGCTGAGTAACTGCCAGTAAATATGGATACGGCCACAAATGCATAGAGATAGAATTAAGGTTGTGACTTCTTTCAAAAGAATCTTTGATAATGTGAATGTCTCTTGTTTCAGTCTGAATACTGTTCTTTCTATTTTCTCTCAAGCAGGCATTAGAAATGACACAGGCAATAGGCAGAGGCTGCCAGGTATTTTATAGTAAAACACTACTTTTCTAACAAATCCCTGTAGAAAGGAGGCAGAAGAGCTGACATGGAGATCTTCATTTAGTACCCTCAGTCAGTTCTGTCCTAGGGCACAGGGATCTTATTGAGGCAGATGCCATATGGGGAAAAGTAGTACGTGCCAGTATAAAGACAGCAGCACAATATATTAACCAGAATACATTAAGGGACTGCTAATTTGAAGATATACCAGCTCTTGAGAGTGTTAGCTCACAGTGCTAATATCCTTTGACATGATTCTTTAGGGTGTTATTTACACAAACCTCTTGTACATTTGTATACCATCACAGGGCAAAGCAAATCCTGTTAAATTGAGAGAGAGGTAAATTGTTGGAAAGCTAGCAGCTTCTGGAAAACAGCCATGCTGAATGAAGATATTGTGCAAGAAAGATAATTTATTACTATCAGTCTTACAAGCTATAGGTTTTAGCAAAAGAATTTTGGCAAAAGGTAATAAGGTAAATATTTGAACTTTTTTTTTTTCTTCCAAAGTGGATTCATTTTTTCCTCTTTTCTGCCTCTTCATTAAAAATACTGATACATATTAGCCCTAACAATTGTCCCAAGATGACATATCAGATAAATGTTTATTTATAGAGGCTCCATAGATGTTTTGACAGAGGGTAAGCATAACACATGCTTACCTCTTTCATTCCACTTGTTAGCTCAATTGCTGGGGGTTTTTAGGTAATAGTTTGTAAAGTTTTAATAGCACTGTGATTACATGCAGTTTCTAATTCAGCATTAAAAGTTCTGTAGTAAAAATTTGCTAAAATTTGCTAAGAAAATGTCTCCTTCCTGCTTGTGAACTACAGAGGAGCCAATGACCTCTCACCTGAGCCAGTTGTAGCTGAAGCCTATGGCATAACTGAAAATAGACAAATAAAAGCAAATAATACATAAAATGCTAACAAGGAACAAAAATTTGGTTTTGGCATTAATCTGTAAGTCCCGTTGGATGTTTTCATCTCCATGCATGCTTGTCATAAGAAAGATTATGGGCCTGCAATGTTATTTTGAAGACATTTCATGAAATGGGAAGGGTAATGGTATCTGAAAACTGTGAAAGCCCAACCAAAACTATAAGACTGGCTTTAAAACCAGGGCTTTTCTTCAGTCCCTCTCAAGTTCCCAGTTATCTCTATCACTTGGCACTTTGATGAGACACCTTTACAGGGTTTTTCATATGAAGGCTGCAGGCTCTGAAATGCAAACAAGGGGAAAAATCTTGCTGCTGAGTGGGTGTAGCATTAATGGGACCTGACATAGCTTGAATCTTTGATCATGAATTCCCATTGTGGTGTAAGCCAAACTTCCTCCCATATGCTCCCTGAAAGCACATTTCTTAGGCTATGTTGCTCCACTTAAGACGTTAAAAAAAAAAAAAAAAAGAAGTAGTGGTTGTAATATATTGACAGCGTCTTCTTGTAGCTTTGTGTTGTACTCAGGAAAGAAGGATTATTAAATACTGCAGATGAAGCTGCACAGGTACCAGTCTCAAAAGGATTAAGGGAGAGAATGGCAGAAAGTCTGACCATACACTATTGCAGGATCTTGTTTTGAAGGTGTCTCTCAAACACCAAGAAAACATTCAAGGTCATAGTAGTCAAGGAGGCAAGAAACAGGATCTCAGAGGGAGTTTTCTTTATCATCAAGTATTCCAAAATATTTGAAACAAAAATACAATAGAAGAGAGAGCTAAATTAAATTACAACATTATTTTGTTTTCTAGACATTGAAAAAAAATTACGTGTCTCATTCTAAGGCACGTTTTTATATTTCCATGAAATTTTGCTAGATCAGTCCATTGGGTTGGCATGGCAGGAGTTTTGTAGTGGGGGCCTACAGGGGTGTCTTCTGTGAGAAGTTGCCAGAAGTTTGCCCCATGTCTGACAGAGACAAAGCCAGCTGTCTCCAAGATGAACCTGCCAGGGTCCAAAGCCAAGCCCACCCCCGATGGTGTAGCACCTCTAGGATATTGTGTTTAAGAAGGAGAACAAGCTGTGCAACAGAGGTAGAAATGCGAATATGAGAGAGAAAAAGCTCTGCAGATGGCAGTGTCAGTGCAGAAGAAGGGGTAGGATGCTCTCCAAGCCCCAGAGCTCAGGTTCCCCTGCAGCCCATGGTGCAGACCATGGTGAGGCAGCTGCGTCCCTGCAGCCCATGGAGGTCCACAGATTATAGAATCAAGCAGATTGTAGAATTACAGATGGTTTGGGTTGGAAGAGACCTTAAATGTCACCTAGTTCAAACAGCCCTGCCACAGACAGGGAACCTTCCACTAGACCAGGTTGCTCAGAGCCCTGTCTAGCCTGGCCTTGAACACTGCCAGGGATGGGGCACCCACAGCTTCTCTGGGCAAGAATGACCTTCTACAGCCGTATGCATAGCTGAAGAAAGGGGAGGTGGAGGGAAGGTATTAGGAGATTTTTTTCCCACATTATTCTACTCTGATTTGATTGGCAATACATTAATTTTCCCCAGTTGAGACTGTTTTGCCCACAACAGTAATTGCTGAATGATGTCTCCCTTTCTTGTCTTGACCCACATTTTCCCTCATCCCATCCAGTTTAGGAGCAAGAGTGAAAGAAGCCTTGGTGAGCACCCAGCATCCAACCAAGGTCAACCCATGGCAATGAGCTAAAGAAATTTTTTCTTAATGAAATTTCTAGAAGACCTATCAAACACTGATCACACTCAAACTCAGAAAGAAGTATATGAGAGTCACTGTCAGATAAAGAGGTATTAAGTATTGATCCATTCTCGTTGCAGGGGTTTTTTTCCCCAGTGTCTTTGTTAATGATTTGTATGAAGAAATACAGAATGCATTTGTTAAGCTTGCAGAGGATAAAAATTGAAGAGGACTGTGTACTCTGGAATACATTTTTTAAATACATTACAGTTTCACCAATGTACTTCAGGAAAAACTTGGATCAATTGCAACATATCCAGAGGAAAGCAAGGAAAATTGTCAGAATTGAGACTAAAACATTTTCCATAAGGAAAAACCAAGAGAATCATGTTTCAGAAAAAGAAGTGCAGATAAAAAAGAAATGTAACAACAGTCTCCAGTTATATAAAGGATTGCTTTAAGAAGAAGGGAACAAACTGTTCTCCAGGCCTACTAGAGACAGGACAAGAATGAGTGGCTTTAAATTATGCCAGGGGAGACTTTGGTTAGACTTTAGAAAGCATCTCCTAATGATAAGGATAATTAAACAATGAATATATTACCTAGGATGTGACTGAATCCTCTTTAAAAATTTTTAAGGACAAAGAAAGATATCTGTCTAGAATTTTTTAAATATACTTCATATTATTATATTATATTTAAATATACTTTTTATTCTTTGGGGGATGGAGGGTTAGAGAGGAATAGATGGTACTATTTCTTGAGTTCCCTGTGTTACTTTCCAATCTCTTTATCCTTTCTGTGAATCAGACCCAAGAAGGACTCAGAACACACCTGTAGTTCTAGTTTCCACTCTGTCATACGAATTGGCCAGTTTGTCTGTGCTTTTTGTTGAAAGTTCTGGCTCCAGCTCACTCTGTATAAAAAATCAGGGGTGGAAGTGATTTTGTTTAAGTTCTGGAAGTTCTATGCTGACCAAAATTTGAAACAAAATTGTATGTTAATAAAAAGGTAATAAACACAACAAGGAAAAATGAAATATGCATGTGTTTGAGTGCTTGTAGTTATTGGTGGAATGTATGGTCATGCATCACTCATACTGTAAATTTCTTGTATGGTTTTCATCTCTGTATTTTCTGGATTCATCTCAGCAGGATTTGGCCAGATTAAATAAATGGTAGATATTTTTACTAAGCCTCATGTCCAAACTCCTTCAGTATTCATTGAAGAAAAAGCACTTTTGAGATAGATATGTAAGACCAAAAAAATGGGGTTTTTATGGGTCACATAGCTCTCCTTTGAAAGCTTGGATGACTGACTTAGACAACTACTCTATAAACAGCTGGAATTAGGCAACATTAATCCAGTCCTGAATTTTAAATATATTGGCTTATTCTTACCAAATTACTTATTGGTCATTCTTCTCTTCTGCTGTGAGTTGGATTTATAAAAACTCACCCTAATATTAATTCCTATGGTTGGAAGTATCTTTCATAAAGTAGCTCCACCAGTGTATGGGGCTTTTGGAATCCCAGTAAACCTTGGGAATGAGATTTATTCCTATTTGAAAATTAACTGGCCTGGAAAGAAAAGCAAATGAATTTGCATTTCAGTTATGTGCAGCATATGAGTCCATATAAGCCCATCTTTGGAAAAGACCCATGTTTGTCAGAGATGTTTTCTATGCCTGGGGTCATAACAAATATATTGCATATGCTGTTTCCAGGTTTATTAACCTCTTAACTTACTAATTCAGTATTGTTAGTCTGCTAACCATAATAAAATACAGCCATAATATGTTAATATTGCATCCTCTTCATTGCAGAAAATTAGTAAAATGTTACTGGACAAAAGTTCCAAAATAAGAATTATTGCTGGGGTGCTACTGTTTGGAGCAAACAGCCACTTCACTGTCTGTGTCCTGGCAAGCCCATCAGGAATGATTGCTTGTGCTTAGAGGGTTGGGGAAATGGTTTCCCAGAAGGAAAAGGCTACTGGAAGATGAAAGTTATTGAAATTTACTATATCCCTGTAATTGATCACTGAACTCTTTTCTGGTGAAAGCAAGCAAGCAAGAAAAAAAAAAAAAAAAAAAAAAAGAAAAAAGAAAACAAAAAAAAGGAGAAAAAAAGGAAATATCTGCATTCCAGCAGAAAAAATAAGTCAAGATAGTTATCCTATATCTCTTCAGTTTATTCTGATCATGCTGAAGAGATAGAGATATCAAATTTTACTTTTTATTGAAATTGAAATAAATTAAATCAAATCATATCCTGCTGAAATGAAATTGGTTAGGAGAAAGCCTGAAGACAAATAAAAAAGTCTGAAAATTAACTTAAATTTTAAAATCAAAAATATTTCTCACAGTTTCAGCTACTTGGGTGGAGGAAGGTTGTGTATAGGCTTCAATTACAGGAATGTTGCAGTGAGTAGGAGGAATTCTGGACTACAAAATTACCCATTTTACACACTTTGGCCTCCAGAAGATATCTTACTCTGTAGAAGTACTAATATCTCTACAGCACCAGGTGCACATATGCTATTATTTTTCTGTGACTGATCCATTTTTTGATGAAGAAATGCCAGTGGGTTGTGGAATGAGGGAAGAAGGCTTAAAGAATCTAAGATTTCGTTTGTAATATATTTAACTGTAGTATTGACCCCAATGCATGGATTTCTTGCAGTAGGCGTCTCCAGCTTTCAGTTCACAGGAAACAAATAAAGTTTAATTTTCATGGGGGGGGGCAGGGGGAGGGGAGGTGGGTGGGGTCATGGGGTTTTTTCCCAGCATTATGACAGCGTGTTATCTTTTGGGACAAAAAAAAAAAAAAAAAAAGAAAATAGCAGTATGGTATGTCATCACAATTCTACCTGACCAGAAAACAGAAAAGCAAGCAGAGAAGGGATCAAGAAAACAAAATCTTTACAGGGTTGCCCTTTTGCTGTTTGGGTTCCAGTATATTGAGGTAGAATTGGTATTACTTGTCCTTAGGCAGTTGTTAATAGTATCTACATTTAAGCAATGACTTATAAAAATCAGCTGGCACACTTCTCATCACAGGTCATTTGAGGAAAATTCCCCAGAATACAGTTCCAGAAAGAGGAAGTCCTTCTTGCATATAGTGTCCTTGCATTTGGGAAGGACTTAGTTGAGCTTTCAGGAAGCTCTGTTGGTGTTTATTTAGTTCATAGATTTGTTAACAATAAAAAAAAAGAAAAAAGGCAGGCTCCCTAAAGGACCAGGAACTTCTTGATACACATTTCCAGGCTTCAAAGTTATGCTTGGGCACAAACATTTGTCTTTTTTTATTAAATGAGTTGTCTGCATTTCAAGGTTGAATTAGTTGATGAGTAAGGGTTACTAAAAAAAATTGTGAGAGAATTTAACTTACTTTTATATATTGGCATAGTCCTAAACATTTTGTTAAATAATAGTGTTTAGAAAAAATATGGATTGTGCAGCTCAGCTGATATGAGCTAACCTAGGGGGTTTTTTGTTTGCTTGTATGCAACAAATAGTCTTTCACAATAAATGGGGGGACTGTATTTCACAAAATGAATCATTCATATCTCTGTAGCATAACTGAGGATAAACAGCAGGCGAACAGAAAATAAATACCTTTTAGATGTCAGCTATAATATTCATGTCTGCTGTCTTTACTTGTGCAAACATCTTTCTAAAGATTAGGAATTTTGCTTGAATAGAAATGTAGCATTCAGTTTCTGAGAATTATCCCAGGTTAGTTTCAGATACTTTTGCCTTATAAAATGTTTGCAGAAATCAATTTTATTTCCTTGTCAGCTGTAGCCAATTATTTTAGACAAATAGGCATTCTCTGCAGCATGTCTAATTTTTATCCAACTGAGCCTGTGAATGCCTTTATTCATCCTGTGTAAACTTCATCCTTGTCAGTCTGTTATATTAAAAATTTTTCCTGCACACTGAATAGATGACCATGCCACTGATGACTTGCACAGGGAGTCTGAACTTGTCAGATGGAGAATATTGCACCATACCCCCTTAGTGCTGTTTAGCTGTGTTGTGCCTACTTGTGAAAACCCTCATCTAAGTGCCAGCTACCAACAAGAAGCTGCAGAAGCTTCAAATACCTAAATGAAGGCAGTTGCTAATGAAATGTGGCAAGTGAAACCTTGATCCAAGATAGAAGAAAAGGCTTTCTATGTGTTTGTCTGGTATTTGTCATGCTTTGTGCTGGAATAAATTGCCAGTTTGATCCAAACACATCTTAGTGAAGTTGTCCAAATGAAATAAGAAAGGAAGGAGGGAATGTCAATTGCTGTTTCAAACACCATTCATTTTGAATCAAAGAAAATGTTAATTAGTGTCAGGAAGCTGAATTAAGTAAATGTTGACTGCCTTGGTAGCACAGATCAAGTCAAAGTTACAGTGTTAAGTGAAGCAGGGACCCCTGTAACATTGGAGGGGTTTTAATATATGTCTATAAATGGAAATGAATAGGAAATGAAGCAAGAAATACAATGCTTGGGAAAGAATCTCGTCATGATTTGCAGAGATAATTACAGGCAAAAAGGAGATTGAATATAGCAACAGGAAAAGCAGAATAATTATGCAGCAATTAACAGGAAAGCTGATGGTTCTTTGAAAAAAAATAACAGTCCTCGGGTTAAAAATATATGCTGAGTGCAGAAATGTTTTAATACTTGATACATCGAGTATTTGAATTCATTTCCTGCAATAAAATTCTGTTTCATAAAATAAATGTCTCATTTATGTTAAAAAATATGTTCTGCATTTTATGTATTTATTATAATTGTTAGTATTTTTACCTAAAATATGTCATCTGAATTGGGGGGAGAAACCTAATAAATGTTCATTTTGGAGTGCTGGTGCATAATGTCATAAAGATAAGAAAATTCATATTTTAAGTTAATATTTCAAAGACTGCAAATGTTATAGGAGCCAGCAGAAAAATAGCTACTCCTGATTTGCAAGAAGATTAGTTTCTCATGTGTCCAAAAAACATCACATTCTAATAACACTTTTGTCTAGTTTTATTTGACTGGAGGCAAACTCAGATTTCCCTTGAGCTGGAGATCTTCTGCTAATTCGTTAGTTAGCAACCACACACTCAAAAGTGCTCTTTCTGAAGTGTTACTCACTAAGATTCTTCTTGAAACCTGTGGGGATATCTCATAGTTCTTCTACAGGGAACCTGCCATGCAGTGGCATCTTTAAGTGCATTAAAATGACACCTGAGGGTCACTGCACTCAGGCATGGGACACTCTTGTTGAAGAGAGAAAGAGGCTACCACTGGGTAACCACATCGCTAAGGAAGATTTTTAAGAAGTGAAATCTTTCATTTAAAGCTAGTGGGGGAAATTCTGCCAGCTAATGAGTTACAAGCCACAATTTCTTGTGGTTCTAGACAGGAGGAGCTTCTCTGAATTGTGTCATTTTTATGAGCGTGTTATTGAGAAACATTTCTGTCCTTCTGGTTTTTTTAAACATCAACTCTGGGTGTGAGGTGTACAATCTTCATTGCTTTAAAAAAAATCTCTTCCTCTTCTGGATGAAAAATAGATTAATACATGCTTCCTTCTTCATGGGTTGGTTGAGCAAGTCAAGATGAGGTTTGCAAGCTGTCCTAAGTCATGTCATAAGCTCCCCTGCTGCCTCTGTACTGCACATCCCCAGAGGAAAAAGAAAAAAAGAGCAGGAAGAAGGTGAAGGGCTGGTGGTCCAGGGCAGCCTGAGACTGCCCTGCAGGTTCAGGGGGAGACTCTGACAGGACACTGCCTTTCCCATCTGTGAACAGCCTCAAAGACAACACGGGGGGCACCAAATACTGGTACTGATAAAGAGCAATAATTCTGCCAGTAGTAACAGTTAATGCTTCTCTGGTGCCCTTCATTCAGTGACCTCTAATCTCTTTGCCTACATTGATTCAAGCTGTATGGAAGCTCTGAAATAGTTCAATATAATTTCTATTTATACATCTATACTGGCATATAATTTATATGTATAATTAAATTAAACAAAGAATTCTCACTAGTAAGCATTAGAAGCTGCTTGGATTAAGTGTTGTTATTAAAAAAAGAAACCCAAACCAAAGCATTTGAATACTTTTGTGGCATGCAAATACTTCTGCTGAATGAGGAGGCTCAGATTTTTCCTTTGCTGTGTCCAGATACAGAAACTGTACAAAACTAATCTGTGAAGCTAAATGCTTGAGTGGAAGAGTTTGTGTGTATGAGTCATATGAAGATTATCCATACTGCTCAGCATTCTGATCACTACCAGTGATTGGAAATTTTGTTAATTGCATATTGTATGCTGATCATGACAAGCACCATAGGTAGGATTCAAATATTGTCTTATTCCCTTCCCTGCAGGAGCATATGTTAAGAGACATAATATTGATTAAGGACAATTCCTATTCAAAAAACACAATGATTGTGTTACTAGTGTATTGTATCCTTCTCTTTTAGGTTATTCGATACTTCAAGCAATTATGGAAAAAGCAGGACAAAATAGCTGGCAAGTCAGTGCCATCTGTGTGGAGAATTTTAACGATGCCAGCTACAGGCGGCTTTTAGAAGATCTGGATCGAAGGCAAGAAAAGAAATTTGTAATAGACTGTGAAATAGAGAGGCTTCAGAATCTCTTAGAACAGGTAACTCCTGCTTTTAATGTTACTGTAAACATGTTACTGAAACTCCGGATGAGATTGCATTTTGTTTATTTTGTCAATGGAAAAGAAATTTATTCTTTTAATTTTTTTTTTCCACTTCATCAGCCTATATTTGTATGTCCACTTGACTGTTCTGCTCTCTTTTAATCCACAATACTTGTCTTAGCAGCTGGCATGTCAGGGCAGGGAGTCTCTCCTTTCCCCCTCAGGACCTTGGTGGCAAAAGGTGCCAGCAGTCAGGGCAGCTGCACGTTTGGTCCCACTTCCCTGCACCTCCCTGCCTGATGCCTCCTGAATCAGGGTCAGAGGGTTGCTGGAACAACCTTGTGTTGTTGAATTGCCAGTGTGTTCTTAGTCTGTACCTTCATGGGGGTAAAGCTCTGCTTTGTCTGAGAGGGGAAAAAAAATCTGTTTTAAATCCATTATTCTTTCTGTTTGCCAAATAGCATAGGTCACGCATTTCTAGCCATAAAAATCCTTAAAATTATTGTTACAAATATTTAAACTGATAGTTTTATCACCTTAGCAGGGTATTTAGGAACACGAAGAGCAGTGAATAAAAGTGCTGTTGAACTGGGAAGAGGTCATGTTCTTCCATCAGTTATCCATGGAAGGATGCTGCTGGGGAAGAAAAATACTGGGTCAGACAGACTGGCTTCCACTGGGTATTATCTATACCAGTGTGCAAAGTGAATATCAAACCATGTTGCTCTGATGTGGCAAATCTATCTCTACATAGTGTTTATGTGTAAGCTGTTTCTTAAATAATGGAAAAAAATTAAATGATGCTTTAAAAGAAAAATTTTGCCAAATGACAAGAAAATAACTTACATTTAACTATCTGCATCTCTTATGATCCCACATATTATATTGCTGAGGTGCAAGTTCACTGTTCAGTGCCTCCTGCTGCTGCAGGAATTGCAGGGAATGAATGCCATCTGCTGGTGCTCTGGACTTTGCCACCACTCTGCTTCTCTTGGTTAATGCGTTAGAGAATTTTGAAGATTTTGTTGCAAAACCATTCATGATGCATCTGCCTCTGATGTCACTGAAAAATGAAATGTCATTTTTCATACAGAAATTCATAAAATAGTACTCATAAATGCATAAAATAGTACTCAATGTCATATATACATCAATTTTGCTTTCACTGGCAGAAGGTAAGGAGAGAAACTGAGAATTAATAGTGTGACTGATATAACAAGAACTTATTCTATGACTATTGCCAAGAAAAGAACAGGCAATGGCATATTGCTACAGATACTCATTTGGCCATTTTATCTTTCTTTATTCTGAATGCCATTATGTTTTAACACACACTTTTTACAGCTTGTACTGAAATCCTCCCTCAGTTCAGCCTACATTGTAGTAAAACAGAACACCCATGCGAGGGTCTTCTAAATTACATCCAGAAAAACAACTTATCCCTCACTTCTGTGTTTGTACATGATGTTACCTGATTTCTTTTACATGGCATGCAAATGTGATATAGAAGAAGTATGTTTTGTTACCACAAGTCTTGAAGGACACCCACCATCCTGCATAGGTGTTCCTAGTGACTATCCACTCAGTTGCAAAGGAAATTAAAGTCACTGAGTACATGTTTGGATCTCACTGATCTCACGTGTACATTTTATTTTCATCCAGGAGCTGCTACTTATTTTCCTTCTAGATCAGCAGCTGCATAGTCAGTTCATACAGGTCTGGATTTTGCATGCCTAAAATAGGTAGCTAATGCAAGCATGCTAAGAAATAAAAATGGAGTTTGTGGCCACAACAGGCTGAATCAGACATGGTGAGTTTGTCTCACACCTCCACAGGACAAGCCTTAAAGCTAATTGAGTTTTTTTCATTAACTGCACAGGGAGAGTTGAGGGTAGGAGTTAACACCTTACATGCAGCATACTTGTATCACTTTTAGGAAGTGATTTATCTGGCTCCTGTCTAATTTTGGGTAGGATAAATTTTGCCTAGGAAGTGAACTTTTTTTTTAACTTGTGCTTATGTTATTTGCTCCTAAGTGTAAAATCTTTGCCCTAAATCCATGCTACTGAAGTGAAAGCAACTGGCTTGTAGGATTACAGATTTTTTTTGTTCTCTCAGTAGTCACCGTCTATACATATCTAACATATACATATCTATATTTGCATGACCTAATTAAATTGGAAGTCATGTATTATGTTAATTCCCTACTTTCCCAATATGCCTGGAGATCTCTCCATCCTTCCAAAGTACCATCAGTAAAAGCAGGAATGGCATTACAGCCAGGCTAGAGAAAGAGTGCAGGAGAGCTGCAGCTTTACTCTCCCCTGTGAAGGTTCTGGTCTTCCTAGACAGGCTGACCTACAAATGAGCCTGGGGTGCTGGGTTGGGGTTCCAATATGACCCTCGAAGACCAAATGCTGCTTTGAGGATGAGCAGTCAGGAGCAGTCAGAAGCAGTCACAGAAACAACATATTTAGTTTTCACAGAATAGGAATGAAGAAATTAGCAAAAAGAAATTAGCCCAGTGTAGAAAATGCAAAATAACAACTATTTTCAAATATCAGCCATTGACTTTTTCCCTTTGCTTGGGGGCTTTAATAACCTGTAGCAGACAGGTAAGGTGGCTTCACAGATGGACTAAAAGTTGGTGGGTTCTTCCCTGCATACACCAAGGAATTGATTAAGCTTCAGTGAGTCTAATTAACTCAACTTCTTTCCTGCCTAGTTCTCCTGTAATTGAGAGCCTAAGTTGTGACTATACTGTAATACTTTGCAATGTACAAGTAAATGTTCTGCAGAACATTTAGGAAAAGTAATTAAATCTCAGTAATGAGACCATAACTCAAAGTGCTTTGCCCTTAAATCTGCGCTAATGAAGGGAGGGGAACTGGCTTGTGGGCTTGTGGTTTCCTCTCAGCTGACTGCCCAATTCACGCTTCTCATGACTGTGTATCTCAGGCAGTGAAGACTGAAGGCTTTTCCACTGGCTGTGTTGTAGAATGGAGCTAATGTGCTCCTGCCCTGCCCATGCCTGCTGCCCACTTATCTGACCTGGTGCTTTCTGCTCGCTGCCCTCTTCACCTGCCAGCAGAGAAAAACAGCATCTTGCTGTTTCCTCACTTCTTGTACAACTTTATGGTCACCATTTCCTATTTCCTTTTGTCCCCTCTATTTCTTAGTTCATTAGTCTTTCTCATATATTTTCTCCTCTCTGTGTACATCGGTGTGTGCGTGTAGAAGCTACTTGCCCTCCCCCCCACCACACACACTCTGTATCTGGGACTTGTCTTCATAGAAAACTTCTCTCCTGGAGCCCAGATGTATCTGAATTCCAGACTCCCGCCATACACAACCCAGGTTGTGCATTTTTTATCATGAGATCTTCTTTTAGGTTTTACGTAGCTGTGATGTTTAGGGCAGGGCCAAGTCTGTATTGATTTTTATGGTGAAATACAGAGAAATGGGGTTTGATTTTCAAATTTCCATTCTAGAAAGGGACAGTAGGGCTGCCATTACATTAAATCCAGAAGATGGATTCAGCCTGCACTCAAGGGTTTGTGTTTGAGTTGCTTGGACTGCTCCCTCTTGTCTTCATCTCAGAAAAGTTTCAGATCTTACCTGTCAAGGATATTCTGAGACTGGGGTAGTGTTCTTAATAAAGCTGTGCTCATCTTCTTTGGTCTTGTTCACCCACAGAAGACTGTCTTGGAGGTATTTGGGAACATTTTGCTTAGTTTTGGTGTTAGTGCCCATTGGCATGGCTCAGCTCAAAGTCCTGTTTAACACTGAAGCAAGACATCCATTTCTGCACACATGAAAGAGTTGCTGCCTCTGTGATCAGTAAGAGAGACAGTGTCTTCAGCCTGAGTCAGCAGATCTCCACCTACACTTGATCATCTGCTTTATCTTAAGCCTACCAAGATAATTTTAGATCCTTTTCATCCTTTTTTTTCAGGATGGTGAAAGAACACATTACCTTCTTAACAGCTTAGAACAACCATAACCAGGAAGACCTTTTTGTAACCTGGAAGTGAAACTCATCCTTTACCCTCCTCTGGCAGACCTTACTGTCCTGCATCCTGGGCTCTGAAAGACACCACACAAACACCAGGACTATTGCCAGAAGTGTTTTGTGATGCACATGATTTGCCTTTGAGAAGGAGAAGCTGGCCTGCACCCATTTTATTTACCAGTGTCATCCTGGTGTATGGCTGGGGGTGGTGTGGGTCTAGTTCTGGACTGTTCCCTCCTCGGGGCCTCTCAGGGCAGCCTTGGCAGTGCTGGTGCTTGGGGCAGACCCACAGTCTGTAACACAAGGAAATTCAATGTTTGACATGACCACTGCTGCTCTCCTGCAGAAATAACCTCAAAGCAGCATGTTTCACAGCTGAGCAGGAGCTCCAAGAGCAGTAAAAGAGGATGGAAAGTAGGGAGCAGGGGGGTTGAAACTCAATAATCTTTAGGGTCCCTTCCAATTCCAACCATTATAGGATTCTGTGATCTTACAGTGATCTATTCCATGTCAGCTTTCCACACAGCTTTCAGAAAGTGTGTTTCCATTTTGAAGAAAGCACATCTGCACTTAATGGTTGTAGAAAAATTCTTATGCTTAACAGAATGTGTTCTAGAACCTTGTAAGTGATGTCACTATATCTGATTCCCAGTTAATTTACCTAGTCCTTTGTTTCATCTGGTCATACACAGCCATTAAAAAAAAGTACAACAAGTTGTTAATTCAAAACATAAACAAGGATGACCCTTTATTTGTGTTGCATAAATGACTGGAAACAGAGGCCATTTCCTACAGCATGAAATTTCCATTTCCTACAGGCATGAAATTAGGGGTTTTTTTACCACTACCTTTACAGATTTCTGGAACAAGACAGAGAAACAGAGCTAAAACAAAGACACAGAAGGAAAACAATCTCCACATTTTTATGTAACAGCTATAGCTTATATAGCAGAATGCATTTCTTGAGATTCATTTTCTGTCAAGGACCGTTGTGTCCTTGTTTACTGACATCCCTTTTTCCACAGCACTTTCAGCAGGTGGTCTTTTAAAAGCACAAAAATATTCTGTTTGAATAAAAGGATAAAAGTCAGTGAAAGGGATGGAAAATTCTTTGCTTCTGTGCCTCTTCTTTACAAGCAGTGTTTCTAAAATGCTCCCATGAATTTAATACAAACAACTTTCTGCTTAAGATGAAACGAATGCTTGAAGCCCATTGTAAGATGATTTCCAGTTCCTTCCAGCTAATCCACTAACACTGGCAGCAAGCTGTACAGCATCTGAGCAGTCCAGGCCAAAGGAGTCATTGGCCACATACAGCACAGCAAGAAACACACAACTGTTCATTGAGAGTTTTCCTTCTTTTCTTAGCCCTTCTTTTCATTTTGTTTTTCTTCCTGCCTTTTAAAAAGAGTGTATCTGTTTGCTTTTTTTGCTCATTTGGTGAAAATCAGAAGTCAAGTCAGCCTAGGGCTGAAGGGTATATCAAAATTAGAAAATTATTACTTTAAACTTATATGTATTTACTGAATTTCTATCTGAAAAGCAGAATCCAGGCTCCAAAATTAATATGCTATCAAAAGCAATGTGGGTTTATTTATTACCGAGAAATCTCAAACAGAACTAATACCACACATCTATTTAAGCTGAAGTTATGGAACCCCAAGTCAGGCTTCCCAGGCTAACAATTTTTTTTCCCCCCCAGAATTTTACTTACATTAGTAAGTATTTATCACTTAATTTGTATAAATCAAATCTGAAACAATACTGAAGCTACGTATAGCAGATGGAAGTGGTGTTCAGAAGTAATGAAACAAGTGATATCCTTCTGGTTTTTTTGTGGGCTTCGTTTTTTTCCTAGACCACCTCTTCCACAAGCACCATAAAATTTTTCATTCCAGAAGTGTGCTGAGCAAGAAAGAAAAGCCAATTGCTATGGCTAATCAAGAAATGTGTGGAAGGTGTCAGTACCCATGTGCTGACTGGTGGCTGTCAGACAGGAGGTGTTGTGTCCGGGTGCTTGCTGTCCTTTTGGTGGCTAAAACAGATGGGTCTCTGTTCTCCACCCAGCAGCCAGGATTAATAAGAAGTGTACAGATTTAATGCCTTAGATGTGTCTTAAAGATATTTTCTTCCTTTCAAATATAACTGAAATTGCCATATGTGTTTAAAAAATATTTTATTGGAAAATTGATAGACAGACACAGAGACAGCTCAGTGGCAGAAAAGTGATTTCCTTAGGAATGATGCCAGAAAATATATAGCTAAACCCACACATTTAAGGAAATGCCATGGTGCTCTCTTCTACATTGTACTTGCATTTAATTAGTTGGGATACTTTACCTTCACTAAATACACATTGTAGATTTCTTCCTTTTTTTTTTTTGTTTTGCAAGCAATGCTGAAGTGTAATAAAACAATGCCGTCAGATTTGAAGACTATCACAGAAAATAATTTTGAAGCTTTCAGTGAAAACATATTTTATTTGTTCAACCACTGTATTTTTTCTTTTTACTTCTTCAGAGAATAATAATCCTTATTACTGGAGAAGCAGGCTGTCATTTGCTCAGCCGTAGCTGATATCACAGCTATTTCTTATAGTTTGTTCAGTATCAGAAATGTGTTCAGGTATACAATGCAGTCAATTCTCCAAACAGATTTGATAATTACACTGAAAAGTGTAAGCTAAGAGTCATTTAGGTCATGAGGAATAATGCTATTAACTATACATATTTTAGCCCTTTTCTTCTGGTCTTTCGATATTTATTTCTTTTTGCTGTTAATCTATACCAAAAGGGCATGTAAAATGACGTAAGGAAGCTTTCAAAAGCATGAAGTGCTGAAATTGGAAGTTAACAGTTTTGTTCGCCTGTCCCTTTTTCTGACAGAATTCTCCTTGTCATTGTGTATTAAGCATTGCAGAGCAAAAAAGATACTGGAAGAAAAAAAATGTACTCTCAAATTGGTGGTATTCGTTTTCAGACAGATTTTGGAGCTGGTTTTGAAGTTCAGACTGTGAAGTACTGACATAAACAGATCTATTTCACATACAAAGAGAATAATTGGGATTGAAAGTCACCTCTGAAGATCACTCCTGGTGTTCAAGGGGGCAACCTTAGATCAGGTTACTCATTTGGCCTAATTCTGAATGCGTCCAAGGATGGACATCCCATACACTTCTATTTCCTGTTTCACTGCTTGACTACCTCATAGAAAAAAAAGTAGCTGGGATTTCTTGTGTTGCAGCCTGAGTCTCTTGCCTGTTGTCCTGTCGTTGTACACCTCAAGGGAGAGTCAGGTACCCTTTTTCCTACGCCATCCCTTTGGGTATGTATAAAGAATTGCTAAGATCTGCCTGAGGTATTTGATCTCAGGTTGCTCCCGTCACAGCTCCCTCAGCTTCTCCTCATATGACAGATGCTTCAACACATTTTGGTGTTTCTCTGGACTGTCCCAGTGTGTCCATGTCTCTTTTGGGCTGGGGGCCCAGCAGTGGGCACACCACGGCCAATGTGCCTCAGCAGAGCTGAGCCGAGGGGCAGCATCGCCTCCCTCGCCGTGATGGCAATGCAGCTCAAGAGGCTGTTGGCATTCTCTGCCAAGAGGGTGCATAACTGGCCCATGGGAAATTCAAACCAGAAGCCCAGGAGCCTTCTGGCAAAGCCTCTTCCTCTCAGTCAGGCCATGAAGTAAGGCACTGATGTACACAGATGAGCTCCTTTGATTCACAGTACTCTTTACACACCTATAGACAGCTCTTGGGGTGGAAATACCTTATGGGTGAGTGAACTGTGCATCATCTTGTACTGAGCCTTGCAAACCCGTAATGTGCTTGCATCAGAAACAGCCAGAAGGGATACCTGGATGATCAGGTCAACCTCTGTGCTATATTGTGTGACTGCATCTAAAAAATCCTTCACTAAACAGATGCCTCTCCAGCATTTTGGTTCCTCATTCTCTGCTACTGAGTAGTCTGCTTCTTTTTCCTTATTTCTGATAGCCCTCTCAGATTTTTACCAGAAATTCAATTTAATTGTGTCTTCTTAACAGCCTTTGTGTGAAATTCAGCAAAGCAAGCTGAAAACACAAGCTAACTGTAATTGCATTTACCTAGGACCTTTATGCTTACTTCTCTCTGAAGCAGAATATTGCTACTCCTCATTTCTGTTTTCTAGGGCTTTTCATATGCAGTAACATGTCAGTGTTTGTTTCCATATTTACCCAAACAGATATGTCCATAAACACATCCACATGATGAGGACTATATTCAGAAAAGAAATGTCTCTCCTTTCTGCATGAATGGCAATGGATTTCCTTTCTTCTTCCATCTGTAGCAGCTCCATCCTCTCCCACCGTCTCCCTCTGACAAAGCTGAAACCTCAGCATTCTGTGTGTTCAGAGCCTTCCAGTGTCCACTGTGAACAGCATTTTCTTCTGAATTTTGCACAGTGAATCAGTTTTGCTGTCAGTGATCATCAGTCTAGCTCCTGGTGTACCAAACAGGTTGATTCCAGCTGTTTTTTTTCCTGCACCCTGCTCTCCCCAGACCATAAGAATTAAATAGGATGTTTCCCAGTAGATGAGCACTTTTCTCAGCTCTGTCAGTGCTTTGTATCATCAAGATCAAGCCTCATTGCTCATCCAGGGCTTATTTGCCTTTAAACACAGAGGTGAAAACTGTTATGGAGCATCTGGCACAGATTTAATGCTTCAATGTACACAGCTGAACTGATACATAACAATAAAAAGAATTACCATTGCCCTGTGCAGTATTAAAATTTACACATGGATGTGGAACTGCCACAAAGTACTAGTATCATTAATCTTGTAAAAACTGCAATCCAATAAACTCTAATTAATAACAGGCAACAATTGCTATTAACAAGCATGATAGGGAAGTAGCTGCCCAGTGTCTGGAATGCTGTTCACAGCTGTCTAACGAAATCAGTTGTTCAGTGTGTTGTGTGACACTGCTGATTCCTCAGCCTTAAAGAGCCTTGAGATAATGTTGCTGAGAAATATCATGTTATGTGTTTGCACTGAAAACCAAATCTCTCTGGTAGGTAAAATGGAGCAGGTTGTCACAGCAAGAATACATAGTGGTAGTAGTGGAAGAAGAATTAGTAGCAGTAGTAGTAGCAGCAGTAGTAATAGTAGTAGTAGTAGTAGTAGCAGTAGTTAGTATTACCATCAAAATGAAAGCAAATAAATGTGTGTGTGGAGAAAAGTACAGAAGCCAAGATATTCCTCTCCTTCTTCATCTCCTCTCAATTTGTTTCAGGAGAGCTAAACTTGAAAAAGTAATGTTTGCTGAATTTCTCTAAATTGATTGAGTTGTCAATTTGGCTGGTTTCAAAAACTTTTTTTTTCCTCATCTTAGTTTCAATGTGTCTGCTAACTGAAGATAGCACTTGGCACTTTTGCATATTTACATTACTAGCATACTTAATTTAAGTTAATATAAATTAAAACATGATACTTTGCAATAAATTGCAACATAATACAGGAGGGCAAAATTAACCAGACACGTGAGTTACACCGAGTACTGGCTCCAGCATTCCTGCTTTCCTGTTTTTCATGAGCACAGAGATGTGTTGGCACAAAGGATCACTACCACAACACAGATCAGTATTTATCAAGAGCCAGCATGGCTTTTACATGTAGTTTAGTGGCATAATGTAGGTTTCTTTATCTCTTGTTTCAGAAACAGCATGGACTGTCTGTAGTTTTCCCCTACATCTATTAGATTTGCATGAATAAAATGCAGGTTTAGTTGTGCTCTCACAGAACCACAGGAGCAAATCATTAGCCAAAGAATCTGGCATGTGCACAGCACACAGTAGTGTGGGCTGGTAGCATCGTTGGACTTCATAGCACTTCAGGGATGTAGCAGCAGCTCTCTGTGTATCTCAGTCCCAGAGGGAATGGAAGATTCATAAAGTGCCTTTTCTTCATCATTCTTTATTCTCCATGCTTTTTATTTTTTTTTTCTCCCTAGAGGTCTCTGGAGTTGCTTCTAAGCAAAGCTGGAATGTCAATGCAAACTGATAGCTCTCCTTGAAGGAGCCAGCCGCCAGCACTGCCACCAGCAGTTTCCTCACCCTGCAGAGCCAGGAGGAGCTCTGCACAGGCTCCTTTCTGTGAAGCAGCTGGGATTTTGCACACAGTCCCACACTGCA
The DNA here is from genome assembly GCF_027477595.1 of Haemorhous mexicanus. Lineage (NCBI taxonomy): Eukaryota > Metazoa > Chordata > Aves > Passeriformes > Fringillidae > Haemorhous > Haemorhous mexicanus. Next base: position 46,300,778 of record NC_082342.1, read on the forward strand.
CTGTAATAGGAATGCATTTTGTTACTGCAGCACACAACTGATGAGGTTTGGACATGAGAAATAAGTTATTTCAGTCACTGAAAGAGCAAATGAGCCGTAGGAGACAAAGGATGAATATGAATGATTTAAAGGATTTGTGATGTGACCTTCTTCTTACACCCTTCATCTCTTTCCTTGCTTCCTTTTTCCTTACAAGTCTCCACATCCTATTTAGGATAGGAGTAGGCTTTGAATGCAAACCTTAGCAGCAGAAGGAAGCAAATAGCTATTCTCAGGGCACTGGTTAATGATTTTTGAGCCACCTCTCCAGGTCTTCTTCCCCAGCAGCTTCCTGCACTGAGCAGGGCTCTCTGCTTTGTTAGCTGGTGGTAAACATGGGGTCTGTGTGAGAAGCATCGTTCTCTGCCCAGCCATGAGAGAGGCAGGTGTGCACAGCCCTGTTCCAGCTCAGCACCTGCCTTCACAAGAGAGACAGAGCCACATCTGCTTTGTTTTCTGCCTTTTTAGCATCCTCTCTAATGGCTGTCCACCCTTTCCCCAATAAGAATGCCCTTTTCTGAGCACGGGTTGTTAAAATTAGGCTTGTTTCTCAGTTGCTTTTTTAATGGCTTTGTGAAAGATTTATCCTAGGTTCAGATATTGTGTAAAATCCCACTTCAGTTGTGGTTTATATCATCACCATTTCTGCTGCAATATTTCAGGTCAGGTCTCAATCTTCTGTCTTTAACAAGTCTCCACTCTTTTTATATTGTATTAGACAGGCTTCATTTTATTGCAGGTGTTCTTTTTCTCAAGGCAGTGTATTGTGACACAATACCAAAGAGGAAAACCTTTGTTAAAGTCCGATTGGTAATGCACAGCTATCACCCTTTGAAGAGATTTAACTGAAAATAAGTCCTTTTCACTCCAGCTGTACTGACCTCCATCTTCTGTAAATCGTAACGAGGGACATTTCATGCTACAGAAGTTAAGCATTATTTTAAAATGAGTTATGTGCAATATCCATTTCACAGTAGTAGAGAACAGAGGATGACCTGGGGCCAGATTCTCTGTTCAGATGCTGATGCAAGTTTGCAAATGGTTTTATCAAAGTCAGTGACCTTGCCACACACAGGAGTAAAAAAAGAAAATAATCAAAGCAGACACTGGTAGTCCTTCTTTCCAATAGTAGAACAGTTTCTGAATTTCCTAGACCAGGCTATTGTTCAGCTAAATTGAAAGAACAGTATTGTATCATAAAGTCACAGAGTTGTGTCAAGAGCCCAAGTAGGATCTCACTAGCCCTGCTTTTATCACACCTCAAAGTCAATGTAATTCTAGTTACTTTTGATTACCACTGGCATTCTGAAATCAGAATGAGGCACAATAATCACAGTTTTCATAATTGTTTTATAGTAGATCAGCAACTAAAAATTCTCACAATGAGTTGTTCTTTTTGGTTTCTTATGTGAATATGCATTATGTAATGTGATTGGATCCTAATGCTGTTTTGGGCTTTTTTTAAGTTCACCTTTCTGCAGACACTTACATAAACAGTAATATTTGGGGGAAAAAAAACCAACCAAAAAAAATTGTGTTAGATTCTGAAATAAATTTGATAGCCTAACGACCTTAATATCTCACTTGTTTTTTTACTCTGTTCTGTTTCATTGACAGAAATGAGATACTCACCAATAGTGTGACTACATGGTAATATATGGAATGACTCTTGTCTTCCCTGTTAATAGCAGTTTGGGAAGCAGATTATATTTTCTTACTCATTCTTCTTAACACTGATGATTATTTAATAATGTCTTCAATTTAACAAATAAAAATATAAAAAAGTTCCAGTTCTAGTTACTGGTCACTTTGGTCATTGAACTAAAACCTGCAAATCAATGTACAGCATCCTGCTTACAGCTGCTCTCAGCCTTTCCCAAAGAAGCAAGGTTTACCATTCCCAGCAGTTTCTCCCTAAAGTCTCCCTGAGCAAGCTGAGGTCACCCTAAACTCCCACTGTGGCAAAAGCCAGGTGCTCTATGTTTGTGTGCTGTTTAGGAAGCCAGAGTGGGAGCAGAGAGCAAAACCAAATGTTTAGAATGTGTAAGTGAGGAAGTACTGCATAGCCCATAAGTATTAGTGTGCATAACATGTAAATACTGCATACTGCCCCTGATTGCTGGCACTGGAACTGTTGGGAATTAGAGCATCCTGGAGCAGGGAAGAGCAAGTTATGCATGCAGAGGGTTCTCCCTGACCTACCATGACCCTGCCCTACTGTATGTGGTGTTTCCTGGGGTTTCACTGCTGGTGTGACTGGCACAGCCCAACTCTGATGCCTTAGCCACGCTACGTTTCACAGCTGGCCACAGTGGGACAGCTGTGTGAATCTCCCTGACAGAGCCACTGAAGGTCCCTGTGACAGCACTGCCCTCTCTTCCAGGACCTTGCTTTTGAAATTAAGGCAGTTCTGACTGCTCAGCCTTGTGCTGCCTGAACCTGTCACCTGCCTCACAGAGGCTCAGGGCCTCTCTAAGAAAGTGCAGCCCACAGGAGCACGAAGTATCTCAGCTGGAACATGCTTTTTTTTGCAGTCATTCTCCTGGTTCTTGAGTTTCACATCAAGGTTGGACTCAAAATACATGAACCGGTCTTTATTTGGATGGTGCTAAACAAGATGTGCCCTGAAAGGTAGTGTGAGGTCAGTCTGGTGACCAGGCTAGAGGGAGTCCACTGTAAATCCTGAAATGTGTGCAAGGCCTGCCAGCTCCTTAGCACCAACACTTGCTGCACAATCTGATCCCGCCAGCTGCCCTATTTGCTAATGCAGATGTTAGACAATGTCACCTTACCTTCCCTCTGGGCTGTGATTGACCTTGGCCTTTTGGTTCTGAATTGACAGGTCCACAAGGTTTTTTAAGTGCCCCCAGACTTAATGAACTTCTGTAGCAAAGGCTTTTTGGAACACTCTGTCATCTGAGAAAATCTCAGCCTGTTTTGGCTTCTGGGTAATATCTACTCTTACATTAATGGAATGGTTGAAGTCTCATCTCAAAACTTCAGCCACTCTTAAACATTGAAAGCACAGAGAAGGAAAGTGGGAGACTTCACATACCAGACTGAATGGCTGTCAAGCTCCTTGCCCTGTTACAAAGACACTTGAGTTCATTGCCTCAATGTCTCTCAGGGCAGAAATGCAGTGAAGCAAAAGGGGGTGGTTCAGGTAGCAAGAATTCATATCCTGGTTTGTAGATCATAATCTGCAGCTCTGAGTATTTGAGAAAGAAAGCTGACTGCATGTGTATTTTGGATATTCAAAACTATGACATGTTCACAGAAAGCTATTTCACTAAACAGGCACTTTTTCCCTAAACTATAACCAATTCCCAGCTTTCAAAGTCTGTGTGATCAATAGCTGTAACACTTTCCAAATTCAAAATCAGAATTGTAATGAATCTTGCTTGAAAATAGAAGCCATTACTTTTCTCTTCTGGCTACATAAACAACATTTTTAGGGTGAAATTCATCTCAGTTAACATTAGGGATATCAAATGTAGCTGTCTGCATCAGAGCTAATCCCCATCAGCTCTTTCTAGTCAATGCAGAAAAATACACACTTTCAGGGCACAAGCTGTCTAATTAGTTTTACACATGTGCTTTAGAATAAGCTGAATCATTTCCTCAAAGTGACTGCTCTTTTCACTGACTATGAGGGAAGTTAAGACAACTCTATGATACATAACTGCGTACTTGTGTCGCTCACCCAAAGAAAAAAATTTTAAGAGAATACAATGAAAACATCAAATTTGAGGTTTTTCAAAAATGTTTTATGTATTATTCACATCAAATCCAAGAATTCTGCAGTAGTATCTACATATATTTCCTAGGAACAAGCACAGAAATAAATCTCAGAAAGAGATTTGCCTAAGATGAGGGTGAATGGATTAAGAACAGATCCAAGGAAAATGAATTGGGAGGTGTTGGAACTAGATGATCCATAAGGTCTTTTCCAATTCAAACCATTCTATGATTCTATGATTTTACATTATGTCAGTCCACTTAATAACTTTCAGGTTGTGATGTGGTATTTATTTGAAAATGTAATTTTTTTACCCTATATCAGTTTCCCTGTAATGAGGAGGCCCAAATTTATTACCATGTATTGCTGCATGAGTACAGACATATAAGCTTTATTCGGATCAGGGATCATAATCCTTATTGGGATCAGGGATGATAATTCTTTTGCAGCCAGTTTCAAGCCAGGACTTGAAACTTTTTATTATATGGAAAAATTAATTACTTGAGAGTATCCTCCTCATATGTGTTGAGTTTTTAATAGGGAAAGTTGTGACTTCTCTGTCTCTTATCACCCCCAATAAAATGGTAGCAATGGTAATAAATCACTGATCTGGGAGTTTTATTAAGTCTAAAATTCATTTATAGGAAGGGTAACAATCTGGTTATGGCTTGGGTGTTTAGTGTTTTGGGAGATTTTTTAGGTTTAAATACAAGCACTTTAGCTGTAGACTATTGTCCTAGTTCAGGGCAAATTTAGGGAGGAACTCTCCAATGGGATCCCTTTAGAAAGCAAATTCAAGCAGCCCCTCCCCCACCTGTTTGGGATACATAATCCTCTTTTGAAAGAAGTGGAAGAAAACCATTTATTTAACAAGCAAAGTATTCACAAACATGAGAAAATGAATCATATTAAACAATAGAACCTCTCGCTGTTCTGAAGAGATGGCAATTCAGAGTCCTTTTCATAGGATGCAGCTCAACTTGCTCAGTCTCTTACCAGAGCCCCCACTTTCATTCATAAATTCTGCACTTATTTCAAATGAAAAAGTAAATCAGTGGGTAGGCTTTCTACTAGTGTGACATCTCCTCCTTTTGAATTTGTATCCCATAGATAATTGCTCTATTTGGTAAAATAATATACTACAGTAACATTTTCACTACAGAAGGCACTCAAATTACCAGTGCATTACTTCACTCACTGTAATTTTACCTTTTTCCCATTATTAAACCCCTGGAAAGTTATAGCTGCGTTATTGCAAAAAGACTCCCAGCCTTATGTTACCAGTGCTATATATTTCAGTTTATATCTAGCTTTCTATGAAAGCACCTTTATAGAGAAAACAGTATGACATTGTTTTTCCTTTTTTGTCTTATTTCTCTCCCACAGATTGTGAGCGTGGGAAAGCATGTTAAAGGATACCATTATATTGTTGCCAACCTGGTAAGATACTTTTCTAGAATTATACCCCTACTCGGTAAGTGAAACACTCAGTTTTACTTTGAAGTTCACTTCCCACAGTATTTCCCATTTGTCTCTAATATATGCTTGTACATAATACTTTCTTTATGATGTGTAAAAGAACTTGGGTTTCTTATTGCAGCTATCTAGATATGAAGAGCACAGTAATATAGTAAGTAATACTCCTAAATTTTATCAAAATCAAGGTAGGAGAAAGAACCGATACATGTATCTTGAAGCTGAATTAAAATTTACAAAACTATAATGATTTCTGACTCATCTTTTTATTATTAGTAACACAAGAATTCTAGAGGTAACTTTTATACATTCCCCAGGGAACATGTATTTTCCAGTAAGATCAGCTATTTCCAGTCAAATTACTACTTCAGTATTTTTACTTAAAGGCTAAACTGGACATTCACACAGCTAATGTTCAGAAGAGGGCAAAGAAAGAGCAAATGCAGTATTTTATTATTTAAATGACTCATTCTCTAAGCCAAAATACCTGCCTGGCAAAGCACAGTGGATCTGGGACAGAGTCTAATGCATGCTTTAAACTGTTTGCTTTCTACTCACCCTCAAGGACTTTTAGCTGACGTGAAATATTTTATTGTGCTTTGCTGCACTTGAACCTTCACTTAGTACCACTTCAGATTATATTTAAAACCTCAGGTGTTTCAAATGAGACGTCTGTACTCTTAGGTCTTATAAATGAGATTTTCAGCATTACAATTTTATAGTTCCCCAAGTAATTTTTCTCATGTAAAATAGTTGCTGTAAACAAGGAACTGGATGTTGAAATAATCTGCAAGTGAGGTATGCAGTGGAGACAGGCACATCTGGTCTACTTCAGCAGGGGCACACTTTGTTATTTACTGTCTGCTCGATTACGGGGGTGATATAATGTCCTGATGTGTCACCTTTTATAGTTACTGCCAGTAAGCCTTAGGACATGAATCAAATCTCTGTCCTTAACATGTGCTTTTCCCCTGGGATATCGGGCCCTTACCCCAGTACCCCACAATTTTTTTTCCTAAATATTTCTAGATTTGTTTTTTCACTTGTATTTTCACTGATAAATATCAATCAGAGGAATTTAAGAAAATTAAAATAAGATGCCTCTGAGCTAACCTTAGACATAGCAGCTAGGAAAGGAGAATGATTTATGCTTGCTTCTTAGTGCTTTAGCAGTTTGTGTTCTACAGTTTATTGAAGATCAGTTCTGTCTCTAAAGGCAAATTCTCATAAAGAATTGTGCTGAACAGATTAGCCAGAGAAACCAATAGGTCAGGAGATATATGTGCTTTGTCTTCTCTTTCAGTGTTGGGATTCACTCTAGCTTTTCAATGTGTAACAGATCTAAGAGCTACCACAATCCTATTTAACAGAAGTGTTATTTTGATGTTGTTTTCCTTGCACTAACAATGAGATCCTCATGTGCTGTCTCTGCCTTCTAATGTCTAATATATTATCTCATTTTCAGTCTAAACAATGAATTCTGGAGTAAGTGTATTTACAGAATAGGGTTGTTCATTTTTTGACATGCAAAAAGAAAGGGATGCATTTTTTAAAGCTTTAGTACAGTGCTTATTCCAATCTGACAACTTTAATGGAAATTGGATTAAGCCTTTAATATTCTGCAGGCATTTTTCAGTTGATTTGCCAAAGGCATTTCTTCAAAAACTGTCTGCCATTCTCAACAATGTGTTGCTTAGCTGTCAAGACCACCCTAGCAATAATGTGGCAAATCTATTTCTTGGCTTTCTTTCTTTATTACACAAATGGAAGTTATGAATGAAGGTTCAACATTATTCCCTCGTTTTAAATTTTGCCTTCTAATGGAATCCTGCTGCTGTGCATTCTTTATTCTGCCATGCTGACCTAGAACAGATTGGACCCACAGTGGTGTAGGAGGAAAAACAAAATCTTGAATTGATTTTCTAGGGATTCAAAGATATTTCTCTGGAGAGATTTATGCATGGGGGAGCCAATGTGACTGGATTTCAGCTAGTGGATTTCAGTACCCCAATGGTAACTAAGCTGATGCAGCGCTGGAAGAAATTGGACCAGAGAGAATACCCAGGATCTGAGACCCCACCAAAGGTACTCTCCAGTGTGAAGCACTACCAAAGATATCACTCCAGTGTTCTGATTTCTGATTAACATTGTTGAATACATGAATGAAGACTTTAATATTTAGGTAGAGGAGAAGGCAGTTGATCTTACTATTACTGGCCATTAATCATGCCTATCCTTACATTTGTATGGTGGAAATGAAAACTGCAACACATTTTGGTGATGTACTTAAATGTCTGTTGTCACTTATTCTCCAACTTCACCCCGTTACCGACAGCAGATAAAGGTCAAATGCTTAACTGACAGCTTAATTTCAATAAAATTTACATTAATTAGTCTAATTATCTAGGTTTCTTTGGACTGCAGATCTTTCCTGACAGATTAATTCTTCTGGATGAGATATTACTTTAACTGTAAATTCCCTATCTTTAAATTTACTTATGGGGTTTTATCTGGAAATTTTCAAGGTTTGAGGTTGAAAATTTCCAGAGAAAACCCTATATGAAAATGTAGAAATCAAATTCAGACATGATTTTAAAGTTAAATCTCATCCCAGAGTTCCTCTATTCTAATCCTTCACAGATGGATAAAAAAATATTTCTTTGACATATAATTTTCCTGGCAGGCAAATCACAGCACAGTTGTAAATATGACTTCAACAAAGTAGTTCTGTTATGATGTGCACTAATGCATACTAGACGTGTTTGAAAATGGACCCCTTTGTGCTGGGCACTATGCAAAGATAAGCAACCAGCCCTCCCTCGGCTGAGACATTGGTAGCTTGGTAAAGTCTAGAGAGAGCATCAGCATGAGTATTACGAGACATAGCTACTGAATTCAGTGGCACTCCAAAAATTTATGTTTTAAAAACCCAAAAAACAAAAAGAAACAAACCAAAACCACGGGCTTGGAATGAAGATGTCCCCAGTTACTTGGTGACAAAAAAAATTCTACCTATAGGACACCTTGTGACAAAAGCAGGATTATTCTGTCTGCTTCTGAGAAGTCAGCATGATTAATTGGAATCACACATAATTCATCTTGGGATAACCAAAATTTGAGGCTATAAAGATAAATCATGTCTCAAAGACCTTATAATCTGCAAGACAAAGGAAAGGAAGGAAATTAGATTTGAATAATGGAATTTGAATTTTCAAAGTTAGCATGCATATCAATAGCAGCCCTGGGCATGTGAACAACTTTTCCTGATGCATTGTTTTTATCAGAGGACCATACTGAATACACACCCCTTTGTTTATGTGGCTCCAGGCTAACATCTGCCCAAGACTTGTTCTAAATGTTTCATTTGGCATGATGTCAACCTAGAGCAGTTGCTGTAGTTAGTGTAGAAACACAGACTGCTCAGGGTGCCTATCAGGCAGAGATCCAACACAGGTTTTCCAACAGGAATAATCTACTCTTGATCATTCCTAACAGGTCCAGTCACTTGGATGTCTGCTCATTAGCTGTGCATTTTTTTTCTCAGTGAATTACTCTTTCCTTCTTTGCTTTTGAGTAAGTTGGGTGAATGGGGTTATTCCCAACTGTATAAGTTAAGTGGAAAAAAAAAAAAAAGAACAAATACTTGAATATTTCAAATTTAATTTGTTTTCTTTTTAATTAATTCTTAAGATGCAGATTTTTCTACCCTAAGGAAATACAATTTTAAAGCTGTACCTACTGAAATGTCCTACATTTGTCCCTCAGATAAAATTGCTTTTGATTTTGAGGAGAGCTGTTCTCTAAGCGAAGAAAAAGCTGCATAATGAATCAAACTAGAATTATCTTGAAACAGCAGGGTCTTTTTTGTCAACTCTGAAGGGCTGTGTTTGTCCATCTATTTAGTATACATCTGCATTGACATATGATGGAGTACTTGTGATGGCTGAAACTTTCCGTAATCTTAGAAGACAGAAAATTGATATTTCAAGGAGAGGAAATGCTGGTGATTGTCTTGCTAACCCTGCAGCCCCATGGGGTCAAGGAATTGATATGGAGAGGACATTAAAACAGGTAAGGAGAGGCTTTATTCTAGGGATCTTTCAGAATTTTAGATACCAGTTGCACGCTATGTGACTTGCAAAACAGTATGCACAAGGGTAGTAATAGGAGAGGGAATTTTTTTTTTTTTTTACTTGGAAATTGCAAGCAGCTTGGGCTGTTCAGGTTGTTCTGATTTGTAACTTGGAATGAAGGCAGAGAGGAACTACTACTATTTGAAGCTACTGTTGGATCTTTTGAGATAGATCTTTTGAGAACTTCCTCCACTGTACTGCTGAGTTCATTTGTTACTATTGCAAATAACCTGGCTGTACAGATATTGTCATTTAGGAGAAAAGGTATAACCACATAATATAACCTTTCAAATATGTTTCTGTCGTCTTCAATAAAAGTAGACTTCTCCCAGGGAAATCACATAGGTAGTTTTGGGTTTTTTTTCTTTAAAAAGAAATAACCCAGAGCTATGGGTTATTTCAGGATTTTGAATTCCTGATGAATATGGATGCCTAGAAAGTTCCAGATCTCTGTCAAGATGATTTAGCCTTTCCTTTGAATGGGACAGTAACAAAAATAAAAATCCTGCAGTAGAATTTAAATCATTGCAAATGAGCAGACTCCACTCAGGAGAAACTGCTGAGGAGAAGTGACTGCTGACAGAGCTGGCAGCTCCGTGCCTGGAAGCCAAGGTTTCGGTCCTGGAGAAAAATCAGCAGATAGAAATGGACAGAGGGAAAGAGTAAGTGATTTCAAGCCACATCCTGACTCTTAGGGAGAGAAAAAAAGCATTTAATAAGCTTCACATATTCTGTGCAGATGCACAGATCTGTAACAATTGAGAGAAACATTAAGTCAGGCTTCTGTGTTCAGGCAGACAGCATGAGACTTCAAATTCTGCCAAAGAGGTTTTCATGGCCATATCCTGGTAAAATCAAAGCCATCAGCAATATGGCCATGGGACAAGGACCACAGCTTGGGTATCCTTCAGTGACGCCATAAAGTGCTGAAAGAAAGAAAGTGTTCTGGTTTCAGCTGAGGCACTGGTGTGGTGGGAAACTGCCACAGCCAATTGTAAGGCTTCACATCTGGCCTTCTTCATTCTAATGCTTTGAAAACACCCTTTTCAAGCCCTATCCATATCAGCCCTGTATCATCTTCCCTGATAGTAAACTGCTTTGCTGGGACTAAGGTTGTTGTCAAGTGGGAGTGGGAGCTAAAAAGACATGTGAGCTCAGGACAGACTTCCTTTAGGTTTTTTTCATATGATGAGAATAGTAAAAAATGTATTTCTCTTTAGAACCTGCAGCTGGAAGGTGTTGATCTGCACAGCATGAAAGAAAGGAGGGTCCACTGTGTGTCTTTGTTAGCAGTTAGATACTGACATATCTAAGTCTCTTTTGAGCATGGTTCAACAGGAAAAAAAAATATAAAAAATAAATATAAAAAAAAAATATAAAGAAAGCAGCCAATTTTATTTCTTTGAACTGTTCTACAGTAGGGTTCTTATGGTAATCGAAGGATGTGGCCAGGATAACTTGTGCTGCTCTGTGACATTTGAAATAAAAAGCGTAAGACTGGATCTTCATGGTGGTTTTTCTTCCATTTGTAGGTTCGAATACAAGGTTTGACCGGAAATGTTCAGTTCGACCACTACGGTCGCAGGGTCAACTACACCATGGATGTCTTTGAGCTGAAAAATACTGGCCCTCGGAAGGTATGTGCTGGCATTGCTATCCTCATATCATGTAAATGGCTTGTGTATGATGAAATGGTTATGCAGACTTATATTAAAGTGGACTTTGCAGTTGGAAAAGGTATAATACACTGAGTACATGGATATTTCTGCTGAAAGCAGTTCTTACCTGCATTTTCTGCCATGATTCAGTTCCTCGAATTGGGGAACACAAAAAACAAGTGTGCAGCTTGGAGTGGTGGGATGGCAGTCAGTCAAGCATACTAATGAATACCAGCTGGATGACATGTTGCTAGGCTGCTGGGTGATGGAAAATGGTCAGAATTCTGAATAGTAGATATTTCTTGTATCTTATCCCAAGATTTCCATCTTGAAAATTACTTGCATTTTTAAGCAAGTTGATTTGTACATTCTGTGCAAACATGGACCATAGTCTGTAACTAACACTGGGCTTTTAAGGATGAAAGGACAGAAGAGGAGAGAGGAGGAAGCGAGAATGACCTGAATACTTGCATTTTCTGAAATTTATTTCAGTATCTAATCCTATGTGCTTGATTGGTTTGGTTGCTTGCAAGCAAATGCACATTAATACATGTCTAAGCAGATCCTTCATGACTGAATGCTCATTATCACTCAGCCCAATCACTTTGAAAATACAAGCGTGGGTACTTTGTTGATCCTTTCTCTTCTGAGCTGAAATTTGCCCATTAATCATTGTATAAAACAAATAAAAGTGGAAAACGTACTCAAGCTCAAGGATTTTCATTTTTTTGAGTCATTGCTACCTATTTTGCTTGTTAGGTCATCAGAACAAGAAAAGGGGGCAGGTGATGGTGACTAGGGTACTCATGGCTGCTTGAGTAGGGCCAAAGCAATCAAAATTGAGTTAAATAGTCCTCTGCTGTTGGCCAGAGGTGACAAGTGCAGCAAATACTATCAGGTGAACTGTGTGTCCCTGGAGACAGTTACCTGCCACAGAGCTGGGGAGGCAGTGTTAAACTGCAGACCCAGAGCAGAATTACACACTTGGATGAAAAAATTGCCACTATATCACAGTATAGAGCCACAGACCAAAGCAAAGCATGTGCCTGCATATAAGGCCTGTTGGTGCAGTTGTCTTTTGAAAGTGTGACAGATGGCTGAAGAATAAATTGGGAAAGGTGAGTTTGTCTTTCCTCTCTTGGCAAGACTGCTGTCTTGTGCCAAAAAATGTGTCTGATCTTACTACCAGCCCAGCTTCCTTCCAGTCTCCATGCCGCACCGTTGCCAGCCAGGAGGATATATGGGTGGCTGGGGGACACTGGAGGAAACTGTGAATTATGCCCTTTCCATCCCAAATTCCCTCTTGTACTGGAGGGAAGACAAGGTGCAAATAGATGTGTTTAATTAGGTCACAACTTCAGTAACTCATTAGGGAATTTACTTGCCAGCAAACTTTTGAAAAGAGTTGGTGTTTCAAGCTTTGTCACCTGTTATGGGAGAGGTGTCAGTCTGGCACCACTGCAGGGATGTCTCCCTTCCTCTCTTCTTGCCTGCAGTTTAAGGGGAGGGTGATTGCAAACAGAGGAGCTATGTCTGAACTGTGCTGGAGGCCCAAGGTGCTTTTCTTACCTTTCAGTCATGCCTCTCTGCTACTCCTAAGTCTTTACCTGTATTTGACATAACAAGTCATGACAGATTTGACAGATCTGGCTACTCACAAGAATTTATTTCTCATCTCTTAGATAGTGCTTTATATGTGATCATTGGACCAGTTCTGTAGTCCAGCCTGACAAATCCTATATAATATGTGAGAAATGACTGTACTTAATTGAACTAAGAGGCCTTCACTATTAATGTCTTCTTCTCATGTCCAACATAACATGATTTATGAGTCACCCAGCTGCCTTTCCAGTCAGAGTAATGCATGGATCTAATCTTCAGAAAAGTGATTTTTGTTGCCCACAGCTTTAAATATGTGAAGAGACCATTAAAAAAAGGCACAGCTAGACAGAGGCAGACTTCCACATGGTTTAGTAAAATGGGAAATATTAGCCTATGCTCACGTTAGTTTCATCTATACAGCACTTCTTACTTGGTTCTTCTTTGCAGAGCAGTAACAAAACCTGCTGGTGAGGGGAAAGGGTAGGAGGACAAGGATCACAGAGATGCAATGGAATGGCTCCTGTGAGTGGAGGGTTGTGATCAAGTGATACAGGCTTTACACTGGTGCCCAGGGACTGGACTAGAGCTGATGAGCACAAACTGAAACACAGGAGGTTCCTTCTGAACATTAGGAGATACCTTTTCATAGTCTGAGAGTGACCAAGCACTGCCACTGGTTGAGCAGGGAGGTTGTGAAGTCTTTATCCTTGGAGACATTCAGAAGCCATCCAGACACAGTCCTGGGCAAATGGCTTTAGGCTGAACAAGGGGTTTGACCAAATGACTTCCAGAGGTCCCTTCCCAGCTCAATAAATCTGTAATTGTGTCATTCACCATGCATCCTATCACCCAAATGAAAAAAAAAACCAATGAAAAAGAAAAAGTAAACAAAACATTGGATGCATAAGACAGTCTAAGATTTGGCTTCTGAATTCCAAATTTGCAGCATGAAAGCTAGTTATCAAAATGTTTCAGTATTTGCTTGCCCTCAGTGGCATGTGAGCTCCAACAGGATCATTTCAGTGGTTACTTCAAGGTGCACAGGCCTTCAGAAAGAGCACTGTTCATTCAAATGCCAGACTGTTATGGCAAATTTACTTTGAGTCAAATATTTTTGCATTATTTTTTTTCCTAAAAGATAAATTCAGCCTCTGTATAAGTGGATGCAACTGCTACGAAGTTCAGTTGCAACACAAATAGAATTGGAGGTACTTTTATAGCTAAATTCAATCCTATCCTTTGAGGATTTTTTTCCTTGTGGAGCTGAGGTATTTATGGGAAAGCATACTGTTGTTTAGTGCTCTCAAGGTGACTGTGTATCTCTATATTTTTATACAAGTGTCATGACATATCTTTCATATTTATTCAGTAATCTAGTTCCAGAGTTACTTTAGTGCAGGTTAGCACCAAGTACATACAAGCTCACACCGATGTACAAAAGCTAAAATTCCTTCAAAAGATGCCTGTCATTTCTCAAATAATGCCTTTATCTCTGTCTGAATTTTCATATGGTACTTACTTCTGTAGCACAGTATGTCACTCATTTTCTGCTTTCCTTCTGAACTTCATAGCAGTGAAGAATTGCACAATGAAAAATCATCATTCACTATCTTAATAGTTTCCCAAACTTCCAGATTTTGGTGTACATATTTTGCCTTTAGCTGGTCACATTTTTTTGACAAGAACTACACAATTTCAATAATCAATTTTATCTGTGGCTGTATGGCTGTCTGGCTGAAAAGGAATATTGGTTAGAAGTGCATACTACTAGGAAGAAAACCTTCCCCTCCACTATATCAGCACTGCTGACACTTCCTGTTAGCTGAATACACCTAAATCAAGGCTCCAGTACTGTGAGAGCAATCTCAAAAAGAAAAGGAACATTTCAACTAAACATACTAGAACTTGTGTATATACAGTTTGTGCATGTTTGCTTCACATTGAATTTCTGCCTGGAGCCCACTTTCCATTAAAATTCCTGTTCCTTTTCTAGTATGATAAACAAGGCATTCCTCTTTCCCAACTCTTTGTGTCATGAACTCCTAATTAATCCAGGAAGGGAGCAAGGGGCAGTTGCTGCTGACTCGTCCCCACGTGCTCCCAGAAACTGGAGTGTGGTTGAATTGCATCTCTTTGATAGAAACCTTTTAGATCATGTGTCTGTTAAATCATGCTTGGAAGAAAGATCAGTCTCCCAATTGATTAGGCTCTCAGCAAGCAGGGGAGCCCCTTGAGGTGGGATTCAAACACTGTGCTACTGACAGGTTTGGGTTCATGCTGTCCATTTGACATGGAGCTGAGTGCTGTCAGTGCTGGGTCAGAGGAAAGAAGCCCCAGCAGCCTTGTTAATGGATGCACAGCCATGTTCTATCTGTAGAAAAGAGAGTGGGCACAAAGGGGGAAAGGGGTTTCCTTCCATGGGATTACAAGGACAACTGATTCAAATCTGACTCTAGAGAAATTCATTGCCAACAACGAACAAGGGTTTTACCTTAAAGCTGCTCAGGGAAGGGTTATGGCAGCCTAAATGCAGCCAAGGAGAGAAAAACCCGATTTGTTCCACCTCCCTGTAGGCACTTCCCAGAGATATATTTAGGAAGAATTCAGTCTCACCATGCTTTGCAGTCAGTGGGAAAAGCAAGCACCTTTCTAGGAGGGATGCTTATCCTGCATGAGCTGAGTCACTGTCTGCTGGTACTCTCTGTCCTGTGAGTGTAAAAAAGGCACAAATAACAGAGCTTCTAATGTAGGTAATAAAAGGTCAGTGCTAGCAGGTAAGTGGAACAAGCCTGGTATAAATCCTGGAGCTGGGGTCTCCTGGGAAGCCCATGATAGAGCAAGGAATTGAGATCAGCCATGGGACTGCAAAACTGTCATCCAGATGTCTTTCATTCTTCTGTCTAAGACCAGAAGTTCTGGAGGATTAACAAATGAAAATATTCTTGTGGGGAGAAAAAATTCTTATATCTCATTTATGCCCCAGGAAAGCTTCAAGGTAATGAAAATGGAATTTACCTTGTGCCTCTGGTTGAAGCAAGCAGGTCAGATCATTCAGGGGCAGCGAAGTGGAGGTGACACCAGGTCTGTCTCTGTGCAGCAGGGGTGCAAGGGGGTATACCCAAAGTGATAGATGCATACTCCCATATCTAACGTGACAGCACTTCCTTTGGACAAAACTGTCTTTGGATCACTCTTGTTCTTAAAGTAGCTTATATTTGTAGTTATGCAGAATGTAGACCTTACTGCAAATGATATACATTTTGTTTTGCAGGTTGGTTACTGGAATGACATGGATAAATTAGTTTTGATTCAGCATGAACCTACACTTGGAAATGACACTGCAGCCATTGAGAATAGAACAGTAGTTGTCACTACAATTTTGGTAAGGTGTTTCCTTTTTTTAATGCTTATACTGGTGTGTGACACAATCTCATTTCTAGTTATGATCTAATTTAGTCTGCCAGTTGCTAGGTTGGTGGGAGGATGAGAGCCATATATCTTAATTATACTGACTGTCATGTCTGCACAGATTTTTTTTTTTTTGGTATGCATTTAATATAATGATTCACTTGAAATCAGGTTTTAAAAATTGAGTTGCAGTAACTTTTTCTTTAATTCAGTCTTTTCCATTTTTTGCTAAAATAAGTCTCAGAGGTATGAGTTCTTACAACCTCTAATTGATAAATCTTGATTCACAGAACACTGGAAGAAAAGAAAAACCCAAAACCTTTAAATGCCAGAATAGAACAGAGGGTATAAAATGAGATTACTATAATGCCAGTGTCCCTTTTTCTTGGTAAATTATCAACTCAGTAATTGACTTTAGCAAGAGCTAAAGCTCTAAGTAGTATGGTTCAGTCAGCCAGTCAAAACTGGATTATCTATTCTTAATTGTGGATGAAAACATAAATTTAGTAGATGCATTCTTAATGTTCATTCAGCATTGCAGTAATATTTCCATTTTAATAAAATCTATATAGATTTGGAGTTTGATTTTCCAGGATTATTTTGTTTTTAAAGAGTGGTTGCAAAGGAGAATGAGTTGCTTCATTCATTTACATTTTTAATTCACAATTTTTCAAAACAATTGTTTCTTACAAATCTGTATTTTAAACAAAATATTCAACTTTTTTTTCCTCTGAAGTCAGACATGCCCTTTAAAGCTGATGTTTATCAAAGCCAGCTGGCAAAGGGTGACCTTTACGTGACCGCTTTTAAGATTTTACATCTCTGTTCACTGCCCTTTTCACCTGCCTCATTTAGACAAGACATGTTAACCCAATAAACTGTGTCTCAAATGGGAAGGAATATTCTGTAGGTGTTACAAGGAAATAATTTTTTTAACTCAATACAGAGTTTAAAGTAATCCAAAGGAAAGCATCAAGACATTTTCTAACTAAAAATACAGTTAATTACCAGATTTTCAGCAGTGCGTATCAGCATTTATGCATTAATTATGTCTTAACAAATCTCCATTGAAGGTTATCATTCCAGGATACAAAACAACCAAACTACTATACAGGAATTCAGAATGTAACTCCTGTAACCAAATTGTGTAACTTTTAATTTTATTTTTGCATGGGAAATTTTAAATATATGTATCTTTTTCCTAAGAAACAAAAAAAAAAAAAAAAAAAAGACTTGGTGATGGAAAAAAATATACTTCAGTACAGTCCTCCTCTTTTCAGCCTCTGATGAAGAATCCTATTTTAAGAAATTGATCAAGGAAGAAAAGAGTCCCAAGATGCTGCGAACATTCCTAACTAAGGCTCAAGTATTAACCACCAGTCTAGTAACATTGAGCTAATTTTTCCATATGGATTACTGTTCCTCTGACTGGATGACCAGGCACTGAACCACCAAGAAAAGTTCTGTGACTAATCTGAAATGTCTAGAACAGATGATGTTAACCTTCAACTTTGCCAAGCTGAGAAGAGAACGATGTGAATTACAAGCTTTCAGTCGAAATTTTCCTCTCAAACCAATCCTGATACCTTTGACTGAAGCTCTCACACATGAATACTGTAATTTCCATAAATAGCTCCAAGCTTAGGAGAAGCGAGTAAAATATAATAATGAAAAGTAATAGAAAAGGTTTCTGTTCACGAGAAAGGAAAAAAAAAGGAAAACAAGAAAGCTTTTAAAATGTGTTATCTTGCCTGTCCTGTTTGCATTGAAGCATTTTGATGTGCATAATAAATGTTATCTTCAAAAGAACTTTTCCAGTCCCTGTATTGAAGGGACTGATGGGATCGTTTGCAAAACCAAAAAGCTGGATTAGTATTCCAAAGCATGCCCTGTGTTAATGCAGCATGTCATTTTTGGATAAATGCAGTTAATTGAAAGCAGCACAGCTTCTTGAGCAAAACTGTCCCCTTCCATGTTTCAAAATCACAGTGCAAGAGAAATATATTGGAATTTGGTTTGAATAAGAATATATGGTGAATTTTGCCTTATCATGCCCATCTCCCATGTACTCCTCTGGGAGCTGCACACATGATGCTCAAGGCAGAATAGAACCATGATTCTTAATATTGGCTTGCTAGGACAATGTATTTAGCATCCGCAAGCATATGATCATACACACAAAGAAAAGAAATATTTAACCAGGATAACTTTCAGACTCCTGTTATTTTTCTCTTCTTTGTTATGTTGCAAATGCCACAGAGACTTTTTCACCTCTTCATTGCCCTCTTCATGTTGAAGGGAAGTTGAACCATTGTAGATGACACATTTAATTTTGGTTGCATGCATAGTTTCCAACATTAAACTGAAAAGCTTCTGCAAGCAGTGCTGTCAGACTTTTCAGTCTTCAAAGACAGATGCCATGGCAGCATAGGAAAAGCTTACAGGTTTTCAGCATGGCTCGCTTTAATTTTTGCCTAAAGCCAAATAGCAGAAGTTGATTTGTCTCTGTTTCTTCAGCTTTTATGTGTCTCTGCTTACTTTGCTGTAGTGTGGCTGTATGCCTGTTGCATAGAAACTGCATTATAATGAATCAGCTCTGCACCCAAAGAACTTAGTACAGTGTTTTCTACTTGGCAAAATGTTTTCTTCATTTGTAACATAGTGAAAGCACATAGAAGTTATTTTACAAATTTGGTTTAGCCTCTCAGACTATCCCCATTAGCGATGTGGTGCAGTAGCGGCCCAGAGAGAGGAGGCAGCAGAGGGCAGCTGATGTTCTTTACCAACTGCTCCTATTCTGCACCTCATGTGATGCACAGCCTCCTGCACTCTGGTAAGGACAGATTTCCTACCTGTGCAGAGGCATGGCAACACCTCCAAATGCACAGTAGGCTCATTGCATGACTGGAGAAGGGATGCTCTTTGCAGCCCTGCTCTAACACTAAGATAAAGCAAGGGACTTGTCTTGCTAGGGAGAATGATCATGTCTAATTCTGCAGGTTCAGAAATATGGTCCCAAGTTGTTAAGGAAGAATCTAGGGAAGTAGGCTCGGAAGACTAATCCAAACTCTCCAATATATTTCATGATAGAGCCAACTCCATACTTAACTCTGAGACTGCAAAACTTAAAAATCACAAAATTCCTTTAAAACCAAAGCTTGATGGTGAGCTGCATCTGAATTGTGCTTACAGTTCAATGTCTGAATGAGATATCCTTGGTGTTGGCAGATCAGTTTCAATGGCAGGATCCAGTTCACAACCAAGTCACCTAGATGTGGATGACTTTACAAAGGGTATTGATTCAGTTGCATTCAGTGACATTCAAGATGCTCTAGGATACACAGCCTGTCCCCCATTTCTTACACTGGCAGGGTCACCCCTGCCTGCCTCATGCTGTATATGTGACCTCTCCCTCTGGATGTTTTAACTGGTGTATGTACTTTTCCAGGCAGGTGGGGTAAGATTTGCCCCAAGATTGTAATTCCACAAAGATTTAGAAATTGATTCAGAGGCCTATAGATGGATGCCTTGTACTGAGGGTATCTGACCTGTCTGTAAAAGGCAAGCACAAAGCACCTGCAGAACAGCACCTTGGGGTCAAGCAAGTCACCTTAGGGCATCTAAGATGATAGGCAACTTTCATTAGGTGACTGAGAATCACCATCACTGTTTTGACTGATATTCTTGATAGAGTCTTACCTCAGAAATTCTAATTATAGGCTTTTTTTGCATAATAGAAAGATATTTTTTCATTAGAAACTTTATTAATTAAATTCTTCAGTAGACTGGAGAAAAAAAATGAAGTTTGTTGCATGAAAATAATAAAGACTTCAAACCGAATCCTGGACACTTTATTCAGAAGAAAAAAAAAAAAGAAAAAGAAAAAAAGCCACCAAAAAACCCTTCCATTGACATTTACAGAAGTTTCTTTCAGAATAAAGTGTGATAATGTGTCCCACACCCATTCTAAAAATTAGAAATTTCCTTGCACAGATATTTGTCACTTCTACAAATTATTTTTGCAATGGTGAATATTTTGAAATCCACTTTGGAATAGGAGAACCAAGTTTAAATCTGTTTGTTTTTTGGGTTAGTTACTTTGTCCGACTTCCCTTATAGTATGAATCATCAGTTGTGAGCATTTAACTGTACACATGAATTTGTGGCAATGTGGTGGAATGATCTGTTTACATCTATAAAGGTAATTGTTGCAGACATCAACTTGTATTTGCAAATGTTCAGTATTGTTATGAAATTGTGAATTATATAAGTAAAGCTTGCACCATTTCAAATATCTGTTCCGTTCTAGTCATTGGTCATTTCAGTGTGGACTTTTCCTTGATTCAGTACTCCATAGAATATTCTTAAGCAGTGAAATCTTGCAAATATTGCAATATTAAACCTCATTCATCAGTAAGTCAGAGGTGTGTTTTATATCAGTGAGTTAAAAGCTCATAGTCCAAAAATATAGCAAGCACAAAGATGGTGGGCAGAGATAATCTTTCTATTAGACAAGATGCTAAAACTGGAAACAATTAAAAAGTAGGCCTATGTTTTCAGCTATTTCAGCTGATTTAATAGAAGATAATACCTCTCCACAGACGACTTGCAGCCCTTGCATTTTTAGACTACCATGATTACACCAATATTACTACTAACTTCGAATATGCTATTGGAAGGGATCATACAAAATAAAAAGGTCTTTTTCAGTGCCACAGATAGAAAATAGCATCAAGATATGGCTAAGTACCTGCTGTTGATCAATTCAGATATTTCATGACTTCACAGTGTGACCTTGAAAGTTGACCTTGTTAGCAAACCAGTAAAACTTGCCTTTCAGTGTCTTTTTATTATAACAACTGAACACCTCATCAATTTGAGACTTCCTCAAAGTCTGAAATGGACAGGATTTAAAACTAGAGCTACTATTTATTTTATTTTTTTAAAAAACAGTCTTTACCAGAAACTCGCATGCAGTCCCACCCGCATTGCCCCATCAAATTCTACCTTGAAAATAGATTTCTGATTACTTGGCAGGTAAAGTAGGCACAAGAATTAAAGAATAAAATAGGTTAGGAGGGAAAGATCAAGATAGTAAGCAAATGAAAATAGGTGCTGCTGCTGTCTTTAATTTTGCCATTCCACACTGGCAGATCATACTCAATTGCTGCTTCTTTGAAAGCACTCACAGCAAGGCATGCTACCTTACTCTATGAGCTATTTGCATTATGAAAAACAGTCCCTGCTGTATTTTGCCCTAAATCAGTGAGATCAGTGTAAGAAAGGGAGGTGGATGGGGAGGAGAACCAATGCAGTTCCTCCAGGTACCCAACAGATCCCTGTCAGATCTTAGTGGTCACTCGACTGCATGGCATGGTCTCTGCTTGTGCCTACCAAGGAGAGTATTGGGCCACTCCACTTCCCTTCTCAGTGTTCCCTCACAGAACTCCTGGGTAGTAGGGCTGAAGTTCACTTAACTTTTCACAGAAAAATTGAGGTCTCTGTCACTTGGCTTTGCTGTGCAGAATCAGTTAAAAGGCTTTTTTTTGCAGCAGTCCTGCCAGTGGTGAGGTGCAGGCAGAAGCACAGTGTCTGAGTTTTGGAGGAAGAAGAAAGCTGATCTGGCATTCACTGTGCCTGTTCTCTTCGAGTCCATCGCCAGAATTATCTCCTGGTGTGACTCTAGTTGCATGCCTTTGGCTGGGGATTTATGGCTGAATCAGAAGAGCTGGAAGTCCCTGATGCTGGTCTTTGGAAAGCAAAATTGCTTTTGAGGCGCAGCAAGCAATGTAGCTGAAGCTTGTAAGGAGAGTTCACAAATGTAGGACAGCGGACAGACTTTGTTGCCCTTCTAGCAAGCAGCTGGCTAAATCACAGACAGGACAGAGTCTTTTTTAACTCTGTTTATTCTAAACCTTTTTGTGTGCAATAACATATGGGGAAAGGCGCAGATTTTGGCTCTTCCTCTCATGTGAACAAAAAGTCTTTGTGAGGGAAGAACATTTTATACACATGGCCAAAATACTTCCAAAAATCAAGAACTTCTGCAGAGATCAAGATCTCCCTGCTTTTCTCCCTCTCTCCCTCTAGATGACCAGTGGTTGAGATCAAAGTGATTTAAGTAGGGATAGAAATACAAGAAAAAGTGAAGGCTGCTGGTAATACTCAGCAGTTTTCCTTTGAAGATGCAAACTCTATTCAGGCAAAGGCACTCACTGGACTGCACTCATGTAATAGCACCAATCCTCCCTTGTTAGACACCTAATAGAGGTTACAAAATTGTTGTTGCTTACAGGTGATGTTCTTGTAGTTTCAGTGAAGCAGGCATTGCTGCAGTACTTGTTTAAATTTCTTTTTCTTCTTGTGCTAATTATATCTGTAGGAAAGATGGGAATGGGGCAGAATACTAGCAAGGTTAGTGTCAAAAGATCCAGGGGTAGCACAGAGAAAACTTAAGTTGCCAGTATTTTGTGATGTAAATTCAAACAAAGGGTGACCTAAATTACCCTTTATGTTAGACAAATATTTCATCTGGAATTGGCTCTGTATATGAATGATGTGAAGTAATTTAAAATGCCATCAGAAAGTATAGTTTTACTTAATAATTTCTAAAGTCTGAATTCACATAGAGCTAAAAAAATTACCTTGATTTCCCAATTGCATAATGTTCACTATTGTGATAGTATGGTTTATACAGGGAATGCAAGATCCACTCTTGAAGACAGGTTTTACTCATTCTCAATGACACTCACTGTCCCAAAATATTTGGTACTTCTTTTTCATACAACATGTAAAGTCACTGTCAACTTAATACCATTCTTGTCCATGCATATCACTTAAGTTCATCCTAAACAACCTTGCAGAATCTGCACTGTTTATTTTAAAGGGAAGATGCATATTTCCTTGGGAGTGTATTTCTGTGTTCTCACTAAAATGTATGTAGCCTCTTAGGAACTATACATTCTAAATCTCAAGAAGGGAAGCCACTCAGGCTCTGCATCTGAAGTTACACAGGCAGTAACCCCACTATGTTAGAGGATATTCTTACTCACTGAAGTCAGAAGTCTACATTGTACCTTCATGATCTCACAGCCCTTTGCACTGTATATGCCCAGCCTCAATTCATACTTTAAATTTACCATATACTGCACTAAGGTCTGTCATTTAGAACAAAGTAAGGTCGATAACTCTTGTGAAATGTATAACCCAAATTAGTGAAGAGTCTATCTTGCCAGAAGGATTTCTGTTCATACATTTTAATTTAAACCTGCTAATACTGTCCATGAACTTTTTATAAATTGCGTGTTGTTCAGTTAGCTCATGACATGTTTGGTTTTTTTCAGACTATATTCGGTACACTTCTCCTTTACAGTTCTACTTCTTTCATTATAGGAAGCCCCATATGTTATGTTCAAGAAAAACCATGACACGTTTGAAGGGAATGACAAGTTTGAAGGATACTGTGTAGATCTGGCATCAGAAATTGCAAAACATATTGGTATCAAGTACAAAATTGCCATTGTTCCTGATGGAAAATATGGAGCAAGGGATCCAGAGACAAAAATCTGGAATGGGATGGTGGGAGAACTTGTTTATGGGGTAAGCATACCAATTTTTGAAGCAGGATTTAATTTATCATAGTATAAGCCATAAAATAGGAAGTATATTTGCATTTTATTTAATTTTGGAGTCACAGAAAAGAAACAGAATCTTGTTTCAGGTCTGTGAGTTTTCACATGTTTTCAAGATAAAACTTAATATTTTCATGCAAGTTCTACTATTTATTCAATTAGTACCTTGAAACATTAGAACATCCATAGTTTGTATATCCCTTAAAAATTCACTAATGTTAGAGACCATCTATTCTTGACACTCTGTAAAACTTGGTTGGGAAGAATATCACTCATTAATTCCTTTTCATGGAATGGTGGACAGATCTTTTAAAAGATGGGATTCTTTGTCTAGTTTGAGAAATGAAAAATCCACCATCATATATATTAAACATAGGTAATAAACCACTACAGACAAGTACATAATTAGGCAATTCACAGTGAAGACAGACTTTTAAGATGACCGTGAATTATAAAATTTAAGATCAAACCTGGTAAGTTTAACAACTGAGAACATTATGTTATAGAGGGCTCTGGAGAAGGATTCTTCAGCACACCATAATAGTTAGCAATTCTGTTGACACATAAAGTTCCAATACTTTAAACAAAATAGCTCCAACAAACCTAAATAAATATTTTCAATATTTAGTGTTACCAAAAGTAGCAAAACTCAGAGCTGAGCTTGCTGATGACTACTAGTTGCTAGTATCTACTCTGCAAAGAGTTCAGAATTCTTAGAGAAACTTTTAATTTCAGTGATGGAATAATAAAAAAAAAAAATCCTCAAACTACCCAGGTGTGAATAGTTCCAGCCATGAACTCATAACATGCCTCAGCCTCCTCATAAAAAATTCCTGCATACCAGTTGATCCATCCCCAGTTGCATTTTTCACAATTCCATTGACAGTTCAGGCCACACGTTGCAAAGGCCTCGTGGCTTTTGTAGCAGTTCCATTTCAGCTCCCTTCTGCCAGTTTAGCATAGCTGATAAATTGTCCATTAGCATCAGTGCAAGGGATTCTGCAGAATGAAACAGCCTCTGTGCCAGAGGAGTGTGGGAAATGTTGCCCTGGAATTTTGGTGATCTCCCTTCCCCACTGGAATGGAAAGGTTTTATCAGGTTCACAAAACCCTCCACGTTCTTTGAAGTTCATGAAGGAGCCATCTTCAATTTTCTCTTTAAAATGTAGAAACACTGAATGTCACCAAGCCTGTATATCTACTTCAGTGTCTTGAAAACAGCTCCACTCTCAGATTAGTCAAAGATAAAAATTTTTCAGAATTATTTTATCAAATATGGAGGTTATTCCTTCTCTGGCTTTTAATTGCAGTAGCAAGCCCATGGGCAACAATGGCCAAGCACTGTTTTATACTAGAATGTTTTTTCAATTATCCAAGAAATCCATACTATTTATGAGAAATCTCTTTTCTTCATATGCACAGTTTCAGTGGCCCATCATCTAGTTGAAAATTATAGAGGAAACTTGATATTACACTTTCATTTTCTGTTTGTATGGGGGATTTTTTTCCTTCTTTTATCTTAAAAAAATTACCTCATCAATCCCAAGCTGCCCTAGGACTAGACTGAAATAAAAAGTGTTGTAAGGAAGCTCACACAGATGTGTCAGCACCTACAGCTTTTAACAGAGCTGAAAGCAGTGAAGTTCACAGGCATGAGGAACCTGTTGCAAATGACCCACATGAAGAAGTCCAGCCCAGAATACAAGGCCAAACCCTTCATTTTTTGTAATGGAAAAAAGTGAGGAGGAGGCTCTTTCCAGCTATCTGTTTAGGAGGGCTGCAGTCTCTTTGCAATTCTGGGACTAGGCCCTGGGAATGAGCTGCAGCAAAGCTCTTGGAGCTGCTTTTTTACTGAAGTCAGCTGCTGCCCAGGACATTTGCTCCTCTGCCATAAAGCTCCTTGAGGCTGTATCGATCCTGGTGAATGAGTGGAACCAGGGAATGTCCCTGGGCTTCAGAATTTGGCTGATTAACCTGCTAAAATGCAAGAATGGTCTCCAGTACATTTTTGGCCCATAATTACTGTCCAAAACAATTCCTGAGCCCAGCTGGACCCTGGGATGGAGCAGAGACCTTTCCCTCCACACAGCTCGAATGAGGCCCCGCAGGTTCAGAGGTCGGGTGACTTTGATGGCAGCAATGTGACCTGTCCAGTGTGCCAGGCCTTAAGGCCAAGAGCTACACCAAGCATGCTTAATGGACTTCTACAGGTGTAGCTTTAAAGGAAATTGTCCTTTCTGTTACTTGCAATGTTTTCTGCTGAAGATTTCCACAGGGAATCCATCAAGAGCATCCTCCCTGCAAATTCCTTGAGTCCTTGCCAGACAATTTACAGAGCATCAGGTTCCCAGGCCTAGGAGAAAACAGAAAAATCAGTCAGGCAGAGACTTTGCTGCAAAGCTCTGCTAGAAGAAGAGTATGTTCATCTTCTCTGATAGATCCCCTAATCATAAACACAAATAGTCTGAGTAGTTGGCTGTGTTTCAAGCCAGGCTTTTTATTTGCAGCCAGGACTGGGAGAGAATTTGCAACTGAATTAGCCAGTTGACAAGATGATCTGTTTGGGAAACATTTTACAGCTTTTAATTCCCAACCATGTTAATGGATTAACAGACAGTTTTGCTCTGGCTGGCAAGATTGCACTCCTTCTGTACAACACAAAATGTTCCTCTGCTCTCTTGCTCTTACCACCTAACCCAAAGCCCCTTAGCCCTATCCTTATTACTGAGAATGGACATGTGAAAATTTTATCCCATGTTCCTTTTAGACCTGCATGCACCAGAGGTTGTTCTGGTACCTGGACACTCAGGTGTGCATAGAGCAGGGTAGTAATTTTCTAAACCCCATGGTTGATTTTTCCATCATGTCCCAAAGGAAACATCATACAAAATGCTGTGGGGTACAGTTTTGCTAAGATTGTACAGAATGTCATGGTGGGGATGGTTGCCAATTTTCCTGTTTTGTTTTTAGCACATTATTAAAAACTATGAGGAAATCTTGGTCATTTGTCCCCGATGAATCCACATGCATGCAGTGGTCCATGGGGATTCCATTTGCCTTGATATCTAGCTCACAGAAGAAATGTGGCTGGGGATGAAATGCCATTAAGCGCATTTAAGAGGTGTTTCCAAATTCACTAGCAGTCAGCTCCAATTAAATATTCATTCTCCTGACACAGAAAGCTTTTCTTTCATTGCTTAACACAAAAGGTCACAACTCATTTCTGTCTGAAATCTCAGAAGCCACGAGCTTCTGAGATTAAAATCTGTTTCTGCATGATTTTTCTCAGATCGCTTTACTACCTTCACAATACTTGTACCAAGCATAAATTTTATTCACAACGTTATAATAATTATATATTCTGGAAAAGAAAATGTCTCTCTCCATCAGAATTAATCTTGTCTCCTCCTATAATATTGGAAGGCTCCCCTGAATGCATCTGTACTTGGTAATGGTGGAGCCCTGATTGAAATGCTGTTACAGATGCAGTTGATTTAACTGTGAAGTATCATTAGTCTTTCTCAAAACAGATTTCAGTGGCAACAAAATCATTAATTGTTTTGCACCATGGTTATATTGTTAATCATTTAAATCCATAATTATATGGTGTATGTTAACTGGGCAAAGCACAAACGCTGGCAATTATCATGCACAGCTATTTTCACTATTTAGCTTTTGCAATGAAGAGTTTATGTAGGCTTTACGTGGCACACAATAGTCTTACAAAAATAATAATATGATCAGTCTGGGGAACCGTAGTTTCTCCAATTTTTTGGCATTTAGTTATTACCTAGCTATATATTTTCCTTTTAAATTTCTTGGCATAAAATTGATTTATCAAAATTATGAATTATCTGATACTAGATCACTATTGTAAAAAAATGGGTTAAGTTCCTATTTCTCCTCTTTAACTCCTTCAAGTACTGTAGGCAGCAGTTCTGATGATGTTCAAGTTGTGCATACCCTATTTGAGCATTTAAATTTGGTAAGATAATTCCTCTCCAGCATTTCACATATAATATGCAATGTGCTAAGTAGGTATTCAAAATCTCCTCAATTCACACTAACATGGCGATGTCACTTTTCCAGCTCACATGGTGAAAACCAACAACCCCCAGGAATCTGTGTTTTAACCCCAGTAGAATCCTGCAGAAGCACAAAAAAAAAAAGTAGAAAACACCCTATTTTAACCCCAGTAGAATCTGCAGATACAAAAAAGCCCTGTTAGCCAACACCTTTGAAGACCAGTGACCAGGTCTGTCATTTACACTGCACTAATGAAGATACCACTACGTGACAAACACAGAGAGGATTGGCAGGAAGAGATCACAGTTGCCATGAGTCTTTACTTAATTAAGGGACTCCACATTAGGCATTCTCAATAACTGAAATTTAGAAATACAAAAGATGTTGACTCTAAAGAAGGAAACCATTCTTCTGGAGAAAAGCTACTCATGAGTGAGATGAAAAAAAAATATGCAGAAAAGCCAGTAGCTCAAACCATCCTACAGTCTTTAGACTACAGAAACTAAGTTTACTTTATGATTTTCAGGCTAGTTAAAAATATGTTTTAGACATGTTACCCTTCTCATAGAATAGCTGTTTTCAAAAAACACCTATTTCAGCCTGGTTTAGGTAATCACAAGGGATTAAGAAGCCAAATTTTTAAAAAATGCCTTGTATAACAAAATGTAAATTAAAGTTCAGAGAATTAGCAGTGTTATCATAATATTTACCTGAGACATTAGCACCAGAGGTAATTTCTGATACCTTTGCAAAATTATGATTTCAGATGCATTGCTTAAAATGCGATATCTTTATATAAAATTTGTTAAGTGTTTGCATCACAACTATTTCAGAATGACAGATATAATCTGATGATTAATATACAGCCATCTGAATACAAATGTGCATTTTTGGGCCATTGAATGAGTCAGTTCTTTTGAATTATTCATAATTTCACAGCTGCTAAAATAAGTTTAATTTTTAACTACCCAATATTGGTTGAAAATTAAATTCCATGAAACATATATGGCTCCATATGAATTGGCACATAAAATAAAAACCACAAATTAATTAGAATGCATTTACCTGTTTCAAAGTTGTAACATGACAAAAAAGCTCCTTTTCGATATTTTCTTTGGCACACCAGCTAGTTACATAACACTGGGTTAAACTATTTGAGCACATCCTTATTTTTCAGCATGTTTTAGCCACATTGAAACAACAAAGTGTTCACAAAATACACTTACTCTCCTGAGCCCACAAGCTGTATGGAAGTCCACAGAGCACAGGCTCTGCTCTGTGGCTGTAGCTAGGCACAGCACCATGAGGATGAGCAGGACACAGGTTTCAGCAGCTCTTGCATCTGTTCCCTTCTCAGAGGTGCATCCTTTGACCCAGGTCACCACACAATTCCCATCTGAAGCACTGCTGCAATGACAGCTTTAGTGTCAAAGGCAAGGCTGGGCAAGGAACAAACCTTAATGTAGTGTAGCATCCCTAAGGAGAAAAGCAATCCATTAGTTTAGCTCCAACATTTTATGGTGCATACAGACATCATTGTTAGCAGCCATAATCACCTCCATCAATAACGATTCATTCGAGATTGGCATCGTCATCCAAAAAACACGTTAGAAAAACATTTAAAAAATATTCCTGACGCTAGTGGGAATGGATTCAGCACACATTTTATCCTTTTAGCACTTGATTTTGCACACCTTTTTCCTGTATATTTGCCATTTTTTGCTGTTTAAAACCTAATTCTGTATTATTAGGCTATATGTCCCTTGAGACAGCTCTGTGCAGTTTAGTGAAATCACAGCAACAGTTAATCACTTTTGCAGCCTCATGCCATTTGGAGCTTTCTTGAGTCTATGAACTGCTTTACCTCAAAATAATATTATGTCTTACCAAAATATAACAATTAAAAAGTCTCTATAAATTCAGCGACAATAGGGTCATTCCTATTTTCCATTCTTTCTTGAATTCCTTTATTTAAATCTAAATTAATGCCTAAAATGATTTTCTTATACTGCTGCTCACCTCTATTAGATTTAAGAGTCTACTCCTTAGCAGAAAAATTAAGTATTTGCATAATTTTTGAAATAAAAACCTGCAATGTGTATGTTATACTGAAAGCATATTGAGTAAATGCAGAGTGTGATAGAAGGAAAGAAAAAATGCTACAAAGAGCATTTAAGCCACACTATCCTGATGTTAATAACATACCTTTGGAATTAGCTGCTTACCAAGTGTATAAGCACACATCAATTAATCTATACATCTATATTTCTTTTTTCTTTATAGAAAGCAGAGATTGCTGTTGCGCCTCTGACCATCACTTTGGTACGAGAAGAGGTCATTGATTTTTCTAAGCCTTTTATGAGTTTGGGGATATCCATTATGATCAAAAAGCCCCAGAAATCTAAACCAGGAGTGTTTTCCTTCTTGGACCCTTTGGCGTATGAGATCTGGATGTGCATAGTCTTTGCCTACATTGGTGTCAGTGTGGTCCTGTTCCTAGTTAGCAGGTTTAGTCCATATGAGTGGCACACAGAAGAACCAGAGGATGGGAAAGAAGGACCCAGTGACCAGCCTCCCAATGAGTTTGGCATATTCAACAGCCTCTGGTTTTCCCTGGGTGCCTTTATGCAACAAGGATGTGATATTTCCCCAAGGTTTGTGTCAAATCTTTTTACATTTGCATTTTGTCTTCAACGCTGAAGCATAAAACCTTCTTTCGTTAATTTTCCTGGCAGTGTTTTGAAGTTCATTCTTCAACCTTTTTTTTTTACTTTTCTTTTTTTTTCTTTTTATTTTTTAACAGCCATGATAAGAGCAACAGATAATCTACTTTAAAGTTCAGTCATTACTATAATTTTTCCAATGTCAATGTGCATAAACCCCAAACAGCTGTCAGAAACAGCAGATTCACACAAGGGAAATTCCACTGGGTTGACTTCTGAAGAACTGTGTTGTTGCTAGATTAGTTCCATGGTGCTACACCATGAAATGCACACAGTTGAGCTGAATATCTGCCTTTCATCAAGGAATGTCCCACTTCTGTTTCAAGTTCTATAGTGCTGCTTCACAAATATTGCTTTCTGTGAGAGACAATATTTGACTGTTTCTGAGAAGCTACTCAGTGTTGCTCTTAGAGCAACAGAGCACACGCCTCCAATCTACTACATGTTTGGTTCTATAATACATGATTAGTCCTATAATATATGATAATCTAGTAAATGGTTAGTCTAATACATGCAGCCCTGAATTTCTCAACATTTTATGAAGTTCTGGAACTTTAGTGGGCAGTAACTAAAACTTTTTAATTAAATATTATGACC
Source organism: Haemorhous mexicanus (assembly GCF_027477595.1). Taxonomy (NCBI): domain Eukaryota; kingdom Metazoa; phylum Chordata; class Aves; order Passeriformes; family Fringillidae; genus Haemorhous; species Haemorhous mexicanus. Next base: position 46,331,810 of record NC_082342.1, read on the forward strand.
CAATCTTTCAAACTTAAAGGCTTCATTTTAGCCATTTGCAGTGAAATTTTGAGTGTTCAGCATTGGCCTAATCCTTCTATTATTGAAGTTAGCAATAAAACTGGTACTGATTAAGAGTGGATGTGCCTTGCTCCTCAACAACCTTCTCATCAAATTGCAGGTATTGAGAAGGAAAATACAATTTTTTACTTAACAGAAATGTCTCTTCTATCAAAAAATTCTTGCTTCTTAAAGAAGAAAAATGTGAATGTTCAGTGAACGATTGCAGTAGCTTGTGGAATTTTTGAGAAGTCTGGGTGACAGGAACATGTTAATCCTAAAGCCAACATAATCCATACGCAAAGCCTTTTGCATTTTTTTTTAAGAGGAAACCAAGAAAGCTACTGATTTTTAGCTACCATGATTAGCTTTTGTCTCCAAAAAGAGATTACCTACCCAGTATTTTTTGACACTTTTTTCCTATTTTTAGGCATGTCCTGAAATAATAGGAACACTGAGATTACTGTCCAAGAGGATTTAAGCTTCTGTGTGTGTGTGATACAAATTGGTACAGTGGGCTACACTGTAGACATTAAGTTTCTAGAGTAGAAACATCTATTCATACTTAAAATGCAAATGATCTTCCTCCCATTGATTTTTGCTTAATGACAAATGTTCAGCAATAATGGTGCTTTCACTCTCTCTCACTCTTTCTCTCTCTCTCTCTCTCACTTTTCGTGGCTCAAGAGACAGGAAAATGTGCATTATCTTATTCATGTTTAGATCCCTCTCAGGTCGCATTGTCGGAGGTGTCTGGTGGTTCTTCACACTCATCATTATTTCATCCTACACTGCTAACCTCGCTGCTTTCTTGACTGTTGAGCGAATGGTCTCCCCCATAGAGAGTGCAGAAGACCTCGCCAAACAAACCGAAATTGCTTACGGAACACTGGACTCAGGGTCAACCAAAGAGTTCTTCAGAGTAAGTTGGCTCGTCCATTACAGCAGCTAGCCCTACCAACCACTCTTTTAAGATGCTTGAAAATGTGAAATAATGTGACTTTGCAATTATATGCAGTATAGTTTTGTAACTCCTGAAATGCTTTAGCTGCATTTTTGCCCCCACAATACCATTTGTTGGAGTTTTCAGTTTTTTAATCTATGGAAAGCTTATTGATCCTGTCAAAAAAAAAAAAAAAAAGAGATGCAAAAGAGATGCCCAGGGGGATACTGAAGCAAGTGATAATTAAAGCAGCATTGCACTATTGATTCATGTGAAGCTACAGTACTGAAGTGATGTGCAGCATTGAAAGCCTATGATGGTGAAGTGGAGTCTTGCAGGTTTTGTTTCTGCTTATGGATTTGGCTGTGTGCATTTTGCTTTAGGGTCTTGGGTGGTGGACAGGAAATGCATTTTTTAATTTGCTGACTTTCAGATGGATAATAAAGAGAAAATTTAACTCGAGGGGATATGGTTGGAGCATTAGGAAATAGCCTAAATAGCCATTCATATGCCTGTGCTGTCTCTATTGATTGCTTCATTGTCATTTGCTTTCCTGCATTAGTGTGGTTGGTACGTAATCCTCATCATTCGCCGGCTGAAAAGCAGGGAGCTTGGACATCACAGGCAGCACATAATAAACAGTCCTTCTTGCTTTATTTCATGACTCCAGCAGATGAAAGTTAAGCTCAGCTGACTGAAGTGAGTTTAGTGTTTAAACACAGCTCTGAATAAATGCTGTGAGCCAGTAACCTTTCCTTGAAAATTGCACAGCTAATTAGGTCATTATTTAGCTGAAATCTGAAGATTAAGGGATTTTTAGAAGTCAGGAAGATGAAATGAAAATTTCTTCCAATAGCCTAATTGAAAGCAGTTCTGTTAGGTACCCACACACCTTCGCTGTTTTCAGTTTGGCCAAACTGAACTCAGCAAACCATTAACAAAATTTTCAGTGCTGTTTGGAAACTGTAGACAGTATCCATTCAAAGACAGTGTCTCAAGTGAAATAACCTCTTTATTGCAACAAATATCCATATAGAAGAGCTTGCAAATCTGTTCTCTTAGCTGCAGAAAGATGATTTATAAGATATAGATTTCACTTAACAAACACAGTGATTGGATCTTCATATAATGAAATTGCTCAAGGAGTTCAGTTTATCCCAGTTTTCTAGATTTCTTCTATAGACACTGGAGAAAGAAAAGCAGTCCTGTACATCCTGTGTGAGATGTGTGTGTTGTGATGAAATAAAGCACACATTTAAGTATATGCCTCTTTACTTGAACTCTAGAAGGATCCAGCTGGAATGGCTACAGTGCTTGGTACCTCATTTTTAATGAGGACTGCTCACTAAAAGGTTTCTAACTACACCTGTCTTAATACTTTTTTAATGAGTACAGTCCCTCCTACTGATTGTATATATTCACCTGTGTTTCACCCATAGACACATTTTTAGTTCTTTTTGTGGAAAGTTAGATATTTTATTCTTGGAACTAGAGTTTCAGTCCATAATAATTTGAGGTGGTTGCCACAATATATGCATCACAAATCGTGATGAAGATGTGATGATACTTAAAAACATAATGCTGATGGTCAGGCAGATTTATGTAACTTTGTATTTATTGTTGCATTTTCAAGAGTATCTAGCGCTTGCAAATTTGTTAGGTGATGGTATGCAAAAATTAATTTCCAAAGAAATAGTAGAGAACGAAGGACTGGAGTTCTTTTCTTAAGAGTTTCAAAATACTTGTACAAGCCATTTTATTGAAGTAATGAGATCAGATATTTTGGTGTAGAAACACTATTGGTCACAAAAATTTCGTGGTTCTTTTAAATCATCCTGTAAACACAGAAACTCAGTATTTTATGCAAGTTCTCATTTTAAAGAGAAGATACTATGATGGAGTAAAACTGTCTAAGGCGACAGCCCTTCTTTCACTTCAATCTTAAAGGGCTAAGAGAAAAAAGAAGGAAAATCAATGCTGTTCTTTTTATTTTTTTTTCTTTCAAAATACAGAGGGAAACTTTAAAATTAACTACAAATACTAAATACTATTGCATATGCAAAATGTGAAGCTTAATGAAGATTTAAACTGTGTTGATCACTTTCTTTAAAATGGTGCAGTTGAGGCCCTGTTTTCAAAGCATTTCTAATCTCTCTCACAATATGGTGATTCTTAATGATACTTTATGTGTTATTTTTAAAAATATTTTTCACAAAACAGGGAGAAAGATAAAATATTGACAGACAATGTTTACACAAAAGCTGTTTTCATAATACATAAATTAAGACCTAGCCTGAAACAATAGTACCAGAAAATTTGTGTGCCATGTTGAACATTTTGTGGGTTTGGAAGCAATTCACTTTTTGGTATTAGAATCATGTGTAACTTTTCTGTCAGTGGTGATTATCTGGCTGAAGATGAGCCTTCAGGACATTTTCTCATCATTTTGTCATGTCTGATCAAAATGTCAGAAACTCTGAACACCTCCTCAGCCTGTTTTAAATCTGGAATGAAAGCAGAAAAGGGAAACTCATTTTAAAGCCAACATAAAGAAAAAGAGGACCTTTGATACTGTTAGCTGTTATATACTCCTGTTTTCTGGTTTACATGCAATGAGAGTTGTATTTTCCAGGCAGACTGCTCAAGAGGGAAAGTAGTTAGTTTTAGCAGTTCTCCTCAGAAAAGCCCAAAATTAAAATTATCCCAGCTTGGCTGACTGCAGGGAACGCTGCAATGTTTTCTCATACGATAATAAAAAACATTTGCTAGCTCACTCTTCAATTTTCATTCTGAGTTGACATGTAGAAATTGAATGCAAACAAATGAAAGTTTGGGAGAAGAAAATGTTAGAGAGCAGATACCTTGCTGGACTTTCCATACTTTTCTATTTTCATAGGCAAAGGAGACTAGATTCTAAAAGGAAAAAAAAAAAAAATTAAATGCAGCCTTTTTCAATTGATGTAGGGCAGTGTTTCCTGTTACTAATCAAGCAGTTTTACGTGCTGCATAAAGTTATAAATGAAAGTGACCTATTATATGGTTACTTTATAAAGAAATAGATGTAATGGATGTTAAGATGAGAGAAATATTTGGAACTGAAGGCAGACAAAGGCAAGAAAATACTCTTGAAATTATGACTGATTTATTACTACTCTCTTCCATTTTTTTCTTTCTGTAAATTTAAATCCATGAAATTACATCAGTGTAAAGCAAAAAGGATGCATTGGTGGCTTAGTTTATGCTCTGCTCCCAGCCACCATTATGTAAATGTAAAATAGCTGTGACTACAGTGAAAAGAAAGGGTAACAAGTCAGGATGTAATTATGGACATACACAGCTGTTGTTGATTCAAATGTTATTATATTTGACAGAGAGATAAAATTATGGATACAGACAAACTAAAAAAGGAAAGCATAATTTATGATGTTCTGCTATATGGCATTTTTATTGAAGAGTTTTAGTTAAATGCCTCTTATTTTCAGGATAGACTTAGGTCCCTAACAAATTATTTTCTAAGTAATAGTACAGTCATTCAGTAATTGGTAAAAATAAGTGCTTCAGGGAAATTACTTTCAGATATAAAAAAGGCTCAGTTCCAGGCTTCTTAAAGCCAATTTTAATTTATATAATACTAAGATGATAGGATTTACTATTTGTTTAAATAATCTAAGGCCCTTTGTTTTGGGGCTTTAAAATAATGAATATTTTCCTGGAGTGCTCAGCACAGTGTAGGAAGAGGCTCATAGGCCAAATCTTGCTTAGCTAGAAACTCCTCTTGACTCAAAGAAAAGCTGACTTGAGCATTAGGTTGAAAAGTCCTTTTTGCAGCATACATAGGGGAAGACAAATGCCATCTGTTATTATAAAAACAGTGTGTAGTGTTCGGCTGACACACTGCTGGTTTGCATGTATGTATTCCTACTGCTGGAGGAAGCCAAGGAGTTATTGAGTGAATCTAATGAGCATGGGAAACTTCTCAGCCTGACAGCATTTCCTTCCTTTCTTTTAGTGAAATTTTTTATTTGCTTTAATTTTTTTATGAAGAAGTTTTTTTTTTGTTTTAGTATTTACTTGCAGTTACTCCATGCATTCTCGGACAGGAAAATTTCCAACTAATGCACTTTAAGCCATGAATTCTTTTGCATTCCTTAAGAAAGTACATTTCTTACTCAGTTATTGGCAGGATGAGAATCTTTAAAAAAAATCCACTGATACTACAGTTCTAAAATCATGCCTGATTCTTTAAGAAAGATGCTTATGGCATTTTACTTCCTTTAATATTTGCTCCAACTTGCTGTTTCCATCTTTATTGTGAACCATGTCTTCAAATATTGTACAGCATTTCTGAATATAGATCTGAACTCTGAATCATGGAAGCAGAAATCTTACTTAAGCTATTGTGGTTTTGATGGTAGAAGAAGTGGGTTAGAGAAATGCTTTAAGAATCAGCTGTGTATTTATGGGGAGATTATTTTACTGTTTCTCTTAAGAATACAGGCTTATTGTGGTAATCTATTTCATATACCATTCCCTAAAACACATTGACTGTGTGAACTCCCTCTGTCTAACAGTAAATTCAGCTTTGCAGGTTTCTTTTTTGACTGTCAGAGGGTAGCCAAACTCAAAAATAGTATCTGCTGCTATATTATTGATAATTTTCTTTCTTATCTCTTTTAAAATAACGGAATTCGGATAAAACCCTTCTCCAAGATTTTCCCAACCCCAAATGTCTGAAAAATGAAGCATGATTGATTTTATCTGACCAGTTCCATTTTGAAACGTTGCAACATTCTTTTGTTCTAACTTGTTTTTGATTTTCTCCAGAGATCAAAAATAGCAGTGTATGAAAAGATGTGGACCTACATGAAATCAGCTGAGCCATCAGTGTTCACTAGGACTACTGCAGAGGGAGTAGCTCGCGTCCGCAAATCCAAGGGCAAGTTTGCCTTCCTGCTGGAGTCCACCATGAATGAATACATTGAGCAGCGAAAGCCATGTGACACCATGAAAGTGGGAGGAAATCTGGATTCCAAAGGCTATGGCGTAGCCACACCGAAGGGTTCTCCATTAAGGTGGGTGGAATAGTATAACAATATAAAATGTGTTGTTATAGTATTCCACCTTCCCTGATGTCCCTGATATAGCTCTTTTTGTTTTGTGTGTGAACATGGTATGTTATTTTTATTTTCTTCCATTTCATTTTTTTTTTTGATCAACAAAGGTAACCATTTCTAATTGCAATATGGATTGAGCAGCTATAGTTGGCATATGTTTCAAGGCCATATAAAAACCAAACTGGTTGAACACTAGCTACTTGAAGTCAGCCTCAATAGAATTAACACTGGTTATTCTATTTCATCAGCCTTTTCCACAGAATTCAACCCTTTATAGCAGTATTATCCTTACATTATCTACATCAGTATCTGCATCAAAATTATGCCTACATTTTATGTTTTGTTATTGATCTCGGCTACTAATTTCTGAGTAAGAAGCTGCTTGTAGCATCTTTTTTCAAATGTCATCACTTGGAGGTAATTAGTCCTTCATTAAAGTACTTTTTTACTAAAGCACCTTCTTATTTAGAAAAAATGTTTGTGTTTCTAGCATTATGCATTTCAGTACTGCCTTCAAACTCACCCGTATTTTCTTTTTCATGGTATCAGATGCATTCAGCAAAGTAGCAGAGTTTTTGGTTCACAGGCAGAATATCATTTGCATTTCATTTAAATTGTCAGGGGACAAAAGTCAGCCGTGTGTTAAAATTTACCATTCTGTTTCTTTAATGTTTAACACAAACAAAACTTGCATTTTCCAGTGTAGATTTGCCAATTTTCTTCAAAACAAAAGAGTAACTAGCAGTGGAAGGGAGTCTGACAGTGATAAGGTGCACATGGGTGGGGGAAAGGGAATGCTCCACAGAGTGCTCTGCACCCCATTTCTCACATTTGTGCTCATTGGAAGGGATTGCAATGTGAAACAAAGGGGAGGAGGTAGATGTAAGGGAAGAGTTGCAAGTGCAGGTGGAGCTATATGTCTGTGGATGAGGTAACTAAGGACCTATTTGTCTACATCTGTGACTGCAGAGGAGACATCATTACCACTATGCAGATAACTAGACTCACTCATAGCTCATCAGTTTAACCTGCACACAATGCCACAAACATCAGTAGCTGTAACTGTATTACAGGGACAGTGAAAGGAATATCATTAGAATCATTTCCATCCACAGCAAAAGATTTGTATGTGCAGGGGGAAATCAGGACAGCTATTTCAGTGACGGAATATGAATTTTTGGTCCTTAACATTCAGTACCTATCAGATTTAAAAATTGCCACCTTCACTGCTGAACAAAGCAGTAAGAGAACATTAAGGAGGTGAGAGAGGGAAAATGACAATAAAAATGTTAATTCGATAGAAAAACATGTCCAGAACTCATGGAGTAGTGAAAGGTAGAAGGCAGTGCTAATAAGAGAGGCTGCTCTATTATTTGGGTATATTTTCAAAACACTTGGTTTTTATTTTATATTTATGATAAATTAATATCTCCTTTTCAGTGTTTCAGACAACTTCAAAGTGGTAGGCAGCACTGCAGTTTAGGGTAGTAAGGAAATGCCCATTGCTGACAGTCATGCTTTACTGAGTCAAAGCTAGGACATACCTTTTAGGAGTACTTTGGCTCCTGTCATGTATGTCCTAGCAGTGGGCTCTTTGCTTTAAGTGTGCTTTATGGTGTTCTTTAGTCCCTTTCCCTTTCTTCTGCAGAGTATTCAATACCAACAAGAGACAGCCTGTTATAATGAGCACTGATAGCCTGTGGAAGTTGATTCATGTCAAATTTGGGCTTATTTCAGGTTTGTTCAGTTGGCTAGAGAAAAATACCTAGGAGTAATGGGGATGAGACATAAAGCAGTTAGAAGTAAGAGGGCCTAGTAAGACTAATAAGAGCAGAGAGGAGGAGCACAGCCACAATTGTAAGGATCTAGTGTGAATTCCTGGTTATATCCCAGCTAAAGACCAAGCTCCCAAACACTTCAGTGAGGCCATAGTTTTGTCTAACTGGGGGTCAGCAGCTATCATTAGGGTGATGTGATCAAAACCATGTCATTTTTCACATCCTACCTTCAAATATGTTTCAAAAAGCAGAATAAGGGAAATCCTACCGGACTTGAAAATTGGACCAAATCTTCTTTCAAGCTGTCTCGACTGGCTGTCCATGTCCATGCCTTTCCTGAGCCTTTCTTTCACATGTGCTAAGCTGCTTGTTCTCCTGCTGCACCCCATTCCCTCTCCAGCCCCAGTGACAAACCATCAGTGCTGCTTACCTACTAAAAACATTAAGCAACACACTTAATGTTCTGGATAAAAATAAAGAACAAGCAGTACCTCACATTTGTACCACCTCTTTCATGTACATCTATGGAGAGTAGCACTTACAGAAGAGGGGAAAAGCTTCCTCCCCCTGTTTTTGAACAGAAAAGAGTTAGCTGTAAATTCTCTGTGCATGTTTCAGTATTTTCTGGATTTTTTTAGGATTTAGAATATGCTGCTTTTGCTATTTTGACTGCATCCCACATGGTAGTGTTTCTGTCACTGATCAGATGACTTATGTAACTGCTGTCTGCACAGATAATTGCAAATATTGAACATGCAACTTGAAATCCATGAAGGGCAGGCTAGCTGAGCTCATTACATAAATTAGTCAGAAGACATAATTTGATATGGGAATTGTAAATTCTGTTTTATTTAATAATCCTAATATCCTATTTGAGTTATATGTAGACCACAAATTACTTGATGTAGTTCACAAGTAGCATATAAAATTTAAACATTCAAATGTTATCTTTGGTTTGTTCAGGACTAGGGAAAAAAAACAACTTTTCCAAATGAATTATTCATATCAAATTAATCACTCAACTGTTTGAACACCTATTCCGTTAGAAGTATTTTAGTCTTAATCCTCCTCCTACTTACAAAGATATAAATCAGGAGTTTTTTCCCTGAAAATATAGTAGCATCTGAAAAAAATTGATGTGAGTCTATGGAGAACCAGATCATATATTTTCACACATCTGTCTGACGGGATTAGGGATGGTTCCCTGCCATCACATCACTGGGCTCATGTTCATTACAGAGCACATACCCATCACTTGGTTCATGCAGATGAAATCCACTGGTCAGAGAGATCCAAGGACTGGTCTCTCTCTTGCTCATGACTGTAGACATGAGCAGGGTAGTGGATTTTAATGCAAAACTCTTCCTTGTTGGGTTTCATGCTACACTCCTGCAGTGTTCAACCAGTACCTATTGGCTAATTGGAATGATTTATTCTCAGTGCTGGTGCAGTATTACAATTAATGCATATCACTGAATGGAGGAGAATGGGAAATACCTGATGTGTGTTTCTTTTATGCCCAATGGGCAGTACCACATCACACATCAGGTGTGTCTCCTTCCTTCCTCCCTTTTGAGTGGTATTCATTTCTATATGATGTTGTAAAGGACTGACGTGTTTGAGAAGGAATGTGGGATTGAGGGCAAAGGCTCTCATCACAACAAAGATTGAGTTTCTCTCATGGCACTACCCAACTGTTCTTACTGTTTCTCCTCCTACAACGGTAGGTATCCTTCCAAAGCCACTGTGTGGTACTCAGTGTGAATTAATGAGTTTTTTTCTTCAAAGGTGGTGCTTTCAAAGGTGGTTAAGAGAGTGCTGCTTGTCTGCTTAGCAAGACCTACCTCTGTAAAAGTGCTGTCATTAGAAGACGTTCTTGTGGCCAGACTTCTGGCCCTTGTGGATCACCCCTGGGTCAACTGCCTTGCCACTTGCAGTAACTGTGTTATTAGAGGGCAACACCTGGAGATCTTGTACTACTCAAGCCCTGTGCCTTGCATGCCTCTGCTTTTCTGTTTTAGATATGTAGGCATCATAAACAAGTTTGAATAGTGAAGAACATGAAAGAGTTCTCCACCCTAAGAGGTAATGATAAAGGAGTTAAGGGCAATATTTTCTCAAAAGTACACTAAAAGCTTTTTCAGCTTTTTGTACCTTGAAGCTGTTTTATGTAAAGGGAAATGACAGGCTGGGCTACAAAATGAGTTGTTATCACTTATTCTCTTACAGTTTCAACTAAGGACATTTGTCCTGTCCTGTAGCCAAAAGTATGCATCATGGATGAGTGGAACCTGCAAGGTCCTAAGTGTCTGGTGAGACACTTTGATCCCAGGCAGATGAGAATGGCAGGATTAGATTTAGACAAATAATAGAAAAAACTTTGAATAGATGCATCAATGTGTTTTAGAGATTGGTGATATTAGTTCACCAGCCTCATGAAATCCAGAGCTCCAGTAAGTTCCTGCTATTAGAATTTTATATATATATGAACCTGGGATTCTATATTCCATTATTCAAGTGTCTATTCTTTTTATGTAGTAAAGGATTAATTCAGTTTGACTTTAGGGAGAATTCTTTATGTTCTGGAGAGGAAGGCAAAAAGGTCCACCTGGTGATATCTGCTGTTTTTTGTAGTGTGACATCTTGTGACATGTACTGACTCTTGGTGCTTTATCCATTTTTTACCATGTTTAACATAAGGTGTGCAGTGTGGGCGGTGCATCAGGGATGCTAGCGTTGCAGTTGTAACTTTGCCACCATTTTAGCAACTTATGTGGAGAGAAAAGTGTCATGCAAGTGAAGCTAGAGATTTTAGTTTCCATCCCCTGCAAGGGAGGAGCTTCCTGAAGATTGCTTGGGGTGCAAAAGGCATCCAAACAGTCCTGTCAACAGTGCATGGATTCTCCTGTGTTATATAATGTAATGTGCAATACCTTAAAGAGATTTACCCTAGAATGAGTGATCTGTGGTGGAAGGACATTTTTCTTGAAGAAAAAAGAATCTGTGGGAATAAGATAAAGATCTGTTATGAGGGGAGTCTTTGTGTGCATGGGCTCTGTAATCTACCATCTTGATCTCAGTGACTTCATCTTCTTGTTTTCCTGAGGTGAATCTCTAAAACTGCCATTCTTTCATTGCTTCACTTCAATGTGGTACTTCAGCTAGCAGTTACCTTTGCTTTTCACAGATGTATCTAGTATCTAATAAGTTTTCTTCCAACACTAGAAATCTAGTATTGGAAGAAAACTTATTTTAGTAATGCGTGCTCATTCATACAAAATTTTGGCAGACCTTACATAGGATGGAATATTCCCCCCCTTCTTTTTCTGGTAAGATATTTCCTTTTCTTTTTTTTATTGACCTGAAAATAACATTATTATAGTATAGTTTCTTCCAGTGGGACTATTTAATTTTTTATCAAATGTTGTCCTCAGTGTTTTTGTAGAACAGACTATAAGAAGCTTATTGTGAAAAAAATTCCCAGCTCTTCACTCACTGCCAAAGCTGTTTATTTTGAACTTAATATATTATTCTGAGATATACACCAATTCTCATTTTACCCTGGATTTGTAGGTCATTGAGCTGGTAATTCACAGCAGGCTCTGTAGGAAAAGCATCAGGTCATTATGCAGTAGTGAACTGTAAGGACAGGTAAAAACGTTTCCTCCCAGACTTCTTGCATGCTCAGGTTTCTTATGCTTTCTATAAGATTGGATTTGTGTGTACAAAAGGATAGGTATGATATTCACAGACTTCCTCTGAGTAAGAGAAGAACTAGGAAAAATATTTGAGTTGGCCACACAAATTTTTTTTACACTGTCAACATTTGTTTACTACAGAGGACTTCTTCCACTGCTGTTTTTCAATGGTTTTGTACTGCAGAAAACCATTAATCTTTAGAAAAATACACTTTTCCCATCAATGAAGCTTCCTTGTACAAACTGTGTTGTATCATAAAGGAAGCATTTCCCTAGACCACTCTTCAGTATATCCTATATTGTTCAGTTTTCACAGGTCTTTATAGATTTTTAAATTTTTTTTAACCAATATTGTTGATATAACTGTTCTATCTTGGTGTTCCTGTGCATCTGGGCTGTATTCTTCACTCAAAGGCATGTTCCTGTTTCTAGAAAGGTACCAAAATAGGTAATGTATGGTTGGGTCATCCTGATAGCATCCGAGGCCCATGTGCCTCTGAGTATATTCTGGCATTTCAGAGAGAAGAATGGTATTTCTTTTGCTGGTTAGCTGCCTTCTGGTTGGCACCACTGGCACATAAAGACCTCCCCAGATCATTCTGAAGACAAGCAACCATCACAGTGAGGAGAGATGCAGAGGAAGCTGGTTTGATTTTTTTCACATTCCCCTTGTCCTGCCAGAATGCCTGGTCTTGCCCTTAATCAGTGTGGTATTCATAGGGTTGTTTCAGCAAAGCACTTTTGGACCGCAAAACTGATGGCATTTATATACAATGCAGAGAAAATACAGAAAGAACTGGTGAATAATTGAGGTTTGATGATTAAAATGAGTGATGTGAAAATACTGAGTTTGACCTCTACACTTTTGAAGCAAGGGCCACTGGAGAAAGCAAAAACCCCTTCATAGTTATGGGGTAGTCTGTTGATACTTGAAAGAACAGGATTTTTGTCAGCTTAGCAGAATTTTCCAGGGTCATTTCTTTCTGTGATAAAAATTATATGAAAACTAGAAGGTGATCTGTAGCATTTTATACGTATATAAACCTTATCTTGTTTGACTGATGGTGAAGATCATACTGTATGACTTTGTATAATATTTTTTTGTTCACTGTAGGCATAGCAAGGATTGAATTACCACATCATTACCATTCAGTGTCAAAGCCTATAGCTGAGATATTTCTCAAGCAGGTCAGATCCTTCAGAGCTTGTTGGGTTTTCTATCAACTGAAAATAACACTTACTAGGTAAAAAGGCAGAGAATGGGCCAATGCTTAGGAAGGAATATAAAAGTCAGGAGTCAAAAGAAGATCAGTGAAGAGAACCTGACAGTGAATGTTCGCAAGTTGTTCTTTCAGCTGAGCCTGGGAGGCATGCTTAATTTTGGTTACCTGGGTTATTTCTGTCTAAAAAACAGAGTATCTATTTGAAAAGTAAATATAAAGCCTTGGGAACAGAGATTTGAATCCCAACTTGCTCTGTTCCCCAGTGATGCCTTTTGGATTAATTTCATAATTTTCAATCAAGATAAGGGTCTTCCCTGTGCAAAAATAGTGCAGTAAAAATAAGAGAAAATTTTATGATGACTAATAAGATTCACTGCAAGATGTACAAGCAAATGTATTGAGGCAAAATCTTCTACTTTAAAGAGTTTTGCCCATTCTTGCAATTTTTACTTATAGAGGAAAAAAATTGTAATAATTCTGATTTAAGTCACCAAATGGCAGTGAAGAGCATTGCTATAAAGATAATTTCTGATACTTGTCTCTTTGAAAGAAAACAAGTCATTAATGCCATGATGCACTTGCTGAATTTTCTCTGACCTGGGGGAGAAAAAAATCAGTCTGTCTTTCAAATACTTCAAAGAGTCATCTCTGACCTGCCTCGCCTCATAGAGCCTGTTTCTTCATTGTCACTAGCAGGAAGTTTTCACTCTCAGACTTCAAGGATGATTCATAATTGAACAAAGCTCTCTGTGGTTTGGAGGAGAAATCAAAAGTCACAGGAATTTGTTCTGCTGCCATTTCTGTTTTCCTGCACTACAAATAACAGTAGAAGCACTGATGGAAGGCAAAGCTCTTCCAAGAAGCTTAGCTCCCATCTTGGTCACACTGCCAGGTTCTGGTGCCTCTCTGCTAGTACCATCCTGCTCCTTACTCCTACGAAAGTCTTGGGATTTTAGTGAGAAAAGTTGTGAAATTAAGTGTTTCTGAGCAGGAGTGAAAGAACAGAGCATGGAAACAGCAGTAAAACTGTTTCATAGAAAGGTTGGTTTTGGTTTTGTTGGTTTTTATTTTTATCTAAACATTTCAGTGGCAATAGGTATTTTTAAATTAACAGTATAATCAGTGTAAAAGATGAAGCTACCATTCTGTATCTTCTACTTTAGTGTTTGCTTGAAAGCACAAGGAGGCTTTTTAAAAAAATATTTTTACAAGCTATTTATACAAGAGATTTCTCATTCTGATATGTAGTGATTACTAAAAATTTCTTTACTGTCTTACAGAAGCATTGGGCCAGTCTGAGGTAGTAAGCACCAGGAAAAGTTCAATAACAGGCTTGTTTTCTACAGTCAGAAAGAAATCAAGGCAGCAAAAAGATCAGAGTTCTTTTCTTGCTTGTCTGTTTCAGAATTGTTTGAATGCAAACAGGATAGGAGCTTCACAATAACAAATCTATCCAAATGAAATTTGTCAGACTGTTGAATTCTCTGACAGGTTAAGAGGGGCTTCTATTCAAGTATAACCAATGAACTTTCCTCAGACTATCAGCAAAGGCCAGAATGTCTCAAAAATACTGATACCATTGCTGTGCCTACTGATTTTCTGGACTTTTACAAACCTTTGATAAGCATTAATCCCCACTGTATGCCAGTGGGATACAAAAGGTTATGGTTGTTTCCAGTCTATAGATCCCCTGAGAAATAAACGCTGCCTCTTGCCACTTCAGAAATAATTTCCTCCTGCCCTTTTCCCTGCCATTTCCCCAATCCCTTGTAAAGCATCTCAGCAGAGGGCAAGATGCAGCCCTTTATATTTTAACAATGCTGCTCATTATTATTTCTCTCTTTTCTTTTTATTACAAGTCTCTGGCTGTTTAGGTGTCAAGTCCCAGGAACTGCCCTTTGAAGCTGATGGTACAGTTCCTGACAACTTAAAGGCCTAACCCACTAAGATAATAATTGTTCAGGTAAATTGTAGGTAGACTGAAGCAAGGGAGCAGGCTGCTGAAAGGCATCTCAGCAGCTCGTAACAATACCTCTCTGTGGAAATGACATTTGGGGTACAAATGGCACCTGAAAAACAGTTTGCAATTAATCTGTGTGATAGTTGCAAAACTGCCCGCCTCCAATTGACAGTAAGTACAAGATGGACTCCAAGAGACATAAAATGGCCATTTAGTCTTTGTGCAGCCTTGATTCTGGTGAGAAATCTCCAAGCAAAAGTAGGGAGAAAAGTTTGTTTTCTTTCTTGTTGTTGCTTTGAACTGAGAACGGTATCTCAGACTGGCACAACGTGTGACAGAGTAGGCATTATGGACTGAACATCCCAGCATGAAAGGTAGAAAGGTGTTGACAGCACAAAACAAGATTCAGAAGTCTTAATGTATAATTTAGACTACTGTGTGTCTTGACACAACAGCTCTAAAATGCAACACTTTCCCATCATCCGAATGTTCCCAAGGAGCTCAGGTTGCAAATAAAAATGGCCATATGTGTATCTCTACTGAGTAGTACAAGTTTAAAATATTGTTTGATTAAATAATGACTTGTTGTTGATGAATAATTTTTCCTCTTAACTGGTCTGCTTTGTGTGTGGTAGGAGGTGGAATGAAAACTAGAGCTCTTTTTCTCAACTATCTCTAGTTATCCTTAGCTCAAGTCTTTTCACTTCTACAACTCGATGCCTTTACTCCCGTTTTCTGCTTTCCTTCCTCTGCTTCCTATTCCAACCAATTCACTTCAAAAAGCTTAAATCAAGCCTGAAAAAGGATTTAGCTCCTATTTTAACTATATCTTTTAGCAAATCACATTATGCTAAGCAATGCTGTGTGTTCTTTTGTTGTGACTCTCTTTTAACAGTTTTTGTCAGGATTGGCAGTTTTCTGTAGTCAAAGTTTGACTAAAATTTTCCCTGCAGTTTTTTAAAGCCAAAAGTCAACTGGATAAAAGTGATTCAATCCTGACCTGATGCAGAGACCTATTTTATTGTTACACTTCAGGTACTTCTTTCTACTCTGAAAGAACACATGAAAATAATAATCTGCCTCCAGCTTTCAAAGAAAATAGAGCTCAGGAATAGCATCTCTGTGCAGGAAGATCCAGATCCCTTGCTAGCTTCCACATCTTCCATTACTAGCAGTGGGGATGAATGAGGCCTGCAGGTGAGAGCAGCCCCAGCATCTGGCAGCCCATCTGTTACCTCCAGAATATGTGCAGCTTTCTCTGAACATAATTACACATCAGGCTCTTTCCAATCTGTTGCTGATATGGTTCCATTTAGTGTGGGCTGGATTTGTAGCTATGTCTTTAAGAGGCTTTTATATGTAGAATTAGATATTTGGATTCTTTGGATGGATCCAGGCACCTGATTTCACACATTTTATGCCATGTGGTTTGTGTGATTTAGGTCTATTTTGGATCTTAAAACTCTTAAGCCTACAGAAAAAATAATGGGATCTAGTCATTTCTGACAGAAAATCTCAGCTTTTTCTAGAAAACCCAAATTGTCCATATTTCATATGCCTTAATGTAAACATTACTAGACAATTCTTCAGATTTTTAAAAGGTTTCCACAAGAGCCTTTTACTGCTTGCAACACAAAATATGAAGAGACAGGTTTTAGGAGGATGCTCATTTCTTTATTGGTTTTAAATAAAAAGAAAATGCCTTCTATCCAAAGCTAGGGGACTCACCCACATTCAGATGCTCTGCATTTACTAGGATCCAGCTCCTCAGGTTTTAATCAGGATATGATACTATTCTGATTATATTCTATACCTGCTGATAATATTTTTTGGTTTGAAACCTCATGAACACTTGAGAATTAGCTTTGACTTTTCAGTTTAAATAATGCAAACTCAGTCTATGAAAGTATAGTTGAAAGTGAACAGAAAGTCATCACAGTTTCTTGAGGATTTAGGATTTTTTCCCTGTCACAGTTAAATAAGCAGGCTGCTATTTTTGGCATCTCTTTTAGATAGTGGGCAATTATCCAAAGCAGTTTCCAATTAGAGTGCTTTTAGTTCATCCAATTTGTAGGCCACAAGAGAAGATACTGTTGCATTAGATAAAATAATTGCAAACATTCTGACTGCATCTAGAACACAACATCCTTTTTTTTTTTTTTGGCCTCCTCACTTAAGAAAAACATCAATAAATTGAACCTATTTCATGGAAGATGATCAAGATAGACCTGCATATTGATCTGGACCTTCTCTGATGAGGAGAATCTGGGAGAGCTGGACTTGTTTGGCCTGGAGCAGAGATGGTTTTGGGGCATCTTAGGAGCAGCCCAGAGTGTTTTTTGGGGGGTTTTTGAGGATATGGAGCCAAACTCTTCACAGCAGTGAAGGGCGGGAAGGTCAGTGACAATGAACATCAAATGAAAGGGGAGAAGTTCAGACTGGATGTAGGGGGGAACTATTTCCCCTGACTGCCTGAGGGTAGTCTGACAGTGACACTCTGCTCAGAAAGGCTGTGCAGGCTTCATCCTTGGAAGTGTACAAAACGTGACTGGTTGAAGCCCTGAGCAGTTTGGTCTGACCTAAGGACTGACCCTTGTAGGAGCAGGAGGTTGGACCAGACAACTCCTTAGGCACTTTCCAGACTGCACTGTGCTATGATCCTTTTTTGAAAATTATGGCTATGATAAGGATATCTTCATCACATTGAGTCTCCTGGAGCTACAGGAGTATTTGGAAAGTTGTAGTAGCTTATGGAAAGTGATGTTTATGTTTCCTGCATGGTAGAAGGTCTTCTCCTGACCACTAGGCTTTAGCTACAATTTCTGTGAATTAAATGTCAAGCAGATCATTCCCATCTGAATAAAATTTTCTTGCTGGAAAAGCAAAATAGAGTGAGAGAATCTGAAGTCAGTGAAGCAAGTGACAGTGCTTCATACCTCTTCTTCGCCAGGGAAAAAGGAGCAGTTAACTTCCTAAGCAGCTTTATTTAGCTGCTGAGTGATTGACAGCATGGATGTTTTTGGGGCTCCTGAGTGGGTCAAAAGGTGGAAGAGTTTGTTATGGAAGTCAGGCCACTCAGGTTGGCTGTCTCCCACTTTTGGCAGGAAAAATTAGGAGTATGTTGTGGTCAAAGACTGAATCAAGGAAATACACACGGAGGTTTAGGCTTAGTCTATCTCTGGGAAACCAGAAAGATAAATTCTCTATGAATGGTTGCCTGAAAAGACACAGATTTCTGAGAAGCAATGAAGTTTGATTGCCTGAAGTCATGTCATACTGGTGAGCTTAGTTAATGACCCTGCCCAGATTTCCTGGGAGTCTTGGAGGAGATCTGTACTTCAGATTCACCTTTGCAAATTGAGGGTAATGACAATTGCCCATCAGCCTCTGAGGAATAGTGAAGATTAATAGCATAGTGTTTATTGTGCTGTGGCTATTTGAAGCCCATTCCCACTCCAGATGTTTCTATGATTATTTCAAATCCATGGAGGTGTTTGCGTCAGGATAAACACGGCAGTGGATTTCTCAGTGTCTTTGGTCAGAGAAACTGATCTGGAAAGAAAAACACTGAAAACTGGACCTTAGGCTAATGGTTTCCGAAACAGTCTGTGGTCTATGACCACATGTTTTGTGTTCCATTTAGAAAGCAATGGCAGAAATCTCCATCACCAGTGGACCATACTCCGTATGGCTTTTTAATTAAAATTGGCACATGGGAATGTGTTCAGGACAACAGTAACTACATTTTTTCTATCTCCATATCCACTGTGGAGATCTGTTAGTACTTTTAGTAGTGTGTTTTCTCTGTAGCCTGGCTGCTTGTATTTGAAACATTACAAGCAGGTGTTACCTTATCAATGTCATTGTGCTTGATCCAACTGGTCTGAGAGCTGCTATATTTGCATTTCAGAGAGTGGTTTGGATTGGAAGGGACCTTAAAGACCATCTGTTTCCAAGCTCCTGCCATGGGCAGGGACACCTTCTAGTAGACCAGGTGGTGTAGTGGATGAGAATGAGTGGGACGTAGGAAAGTCCTGGCAGAATCATTGTACTGAGCTAGCTATGGCCTTTCCTTCACCACCACCAGTGGCAGTATAGGGACACAGAGATGTGCAAAAGTGAGGGTGCTCCATGCTTCAGCGGAATCTTTTTCCGTGCTGGGGGAAGATGGAGAGTTTGCTGCTGTGTACATGGATGTATTGATGGTGACATCATAGAGCTGGTTGCCAGAGGGATTGGATTGCCCTTGTGATCATTTCACCTGATCTTGGGCTGCTGTTCAGCTGGCTTCAGGGCATTTTAATTATCAGCACACTGGCTATTGGACCAACCATCTCATCTGGTTCCTGGCACTGATTATGTTTGTCTAAGCATATCAGATATTCCTCATTAACTTCTGCAATAATATTCAGACAGAAAGTCCTAGGAACTCTTCCAGCTAATCCCCATTTTGGCTGCTGACCAAATAAGGCTTTATATGGCACAACTGTAATTGCTTCATTTGTATGGTATTGATCTGCCATTAGGCAAAACACAAGCCAGCATTTCACTAGGGCACAAGTTATGCAGTGTTCTTTATTCTTTGCATTGCAGTTGCACCTCCAGCACCCACCTGAGAAATAGCTCCCCTGTTTTTGTCTTTCACTCTCTGCTTCTAATTAAAGTGATGAACTTCAAAGTGCTTGCATCATAATTAGACCAAAGCTTAAGAAAACGTGTCTTAGCTGGAATCTTTCCATTTATTGCCTTTATGAAAAAAAAAACCAGTATGGAGGCACAAAGAGTCATGAATGTAATGTTACAGAAATCCCTCATGCCTCTTCTAAGTTTAGACCTGCCAAAATTGTATCAACTGTATAAATCTCATGAATTAGTGATCTACTTCTGGCGGCCATAAAAGTCAAGAATCCATCCTGATTTCTGTGCTGCCAATAGCTTTTGGCATAGTGGCCATATTTCATTAATAACTTCATGGACATTGATGTCAGTGGATAAATTCCTTCAGAAGCAAATAGCAGATTTGCCCTACAGCTTTCCCATGTTCAGTAAGCTTTTCTTACTAGGAAAAAGTTATTGAAGAGCCTGCTTGTATTGCAGCACTTTTCATACTGTACAGAAGGCTGAAGGTATTTGCCTTCACAGATACATCACGCTTCACTCTCATTAAGGTGAGACTGGGGCTTGGTGGCTGAAAGGTCTAACCAGACAAGCAAAAGGTTAGAAACAGTACCTTAGGAAGAGAACAAGCAGGGGCTTATTCCTAAAATAAAGTTATAGACAGAAATAGAATCATAGACTCATAGAATCACAGAATAGTTTGGGTGTGAAGAGATATTTAGGGTCATCTAGTCCAACCCTTCTGCAATGTGCAGGGATTGAGCAGGTTGCTCAGAGCTCAGTCCAGCCTGATCTGGAATGTTTCCAGGAATGAGACACCTCTCTGGACAACCTAGTCCAATGTTTTACCATCCTTATTCTGAGAAACCTATTCCTTATACGTAGTCAAGTCTACCTTCTTTTAGTCTAAGTCTGACTTCCTTTAGCTGAAAACCACTGCTCCTTGTTTTGTTTTAGCAGGCCCACTCAAAAGCTTTGTTCCCATCTTTCTCATTGCCCCCCTTAAAGTATTGAAAGACCTAAATAAGCTCTCCCTGGAGCCTAGTTTTCCTCAAGCTGAACAATTCCAACTCTCTCAGCCAGTTCTGATGGGAGGACTGCTCCGTGCCTCTGATCATTTTTTGTCTCCCCTCTGGACCCATTCCAACAGGTCCCTGACCTTCCTGTGCTGGGGTCCCTAGAGCTGGATGGAGGTAGTCACGGGAGTGGAGTAGAAGAGCAGAATCACCTCCTTTGACTTGTAGGCCATGCTTCTTTTTATGGATTCAACTGAATATGGCTACTTCATGAATTCCTGAGAACAGCAGTAGTACTTTTTTTTTTTTTCTCCCAAATGCAGCTCTGGGAAGATGGCAGAAGTTGGGGTTTTTGCTTTCACTGTAGCTCTTGCCACAGGTACCTATATTTGTCACCCTGTAAGTGGTTAAATGCAACTCCTTCTGTATGATCCTTCTCTGAGGACATCTCAGAAATATTAGCTAGGGCTGAGGATTTTTATCACTTTTTTTGGAGTATCATAAGCTGATGATTAGGTAGTTTATGAAAAAGGCATGCAGAGATGCTCAGTTGAGCACTTTTTCTTGTAGAAGTTACTTCATCATGACTCCTGATGTTTTTCTGCCATATCTGAGTCTTAAAGACATCTTACACCAATCGGGTGCTCTTGTGAGATCCTGATGCTCGCAAGAAGGAAAATACATCAACATCTCATAAGGAGTAGAAAACAGGCAAAGACCATTTCAGATGTAGCTCCTCTCAACCATTATTGTATGTTCATAAATGGTAGATTCACCCTTACAGTAATGAAAAATTGGAGAAGTCTGAGAGTGAAATTTTTTCAAATATTGCCAGATTTGAACCAAATCTGTGAAAATGCCAGATATGTTCAATACTGCATTAAAATCTTGGGTTTGTTATTATGCCCCTTCTACCCACTAAACAGAACTTACATTTATATAGTACATTGAGATATGGGGCTGGGTAGGAACCAGAAAACCCAATATTTGCAGTTAGCCCAGCAGGATATTTAATCTTCCATGATTTGTAGCGAGATTCAGCAATAAGTTCTGACTCCTTTTGGATGTCACAGTAACATTTCTTCTGGGTAGGTGATTCGACCTAGGACTGGGTCTTCCTGCAGAGGAAAGCTGTGAAATGCTCAGTCAAAGGTACAATATTTCTGCCACTGCTGGGACATGTTGAATGGAGTGAAAAATTAGAAGCTGCTGAAACAGCTGCCACCTGCTTTGTTCTGAAAGATTTTGATGTTGTAAAATCTTCCTCTGCATCAAGTAGCCAGAGTCAGTGATCGTAATAGTAATCCATCTGTAATATCAAATGGATTGAGGTGGATGTAAAGATGGAACAGCTTTCTAAGTTACAAGGAACCACACTTCTATTCAATAAGCACTGAATTGCATCCAAAAGAGATATGTTTCCCTAGCCTCATTCTGGGTGAAAATAGTCCCTCTGTGGCATTCAGAAGCATAAACTTTAAAGGCCTTACAAATATGATTAAGATGTTATATAAAGGAAAAATTAAATCCTCTGGTTAAGTTCAGTAATGGTGAATAATGTTTTCAGTCCTGTTAAATCATCCATTTGCAAAACAATAAGATCAGTTGTGCAGCATTTGGCTTTTTCTTGAGATGGAGAGACATAAGGAGTTTCAGCATATGCCTGGGTAACAAAACATGATGTCATTGCAAGAGGCTTTCACTAATGCAGTCTAAGTGGGAGAGGAGCAGGACAGCATGAGGCATGATAGATCTTCACTGCTGTGACCCTCACCTCAAGCTGCTACTCCCTGACTTTCAGCAGTGCCTATCCAGCACAGATGGAACCTGTGCCTGAACCACATGCTGTGCTTTGCCATGGAGCCCCGACCTGTCTGTGCCAATACTGTCATCTTCTTTCAGCTGGGGACCCCTAAACCTAGGAGTTACTGGAGAGGTAGGTGAAACAGTATCCATACATCTTGCTGCAGCAAAACTGAGTTGATGTCTGCCTAAGGCGTAAAAAGCAAAAAGCTTTCTGCCAGCCATGCCAGAGGTGAAAGAATTATATATTGGTGGGGGAGAGGGATGTACTTATACAGCCTCACTTTACACATTTCAATTTTAAAAATATTACTGTCAATTCTTTCTATATAAAAAACATAAATGGCTCAGGGTTGCTAATGTTTCTGAAGTGAAAGAGAGTTTTGAGGTTCTTGGCAGTAGGCTAAGCTTATCCTGAGAGTGGTTCCTGCAGCATGGACACAGTGCTACACTGGTGCTCAGACACTTTTGAAAAATATCACTCAAGTGAGGGATTTGCTGAGGGTGGTGAGACACTGGCACAGGTTACCGAACATTGTTGTGGATGCCCCATCCCTGGAAGTGTTCAAGGCTGGATTGGATGTGGCTCTGAGCAGCCTGGTCTAGTGGAAGCTATCCCTGGCCATGGCAGGGGAGTTGGAACTAGATGATCTTTAAGGTACCTTCCAACCCAAACTATTCTCTGTCTCTATGGTTCTACTCCTTTAAAATATGTATTCTGACTTGCAGGTGTTGGACTGCAGCAGCCTATTCACATAATCCTGCTTATGCTGGAACCAGCAAGAAAAATTGTGCTTAAAAAAAAAAAAAAAACTAAAATGCACTGCTCAATGACAACAGGATTAGGTAGTCGTTAGCAAAAATTAAAATAGCTCAGAGTTGGGAGAAACTAGCATTTCTGCTGCTGCTAAAGACTGTGTACTGAACCAATATGAACAGTTTCTCTAGGGACAATTTTATGTGCTTTTTATTTACAGCAAATCTTTGTGTAAAACAGAGAAACAAGCTGAGTTGCAATCCCAGGTCAACTGCTGTTGTTTTTACACATGCAAAATATATATTTAATTGCTTGTGCCAAGAAGTGTTTGCATACTGTAATTGGAATATCATGCTGCAAAATAGCTTTCAATCTATATAAATATTTTAAACTACAGTCATCAGACTTCTAGCTGGTGTAAATTGTCAGAACCTCTTTGAATTCAAAGTAGCTGTGGCAATTTTTAGCAGCAGTGGGTCTCCCATTAATTGGAACTCCTGCTGATCCTCAAGGTGTCAGTTTGGCTCATATTTGTTTACAAAGCTCAGCTCGAGGAACTAAATGTGTAGTATACTTAGGGTGTACATAGAAGCTGTAAATACTCACTGCCCCTGGAAATTAACCATCTTATTTGGATGGCTAAATGAAGAGTGCTAAACTTATTTTAATTAGCCACAATTGAAAAGTATCTGAGCACTTCTGTAAATTTCCCATCTCTTAATAGACAGGAATAAACATACAGTCTTGTAAAAAATACTTTATTCTTCTTGTTTGACTAATATTTTGATATATTTTTCTGTAAGAGGTGTTTTAAATGCAGTAGGACAGGGGATTTTAAAAGGCTTCAGCTTCTAATGCAGCACAGAACATGCCCAGAGCTTTTTTGCAACACTTAGGCTTTTTACAGACCAGTCAGTTCCTCAGGGCAGGGGTATGATAATTTTGCAAGATGGAATTCAGGAGGCAGTCACTGTTCTGCTGGGTCCTGAGCTGGACCTGAGCTTTCTGCTGAGATGGCTGATCACATCCTTTCTTTGATAAGCAGGAATATAAAAATGGAGGAGCTTAGCAGAAAAGCCTGAGACCCACTGGAGAAGAGCTAGTATATTATGAAGACTCACAACAAGAATACCAGCAGTTCTTTATTTAATATAAATGCTGGCCAAGTTGTGGCAGCAAGTGCCAGGGACTCTATTTTGTGTGAACTAGCATGTGAAAATGTTTTGAAGACTCCTGTGCTTCAGTATTTGAATACAGTTTTTTTTTCATACAAGTAACATGACAGCATGCAAACCTTTATAAATCCCAGTAAAACTATTTCCCCTGTAAGATCTTTAATGGGTTTAAGAGGACGTGCTTTTAAAGCAGGCCTTTTGTCTTTAAAGTTTAGATCATTTTTCTTGTAAAAATGTTCATGCATTAGCTCTTCTTTTTAATATTTATGGTATTGATCTTTCAAGCCTTCTGAGTACACAGTGATGTAAGCTTTGGCTACATCTTACTCGTTAACAGAGTGCTTGTTTCATTCCTAATTTATTAAACATATTCAGCAGTGCCATGCAGCTTTACACTTAATTTCTCTTGATGAATTGTCAAACACCCTTAAACTGCACTGCATTTGTGTCATGTTACAATCTGCCATCAGTGCTTTTCAAAACATGGATAAAATAAACAGCTCAAAAGACGTGCAGGTCTTAATTTTTTGCTTGGTAAGGTTGCATTTTAATTTTTCCTGTTAAAAATTAGTTGAATGGATGATACACACAAGCTATAAAAATGCACCCACTTGTGTTTTGCTAAGCACTTTTAAGACAGATCCTCAGCTGCAGGCAGGAAGCGCTAGGCTGGGGGTGAGGAGAGGTTCCTGGCAGCTGTGGCCTCCTCTTCCCAAGCCACCTGGGCTGGATACAGATTAGATCAGGAGAGAATAACTGAATTCACATCACTGAAATAAGGTCACTGACCATGGCTTCACTGAGCACCCTCTCTGCCTTGTCCTGTGGGAGGATGCCCTCCAGCCTGCTCCAGAAGTGCCCAGGGGCCAGTCTGCACGATGGCTGCCCCAGCTGCAGGGTAGCTGCAGGGAAGGAATCCACAGTGCAAGGAAGAAAATGAGCTTGGGGTTGCTTGGGACACATCATCACTTGCCAAGTGGCTGTGATACTGTAGTCCCAGGAAAGCTTTTCCCTTTAGTGGTGATGCACCACCACATCTGTGGTTTTACTTCCCATGTTTGCTGATCCCCCCTTCTTTACAGGCAGCAGTTATATAGGAGCACCTATAAGGTTGTGCAACAAACTTGCAGGACAATGTGGTCATATATTTTATCCTAATAGAAAGGAAGCCTCTGTACTTTGCCAGTTGGTCCATACCTCACGTATGGCCCACCTTTGGAGCTTTGTTCACATAGCATTCAGTATTCCTTGTTGAACTTTGTTATTTGTTCAGAGAGCCTGAGGTTAACCAGAGATGCCATCTCTCTGCACCATGTGACTTCTAAGCCACTGAGCGATTTCTGAGGCTTCATTCCTTGTGGGAATGATTTGTGAAAAGCCTTTAGGAGGGTTGGGGTCTCTGCTCTGCTTTTGCCCCCTGATCTGCAAAATCAGGGGGCAAAATGGCCCCAGCATTTCTGGCACGACGGGCTGTACAGTATGGCTGCAATTTAAACAAGGCTCTTTTTGTGTGTGCAGGGTCTCACTAGTGAGTCACGTTATTTTTGCACATCTTGCTCATTCATAATTGCAAGTGAACAACATCCCCAGCTCTAGCAGTGAAACAACAGCGCCGCCGTCTGTGATGGTAACTGCAGAACTGTGCTAAGAATCTGCCCAGGATGCAGGGAAGTATTTTTGCTATCTAACACACCAGTTACACAGAATTTATGAGACTAAGTTCAGGAAAGGGATTCAGGAAAATGTCAAAGCTGTTTAAATAGCTAAGACATTTAAGTTTTCTTGGCAAAGCTCTACTGGCTGCCTAAAATATTGTTATTAAATGCCTAGAGCAGAGATCCTGCTTTGGTTATAATGAGTTCTTAGGTACCTGTGTGTGCCTTTATGCCACTATTCAGTATTTAGCATTCAAAAGCAGATATTCTGAGACCGTACTTCATGGAGGCATTCTCCATGAACCAGACCAAGGCTGAGTCCTTGGAATTGCATTTGGGAATGATGCTGAATGTTGCAGAGGGGTGGTGCTTTCCATCCATCCTATGAACCATGGTGCATCCAGATATTTTGGGAACTGAATTACTTAAATGAAAAGCAGATGGGCCTGAGAGAATACATAATTTTATACAAGTGTACATACTTCTGGATACATATTCAGCCTAACTAGGCTGGAGAGAGCCTTTTCTATGTGTTGTGTGTATTCAAGCTCTGGGCATTAGTTGATCTTACTGAGCAGAATGCATTTCATGTTTTAGTTGCTGTTTTCTAAGGAGTGATGAGTTTCTTTACTGAAATTGATGTTGAAAGTGTTGCAATAGGCAAAATTTTGTGTCCCTTTTTGTGATGTAGTGCTATGACTGTCTCAGATTTCCAGCAGTGCTTGTGATGTTGGCTGTGGTGGTCCCTAGTCTGGACCTCTATCTCATTCCCTTGTGGTGCAGGAACCTTTGTGTGTCTTTATCAGCTGTGGAAATGCCCCTCCTGTGGCTGAGCATGTACATGAGCTGGGTGGTGCACTGTGTGGTGCACCACGGTGTTCAGGTCATTTGTTGCATGCCTCCCTCACTGCTTCTTACAGACTGAAGTCCAAGAGATGGGTCAACTGCTAACCACTGATGTGATCCAAACACACTGGAAGTCAAAGCAAACTTCTCTGCTGGCTTCCCTTGGCTTTGGGCAAACACCCTGCTGCAATTCTTTTGGGTAACATATGAGGTATCTGCTTAGAATCACTGATGTTATTTTGCAAGAGACTGGATAGTCCCGTTGTCATCTGTCTGTAGAGTTTCATCTTTTGATAACTGTGTAAGGTGTATCTACAGCACAGATGGGCTCTTCCAAAAAAAAAAGAAGGGATACTAATTAATGTTTTAAACCGCTTACTGCTGCTTATTTATAAGGAATTGGACAGTGATTTTAAATGAGTGAAAATTATTTAATTCTCATCATATTTTTCATACTTTAATTCTAAAGACTGGTTAAAGATAGCTGTGATCCATGCATTGAAATAACTGCCCATGCACCCAAGTACTTGTGAAGTGAGGGCTGCAGTTTTGTCTGAAATGGCTTGACGATTGCATGCAAAGACTCTGTTTTTTTCAGAGTAATGGAAGAGGCAGGACTGTGCAGTGACATCAAGGACTAATAGTCAAATTTTAAAGGCCTTGCCAGCTTTCTACTATTAAACCCTGACTCTTGCAAAGATGTCAGTTCCTGTATTGAGGAATACGTTGTCTTTAGTGGGAGCTTGGACTATGTGTGGTATTGCAGATACAGTTCTGTTTTTTAAGATGGAAGAAAAGTTTCTGCCATGAAGACTCTGGTTTCCAAATGCCTTCCTCTGTGGCAGAACAAAGCCCTGTCTAGGATGAGTGTGGGTGATCTAGCCTGGCTCTGAGGTCTGGGTATGCCATTTTCGATGCAGTCACCATTGCACGTTTTAGGCTCTCAGTTATATCCTACCTGGGAGGTACAGCAGTGTTGAGCAAAGGTTCTCTGTGTTTTGCTGACCAGAGGGAAATTATTTATTTCCACATGTTGAGGTGGACCTGGATAACAAAGCAACAGAGAGAGCAGTGTGAAACTAACCTGGTTTTACATGGCCTGCTAGACGTGATGAGGACAATAATGTGTTACATTTATAAACAATGCAGTTTAATTTCAGAGTGATGATTGCAGCTTAAATCCACATTTACCTCTTCATCCTTTTTATTTTCATTTCTCTATTGTGCTGTGAAACTGTCTATGGATATGGCTAACAACCCAGCTAAATAACCCTCTCATGAATGGGTTTCATTCATTTATTTATTACTCTAGGATTACTATCAACCAGCTGCAGCTTCTCTAAATGACTGTGGGAAAATTTTCCTTGATAATCTTTAATGCTTTGAAAGATAAATTTAAACATTTGGCAAGTGAGAAAGCTCTTTCCCTTCAACATGAAAACTAAACATGAAAACTTATGTTAGTTGTCAAAGACATCACCTAGGTTTTTTTTTTAATTCATCTTGGAATATCCAAAAGAAAGGTGGAAGTAGACATTAACTTGAAAAAGAAGGTGTAAATTATCAAGTAACATCTTCACCCAAAATAAGATGAAGATTGAAAAGAAAAAACCTTTCTAAGAATGTTAGCATAAGGACTTTGTCTAATTTGGTGAGCTTTAATGTTCACACTTGAGAGACTACAGCTCAGAGGAAATAGTTTGAAGATGCTTTTTTCAGATAGACAGATTGATAGGGCTTCCCATCTGCTTTAAAATCAGACTGAGATTAAGTGGCTTGTTGAATTGAGAGTTAGTGATATTCCTTGAGATACATTTCACTTTTTGTGAGAGTGATCAATCCTGCCTGCATCTGTAGAACTGTCAAAGCAGCTGCTTGTGTTATTGCTGCCCACTGTGACAATTCAACAAAACAACATTAAATTAGACCTTGGTTTGGATCCTGTTGAAGCAAGAAGGAGTTTTGACATTGACTTTGTAGACAGCAGGCTCCAGATATATATCTAAGCAATTTTCAGAATAAGTAATGTTGTTCAGCATCAAAGAAATGTGTTTCCAGGATCATCTTTCATCTATGGCCCAGTCCCCATGTCCTTAAAAAGGGAACATTTATATTTAGTGTACTGGAAATCTCTCTGTTAAATGGCAAGGCTGGCCACACAGTTACCTTTCTGAAGGGGGCAAGCAGACTGAAAGCACAGGCTTTGTAATGAAAAGCTGAGTATGAAAAATCTGTAGTAAATATGACTGATTCAAAAGCAATCGCTTCCAAGAACAAAAGGGACAAATGAACAATTTCATTCCAATTTTGCAATTGCTTCTCTCCCTCTGGAGTGTGAACCATAATTAGAGCACTTACACAAAATCACATTTGTCAGCCTGGCTGCTAAATTCCCCTTAAAGATTTATCCACCAAGAGCAGTCTGTTATCACTCCCACTACAGCCTGCAGTTCTCACTTTCACTTTCGGGGACAGACTAGCAATTACTTTATCTCTGTTGAAAATCTCATGCAAGTCTAACTGCGGTGAAGTTTAGGAACATCAGATCTACAAGTAGTTTCCAAACTTCATGACCAGCCAGCAAGGACCTGTCTTTTACCCAGGAGCAGCTTTATGAAAAGCTGTTACCAGAACACAGTAAAGGTTTGTCCGGAAGCTGACATTTGTCCCACAGATGGACCAGAGCAGTAAAGGACTCTCCGTAAGCTATGAAGTACCATTATCTGTACCTGGCTGCCAGGAAGATACCTCTTTTGATAAGAGAAAAATTTACATTCTAAGACCAGAAAGGACCCCCAGAGATGGGATATCAGCCACCTCTAGAGAGGCTGAACCACAAACCCAGTGTCTTCTAGTGCCATATGGATTTGATAGAGCCCTGCTGCCAGAGGATCTCTTCCTGGCCCTTCTCGAGTGCTTTGAAGGTGTTGCATCCTCTCGTTGTTGAAGTGAGAATGTTATTGACTGTCATAGTTCTTGTCATATCCCACTCAGTCCTGACAGATCTTGAAAGCATTCAACAAACTCAGAGAGAGAAACTCCACCTTTCCCAACCCCATATCATCCCCAAAGAGCAGTAGGTAAGCTACTGACACCTCTCAAATACTTTGGAGAGGAACTGTGCCACTGCTCCATGTGCCTCTGCAGAGCCACACATGAGCCTGGGCAGACACCCATCAGAGAGAGTGCACATTTCTCATAGGCATGGATGCACTAGGGACCCCTGGACATAAAAATAGGAAGATACAATTTTACTGATACTGATGTAGCTGTGTATCATTAGTAATACAGATAGGAAGTTGTACACTTAAACAAGGGCAAAGTTTCCTTTGGAGATGATGAAGGCTGCATAAATACCTTGGAAGACTAGTTAACAACTGGTTTTAAAATGTTATATAGTGGCTATAGTCACTGTCATAAATCCAAATACCTTACATTCAGGTTTCTATGGTGGTCTGTACTGTCTGACTGCTGCCATCCAGCCTTGATGCTCTCTGGATGCCTAAAGGGAAATCTCTGAGCACAGAAGTAAGTGCATCCTAGGACCAGCTGTGTCCTAGTTCATGGCTGAATTTCAGTACAATTCCAGCAGCCTTGAATTCCTTCAGAAGTAGTGGTTCTGTGCTTTTGCCTTTGTGTTGGCAATGCCCCTCTGCCTGCACAGATCCAAAGTCTTGGTCAGGTATTTCTCTCATCTGAAAAAGAGCATTTAAACACGATATGGAGGACACCAGGCTCACAGAACCCCTTTCAGTCTGTTGTGCCCATGCCACTGTGCAAAGCAGGATTTGTCTCTCATGCAGTGGTAGCATAATATATATAAACTCTCCACAGAAAAGTTCTCAGGATGTCCAAAAAATCTCTTTGTATCTTGGGTCCTCAGGATGTCCAAAAAACCTTCTGGTCTCTCATCACTTAACTAACTGGGTGGCTTTTCTCTTCCAGCAGTGCTTCAGTTTGGCCACACTGTTCCCAGATTTCCCCAGGGCGGACACCCTTCATCACCACCTTCCTTCTCCATTCCTCAGGTGCTCTTTGGGCTGGGACACAGGGTGCTCTCCCAGAAGAGCAGGGCAGTCCCTAGAGTCAAGGCACTAAGCTAGACCCCAGGTCCTGCCTTTCAGCTAAGCCTCTAATGTGCAAAGGGAGCAGGACCCTAGAGCCTGCATCCCATATGCACCGATGTGCCAGCAGCAGGGCTTCAGACAGACAGACCTCTGGGCACTTTTGTACAGTGCTTTCTATTGACTGGCTCTGGACAGCATCTTAGTCAGTGTGTGAGCTGTTAGCCTCCTCAGCTCTTCCTCCTGCAGCCTGTTTCTGGAGCCCTAATCCTTAGCTCATGCAGGATCAGTCTGAAGTGCTTCATGTCAGAGCGGTAGTGACACAGCGACTGGCAGCGTCTAGCACAGGCAGTCTGGATCTTGCCTCTTTAGTACTTGGGGATACATTTTCTCATCTACTTGAAAAAACAGCCTAGGCCCACACTTTAAATATAGATTCAAATAAATCTGTGTAAATCATTTTTAATTCCAGGCAAAGTTTTATCATCATTTTGCAAAAATAGTTTGGGTTGGTTGATAGAATTTTTGCATTAAAATCCAAGCTGTTCTGAAAATCGTTTCTAGAACTGGAAACACATTTTTCACATTTGGAAGTAACCACAATTATTTGTGCTGCCAAGGGCTTTGAAATATGGAAATGAGAGGTTTATTTAGTGTGTGGATCAAGCTTATAAACAGCTTAAGTCCTCATTCCTTCTAACATCTTAACAGCTGTGCAGTTTCTTACAAAATATGTTTTATCGTTTCAAGAAATGCTGTTAACCTCGCAGTTTTAAAACTGAATGAACAAGGCCTCTTGGACAAATTGAAAAACAAATGGTGGTACGACAAAGGAGAATGTGGCAGCGGGGGAGGTGACTCCAAGGTTAGCCTCAATGTCACCAAAAGCGGGTAAACAGTATGTGAAGTAATTGGTGCATCTGCTGGGGTCTCACCTGCCACCAAACAGCTTCACCAGTAGCACAGCACTGCTGGTACCTGCAGCTGAAACAGAGGTGTATGCAATTACTGTCAAAGCAAAAATATTTGCATTTGTTTAAGCACCCCAAGGGCAGCTCATAAATGGTCTCTGGGGTGAGATCTATCACCAGTTTTCAGGAACATGCGCCTTCTGAAATTGTGGTGAGCCTTTTCCAAGCTTATTAAATACCTTCAGAAGCCTGCTCACCAGCTAAGACTTTTTTCCTACTATATGGTACTACTAAAAATATTTTTCAGTGACATTAGAGGAAAAGGGGAAAAAATCACTGTGATTACCTCAGAAGGGTAATTTAATGTATGGTCCAGGCTCAGGGATGCATTGTTGACACAAACAAATTACAATTTTCACAAGTATCCAAAACAGGAAGACAAATTTCAGATAAAATATCTTCATACTGACATTTTCTGATGTCTTTCCAATAAATTGAAACCCATGGTGGTTCCCTAGGCATAATTTGCCAGAATTTATCAGACAGGAGTTTTAGGCTGCATGCTAGGCTGAGGTGTTAACAGCTTCATATTCTTACTGCATTCCCCTATCTTCCATATGGCCAGTACCAGTACTTGCTTGCTGCCTACAGCTTCGTTTGAGAAACTGCCTGGTGCTGAAAAGAAGCAAAAATGTGGAAGACGGTGAAGTGGGGGAAAATTGAGGTATTAAAAATCCCCCGTGTGTTCCAGGCAGCATGTAATAATATTTATTTATGTGCTTGTGTGTGAACAATATATTAGAGAATGCTTCACAGGTAGTTGTGCAGGCACAGAGCTAGTCAGATACAGATGATTAAATCTGACTGATTTGTCAGACACAGTTTGTGTAGCTTTCTTTACAGTTGCCTACATATATTTTTTCTTACTATTTTCTCTCCCTCTTTAGTCCTCCTGCTCTTTCGTGCTGTGTCCTGGCCTCAGGGACCATCCCTTGGGCTGTTCTGCACTCACCCAGAACTGGTCTCCCAATCCTCTTCACTTTGCCTGCAATCCTGCTGCTCTACCTATTTTTCCCCACACCGCTCTGCTCGCCAGCAGTCACAGTTTCAAAAATGGTCTCTATTTTCTCTTCCAAAATGTTCAGATATATTAGACCTAATAGCACTTACCTCTACTCAAGCCTGAGATTTTGCATTACTGGGGGAGGGGTATTTATTTATTTATTTATTATTTTTTAATATCACAGTCAGAGGATAAAATCAATAAAATACTTAAATTTTCTTAGAATATCCCCCTCATAAGCCTACAGTGGTTGCAAAGTGGGATACAAGTTAGATAGCAAACTAAGGATGTTTTTTAACTTACTTTCCCTAATTACCAGCCACAGGTGCTGTGAGTCATGAAGCAGGGAAGAAGGAGCAGCTCATGGTGGAGGGACACACAGGGCTTCAGCAGGGAAATGTCTGGAAGTGCTGAAGGAGCAAGTTTGGTGTGGTGGAAAGTGACAGAAAAAGGAGTTGGGGGGGGAAGAGTAGAAAAGAAAGGTGAGGAGTGTGGTTCATGGAGAAACAGAGGAGCTGTGAATGCAGGAGGAAGGAACACACTGCCAGTGGAAATAAACAGTAGGAGACAGTTCAGGATACAGTAGACAATGTGGTGGGTAGGACAGTGTTAACAAAGGATGGAGAACATGATGGAGCTCAACCCGTGGTTCTGGGAGTGCACACAGCCTGCCGTGAGCATTTATCTGGCCTTGGGCCTGTTTCTTGCCACAGTTTTTCCCAGGCACAGCTGGGTGAGTAGGCAGTACCAGTGGTCCTGGGAAGCTCCAGGTCTATCCTGTGCCCACACTGACCGTGTTTGGTGGGACCAGGCACATCGTGCAGGTGAGCAGGCACCCCACGCTTCTCAAAGTCTGCATTGCAGCAGCATCTGATCCTGGCTTATAAACTACAGCCAGGCTGATTCCCCAAAGGATAACTTAGCCATTTGTCATCTGTAAAATTCATCTCCTTGCTCAGAAACAGTCTTGATCAATTGAAGTCAAAACCTTTTCTACTGAATTAATGGAGCTCTATGTATTTTATTTCTTTTCTGCTAGCAAATTTTCATTAGTGGAATAACCAGGACATTATGCATTACCTTTGTAAACCTGATAACTACCAACAAGTCCTGAACTAAGTTCATACCTTCTAAAGAAGGTTAAGAATACTTCTTTTATTGTACAAATTTTAAAAGAAGCTTTTTTTAGCAGCTCCAGTTTAAATTGCAGGGCTTTGTCCCCTCATAAATGAGAATAAGAAACTCCTCCTCTCTTGAAAGAAATACAGCACCTGAAGCTTAACTGATAACTGTGCTGTTACTATTTGAGATTCATTATTCAGAATATGAGAGTGTGGAGCCACAATATCCCTTCATGATAGTACAGAAGACCACAGAAATGAGGGAGCTTCCAGAGAGTTCAGCTGTTCTCCACAGGTTTGTATTGCTCTGTAAAACAGGATGTCTCCTACCTCCATTCTCTGCTCTTAAAAGATCACCTCTAGCCTCCCCATTTATTGTTCCCTTTAAGGGGCAATCTTCCAAAATTCAGAAAGACACTTCAGAAAGCTGCCCTGTGTGAGCCACCTGTGGTTTAGTGATCCGATTAATTAGTTCATTGAAGCTAAAAGTGAGTACCTCAGGTCATTTGAGTGTTTTTGACAGTATCACCTCAGATCCTAACTGTATGCCATCATTTCATGTGGTGCACGGGAAGGAACTGAAAGACAGTTTCTGCCACTTTGCTCCATTGTTTGTACAAAGTGTGGGTGGACAGAAGCTGGGCTGATGTAGATTCTTTCCAGTCTCTGCTGGCAGCCTGCAGAAGAACATGGTGGCCCATGTGTTTTTCAGTCAGCTGTGAGTCTGACCTTACACTTAATGGCTCAGCCATGAGTGGGTAATGAAAATGCTCCTAAAATATATCCATGATTGCATTTTTAAAATCCTCATCGGACAGAGTTCTATATTTGTTTCAGAATCACTTAGTATTGTGATTTAAGTATTATAATTGCCCATTTGTTGTCCTGAACACAGCTAGCTCAGAACTTCATTAATACCATTTTAAAGCACTCTGATTTTGCTGATGTTGCTGGCTCTAGATCCAGCCTGAGGCTCTTAAAAAATGGCCCTTCCAACATCAAGTGATTGATGACAGGATAGGAGGAAATGAGTAAGAAGCCAAGAGAGGAGGTAGAAGGGCTGAGTACATGATGAAAAGTCAGAAAATCAGTGTCCCTGTGCCAGCACTGACTTCAGCGCATGGGTGAGGACCAGGGTCTCCTGCATTGTCACACAGCAATTTTCCTCCGTGACTACGTGGGGCAAATTCTTCTCCATAGATAAAGGGTAATTTCACTTATTATTTCTCATACATTATCTTTACATGAACTTGAGGCAGTTGGATTCTCTTTATATACAATAGCAGAGATCCTCAGCCGCTGTACACTGGAAAAAAACTACACTGATTTTCACAAACTGTGCCAGTTTACTCTAGCTGAAGATTTAGCCCAACATTAGCAATTCTGGAATCACTAAGCAATTGAACAAGACCCAAATAGTCTTTTTCCACTGCCATATTAAGAATACAATACTGAACTTAATGGGAACTTTAATTTTAAATGCTGAATTTATCCCCTGTATGTGACTTCAGTACGTTCCTCTTGCTCACATACAGCAAACCATACAATTTTTTGTTTCTGTCCCCTTTAATATCAGTGAGATTATTCACCAACTGCTTGTGTAAGCAATCTAGTAACAAGTTGTAGTCTCTGAGTTTGTGACTGACACTGCCAAAATAAGTGACTTGCCCCGAGAGCCAAGGTGATCTGGACATGCATCTTCCTTAAGAGCTGTTGAAAATCTCCTACTGAAAATGCAACCAACAAACAAAATAAAAGCCTAAAATACATTAAAATTCACAACACCTGCAATCACTTCCTGTGATTGCAAAGATGTGTATATATGCTGTGACTCTGAAAAACATAAGCAAAACACCTCCCTTTTCCACTCTGCAGCCCCTTTGTCTGGGCTCCTTATTTTGGACCATGTGCATTTCCCATCACAGCTGCCTGATTTAAATTAGGACAGAAATCCTACTTTGAAGGTGTAAAATATTTTAAAATATTGTAATATATAATTTGAAGTTTTTTCTCAGAATGCTTCTCCCTCATCACAGCTGGGACTGTCTGAGGGCAGATGTGAAGGAAATGTCACAGAGCCTTGTTAAGGCAGGCAAGAAGGAGAGGGGCCAAGGAGGGGCTTTCTTGAGCTTCAGCAGGGCCTGCATTCAGAAAGTTTTCCACCAAAATTCGTGGAGAGGAGAAACAAGGGCCTGGCATCAGTCACATCACTGCTGCATCCCAGTGAAAAGTGGGAACTTCCTCTGCTGACCATTGCCATTGAGATCGCTTAGAAATTGAGGACAGCATGGCAATTTAAAGTGTGAAATTGATTGCTTTTCCCAAAGGAAAACCTGAGAGCTTCCTTGCAGAGACAATGAAGAAAGGATGACATTAAAGTAACTACAGTTGGAAAAAAGAAAAAATTCCCAGCCTGCTTCAGGCTTTATATGCCTAAAATGTTAGTGCTGAAAAAAAAACAAAAAAAGAAAACAAGCAAAGGACATGAAGGCATCTGCTTTCTGACTTGTTCCCACCTTGCTGGCGGCCTTAAGAGTTCATATCTATTCCTTGTTATCAGTTTAATCTTCAACAACTCCGTAGGCTTCTGATTTTCCAAGGGAGAACAGTACCTGTATGTCCCCTTACCTTTGTCATAACCAGCCCTGTTGCCCTGACAGAATTCAGGAGTATGGGAATGTGGCTCAGTGCCAGTGCATGACATGTTACAGAGGATGGCTATTCAAATAATATTAACTATTTTTCACTGGTACTAGAAACCAGTGGAGGATCATGTTGACAGGCAACTTGCCAGCACCCCAAGCCCACTCATTTCACAGCTGTGGGACTCTCATGTTCCACTGTCAACCTGCACAGCCTGCTGCCAGAAGCCTTCAGGCAAAATTTAAGTTTGAATACTGGAAAAGAGCAAAAAATGGACATTTTTGTTTCTAGAAGCAGAGTATTGCATATGAATTAAATGTGTGGGATTTGGAAAGTGGATGAAGCTTTTCCTTTACTTAATCACTTGAGAGTTCCTGGGAAATCCTCTCACCCAACTGTGGCTGTTAAAAATTTCTCCAAGGCTCCAAGGCTTCCTCAGCAGTAAATGAAGAGACAGGCATCTCAGCATCATCCTTTGTTGATATTGGTATCAAGGCCCACCATTTGGAGGTACCTACCTTTTCCCATTAACCTCAGGGAGGTCTGGACAGACAGACAGAGCTTGGGGCATAATTTAGGGGTGCAAATATTGAGGTGAGGTGAATCCCCTCACTTTAGGTACATATAGAAAGAGTAGCCAGAATGTATAAAGAGGCAGGGTCCCTAGAGCTAAGAAAGCATACGAGGCTCAGAAGCTGTTACTTGTGTATTAAATAGCTATTTACAAACCTACACAAATATAATAATACATAAGCATTTGGGGATTTCCAGTTAAACCAGTTATAGAGTGCAATAAGCCCCTTTCCTTGCCAATTCAAACTATTTTAGTAGGTTCAGTTACACTATACTAATTAATGTTTGCACTGGGTATTTATTTATTAAGCCTTGAATCCTTAAGTTAATGTTCAAGTAATGAATGAATTATGGCATATTATGGGAGATAAATTTTCCCATAGAAATCTGCTGGCATACACTGGATCAGGTCATTTAACATCACCAGAAGTCTATCTATCACATGCCATTTCTGTTTATCTCCCTGCTTCTCTGATATATATTGTATTTGCATGCACACCTGCACATAAATAGATATCCATATGCCTACTGCATAATTCCATTAGGACTTGGGCAACAATTTGAAGTGGAAAGTACATAAAATAAGTCTGTTAATAATTTAATACTTTTTAAAAACATATAGTGATAGATCTGCATGAAGTGGGGCATTACCATAATACCCTAAGATTATTCAATGAGTTTAAGCAACTTCACTGTAAACCTATAGCATTTCATGATTCTAAGGCACTGGATTAGGTTTCATTTCAATATTAAACTCTGTTATGTCACCCACAGCAAATACCACCCATAAAAATAGCTGTTCCAAGTAGAAATTTATCACCAGCGTGGGACCCTTGAATATTGACATGAATATGTGAGATTTAAGGAAAAACTTTGTATTTTAAAATAATGTTGAAACGGGAAATGAAAATGGAAGACTCGCTGTCATTCCTAGCTGAGGATAAGGGGATATTTGCAGCTCTGCCCCCAAGTTATTTGCATGCAGACCTCCTATTACAGGGCTGTGCCAAATGGTTATGGGCAGCACACTGCAGAAAGCATCTTCTTTTCTTGTCAGGATCATTTTGAGGGCAGTAAATGAAATACCTATGGCCAAATCATATTATTAGTTTGTATGCATCCAACCTAAAAATAGATTGAAAGCAAGAAACACAAATTAATGGTTTTTAAGACACATATGCAGTTGTCTTACATATTTCTCTGAGGGGTAT
This sequence comes from Haemorhous mexicanus, assembly GCF_027477595.1. Taxonomy (NCBI): domain Eukaryota; kingdom Metazoa; phylum Chordata; class Aves; order Passeriformes; family Fringillidae; genus Haemorhous; species Haemorhous mexicanus. The sequence continues at coordinate 46,370,020 of NC_082342.1, forward strand.
GTTGTTAATATGTGTATGCCAATAGTTTTGGGTTCACAGTAATTGCATACTATTTATTTACAAATCTTCCCCAGCAGTATGTGCCTGTTACCTAAAGCGATGGAGCAGGTCCCGGTCTTATGTCTGTCTCTAAACCTGGGCCAACAGTACATGACATAGCACCCACTGTGGCCTCTGCTCTGTCACTTTGCAATGCGATTCTATGTAGTTTTACTTGAATAACATAAAATAACATATATAATGTTATTTATGTTATTTTCCACGTGAAGAACTCCTGTAAACCTTGCCGTTTTGAAACTCAGTGAGGCAGGCGTCTTAGACAAGCTGAAAAACAAATGGTGGTACGATAAAGGTGAATGTGGACCCAAGGACTCTGGAAGTAAGGTCAGTCGCTACAGTTCGGGACCTAACTATCGTGTTCACAAAGCAGTAGAGGAAGTAATAAACAAAATGACATAGAAATGAAATAAGCAGCTGTAGACACAGAATGAATCAACTTTGGCCCATCTTGATGGCAGTCACGCTTTGATTTAAGGAAGCACTATTGCATTTTTAAGTCTTCAGTAATATAAATCACCAAACATCATCCCACATATTCAGAGCAATATATATGTTTCAGTAGAAATATAAAGCAGATTTTTGGATTTGGAAGAGGCAGTCTGGATTAGTTGCTTCCCTCCTGCCTGGAGGCTATGGACTTTTCCCACTGACTGCTTAGGAAATGCTCTTCACACCTTCTTTAGGAGCTGGCCTACCTCAGCAGTTTTCTGAAAAGAAGAAATACTAGCAGGAAGGATTGCCTTTCATTGCTGGCCAGGAAGGTGGTGTCTTGCAGCATTTGGGGATGTCCCTGGCTCCTTGAGGGCCAAGGAAAACTTAGATTGAGCTTTGAAGTGAAAGGCTTCAGCAACTAATAATTTCTACAGTTTCCAGTGTTTATCTTAGTCCATACACAAACAGTAGTCCTGGTAGCTCCAAAGGGCTGACAGCTCCTTCTCTTTATGGGGACAGACCCAGAACCGGGTATTTTCTGGTGGCTGGGAAACACCACAGTCAGTGCCAGCCCTGTGTTTGAGGAGTCTGACATTTCTTCACAGTACCTGACTCCATGCCAGCCTCTGCAGCCACAGCTAAAAGGAAGGGAGACAGGCACTGACTGCTTGCTGCCTGCATGTCTCGAGACTTACCTTGATAAAATTAATGTGGGAAAGAAGCTTTCAACACATTTCACTTTTTCTGGCAAGTGCTTTGAAAAAAAGGAGTGAAAACCATTTAAGAGGATGGCAAAGTATCTGTAAATAACAGCTGAGAAAGCATCAACCCACTGCCTACATTAGGGCAGGTCTTTCTCAGTCCTGCCTCCTCCTTGTTTGCAAGCACCAAGCACCATGTTAGCAATTGCCACCAGAGGGACAGTAATCTCCAAGATACTTAGGCTCTTCCTAGCCAGCTAAAAAGGCACAGACAAAGCAGAACCCAGCTATAAGCCCCAATCACCTCTGTACATCCATGGGAACCTTTACTGCGCTGATCTACTGATTACACAATGAATAGTGCCTCTTTAAATTAAACATCCAAATTTTTTGCAGTCTACGTAAGTTAAAATTTCATAGAGATTAAAATCAGAAGTTAAATACTCTCCTTACTTAAGCTAAAGATTATATAGTCTGCATAAGAATAAAGCTTTATAAGTATTTTAAGGCATACGATGTAGCATATGAAGTCAATCCTGAGAGAGTTCCTTGAGAACTGTGCTGGAAAAGCACATGGATTTCAAGGCAAAAAAATGTGATTCATAACTAAGCAGTGAAGTATAGAGAAATGTAGAATAGTTATTTACTACAATACACCCAAGAAGGTGATTTTAAAATGATGAATATTTAATACTTTGCTAAAGAAAATCCTCACTTTTATCTAAATTATGAAAAATGTGTTAAATTGCATAAATTGATATTTAGAAGTATACTGTTACTGAGCTTAGTAGTCCATGGGCATGTTCCAGAACTGTATCCATAGTAAAAACAAAATACAAGAATAGGTAAGAGGCAAATATATCACAATGTGTATGGAACAGTGTGCACTTTCAAAGGAAGTGTTCGTTCAAAGAAAGAACATGAGCCTCACATGTTATTTTTGCCTGTCATTTAAGTATCAGAAGCTCAGTCTGGATCTTTTAAATTAACAGCAATGCCTATCACACGTACAATTACTGGTTTTTGTAAAGATCAAGCAGAGTCTTGTCTGATATAAAATGGATTTCTGGATTTCAAGGCTTCTGAAGAACTTTACATAAATGCAGTTTCGTATCAGTGCTGAAACGTCCCCTAAATAGAGCTAGACATGTCATTGTTTAATTCTCCATGTCACAGGAGTAATGCTTTGCAGTCAGCAAGCAATGACATCCTGATATGTTGGCAATATACTTTAAATATTTTGTTACGCCAACAAGGAAAACTAGTTGCTTAAAATATATTTTATGGATCCAGATAGGTCAAATTTTGCTAAAGTATGTAAACATCTGTCATTAAATTTCAGCTAAACATTGTTACTTGTCTATTTCTAACGTTTTAATGTGTGTTCTGTGCTTCTTGGGATCCATTTTCCAGGGTTAACTGTGTCACTTCTGTTTTCCCAGGACAAGACGAGTGCCTTGAGTCTCAGCAACGTTGCTGGAGTCTTCTACATTCTGGTTGGAGGCTTGGGCTTGGCAATGCTGGTGGCTTTGATAGAGTTCTGTTACAAGTCCAGGGCAGAGGCGAAACGAATGAAGGTGGCAAAGAGTGCACAGACTTTTAACCCAACTTCCTCGCAGAATACCCAGAATTTAGCAACTTATAGAGAAGGTTACAACGTATATGGAACCGAAAGTATTAAAATTTAGGGGTAGGACTTAGGGCCTACTACAGCCAGTGGGTGATGCATCTTGTAACGCAGTGTTGTGACATGTCTGTCTAGTGGTGCTTGCTTCTGAACAGAGCTTTATATTTTGGAAAACTTCAGTGCAAAGTGGTTCAGTTCTTTTGGCTGCAGATGTACAGTACATTATTCTATGTTGCTAATAGACATCTGCATTGCAAGAAATTTTTAATATGAAAAATACATTTTGAACAACTCAAAGTTGTCAAATCAGTTGAGAGATGACAACTATTTTAAATAAGAAACTATATATCCAGAGGGCCAGTTTTTAAGTACATGATTATGATTGGAAAGTCTGTTTTCTGAAAGGTTTGCACTCGACTAGTGACAGATTGCTGCAAGCCTGTATTAGTCAATGTTGGCCCTATCTGTAAACAAGATTTAGGATAGGCAACATCACTGAACCATAGCCAACCTAATGGAAGAAAAGGCACTGTTACAAGAAGTCTAAATGTTGTTTTACCTTCTCTCCCTCCTCCTCTCCCTCTGCCTTCACCCTCCCTTTGATACATGTTTTATGCTAATTGTGTGGCTTTTTTTTTTTTTTTTTTTTTTCCCTCCCCACAATATCCTGCTTCAGGTCAACTTTTGCCCACTATAATAGTCACAAAGAGTCACTAACCAGGGATAGACCTTGATTATCATCCTCAGCTTTCAGTAACAAACCCCCTTACCTAGGTCAAGACTAGTGTATTTTAGACATTCACACAGTGATTTTGGAGGCTGAAGCACTGATGCTGCCGAGCTGCGATCTGCATAGCTCCCCTGAGTAGGTGTGCAGGGATGGTTTACCAATGTACTTGCTCTCATCCGTACAGTGAGTATTTTGCCAACTAATCATTAGACAAATCAACTTCCATGACCTTTGGAAATGGCACGCAGCAGCAAATTGAGCTTCTAAATATAACGTTTACGTAGCTCCCAAGCTATGCTGGCTGCTTTACAAGTGAACGTGCAGCTAGCACCCTACCCTGTCATGCTAGAGCTCCCTTGCCCTTGCAAACAGCAAGCCACGTCTCCTCTGCTAACAGCTATCTTCAGCTACATTTTCCTGAGCTATCCCTCTATGGTGGAAGTAGAAAACACAAATTTAAGGAAATGAGATGAATAATATGTTGCCACCTAGGGGAAAAAAAAAAAAAAAAAAGCTTGTAGGAAACAACTGGAGATGCACTTATGATTTTTTATTTATTATTTATATAGCGCTGGAGTAGACGGCGCTGTACAGTAGGTGAAGTGTGCCAGACACACAACAGGTCCCTGTCCCGAGGAGCTTACAGCCTAAAGGCACAGCCCGTTCAGTACCGCACCATACAGTACAGAGCAAACACAGAGTGAGCAGAGAATGGTGTGTGAGCATGATAGCTGGAGCACTGCGAGGAATAGGTGGGTTCTCGGGGCGCGAGGGACGGGGCTGGCTGGGAAACTGTCCCCTACACACTCTTCTGTGGGCTTTTCTTTTCTTCCTTGTTCTAGAAAGAGTCATGACCCTGGGTATATTCTAATTGCAACAGAGCTGCCAATTTCCCCATGTTAAAAAAAAAAAAGTGTTAGCTGTGCACTTTATTCACTAGAGAAAATGTGAGGCATGCTATGTGCCAAGGGGACTCCAAGAGTCCAGGGCTCATTACTCTGAACTGGAACACAGGACTTCCAGATGCTAATATGAAATTTCCCAAATTCACTCCCTTCTGGCAGTAATAAGGGTCTTAAAAAGAAGTAATCCTCTGCACATCATTGTGCCAACTGCAAGAGAAGTGTGCTTTTTCCTTTAAATTCTTTAGTGATGTGTTCACTGAAAGTGTCCCCAGGCTGGTATAAAAGTAAGAATCCCAGAAAACATATTCCTTATCAAGTTTACGGAGTGCCGTGCATTCAAAATACACTCTTAAAAAAAGCAAACAAAAAAATTAAGCTTTCATTCAAATACTGACCTGACCCCAGTTGGCTGAGCGAGCTAAACATGGCATGACTTGACAATCCCCACAGTTGCCACCCAGCTCTGTTATTTCATTGCAACAGACACTGATTATACTTGAAGAATTTTTTTAATCTTAGTGTTTTCTTATAATAAAGCAGAGCTAACTGAGTTTTGTATTTAAAGGAAAGATTGTAAGCATCTTACTCTTAAGTTTGGATTTCTGTGGAACTTGTTTTATCACAAAGATGAATTCCTACTGGATAAAATATGTTTTAAACAACACAAAAAAGATACAATAATGTTGCATTTTATTTTACTGAAAATTCACTTTTGGGTCAGTCAAAACTTCTCATAATTAACATTTTAGGGTACAGGCTTTTAAAATTCGCAAAAAAAAATCACTAGGATTTTGATCAAATATTTACAGACTTCTGAAATGCTTCTTTTTGCTTATTTGACATAGTATTTACGTGACATCGAGAAATTTCAAGTGAACTTCTTATAAAAATGTTTATGGTGATATGTGGGAGACTGCCAAGGCCCAATCATCCTCTCCTGGCCACACTGGCAGCGAGAGGTGTCTGTGTGCCACACTGCACAGGGGGACTGGGCCATCTGTTCATACACATGCTAGTCATAAACCCCTGTTTAGCTGGCAGCATTACAGAGCCCACGATAATGGCTGCACATATTTCTGTGGAAATATGTCTGTCTTACACATTTTGAAAACTTTGATATGGTTTTTTGGAGGTTTTTTATCCAAGGAGTAAAGAGATCGTATTGGAACTAAAACTTGCTAATATGGAAAGATGCCTGGTGGTTCTAACCTGCATGAGTAACCAACACATCTGACTTTTTAAGCTAACATCAAATAGTTTTAATGGTATAAGTTTTAAACTAATATAAAATAGCTTAAATAACACTCCTGAAAATTAATATTCATTACCCTGAATTTTATTTTAGTTTCGTACAGTTAAATGTGAGTTATCTGAGGGAAATTTACCCTTCCTGCAAGGCAGCTGAAAATGAAAATGAGGGACTAGTCTGAATGTGTGGACTGGCCTATATAGTAATGGATTAGTCTATATATGTGGGATAAGGACATTCAGAAGCACTGGCAGGCAGTTTCATCTGCTGAAGAGAAGGAAGAAAGTTTGCTTTAAGGAGGGAACAATCCTTTTCTCCTCCTCCGGGCAGCAGTTTTTCCATTAGTATTAAGCCCTTAGTGTGCAAGTAGAGCTGATAGCGAGAGCAGAGAGGAGCTTAACATCCTTCTGTCCATCTGCTCTAAGGCAAAGCCCTGCTGAGTTCCTCACCCCAAACCCACGGGTTTTGAAGGGGTTGTTCCAGTATCCAGCCAGCCTCCACCACCATCTCTCCATGGCCTTCTCAGTGGGCCATGAAGCTCAGGAACCAGCTTCCAGCTCAGCTGCCTTCTCTTGCTCTCCCATCCCATGCTGTTGTTTATAACTAATGAATGAAACTAATTGCAAAACTACAAAAAGCAATGAAAAACATCACTATTACAATTAACTACAAAAAAAGGTGAAGTGCTACAGGATGGCTCAGTAAGTGTGTAATGTACTTATTTTGACTTGTATACTTCCAATTTCATAGTAAAGAGAGAAAGATACATTAAAAGTTGATCTTCGATATTTGTGCCAAAGCCACCTCCATGTGACCCAAGTACTAGGGGAGCCTGAACAACAAAAGAACCCACACAGGCTAGGATATTTGTATTACACAGACTGAGGATATCATTTTCCAAAATTCCCATTTCCTCTCTATGAACAGGGCAGTCAGTGTTTTCAGGTGATTAATTTAACAACTAATCTGATCAAAACTAATGACAAATTTGAAAATACATTATCACTATTAACCTTATACACTTACTGAAAGGAGACTTTCACGGTTTGCGTAATATTCACAGTAAATACCGAGACTTTTCCCTCTTATCCCAGCCACTCCCAAAACTGTTTCTGCATCCAGGCCATAAATCTGAAGTTGTAGCAGCACAGTTCAGCAGAGTACTAGCCTGGCTTGTTACCTATAACACAGTTTAGAACACAGAGCAGACGCCTACCTGGTTACTTGGCTTTATGGCACTGTCCCAAGTACAAGTTTGACCTGCTCCTCCTGGCTTTGTAAGTGTCTGAGTTGTCCTGTGGTGTGTTGCTGAGCTGTTGTTAGTCTTGCACTGAGGACAAGAGTTATTTCCTTGCAGCTTTTCTGTTCTTCTGTGGAAGGCTGCTGAGAAAGTGTTGTTCTCTTTTTTTATCTTTTTTATTTATCCTGGATCCCTTTTATTGTCTTTCTGTCCTGAGTGCGTTGTCAATGGCCAGAAAGTTATTTAGACTGAGTTAGCACAGTTACATAGAACATGTATGTCCCGTACAAATCTGAGTGCTCTGACTCAGATTTCCCAGTGGGAAGCTCTGAATGGCCATGAACAGATAGCTGATGGGTGTGCTGGAGAGACTCCTTAGACAATGATGACTTTCTGGGAAATTTAACCCATCTGGAGCAAGTTGTCCCTTTTCCACCCAAGTTTGCTTTCTAATCTGGTTTGGACTCTCATCCCTCTGCCACACTAAAGCACCTTTAGTTTTTTTCTTGCCATTGACCAGAACATGATCTCTGCACTTCTGCAGTTACCAGTGTCCATTTGCAGTGGGACTCAGCACATGCACCATGTGGATCTGTACCACATTGATTGTGTCTGTGCTTTGCAAATGCAGAGATTCTTACTTGCTGCTGGGAAGTAGTTGAAGTTCTTGGTAATGTATAGGCCCAGTTCCCCACTTTCTCATCACCTCTGCTACACATTTTGTATCTGGGTGTTGGTTTTGATCAAGATATATTTGGCAACAGTCCCTGTCACAAAGTACAGTGGTGGCAGAGAAAGGTTTCAAGGGATAATTTTCCTTTCCAAAGCCAAGGATTTCCAGTATAAGGAGAATGCCATAATGCCCTCTCTAAGCTGAGGCCTTTTCCTGAATTTGGGTGGTTTTGAGGGCTGAAGTGTTTAGGGTAATTGGTTTGCAATGCTGCTTTTAAATCCAAGTTCTGACTGTGCCACAAAGAGCTGCTGTATTTTTGATAACTTTTTGAAGCAGCTACTGATAACGATGCAATATTAGACTGGTGCATTTCCCCAGAAGTGCACCCGAAGCAGTGGAAATGTTCGGGAGTTTTAAGGGCTCTTCCTCATCCCTATATACTCATATATAAAATAAACCACATATAAAAACAGCAGCTCAGGATTTCACTGCTACCTCAGAAAGAGAAACTGGGCTCAGAGGGATAAAGTTCAAAATGCAGAGATTAGTAATAAAGCAAACAAAACGACTTTATGATGTTTCTTATCCTTTTGCTCCTATGTGAATGCTCCTACCTCCCTTTCTTCCCAATTAGTATTTCAGACTGCATCCCTGCTTTTACATAGTTTCTCCTGACTAAAAATCAGATTTCCCCACTAATTAATATCTTAACATGTTTATCTCTAAAATTTCTTTTAATGTACTATAGTTTGGATGCCTTGATGCATTTTTTTACCTTAGACACTTAGCCTAATTTTAGCAATCTGGAAATCATTTACTTTAAACTAGTCATCTTGGCATTTTTTTTATAATCACTTGAGAGAGCCCTATTAGATTTTCAGATTTAGCTACTGATTATTTGATGACTAAAATTAGATGGCATAACTATAAATCCTTGAACAAATCCAGACATTTTTTCTTGAGTAATCTCAACAAGATATTTTGTTCTGATTTAAAATTTAAACCTTCTTATGGGATATTTATACATAATGTAGAAAACTGTATAAAACTGAATTTTCTCTCAATAAATTACATTTTCTTTGAAAGGTATCACCTTCTCTAATTGTAAGAAAATATATATATGAAAGAGATTTGAGGACAGTTCTCAGATTTCCTGATACTAAATATTTCCATTGTGAAAATAAGTAATAATTTCTTTAGATTTGAATGACGGAATTGCCAGATAGCTGATAAAGTTATTGCAATTTATAAACAATTTTCAGTAGTCATATTTTATCCTGGCATTCCTAGTTGAAGGTCAAAACCTATAAACACCTGTGCATGACTTCATCCACAGATACTAATGCTTTCAGGTTCCAAAAGGTCTTCTTACTGTATATAAATTTAGTTTAAAGCAGTTTAGATGAACGTATTACTGCTTCAGTTAATTTCATTATCAATTTCAGATTTTATATTTAAATCAGTAACAATTTATTATAATGAAATTGAAATTCTTTTTTCCTCAGTAGAATTAAGTGCTATGTATTATATTTATGATGATTACTATTTCTATATTTAACGTTAACATGAAAAAATGCAGATGTCTAAAATTTATTATTTTGGTGTTTGCTGTGTCCTGGTTGGTTGAAGAACAGAAACATTATAACACTTTCCTCTCTTCTGCTTCTTCTTCAAACCCAGCTTACCTTTTCTGAAGCCATAAGAAACAAAGCCAGATTATCCATCACAGGGAGCGTGGGAGAGAACGGACGCGTATTGACTCCCGACTGCCCGAAGGCCGTGCACACTGGAACTGCAATTAGACAAAGTTCAGGATTGGCTGTAATTGCATCGGACCTACCATAAAAACCAAAAAATTAATTGAGTGCCTTAATCAAACTGTGTTGGTGACTGATGGGAACACAGCACAGACTGTAACGACATGGGAGTGTCATTGATGAACTAATGATTTGGCTGAGAAAGGGAAGTACGTCCAAATGCGCCAGACATCATCAGCAACAATGTGTGCATGAGCTCAGCTCGGAAACCCAAACTCAGATTTTATATCAGGAAAATTCATAATTTAGTTTTGTTGGGGGGAGGGGGCTGGGAAGGGTGTATTAACAGCAACAAATTTCACTTCAGTGGACTTAAAACTAATAAGACTTGCCAATTTAGCGCATTAAACTGTGAAGAACATGCTCAGAAAGGACCCCATTTTGGTCTTTGTCTTGACAAAGAGAGAAAAATAGCTATAGAAGTCAATGAACATGCTAACCTGTGTCTCCAGAACATCAATATATACAATGGAAGATTACTCAGCTGTTCAGCTGTAGAAATGAATCACTAAACTGTGATAAAAAAATAATAAATATGTAAATCCTGTGAAAAAAAAATAAAGAAATTATTTACATTTTCTTTGGAAAAAGAGAAATATTGAAACATGCTTGCTTTTTAACTGATGTAAATTCAGTAGAGGACAACACAATTCTTTTTTCTAACCATCTTAGGGAAAAATCATTGCAATAATTGATATAAAATGCCATCACTGTAATAAAATTCAGAGAATTTTTTTTTATAAAAGTTGTTGGTCATCCTCTTGTTTGCTGTTACCTTCATTCTGTTCCATCATTCCGTGTTCCACAGATTTGCATCTGTCTAATACAAGAAACAAAATGATAAAATGTTTAGAGTACTTCATCAGTCTGCAGTGTAGAAAAAGAGACTACGGGTCACTCATGTTACAGATATTATTTATAATCTTGTTCTGTGTAAGAAACTGTGGTTTTTGTACCCACCAAAAAGAATAAAACAACGATTGTTCTTATAATATTGACAGAGCTTGAGTTGTTTTCTGATCATTAGGGATGCCACCTGGAAAATAGAAAAGGGCCGTTCATATCCTACAACAGGATTCAGAATCTTGTCAGAGTCAGTCTGAGTCCCTGCACATTTCTAAAGTGCTTTTAAGGGACTTAAATTGGGAGGAAGGACTCTGAGCAGCTAAAGAATTGTCATGATTATTCACTAAGTATTTTAGTACTAGTCACTAAACACCTTCCTGAACCATTTAGTGATAGTGCTTGTCCTCTGGGTAGTCAGGGAATGAGATGCCAGGGAGCAAGGAAGTACAAAGGACAGTCCTTGAGACTGATGTGATAGATGATAACTGCAGCCTGCGTGGTGTCCAAGAGCCTCAGTTTTCATCACCCAGCCTGTCAGTGCCATGCCTGGGAAAGACTAGCAGCCACCATTTGAATAAAAGCCAGATGTCAGCGGGAGCAGGCATGTCTGTAGGTGCAAAGTTACAGCCAGTCTGTTCTGTGATGGTCAGTCTCCTTGGCCTCAGTGGGGTCCAAATCCAGAGTGTTGCCAACAGTGTAACAGCCACGTGCCAGAGCCCAGACTGCAGGTGAATTCAGACTTGGAGCAATCATAGCTCCTGAGTTTCCCAGACCCATGAGGGGCCATGTTCCAGTGGCTTACTTTTCCCCAGAGCCTGGTGCTGGTGCTTCTCTCAGCCCCCAGGGCTCTCATGGGGAGGAGAGCGGGCCCCAGGTGGAGCCCAAAGCCCAAAGCTGCCCAGCAGGGACCAAGCCCCAGCTGCTGCCAAAAACAGCAGCCAGACCCTGCTGAGCTGATGCTCCTGCTGTCCAGCAAAGACAGCCACAGAGTTGCAAAGCAGGGCTTAGTTTCACTCCAGATATCAACAGCATAAATATGAGTTTCTTGCCCCAAATGCTCTATAGGGACCTTTTATAGCTACTGGGGAGAAATAGAGAATGAGAGTGGATGACTTCATCTTAAAGTAGACCTTAAAATGCCAGACAGCTGAACCACAGCAGCAAGAGCCTAAATCCTTCCAGTAGCCTTAACACAGGCTGACGGAGACCAGTTCTTATAGAGAGCTTGGCAGTGCAGGCAAACATGAAAATAAGGTGATGCTTGCCCTCAGGCATGAAAACTATAGTGTGTGCAGGGTTCTTAGAGAAAAAGGACTGATAACAGGATAATGAATCACTGCCTAAAGTTACTTTGTATCCATGTTTTACTGGCATGTTTAGCACATGCATGAGTTACTGTGAATTGTTCTGTGTTCCTCTGGCTAGGTTAGGTGAGTTGTCTGTTTTTTCTCTTTTATGAGTAAACCTGGAAGCTCTCTTCTTTTTACAGCTGTATTTAAAAAACAACTTCTGGGTGGGTTGGTTCTGAGTTTGTCTTTTTTTTTTTTTAAAGAAAAAAAGTGTTTGCCTCCATTTTTCACAAAGTAACATATTAGAGGTTGAACAGATTGAGAGACTGAGTATGAAGAATGCCGTCTGTTTTGTTTTACTGTGTCTGTCTGTTTTTCCAGGAGCTTGTCCTCATCTTTTTTTTGTCCATGACTGTGAGCAGTACCAGGGCCGTCTTAGGATGTTTATTGTCTTCCAGTGTTACTCCTCTTATACACTCCCCTGTCTCTTTAACACATTATGTTTGTTTTTCACTTTCAGTAAACAGCCCATGGCTGATGTTAGGAATGCTGCTCCATGGAGCTCATTGTTAATTCCCTAAGCCAGGTTTCCACTTGGCAAGGAGGCACCCAAGTCCTTTGAGAAGGCCAGTGTCAGTAACCATGCACTGAGAAGGATTCAGAATTGAGCAGCATGTGCAGTGCAGCCACCCAGCTGCATGGCCCTGGAGTGGTGTGACCCACCAAGGCCACATGGCCAGCAGCCACAGCGGGGGATCACCACATCCTCTTACCATTTCCAAGCCTTGTCCTTGCCAAGGGAATGCTTTACTGAAAGAAAACCTGGTTAGCTGAGGTAAAGAGGATACTCTCACTTTGCTGATGCCTGTCATAAGCAGATAAAATATTTGAAGAAAAAAAGAAAAAGAATCTAGATAGGAAAATGCTACAGCAGGGAGAGTTGTCCTGCAGTTCAGGTGATTGAGAAAGCAATCTCAGGGTATTAGTCTGCTGTCTCCACAGTGACTTACTCTTTTGTCTTACTCTAAGATGGTAGCAGCTGCGTGACTGCTGTGACCGTAGAGGGCAGCCCTGGGAAAAAGGACAGGGGGGTGCTGGTGGATGACAAGCTTGGCATGTCTCAGCAATGTCCTCTCCCAGCCCAGAAAGCCAGTGGTGTTGGTGTCCTGGGCTGTATCCAAAGCTGGGCAGCAGGGCCAGGGAGGGGATTCTGCCCCTCTGCTCTGCTCAGACCCCACCTGCAGGGCTGCATCAGCTCTGGGGCTCCAGCACAGGAAAGATGTGGACCAGCTAGAGTGAATCCAGAGGAGAGCTTCTAAGTGTGACCTTCTCCACAGGTCTGGAACACCTCTCCTGTGAAGACAGACTGAGAGAGTTGGGGTCAGTCTGGAGAAGAGAAGGGACCCCTGTGCAGATGTCTCAAATGGCCCAAGGCATCTCAAATACTCCCTGTGGGAGGGTAAATGAATTGTGTCCCAGTCTCTACAGATGAGTTCTTTTCAAACCTCCATTGACTAGATCTCCATGGAGTTTGAAAAGACTTTAGACACACAATTTTACTATAGATTTCTAAATTTAGCTGTCTTAATGATGAACTGAATAATATCAGCATTTATCTGCTTCTAAAATAATTTCAGTTTCAATGTAATCAAGAGCAATTATTAACATTAACACTCACAACAGTATTAGACTTATCTGCAAAATAAGTTTTCTGAGCTGATGTGAATCACAATGTAGGACCAGCCTGCTTTGACATTCACTGTTATATTAGTAGCTTCTTGTCCTACACATGAAACCCTCCCACACTGGTTGTGTATTCTATTAAACACCTATTAAATTTAAAATCAGTACAGACTTGCTGGGTTGTCTGAGAGCCTCACATGCAGAATTAGTTCTATGCAACCACTTGTTATTGCTGAATTTCACCTAGGGACTATTCTGGGAACTGAATGTACATGTTCTGAATTGAATTTGCCTTGGTGCAATTGAGAACAGAGCCTGGGGAAAGGAGTATAGCTTTATACAACTGGTTGTAATCATTGCATGTGGTAAAGGAGGGCAGCAGCACCTTTTTACCTCTGTTGCTTAAAAATTCTGTAATAACAACCCTGATAGGATGTCAGAATGAAGAATAAATATCCTTTAATATTCAGTGTAAGCATACTTTTATCCATGATTAGAAAATTACAGCAAAAGGGACCTCCTAAAGCTCTCAACCTGCAGAATTTACGTACCACACTAATGCTGAAAACAAGAAAAGAAAGGCAGCCTGCAAGGAGCTGCAGAGATTTGTTGTAGACATGGATTAATTAACACTGTTACCACAAAATGTGTAATTGGTATGCAACAGCAAGTTTAGCTTCAGCTAAAATGTCTAAGGGTAAGAAGTCACCAGTGGAATTATAAATAGGAATTTAGAGCCACTTCCTTTTCAAAGTGAGAGGAGTGCCACAGATTCCAAATAACTTACTGATTTCATAATGGTTGCATTAAATGTAAGGTCAGGCAAGCTGAAACTAGTAAATAGGAAACATGAAATAATTTAGACTGGAAGGGATTTCTGGAGGTCAGCTCCTTCAAACATCCATTTAAAGTAGGTTCAGCTTTGAAGTTAGATCCAATTTCAAAGCTTAAGAGGTTTCTCAATGTTATTCTATCATAATCTTAGCATCTCCAGTGTTCAAAATGCATAACCTCTCTGGGCAACCTCTTCAAAAGTTCTGACCACCCTCAATATTTTCCTAAGGGCAAAATTTTCTTAAATTTTTTGTTGTTACTCTGCATTGAGGGTATATTCAAAAGCTGCAACACATATTGCAAGCTGCTTACCTAAATATGTGCATTATCTTTTGTGTTGCTGAGCTCAGAGTCTGGACCTATCTGTGAGGGGACTAAGGCATGTTATCATCACACTTCAGAGGAGTGTGCCCTGCTGTCAGTCTTTCCTTATGGCTAAAACAAGGATTCATGCCCATAGCTCACCAATCCATCCTCTTCCATTAGCAGCAAATACCATAAAGTTCTGAAGGCCAGACCCTGATCGTCTTTTTAGATTGTTGTATCTCTAAGAGCTTCAAAGACCTTCAACAAGGCTAAACTGTTGAAGTGGACTTTCAAGTGCTGTAAGATAAATTACAGTTTTTCCTAAGTCCTGGAAAAACAATTATATTACTTTTCAAGGTTTTGTGTATTTTAGCTGTTCCTGTAAGGATTCCAGTGCTAAGCCCTGATTCTACCTAGCCATTTGCCTGATACTATATGTTCAAATCCATACATAACAGTGTAAAAATGTAACCACTAGTGTGGATGGAAAGATCTGATCTGGTGGGACTTTAATACGTACTTTGGTGTAACTGTGTAGAAGGTGTGGAGAATTTGGAAGTCATAAGATTGCAGCAGTTTAAATCCAGTAATTCTATTAAAAGAGTCTTTCTAAACACTACAGTAGTCATGAAGTCCATAAATACATAACAGAGGTGGTGTCTTCCCTTCTTCCCTTTTATATTCTGGCTGCCTGCAATACTGTCAATTCCTGGAAGTTCCCTGACATTTCTAAAACAACTTTAGGAAAAAAAATGGGTTTTTGGCTAAAGGACAGAATCAATATTCTACCAAAAAAAAAAATCATCTGTTAAAAGCTCCATCACATGGATTAAGAAATAACTGCTGAAAAGCCTATAGAAAATGCAATGGCATTCTGAAAATATCTGATATTCTGGGAGACACTCACTGGCTTTAAACATCTCCAGTTTTACTGCCTAGAAACTTGTAGGATGCAGTATAAAAAACTGATTTTACATGATGGTTTGTGAGTGGGATAGTTATGCCCTAACAATCTTTTCTGAGTGTTGTTGGTGAAGACAACCAAGAACGACTCATTCAATAGCTGACATTTATGGTGCAGGTGCCCACACTTGGGCAGATGACTCCTCCTCATGGGGACCAGCCAGCACACTGTGAAATGGAGTGAGGGTGGCACGTTTGCAGCACCAGTGAGACGAGCTCTGATCAACACTGCCACTGACATGGTGACACAAGGATGGAGTTTCTGCCACCACTTCCAAACTGAATGCTTACTACCTTCAGCTACACAGTACCTCATGCCAGGGGTTGCTTGCTAGCCACTCTGTGTAAACACACAATTCTGTACTCCCTGCTGCTCTCACCACTAGCCTCTAGCAATCACTGCTTTCCCCCAGCTCCAAAAGATTAAGTTGCTTGGTACCTGTTGTGTTCAAATCGCCATTTAATTAATATAAGCCACTGGAAAGCTGGTGAGAACCCTGGTTACAGCAGCAGCTGGATACCCCAGAATCTGAATTCGCAAAGGAGAGGTGAGAGGAGGTGGGGAGATAATTCCCTAGTGGCAAGTGTTTCTTCAGCAGACCTCAGGAATGACATTTTGGATCAAGAGGGCTGAAGGCAGGTCAGTGCAGCCTGAGGCACTCTCCCTGTGCATTTCACTAGGTACATTTTCATTACAGCTGGAACTTGAGCCTGTATTTCCTACAGCTCAAGTGAGTTAACTACTGGCAATATAGAAATTTCCATTTTCATGTTATTCTATTAATGCTTATTTCTTCACACAAATGTAGAGTGTCTTCAAAAGAAACCCAAGGCAGGGGCAGACTGGTTTTTATCCTCACCACAGAAGCTATTCCATGAATCAGATCTAGGATGATAACAAAGGAATTGAAAATAAATGTAAAAATGACATTTATATAAAGACTAGATGTAAGACTTCATTTCTTCATTTAGGGAGCATTTTAAACTAATTCTAACACAAAGCAAAAAAATGAAGTCATTGTATAAAATACTGAATTGCATCATTCCCACAGAAAATGTAAAGAGGTGCCTCCTTTTAAAACAAGCAATTACCACACTGAATAATGTTGGGAAGCAATGCCTGCTCTTTCCCCAGAGACATTTCTGAGTACAGGGAGGAGCCCTGAGGAAGGAGGCTGTCAAACAGGTTGAGTTACACTGATAACCATGTCAGGTTCAGTTGGGTTTGATATTTTCCAAGTGTGTGATCAGCCACTGAGGGCTTTGAAGTGGCAAGCGTGATGCAATTGAGTCTGAAATTCCTGCAGAGCTCCCGAACAGAAGGGGAGGTTTCTATTTAAGCATGCGGGCACAACTTCTAACCTGTCTCCTCTTTCTCCCCATCAAACAGAATCTGTTTCAGGAGAGAGAGTGCAGTTAAGGTCACTGCTTTCAGACAGGTTCCTCAGTGCTTGGAAGCAGGAAGGTGACGTGGAAATGCTGCTGTATCCTTTTTCTCCCATTCTATTTGGTCACGGGGGCATGCAGATCCTGAGAGAAGGCTGTAAGACATCAAAGCCATTAGCAAGCACAACTGATAAGATTTGGTCCATCATGCTGATATATTTTTCATGCATTCAGACCTGTCCACCTGATTATCACATCCTCTGTTAGGAGCTGAAAACCAGGAGTCACTGTGACATTAAATTTACCTAGGAAAAAAGAAGTGACAAGCATGAATCCATTATTCCTACTTTGGCAAATTCTGTACGATGTTTCTACAGATAAATCATAGGAGTCCTGACCCAAAGAGGAAATTGGCTGATGTTTTCACTCAGCATTGTTATAGCCATGCTGTTTTTTGAAGGCTGGTGAAGCTCTTTTGGACTGTGTGTGGTCACAGAGCACTAGCAATTTGTGGTCAACCTGAAAAAAGCTCTCGGGAGATTTTATTCCCCAAGGTAACACAGGCTTTTGACTTTCCATCAGCATGAAGTTCACCCAAAGCAGTCATACTGTCTCATCTTTATTATGAGTTTCAGTAATAGTCACAATTCACAGTCCAGGGACATGTCACTTTGTGGGATGCTCATCTGGCCACTTGTGGATCAGCAAACAAGAGGAGCAGAAAGATCCCTTCTGAGGTGCTTTGTTTCAGGTGCTGCTTCTGTGCCATCCTTTCTTCTTTTCCCTCCCTGCTGGGCCACTTTGGCCCTTTTCCCTGTTAGTGAGATTCTAGGCTAGAATTCTGCCCTGTCAGGCATTAGTGGGCTATAGCTGGTGAGGAGGAAAGGGATTGATGGAAATTTGATTGAGTGGGTTGTGAACCTGCTCTACTGGTTGCTTTTGGCTGCCTTTCCTCTTTACACTCCCCTTGCTCTCTCCCACAGTCTCTTAGATCTCTTTCCTTATTTCAAGCCCCACTACAGCTCTGGTCTCCAGCATGTTCCTGCCAGAGCTCCTTCTGCCAAAGAGTGGCTCACCACTTGGTCATGAATTTCTGTCACACCCTGAGCTTTTCCACCTTTGTTCACCTACATCAAGCCCCAAGTCTTTCTCCCACCCACTGGAGTTTCTTCCACTCTCGCAGCTATTCTTTGTGCCAGGATGATAAAAGTTGTGATCTTGTCACCACGCAGGCCCCCCTTGCAAGGCAGTATCATACCTACAGCTCTGCATGACAGATAACTTAGACTATTCCTAAACCTCAGACTGGTTACACTGGTGTCCCTGGGATTCTTTCCAACTGAACCAAATCAATCATGAAGTCCCATTTGAAAGCCTCCAATTCCAGCCTGATGAGTGGTCACAATAAAATAAGAAATGTTCCTTTCCATGCTCACTGCAGACAGAATTCCTATTTATTTTTTTTTTTATCTGCAGGAGTAGGAGGGTGTTGGTGCATTTTCTTCCTGACTTTTTGCAGTAAAGCTACAAAGCCACTCAGCCTTCATCCTGCATTTCTGACGTGGATTACTCCTACCTAAGTGTACAGTTTTATATTTGTCCATCTTAAATTGCATTCAATTTTTCTAAACTAATTATCCAAAAACTTAGCTTCATATAAAACTTTTCAACATTTCATATGAAATAGAAAATAACAAGAGAGCACAAAATGGAAAAGTATGTTTTAATAGTGAGAAACATGATTTTATTATCACAAATTGCCAGTGCTATTAATATTTAATAAAATAATTCTTCATTCTAAATTTTTCTTATTAAAATGGTGATTTTCTGCAAAACAGTTCCTTTGTTTATGAGCTTGGCTTTGAAGAAGAAAGAGAGATGAAGCTTTGCAAACTTAAAGCTTCTCAAATATCCTAACTTCTCTCTGACCAAATTTACAGCTGAAAGAAGATAAATATTTCAACACTACTCCTTCAGGCCCATTTACTTTAATATCCCCTTGGAAAATAAGATTTATACCCATACAGTAAGGCTTTACAAAGGGATAAACACCACATTTTAGTAAATTTGATATATCTAAAGGGTTTCCCAGTAGTTAGAAAACAGAAGTCATTTCTAGGCAGAAGAATATTTTTTTCTTTCATGGTATGAAGTCATCAATCAGAAAACTTTATCTCCTGGTTTTTTTAATTAGCTCTCTTATATAAATACCAAAAAATCCCATTTATTTAGTGAAATGATGTTAAGACAAAGAAATGTCCCTTTCTAGAACACCCTTTCTTATGTTCTTTCTTAGAAGAAAGATGAGGAAAGTAAAAGATTTGTACATTTTCCAACTGTGGTATTGAAATTTTTATAGGGAATCAGCACATGCCACTGAGCACCATTTCAATCAATGGGAAGACCAGTGTCAGCCCTCAAAAAAAAAAAAAAAAAAAAAAAAAAGAAAAAAAAAGCCAAACTCCACAGTTCCAGCTACCATTAGTCAAGCAGAAAATGTGCAATTGAAACAAAAACAAAGGAAGAATTCTAGCAGTATTCTCAAAACTGGACAGTACTTGGAGAAGGTCCTTGGCATGAGTCACAGAAAGGCTAAATCTTTTGTGCTGGTGTACCACTAGCTGGTCCTAGTGGTCAAGCAGAAATACAAACATCTTGTTAGAACGAATCCAGTGGGAGATTGTTCCAAGGAAAGAGAGAGCATCTCCTGAAATGCCAAGTTAAGAGTTGTGTAGAAAGGCTTGAAGGGGACATACAGGCAGAGAAAGGACATGACACAGCGGAGAGAAGTAACAACAGCAGAAATCAAAGTTATACAATTGTAAACAAAATTTTTACAGAAAGGTTGGTCAAACATGGAGACAGGCCTCTCAGAGGGACTGCGGAGGCTCCATTCTCAGGGGTAATTAAAAGTTGTTGGATGTGGTTCTGAGCAACCTGATCTAACACTATGTCCTAACTCTCAGTGGGGGTTGGTACAGAAACTTGCAATGGCCTTGAGCTTCTTGCAAGTTAAATGATATTCTCTAAACATCTTTCAGTGGAGGACTGTTTCCTTCCTGTCACTGTCTCTTCAACATGGAGCAGCATTGTTCCTTGAATGGACAATCTAGAGACAGAAACAGTTGAGATAGAAACAGTTGAGATAGAAACAGTTGTTTTGTTGCCAAGCAAATCCTACGTAGTGAACTAAAGAGAAAAAGGCAGCAGAACTGGCTGACATGAGACTTTGGAGCTGATCTCAAAAGTACATTCCATAAGTGGGATTTTCTGACTTTTAAACCCTTTGCAGCAATGAGTCACAAAGATGAGGGAAGCAACAAGTTTCCTGGGACAGAAGGAACAGGTTGCTGAGCAGGAGGTTTATGCTCAGCATGTGATACAGCACTGTGTGCTGAGAGATGATGTGGAGGGTGCAATTTAAGGTGCTGATCATACACAAAATTTAGGAGCCAACAGCACACCCACAGATCCTGATTTGTCCATCCCAGTAGGGAATTGGCATTCTTCACCAAGGATTATTCATATCTAGTAAATGATCATTTTTAAAAGGATGAGACCATATATTAAACAGTTGCTCCTTATAATGCCCAGCTTCACCACAGCCCCTTTGCTCTCTTGGCTCCTTTCATGACCAGGTTCCATAAATTTCCCAAATCTCTTTCACTAAGAGAACCCCTGTTTTGCAAGATCCATGTGTAGCTTCCTGGACTTCTACCCTCCATAGGCACACAGTTCCCTATACACAGGAAAGAGAGATAATTTCATTTCTAAAAGACATTTAAGGAAAAGCATAGAGATAAAAGAAGGGGGAGAGCAGCTATAGCAAAGTCCAAGCAGAGAAAAGGAGATGTGTGATACGTGCAGTGCTAAGGTGGTTATCATTGCAGAAGGGAGCAAACAGTTGTAGCAGAGTAAATGCAAACTGTTGCAAATTAATCATGGAATCATTTAGGCTGGAAAAGACCTTCAAGAACGGTGACTCCAACTGTAAACCTAACACTTCCACCTAACACAAGTCCACCACTAAAATATAAAGCTCGAGAGGTTGCTGTTTTCTGGTGTTTATTTTGGAAAGAGACATTATAGTGGCAGGATTGCAAGGACATAAGGAGCATCTGCCAGCATACAATATAATTTATACCACATAAAGCTAACAGGGAAGAAACACTGGGGTGTAGGCTGGTCACTTGGTTTTACAAGCTAATTTTTTGTGTGGTATATGTTGACTCCATCTCATGATACCCACCTACCACCCCGGGTGTTTATCTTCTTGAGGCACTTAGACCTTGATTGTTTATTAGCACGGACAATTTGGGCATTCTCAAATTGCTCTTTTCAGAGACTCACAGGGCTACAATGGAAAGGGGAAAATTAAAACCTGGAGGGCACATTTGTCACAGCCCACAGAACCTCCTGTGCTGGTGCTGGGCTTCCAAATGCCACTCAGTTCTGACTTTTTTCAAGGTTAAATACAGCTACTTTCTGTATCCAGGAATTTGATTGTGTTGTTTTGCCTTTATCTGCTAGAATACCCTACCCTCTGAAATCTCCCATGTAGATATTTCTAGACCTTAATCAAGTTATATTGTCATGACATGTTCTCTCAGATAAATTAAATTGATCTATTATTTAAATAGCTGATAGTACAGCAGTTGTTTTCAGCCTGGAGCAGCTCTTGATACAGGCACCCTTGGGCTGTGTCAGCACAATGCTTTAGTCAGACATATTTCATACTCCTAAAAGCTTTGTCAATCAGAGACCACTTTGGCAGGAGGAAGGGAAACCTCTCTGCAGCTGTGAGACGTGTGCAGTTGAAGGCAGAAAGTTCTGCCTTGCCTGCTTTTAGCTGTAGATCTGCCTGACCTCTCTTCAGGGACGTGGCAGGTTTGCTGTCCCAGCAATGACCCAAGTGAAGAGATGCTCCTACCTGCTGCCACCTCTCCCTCCAAAAGCAGCCCATGAGGGCAGTGCCCAGACCCCACCACAGCCACCAGCCTTGGAAGAACACTCAGGGAAGAGAAGAATGAAGCCAAGCTCCCAGCCAGGACCCCTAGGACAGGTTTACCCCTCCAGAGCTGATCCTGGAGCAACTGGCCAAATCCCAAGGCAGTCTGAGACTGTGGGAGGGAGGACAAGGTGGGATGAGAGCCCAACCACACTCAGCAGTGAGCTATTATCACATGCTGCAGTGAACATGTGGTGGCTTTTTCCCTGCCCACTCCTTGCGGGCCGACAACCTTGCTCTGTTAATTTCAGTGGGAAATGTGATGAGTAGGTGAATATGTCCCCTGATTTGGTATTTGAGGCAGAAAAGATTAATTTATGTATATTTGATAATTGGTGATGCATTTTTTAATTCGATTTTTTTGGACAATATCCTTTATACCCACACATACACAAAATAAGGGACAAAAAGTTTTTTGGCTGCTGTATTTCATATATATTAGCAGCATGGCTGGTGGGTTGGAGGTTTTTTTGCCAAATACACAGGAACTGCTAAAACTTACCAAACAGACTCCCTTTGAAACTGAAATTTCTTGTAGTCCTAGGGTGACTGGTATAGCCCTGGGAAAAATATTCCACAGTCACAGTGCTGGCTGCCCCCAGACCACACCAGTAAATCTTGCCATTAGCCTTTATTTAAAGAGAAAACCACACCTCAGTTACCCTCCCCTGTGTTTTGCTTCTGGAGATGAGCTGCCCGGTATTATGGTGACAAAGCTGTCTGTCCATTTGTAACCCTCTTGGGTCAGCTTGGTGATGTTGTCAGCTGGGGTGCTGAGGTATGGGAAACCACTGTAGGGGAATCCCTGACAATTGATTTGGGCCATTCTTTCTGCTGCTGACATAAATATGCTCAGCTCTTGCAAACCTGTTTGTTCCTGAAGACTCTCATCTCCTAAGGTACAGCATCTCTCAGGGCTGCAGAGGTTGACAGTAGTTACACTGGAGGTCAAATTTCAATAAGGAACAAGCCAAAAAATGTTAAATTTAAAAACCTTGTAGATGTTTGATTTTTGTTCTCACAAATACCTTGTTAGAATTTCCCTTAGTACTTGTTTAAAACAAGTTCCTACCTTCGCTCAGTCCCTATTATCTCCCTTCCTTCTCCAGTATATTAAAAAAAAAAAATCTGTATGTCGGGCAAAACTTTTCCAGATTGCCATTGTACCCAGGGTTTGGGAAATCTAAACAGGACACTTCAGTTTTACTACCCACCTCACTACACTGGTTTCAAAAATAATTTAAAATTTCAGTTTGAACTCCAGGTTGAATATGACAAAGGAGCAGAGATAAGTCTAGAAAAAAATATCTCTGATAAAAAATACAGGATTAATAAGATCAGTGTGGAAATTACATTGGAAAAACAAAGACACGGTCAGAAAAGCAGTTTGATGGGAAGATATTTGTTCACCTGATAATATAAGCTCCCTTTTTTTACTTTCTGGTATTTATTTTTAGCTGTCAAATTAAAATTAGGTCTAAACAATGCCATTGTGCCACATAAACTGTATCTGTCACAACTCTGGACCTGCTCACTCTTCTCAGACACTCATCCCAGGACACTTCCATAGCCCAAGCCTTTGACAATAACTATCCCATCAGGAAAATCTGCTATGCAACTAACTTGAGCAGCTCCCTTCTGCCCTTCCAGTTCCAGATTTCCTTTTCCTTGGATGCACCACTAAATTTCTGAAGGTCTCACCACAGAAGTTCACCATTGCTTTTGGAGGAATGATTTCGGATCAAAATCCATTTATCTCAGTATCATAGAATCAGTTTGAATAACCAGTATAGTCACTTCTTAACAATGGGACTTGCTTCTTCCTTTCTTTTTTCATTCTCAAAGAGGCACTTTTTTTTCCCTTAGCAGACTTTGGATCTGAGTAAATTATGTTCTCCTGGTCATCTGATAGGGAAAGTGCTTTGAATTTCCTTAGGAGTTACTAGTGTTAATTTGGTCTCTTCCTGATGGTATCTGAATTCTCCAACTGTCCTGGCTCTCCACCCTTTTGTTCTTTGCTGTTTCCAGTTATAGAAACACAGCAATGGTGAGGAGGCTGTGAAGCAGAAGGAAAACCTGCCACAGGATCCAGAATGCTTGTGCCATGCTGGACAAGACTAATAAAGGAAAACAACAACCTCCTCCCCTCCTTTTGTGAATGAGTGTTGTAAATTCCTTAAAGAATCAGCAGCAAAAGTATCAGTGAAAACAAGTTAATTATAAAAGTGACAGCATGACAAAGTTCATTGGCAAGGTTCACTCTGCTGCTTACTAGATGGTTAAGCACAGTAAGAAAAAACAGCAGGAAAAAATCCAGGGTCAATCAATCCAAATCAAAATGATCCAAAATAAACCCAAAACCGTCTTTGCAGAGACAGGGGAAAGGGGGGAGGTACAGGAAGAGAGTAAAGGATTCATATGGGATTTACAATAACACAACAGTAACATATGTACAGGCCTAACTTACTTACAAATCTAAAGTACTTAACAATCCAGGAGAGCAGCAGGAAAAATCCAATTTTTCCTGCACTGGCTATAGAACATGCACACCTATGTGCACACAGACACTGTGGTCCAGGAGAGGTCAAAGGGTCTCATTTTGGACTGCTGTGTATATGGTCTCAAGAGAATGGGCTCCAGTCATAACAATCATCCTGGCCCCACTTCAGGTCAGCACCCTTTCTTTGAAAGTTTGAGAACAAAAATGTCATTCCACTTGGGTTGCTACTCAGGCAAAAAAAAGTTTCTAA
This sequence comes from Haemorhous mexicanus, assembly GCF_027477595.1. Taxonomy (NCBI): domain Eukaryota; kingdom Metazoa; phylum Chordata; class Aves; order Passeriformes; family Fringillidae; genus Haemorhous; species Haemorhous mexicanus. The sequence goes on from NC_082342.1 coordinate 46,394,519, forward strand.
GGCTGTCTGTTACAAAAAACCACAAGGGCAGGAGGTTTTTAGGCATCAGAAGTTCCTGAGAACAGATGGTGTTCAGATAAGGTCAAGAGGAGCTCTTTCCAAGTACTGTTCGTCATAGGCTGAGGCCTCATGAGCATTTCCCAGACCATAGTAGGGTCTGGGAGGAAAGGAGGGATGCACCACCACACCTCTCACTCATGAAAACCACCCAGCAAAATGTCACATGTGTCAGACTTGTAGTGTGTACCTGGGTAGGAGTACACCAACACTTGGGATGAGCGTTCAACTGCATCACCCATGGGCTGAGGGGCAGCTCTTATCTTGTGGTCCATGGGGTCCCTCTCCATCATATTCTCCTAAACCTCCTTTGGTTTATATGCACACATAAACCTACACATTCCTGTTCATGTCTCCATCAACTGAAGAGCAGTGAAGATGCTGCTGAGCCTTCCAAGCTTCCCTTGGTGCAGGCAATGGTGAGGATGCCAGCACAGCGCTCATCAGGAGAAGGACCATGGCCCTGATACCATCTGTGCCATGCAGAAGGTTCTGCTGACGCCAAGGGAAGCTGGCAGATCAAGTCTGGAGGTTGTTCCCTCCCTTTGACAGAACAGGTTCAGGAGAAGCTTTTCAAAGTCTGTTCCACTTACACTGTTTTTGTGTTTCCCCTAACCTCTTTCTGAACTCTTGGATAAAAAGCTGTGAATTGAAGTTCAGAGAGCTTGATTTCTTTCCCAAAAGACTTTTGTTCTACAGGAAATAACTCTTTTCTACAAAAAGAATAAACATATGAACTAAGACTTAAAAATGCTCTTGTATCAAAAGGGAGAGTATGAAGAGGGCACAAGGGATTTATTTTCTGAACGGATTTGCTCATCCTGAATAAAAGCTGGCATCTTTTAATAGACTGAATTTTCTTTTCTGGCAAACAGTCCAGCTAAACTGACAAGCTTCTGAGTACAGCCTCCTAAATAAACAGCCCTGTCTCCATCTTGCAGAAGCATTGCAACTATTATAAACACTGCAGATGGAAAAACAATCTGAAGGAAGGGAAGCTGGCAGGCTCCAGGAAGAAGGAGGAGCTGGCACGTGCACTTCGATTCACAGGAAGGGTCCTTTTGTTATAAAAATGAAGTAGTTCAAGTGTTTGTGTTCACTCCTGCCTCTGAAAAAACTGCTTCCTGAAAATATTTTGTTATCAAGATGATCTAGGACAAAAAATAATAGATTATCTGCATCTTTTATATGAGGTCAACTATAAATCAGTGCTTTATGTGACAATGTCTATTTGACATGACAGAAATGCTTTTTCTTGTGTGTGAGACAGTTCAGAGGCTGGCAATAACCCTTAGCTTGTCCTTTAGAAGTAAGAGCTCTCCTGCAAACCATTCTGGATTAGCCCACCCTTTTTCCTCTATATTTCTGAGCCAAAAGATCTCTCCAGTTCCAACCCGTAAGAGAAACAGTGTTAGTTCTTTTAACTGTACTCTGCTCCGAGTGATTTAGAGAGCCATTAGTACCAGCCATCCCTAGAGCAGACCACATGCCAGCTCTCTGGGAGGTCTCTGCAGGGAGACCTGCACATGTCTAAAAGCAGCTGTACTCTTGCCTAAGCCCTGTGCAGGTCTTGAAAAGTAGCACCCACACAGTCACACAAAAAAACTTTTTCTTCTTTTTTTTAATGTTTCCATTTTTGTCTCCTGCCCTCAGCTCGGAGATCTTATTGTATGCTCAAACCAATATGAAAGAATAGTAAAATTTATCTCTGTTTCCTTTCCTTTCTGTAGTTTTTGCAGTTCCTTATGCTTTGGGGCAGCTGGAAGAGGACAACCACTGTTCAGTAGAATGCTGAACCTCTCCTCCTCCCCCAGCTGCTCAGAGTCGGCACAGGCTGACCCCTGGGATCCCAGGCTTAGGGAAAATCACACTTCCCAGGGGTCTGTGCTGATACCACCCACCATCGTAGTTTCACCTCCTGAGTTCTCAGGTCCTCTCCAGAAATCTTGAGGATTATTCCCCAAGGAGGGATCACCAAGCAGACCTCAGTTCTGCAAGAGCTCAAAGCACTAGTGTTGTTCTTGCTCAGCATATCTGAACCCAGGCATGGTAAAATTAGTAATTCATCTCTTCACCTTTGCATATGCAATTTCCCCACTTTTTCTGCTGTGTTTTTCCTTTCTTAATTGCTATTTTGATGCAATAGTGAAAAAAGATGCATACCAAAAGTGGAGTGACTGAACAAATGATCTGTCTTCACAGTATTTCTCCAAAATTCTCTTGGGTGGAGCAGTTTGCTAGTCTCAGAAACAACCTGAAGTCCTTCAACTAAAAAACTTTTGTATTAGTAGCATGTGTAAAAAATAGTAGCAATGTTTCCATTTCAAAGTCAGTTGAATACCTGAATTAATAGAAAAGCATATTGATCCTACAGAGCCAAGAAGAGAGGTGAGATGCTATCCATTCTGTCGCTAACATCATTCTTGGCCTTCACCCATGTCCCTGGAATTCACTTCCTGACTCTACCTCTGTAATCCAATTCCAGATGTGGTCCTTCTGTGTTGTTCTTTTGTCATTACAGCTGGCCTTGCCATGTTGGTTTTGCTCATCTGCCGTGTAGGGGATGCTGGAAGGAGCTGCTCTAATGGAAAATTCAAAGCAATGCTGTACTGCTTCTTCTTGAGAAAGGGGAGGAGGCAGTGGAAGGCAGGCTCTGTCCAGCCAGAATGCTCTGTCCTATGCCTCCTTTCCCTACCTCCTTGTCTCTCTACTGGTTAAGTATCACAGTTAACTCCTTTCAGCTGTTTTAATATCCACTGTCAGAGCAGAGTGTGTACTACCTGCTTCACCAGTCTAGTCCTCCTGCTGCCCCCTCTCCTTTGAACTACCTCTAACTGAATTCTGAACCTCAGACCTTTCCCAAAGTTTTGGATACAAAATGACCTTGATATAATTTGAGACACAGCCACCTTGCCTTGCTTTGGTGAGATGACAAAATCCCCATTAGGGTACCAGACCTTGGCTTTCTGAGGGGTTTCTAACTTTGTTATTTCTCACTAGTGGGATCTCGCTGATATTCCTTGGGAGAAGGATCAAAAAGTATGGCAGATAGGATGTAAGATGGAAAAGTCTGAGATGCAGCCCATAGCAAAAGTAAAAGAACAATAAAGACCAGAGAATTTTATAACAAAAACAGGAAAAATTTCTGTTTATGTTCAAAACCTAGGAACAGGTTGTGCCCTCCTATCTATAAAGATATGCAAGGACATGAGTTTTGCTTTATTGAACCAAAGCAATGCTCTGTCTGGACAGAAATTCTGTCTCTGAAATGGCTCCTAGCAGGTCCTTTTCAGGAAAATGTACACATGCTCCCCCAGGATCAGGCTTTCCTCTGCTGTAACCTCAGGGCACTAGGATGTCATTTGTCCCTAAAGGCCACAGCTCTCTCCACCCTCACTCCATTGGCGGGGCTGTCCTGGTTGTCCCTGCAACCCATGCTACACTCTTGCACTCCATGCTTGCAACTCTTTCCTTCTTAGGAAAAGGCACTCCCTATATCCCATGACTGTTTGGAAATTGCTGGCGCTTCAGAAAATTGTTTGACTCACAAACACCTCTGTGACAGAGGAAAAAAAACCTTTGGAAGTCTTTTTTTTCACAGGCCTAGCACTGAGCAATAGTAGTAGCAAGATGACGAGCTCATTTCACATAACCCTTAGAATAGTTATAAGAAGCAGGTAATGATTTTCTCCAGTACATTAAACAGGTGACTAGAAGATTGGCAATCCATTAACAGAATAACACACAATAGCTTTCTGTGGAAGAACATTTAATTTTTATCTTTCCTGGTTTGCAAACCAAAACTTTATAAAATGCTTTTCAAACTTCAATTTTCTCTTTTAAGTTCTCATTTCTGTAATCTCTACAGTGAGATAAATATTGGTCTGCAAAAAAGTATTCAAGTAGCTAAATTGACAGAGGAGCAAAATTAAAAATTTGCTTCTTCCTTTAACTCTTATACGCTCTGTGATGGGGCTATCCATCACAAGTGAGCTATCTCAGGATTGATCACAAGTCTGGCACAATGTAATTACTGAACCAAAAGCATTGTATTATATAGCATGAAATGAAATAGCAACTTTGCCTTCCACATTATGAACCCGTTGACTAATGATGGAGTGCTGCAATTAGAAAGTATGGAAGTAACAAGACAAGGTATTTCACAGTCTACTAATGTATAGAATAAAACTACTGATAGAGTGAAGCAGGGAAATTAAAACCAATAAAACTGGAACAGAAAATAACAATGGCATTCTTAATAATCTGTAAAAGGAGAGGATGGAAGTGTCCTCTAAAGCAGGTCAAGTTTACAAGGATTATGCACAGCATCTGAAAAGGGCTTCTTCTGGTCTTCTGCCAGGTGATCTATTTTTTTTCCTAGTATGTTTTGTGATGGCTGAGAACTCTTGAATTCATTGGCATCATGTGACCTACCATCAGGAGATTTTGCTTTAAGAGACTAGACAGAAAAACCCAATGAGGTGTGGGCAAGAGCTCCCATTGTCCAGAGCTCCCTCCTCCATTTCCATTTGATGCTGCCTGAGTGGCAAAAGGCTGATCACTGTGTCACTGCTAGATCACCTGGGGCACCAAGCCAAGAGCACAAGTGGCATAGCTAGTGCCTTGGAAATCATGGGTTTGGTACAAATTGGCAACAAAAAACAAAAACCAAACCAAAACAAACTAAAAAAAGCACAACAACAACAAAAAAAAAATCCAAACACACACAAGAAAAAGAATAAAAAGGAAAATATTAAGTACTACAAGTTGCCTCCAAGTCCATACTAAACATGTTCTTTGCATTTTCAAATAAGCTGATTATCTGGAAACAATAAAACAGGTGGGAATATATTTAAAAAATGCAATCATTTTTCTTTTCTTGTCTTTCTTTTTTTTTTTTTTCTTTCAAACTTGGATTAAACTCTTTCTATAGTCCTAATACCAACTAGAAACATTCTGAGCCCCTGATGCAAAACAAACCCATTATCCTACAGAATAATCCAGCCTACTTATATTTCATCTTAACGTTAGCTGCAAACTTCAACAGTGTCTGAGTGATGCAGGTATTCAGACTTATAGTGATACACAGAAAAGAAAATGAAAAAGAGAAAGAAAAGAGAAAAAAGGTGAATACTATTGCATGTGGTGACATTTTCTGACACAGTCTGGTTTAAATTCACTAATTAATTTCAGCAACAACAGGGAAAAATTAGTCTTTCCTCCTCCCTCTTCTCCCACCTATCACTTCTGTCAAGGCTCCTGACTGACAGAGAGTAGGATTTTTGAGGGTGTTTTTGTATTTGTAAAATATCAGCCCTAGGTCTGGCTCCATCTCCTTGGAGCACTCCGTGCCTTTCTGCAGGGAGCTTTTGGGGGCGAATGAGCCAGAGAGGATACTCATCAGTGATGCTCTTTTGTGGTAACTGCATGAACAGTTCTGTGAAAAGGTGAAGAAATATAAATTATGGGCTTCTGTTCCCACTTGCAAGGGGGCTTTTAGAAACTCCTCCTCTCCTGGCTGATAATTCCCTGGCTAGTAAAAATACCTTGAGGTGATAAGTATACAAATGCTTATGAAATCCTAACCATCTCTTGTTTATCTTAATAAACTAATATTTTATACCTTGTGTATGTTGCTTGCAGCACCTCTTTATGCACAATGAAAGTTGCTCAAAATGTCCTAGAAATAACAAAAGACCACTGACTCTAGGAAAGGAAGTTGTCTTTGAATCCTACTGTGCTTTGTCAGCTGTGTCCTGTTGGGACACTGCTCATCCTCTTCTTGGGGACTGCATTTACTCCATGATCAGTGTTGGTAGAACAGTGAGTTCATGTGTATGTTCTACCTTGGGTGATTTACAGGGTCAAAATCTTGACCTTAGGCTTCACCATCAAGATCACAGGTTGGTAAATGAAGCAAATAAAGTTCAAGGGATAGGGTTAGTATTTAAATATATGACATTTTAATTCAAATTATCACAAAAATGACTGCATTTTCATTATGAAAAAAGTAAGGTATAAAATAGATGTATTAAACTCTGTAATTTTCTCTAAATTTTATATTGAAACTGTATTTTCAATGATTTATCTCAATACTTAATTTCATCATTCAGTATTTTCCAAGACATTTTCTATAACCAAATGATGCATCATTTCCCTAGGAGGCTGAACAATTGTTAGGAAAAGTAACTGCTTACATAGAGCTCTATTAACATTTGGAAAAGTGTTCAAATTTCTGAAACAATTAAGAATTCAGAGATAGTTCAGATTTATCTACCTATTTTTCCCTAAAACCTTTAATGCTCTTGGGGTACAGTTCTGAAGACATTAAATCTAAAATACAAATAATTATCCTAATGAATAAATGGAGTAATTCATGCAAACAGAGGTGCTGGGATCAAGCAACAGCTCAACTACCTGTCCAAACAGGAGCCAGAATCTACATCTTCTCCTCCCTGGCAAGACACATCTTCCAGATAAGATTGTAGGAATGTTCTCTCTCTCCTGGTTTGGTCCTTCTGGTCACTACCTCTTGCAGAGCTGGCTCTGCTGCTCCTCGTTCCTACTCTGACCCTGTTTGGCAGTCAGAATAGTTATCTAGTAAGTTGGTCACCTCAGGGCACACAATCATAAAATCCATGCCATCCCACTATCTTGGTCAATGTCCTATGCACTAGACACCCAACTAACTCCGTGAATTTTGCCTCTTTCATGCTTTAAAAGATTTTCTCCAAATCACAGAAAGTTAATTTTAAAATCAATTTGCATGATGCATACCAGGGAACTGCCAATTTGTCTCTTTGTTTGGTGTATTGGATTTGTGAAGTAATGTCTTGGCAGCAGGAGGGGCTACAGGGGTGGTTCGTGAGAGAAGCTGCTAGAAGTTGTCCACATGTCCAACAGAGCCAATCCTAGGGGCTCCAAGATGGACCTGCCCCTGGCCATGGCCAAGTCCATCAGTGATGGTGCTAGTGACACTGGGATAATGTATTTAACAAGGGGAAAATGCACAGAAGCAAATGCAGCCAGAGAAGAATGACAGTATCCAAGCAAAAAAGCCCCAGACACCAAGGTCAGTGCACAAGGAGGGGCAGGAGGTGCCCCAGGTGCTGGAGCTGAGGTTCCCCTGCAGCCCACGGTGCAGACTTGGCAAGGCAGCTGTGTCCCTGCAGCCCATGGAGGAGCAGAGGTCTACCTGCAGCCCGTGGAGGAGCCCACGCTGGAGCATGTGGAAACAACTGAAGGGGAAACATCTGTGACCCTGGGGGAGGCCTGCACTGGAGCAGGCTCCCAGCAGGACCTGTGGAGAGAGGAGCTCGCAATGGAGCAGGTTTGCTAGCAGGACTTGAGACTCCACAGGGCACCCACATTGGAGCAGCCTGTTCCTCAAGGACTACACCCTGTAGGAACCACACCAGAACACTTCAGTAATAACTGCTGCCTGTGGGAAGGACTCCTGTTACAAAAATCCATGGAGGGCTGTCTTCTGTGGGAAGAACCCCATGCTGGAGCAGGGGAAGAGTGTGAGGACTCCTCCCCTTGAGGAAGGAGGGGAAGAGACAGCATGTGCTGAAGTGACTGCAGCCCCCGTTCCCCATCCTCTTGCACCCCTTGCAGGGAGAGGTAGAGAAAATCAGGAGTGAATTTAAGCCTGGGAAGAAGGGAATGCTGTGGGAAAGGTGGTTAAAGATTTGGTTTTATTTCTCATTACTCTACTCTTAACTGATTGATAGCAAACTAATCTCCCCAAGTCTAGCCAGTTTTGCCCATGACTAATTGCTGAGTGATCTCTCCTTATTCTTATCTCCACCCATGAACCTTTTGTTATGTCTCCCCTGTCCAGCTGAAGAGTGATGGAGCAATACCGGTGAGCACCTGGCATCCCATTGAAGTCAGCCTACCACATCCAGGAATAAAAAACTCAGGGAAACTTTCCCCAGGGCATTTTTATCTAAGTGGTTGGTATCTCCTTCCTTTTTCCTTTCTCAAGTAAGTCCCAGGTGATTTAAGTTGGCTCTGAGGAGTCCCATCTTTTTGACTCACTACATAGGGAATACAGGCAGCAGCAGCTCTGGGGTGCTGCAGGCTTCAGTATCCAGGTTTCTCTTCAGATGTAGCCTAGTTTCTCTGTGAAGAAAGCATCAAAAGCCATTTTGGAGTGTAGTAGTCAAATTTATTTCCACTGTAGAATCACACTTGTTTCAGTAATAAAAAAATAATCTTTGCAGAATAAAAGTAAACCTGTAGTGGTATAAATATTATTTACTTGCACACAAATTCACCTAAGTCACTCAACATATGTTTAGACTTAGTATTCCCACAGTTCTACATTTCCAATGGAGTTAACAAGACAGTTACTTGCAGAAAAATGAGAAAGGTGAAGTCTGGCTCAGTTGGGATTTAAACATATATGAAATATTAGAAAGCTTACTTCCTTGGCTTTTTTTTTTTTTGTTGTATGACTACACTGCCTGTGAAAAATACTAACAGCCTTCAGCACTGACCATTTCTGTTTGTCTAATTAAAATATATTACATAGAGAGCCACACAGCCAGACCTTGGCACTGGCCAGGCAGAACCAGCAATGAATGTAGAAATGTTCAAGCTCAGAGGTTCTTAGGCTGTGCTCAGTCTCCATATCTGAGATTCCTATCACCAGCTGCTGCCTTCCAAGAACAAACAAGGTCTAGCAATTTCCTTCAGGGGGTCATCACAGACTCATTAGACAGCATGCCTGATCAATCAGTAAATCCCTGTGCTATGCTAACACAGGTGCTTTACCCCATACAGCATTATTAATGGTGAGGTGAAACCAACAGGCCAGCTCATAGTATGTACAACTGATGTGTAACTTTGCCTAATATGAATACGTCACCCAAAAAAACCCACCATAAAATCTCAAACCTATTTTCTGCACTCCCATTCAGTTCAAGCCATGGAGCAACAGTAAACACAACTGCAACAAATTTAACTTGCACTTTAACTTCTAGATAACTCTTCAACTGTTTTTCCCAATTATGGGGGTGGAGAAAAAAAAGGGGGGGAGGGAATAAAATTTAATGAATCGCTCTCATAATGACTCTGTATTCCTGTGTTCTGCCAAAATCATACTTCTTTACCATATAGGCTATTGCCAACACCATGTCCTCACAGCAAATGCTGATTTATTCTGATCCTTCCTGTTAGTACAGTGACAAAAGTACAAGGTTCAGCCTGGATTCTTCACAAGGCCTCTATGAGAGGAGGACACCGAACTAATACAGCACAATACTGAAGACAAGAGAACATAACACTTAAATTCTGATACACTGAAAAGCAATTTCACATGTAAGATCATTTATGTAGGCACACTGACATATTGAGCACCATTTTTTTTTTTCAATTTAACATCAACATTCAACTCTGAACAGAAGAATGTTAAGCCTCTAGGACAGTTTCAGTATCAAGGAAAGAACTACTTCTAATTTAGAAACATCAAAACACTACTTTTGACACGTTAGCTGAGATGTTCACTGCAAGTGACCCTCTCTCTGAATTCGAAGGCGCTCCTTCTCCACTTGCAAGCGCTCCTTCTCAATCTGCAGCTTTTCTGACTCAAACTTTAGGAACTGCAGCCTCTCTTTCTCTAACTGCAAACGTTCTTTTTCAAGTTTTAACTTTTCAGTTTCTAGATCCAGAGGCTGCATGATGGGTTTTTCAGTTTGGGTGAGGTCATTTTCCAGGGCAGGTTTTTCAGCCTGCAGAGTCTCTAGCCTGAGTTTCTCCCACTCTATCTGAAGTCGCTCCTTCTCAATCTGCAGGCGCTCACGCTCCAAGTCAATGTGGCGCAACCGCTCCTTCTCAATCTGCAGGCGCTCCTTCTCCACTTGCAACCTTTCAGCTTCGATGTCCAGTCGCTGCTTCTCCAGCTCCACCTTTTGCTTCTCCAGATTAATGAGCAAGTGAGAATCTTCATAGGCTAGCCTAGCTTGAGCAGAGCTCAGATTTCCAAACTCTTCAATGTGGGGGAAGTCTGGTAGGTCATTTTCCTTTTTCGAATCTGGCAGAACTGATGACAATATTTCTTCTTCTTCTTCCTCAATAGGAAACTGCAGAGAGGAATGCAACAGACAAGAATTACATTCCAGTCTTTGTGCCAGAACAAATTTGTTACTTACAACTTTACTGAAAAGAACATACTGCATTTTTTTCATCATCTTTAAAGCAATTCAGAAGTGTTTAACTTATATTTTGTGAAATAACCATGCTACATCAGAAGATTTTTTTATTGTTACAGGAAAAGAAACAGGCTTTATCTGCAAGTTAGTGGAAAATGAAAAATGGAAAATCTTGTCAGTGAACATACAAAAATATCCAGAAAATACACCAGAGTAGTTATTACAGATAATTCAGAACAACTGATAAAAAACTGGATCTAGAAGACCATATGTCGTTCTTACCTTTCATGGAGCTGAGTGACATTTATGTAAGCCACCAGGCATTTGTTGTGACTAATTATTTATCAGAGCAGATGGATCCATAGGCTATGTGTTATGTAAGCTAGCCTAACCTTCGATAACTTGGGCTCATCCATTCCTAAAAAACATTTAACACTGACATTTTTCACATGCTCCTAACTCTTCCAACTCTATTAAGTGGGTCAATAAGCAGGACTTGTTTAACCATTTTGTATTATCACATTTGCTTTAAAAATATTTGTGACACATAATGAGATGGTTAGGACCACTGCTCTCAGCAGACTGCAACATTTTGTGTAGTATCACAGCCCTTACAAATTCATAGTACAAAAGAGATAAATTCTCTCCCAATATGCATGCTGCAAGAGAAAGGCAAACTGAGGAAGGCAAGCATTCAGAAAAACGTTAGCACTAGGAGAGCCACTGCCAGTCCTCTAGCATTAGAGAAGACACACACTGCTCTTCAGGAGTGTCTGGCAGCAGTTCTCACTACCATCAAAACCAGCTTACACTGGTTTTCTCCCAGCATACATATCAATGGAGTTAAGACAGGATTTGCTTCCCCACTCCTTCCACTCAAAAAAAAACCCCTCAACAAAAAATCTCCCCCCCCAAAAAACCCAAAGCAATAAAATGTCCCAAACAAAATTGTTTGAGTACCCCTTTTGGAAAAGAAAACTATGTATGTAAAGAAGAACAGCAAAACTATCCCAACATTTGATTGCACTCCAGCTGGTTGGCTATCCCAGGACAGTCACAGTACTACTAGGAATATCAACTTGTCTATAGAATCCACTACTGCTTGCCAAATTCACAAGAAAATTCTGAAAGAGAGGAAAGGCTGACTGACTAATTCAAGTAATGTTTTCATCTCCTGTAGGTTCATTTCAAGAAATGTAAGCAGTATCCTATTTCTTTCTGCACCATATTTCTTTCTGTATTCTATTTCTTTCTCTACCTGCAAGTAAAATTTACTTTCATTTGTTAAAGATGAGCACTTCTCTGTTCATCCATTGAGGCACTCTGAATACTAATATGACCAGTTTCCTTCAACAGCATATTTTCCTTGCGTTGACTCAACTAATTCTTATCTGTGGCACACACAAATGGAAATACACATGCAAAGACATACTCAAAGTTTAGGGATTTCAAATCAGTAATCAACATCCAAGACCTTACAGACAATTCCAAGTTGCTAGATTTGAACAGCATGTCTCTGAATTATATTTATTTCTACAGTTTAATTCACATGTTCAGAAAAAAACAGAAACAGATGCTATGAAGAAACACAGTAAAAAGCCTTATGCTGAAATGAAGCAAAGGCCATATTGCATATAGCTCATGTGTATCAGTCACTCACTTCAAAATTCTGCGGGTCTTCCTCTTCCTCTTCTACTTTGATTTCTGTTAAAGATCCCCCGGCTTCTCTGAAGTCAGTGATATTCTGCCACTCAAAACTAGATTCAATTGCAAATCCCATTTTCTCATCCATGTCTTCATTGAGAGCGTCATCTAAATTGGATGAAGGAAGGTGAAACCCAGCACCTACTACTTTGATGTTTGCATTCAGACGTTTTCTCTTCATGAGTGCTCTCCAGTCAAGGTATCGCCTTTTCACTTCTGTCCCTGTTCTCTGCTCTCCTTCACCTACAGCATTGACACACTCTGCTATTTCCTCCCAAGCTTTCCGTTTCATCTCATTAATTGTTGTATTAAGTTGCTTCGAAAAGAGTACTTCTCTCCTTTTTCTGATTTCCTTAAGGAGAGTTTGAGTTTCCTGAACACTAAAATTGCTTTTTCTTTTTCTTTTTAACTGTTTCATTTTTTCCAGGCTTAACCTAGTAATTTCACCACAGCAGACTACAGAGATGATCTGACACTAATCAGCTACTAATACAAATAAATTTAAAAGCAAATGAAAGCAGAGCTCAGTTCTCATGAAGTAAATTTTCTCTTCACTTTGTTGTATTTTTCTATTTGTCAGGCTTCCTAAGAGAAAAAGAGCAAACAAGATAAATCTCCAAGGTATACACCAGATATTTTCATTTAACAACTTGACTCCTAAGTAATCATTTAAGAATTGCACACTTTGAACTAACTGTTTATTTGATAAAGGAAAACCATTTTGATAAAACTTTCAATACAAAGTCGTCATAGATACTTCCTCTAATCTCCTATAAATTATAAAACCATGGATATATTAATATATCCATGTCACAAACTGTAAAGGTTGATTTAGTATTTTCATTACAAAACTACAGATATTTTCCTTCAGCTCTTAAGAGTTTTGTCAGTCGGGATTTCCTTAAGACTGAAATTTGACATACACATTTCAGTTTGAATACTCAAGTATTTACAAAAGAAGCTGCAATTGTTATATCATTACTTCAAAAACATGAAATGTTTAGGGGACTGAAATTTCTGAGACACATTCTAAATAAGAAACCATTTTCATTTTAAAAAAAAGTAAATCAATATGAAAAAGTGACATTTTTGAGGCTTTTCTAACCTAACATAATCATAAATAAAAGAACTGGAGCAGTCCTGTAGAATGTCACAAAATAACTACTAGTTCAAACAAATGTCATTCATTAGAGACATTTTAACAGGAAACAGATTTAAGGCACTATACGCCCACAGTAAAACCCTCCTGTGTCCTTCTCAGGCTGCTGAACATCTCCTGTCAGATACCATGGCAGCTTTACAGTTCATTCAGTGCTCTACCCTCAGCACCAGCTGGTCCTGTGCCTGATGCTGAAGAGAACATGAACCCCCCTAACTCACCTGACAGACTGTATGCAACTCTGCAGAGAAGTGGACAGTGAGTGGGAGGAACAGGGGACTATTAACACAGTAATGAATATTATTACTGCATTAATAACAGATCATATTACCAAAAAAAAAAACCCCAAACAACCCACCAAATCCTGGAAGCAAAGACTAAGAATCAAAAATGGCTCTTGCTCACAGACTGCTTTGCAATAGGTTCAATTTAGGATTATTCTGAACAGTCTTTTGTCCCACGTTACCTACCACTGCAGGTAGCTTTAAAAGTCAAGCGGGCCAGGGATTCACTATACACTACAGGCAGCTTCAAGCTCCTGTTTGTTCACTGTTCATGCAGTAGAGACATCGGTCTACCTGAAGGGAAATGGCTTCCAGATTATAGATTCAATTGTTACCAACTAACGGACTTAATTCTTAAATAACTCCCTCCCAGCTATACAGGATTCTTAAATTACTAAGTATTTTTCCTCCTATTGTTCTCCCTAAACTTGGTTAAAGCATACACAACAGCGCACTGCACTACAACTCCCCATCTGGGGAATAAGGTCAGATAGTTTAGACGTTGTTCTTCATCTCTGATGTACTACTGACTGTAAATAAGTGGCTCACTTGCAGTCTTCCACGTCCATGTTTTCTTTCATAGCCAACAAACACAGAAAAATAAACAAAAAATAAACTGGGTTTCCCAATCAAATTTTCATCATCTTCCAAATACAATTCTACATCAACATGGAAAATGCTGACGGGTAAACTTTTTCCTTAGTTCCGGAGAGGGCTGAGAGTTAAGACATGCAAATGTCAGGCCACCTTGTGGGCCAGCTCACTGCTCCTTGCACCAGTGCCCTGCATCACCTGACTCATCTCCCCAGCCACGCTTTCCTAAGTGTCTAATCTAAGTTTTGGATTTGATGCCATAAGCCAAGGACGTGACCTTTAAGAACTACAATACTAACCTGGAAACTATTGGCATCAAATTCCTTTACTAGGTGAAGCTTTCTTTTAGACTTTTAGTTAAAATTTTTGCTAGAGCACATCTGATACAAGCCCCTGACTTTCCCAGTGAAACATCAGCAAAACCTATATATTTTAAAATTACTATCAACTTCCAATTGGTAAGGACATCCTGCCTCTTTAACTCTTTCCTTTTTGATAGCACATTGCTTTATCAAGGATAATTCCTTTCTAATTAATAAAAATTGAGTCAGTGAATTGTCTTAACAGTATATTTACTCTCAAAGATGGCTCTGTGTACCTATCTGATATATTAACTAAAAAACATTATTATCTAACAAAAGCTGAGGTTTGGGATATTTGGTTCTTAGCCATTGCCAGATGTTCTCCAGGACATTACTCCTTAATGAGGAAAAATGAGCTGTTACATACTCAAAGTACCTAAGAGATGGGAATGTAAATAAGCTAGGATTTGTAGCCTTCTAGATAGCTACAGGAAAAAAACCCTAATATTCCAAACCTCAGCAGCTGGGATAGCATTAATGCTCATCCTAGTAGCTGGGACAAGGCTGTGTTTTGGATTAGTGTGCCAGTAATGTTGGCAACACACCAATGTGTTGGTTGTGCTTAAGCAGTGCTTACGTTAAACCAAGGACTTTTCAGTTTCCCATGCTCTGCCAGTGAGATGGTGCATAGAAGCTGGGGAGAATTGCAATGCAAAATGCATACTTTGACAGTTTGGGTAGAAACATGAAGTGCTGGCTAAAAAAACCCAATTCTGATGACATCATAAAGACCTCAAGGTCTTCCAGAAAAGATGGCAAAGTGGAACTTCGATTTTGGGCCTGTCAGGCCAAAAGCAACCTGTGATCAAGAAGGCTGTCATCACTGCACAAAAGAAATACAAACTGTTGGGGTTGAAAAGAAACAAGTACTGTAAAACTAAGCTGGAAACTCCATAAACAGACAGAATAGGCATACACTGAGTACACTTGGCATAGTTAAAGACAGAAGCATCCTCATTCTGCCTCTTTTCTGTCTCTTTTGTTCACACTTTATTGTCCAGCCACATGTTGGACCAACAACAACAAAAAAAAAAATTAGCAAATGGACCAAACAATGAAGCAAACAAAAAGATCCATGCATTCACCAGGAGTGGAAGACTGTTGCTAGCATGAAACTTGAATTTTACGAAAATCATTACTTTTTACAAAAGATGATGTCTTGATTTTATTTTTAAAAAAAACTTTTAGGGCTCGTGCTTGAATAAAAAAAAAAAATCAAATTACAAGGACCTACTATCTGTTAGTTTTCTGAAACAAAATTAGGGTCTTGTGTATCTTCTGCCTAAGGCTTTCTAGAAAACTTTGGCTTGGAGCAACTTTATGCTTTTGTGCAAAGGTTTTTACTACAGGAGGACCTGAGTGCTCAACTCATCAGCCCTGCAAGAAGCCTGCGGTTTACACAAACTGAAAAGCAGGCACAGAAGGGAACCAACAGCACCTAAAAGGATAATTCAACGAAGCAGGGAGAAAGCGCGGAAGATGGGAAGCAGCTGGGGTTCAGGCAATTGAAGGAAAAGACTTATCAGGCCGAAGCTGCCGTTCCCCTGGACGAGCCACGGCCACGAAGGGGAACAGAAGGCCCCATCCCTGCACGGGAAGCGCGCTGGGAGCGGCGGCTCCGGGCTCAGCGCGGTCCCAGCCGGAGCGCTGCAGGGAAAGCAAGGCGGCAACAAAGGGAGGCGGGGGCACGGCCGGCTGCCCGGCCAGCACAGCCCGAGGCCCGCGGAGCAGACGGGCCCGTGGGCCCTGCGGCAAGCCAGGGCCTCTCCGGCCGGCGGGGCCCTGCGACTCTCCCGGGAGAAGGAAAAACAGGAACGGGACCTCGCCGTGGGGAGATAAGACGGCGGGCAATCGCCTCATCACCCCGAGGGGCCGAGGGCGGCGGAGCCCCGCCGCTGTACCCCCGCGGGGGCGGCGGGGGCTGCCCACACGCCGCGGGGAGAACGGCCGCCCCATTCCCGGGCCGGTCCCGCCGCCCGCCCTGCCCGGTCCCCGGGGGCCGCGCGCGCGACTCACCTGCGCCCGGCGCTTCCCTCCGGGCCGCCGGCCCTTTAACGGCCACCGCCCTCCCATTGGGCGAGCTGCCTGCCTGTCACTCTTCTCCGCACGTCTATTGGTGCTCCGTGTCTGCGCTTCCCCCGCCCCGCCCTGCCCTGCCGCGCCAGGCGGGCCGGAATCCCCATCGCTCCTCCGCTGGCGGTGCCGCGCCACGCGCACCCGCCGGGCAGCCATTGGCTGCGGTCGCCGCTTGTCTTCCCCAGGAGTGCTGGTGATTGGCTGCGGGCTGCAGCGGCCCGCCCCCCTCGGCAAGGGACCCTCCGCGGGGTGGGTGTGATGCTGCCGCTTCGCCGGAGGGCGCAGCGCGGGGTGGGGCCCGGCGCCTCTGGGCCGCAGCCTGAGAGCGAGCGAGGCAGAAACAGGGGCAGCTCGAACGTGCGCGAACGTGCATAAGCCACCGGTGTAGCCGCCAGGATTATGATGCTGCTACCCAGAGCGAGGGCACGATAACCGGCTATTCGTCCTGAACTTCGCGGTTTGTGATTAAAATGGAGAAATGACGTCTATCACGTCCTGTAATGAAAGAAAAGAGTATTTTTCAGGAAGCGCTGCACCACGCCACTGATGTGGGTGAATATACACATAAAACGCTTTCCTGGAGCTTTCGGGCTTGGGCCTCCTCGTCCCTTCCGCCACACAAGATGTGTCTGGTCCTTGCCTTCGGTGTTAGGTCCTGGTTCCTTGATGATGTAACCCTACTTTTTCGAAGTTTGGTACGTCTAGTCTGTCGAACCTGATGTGTGCATTTAGTACTTCACATATTCGTTAACAGTTACTTACTCAAGTCTTTCCAAATTTTCACTGGATGGGTAGTTATTTATTACAGCTTTAAGGGATCATAACTGTGATGAAACTACAAATCTCCCTAAAATGGTATTTTCCAGTTTCAGCCGACTATTCATTTACCACTTTGCTAACTGGTAAATGTTAGGTGGTGATAGTTTTGTTGCCATGCTTGCCCACTGTGCACTGAAAATCCAGTTGAAAAGGAAAATGGTGAGGAGTAGTGTACCAAGACCATGCCACACTGCTGACAAATATAATACTGGGGTATTTCTTACTGAGATCCATGCATGAACTTGGCTTTACATTATTATCAGTATATTTTAACTGGTAATTTTCTGGTGCTCAGAAATAAGATTCAAGCACACCATAAAGGTCTTGCAAGCTAGTTCAAACTAGACTCAGGTGCAAGGAGGTGGACAGATGATGGAAAGGGGGGGTCATTAACAGTCTGATCCTCTACTAGTCTGCAAAAATAATTTGTCCTAATTGAATATTCTCATTGAATATCCTTCTTTTATTGTGACAGACAAACCCACTAAGTATGACTAGTATCCATTAGAATAATTTTAACTAAATATAATTTATTTATTATTTCCGTTAATAATTTTAACGGAATCATATGATTTCCTAGAGTAGCTATGCACATAAACCTAAATATCTCTACTTTCTTCTAGAATTGTTACTCTACTTTTATGGAGGTTGTTGATCACTGGTGAAAAATCCTGGTATGTACCAGATTCCTCCAACAAAAATCCTTGGACCTCCTTCATTTATGTGAATTGACTAGATTTTATGTGTAATTTCTGTGTATTTTAGTCATTAAATCCAGAAGCTTTCTTCCTTGCTTTTGATGACAGGAAGAAAATCCCTACCATATGGTCTACTTCAGATGCAAACTGTTTAAGTCCATGGTGAATTCCTTGGATCTCTAGAACATACATATACAGTTTCCTTTTGATTGTGCACAGGGTTATGCAACTTAAGCTCTCAGATTTGGTCTGTGAATCCCTTCCTCATTCAATATAAGCTTTTGATATTGTGAATGCTGCTGGAATGCTTTGTACATGTCTCCAAAAGGCTTTTGCTGGCTGAAAGGCTTTTGGGGCAAAGGCCTTGGAGTGTTGGACAGTTAATTTGTATTGCTGTAACTCTAATCCATCTATAGAGGAGTCTCGTGGTTACAGAATTTTAAGTTTTGGAAGGATACAAGACAACACTGGGCTCCATCACTTTGTATTGATGCCATTTCTGCAAGCTTTGGCATGAAAATTTTGGACTCTAGCTTTTCTCTCCTTTTAGATAAAGCTCCTTCTACTAGTATGAAAGATCTATTTCTGTAACAATAAACACCCAATCATTTGCAATACTTAAACACTTAAAAAACTGTGTATATCAATCTAATTAAAAAAATTATACCAATTTAATTGAGTACCTTATAATGGTAAACTTAAGAACTTTTCAGCAGATAATTAAAATTAGCATGGGAACAGTAATTCAGTATGCAAAGGAAATACAAATACAAGGTCCAAGGATAATTATAAACCCCCCCTCACTGCAGTTTTTATCCATGCTAACTGCATTCTTGGTTATGTCATTCAAAATGTTCTCCAATTGAAGGGAAAAAAAAAAACCAAAAGAGATTACCTGCATTAGAAACACTGTAGAGTCTCTGCAGTTTAAAACTCACTGGAAAGGAAAAAAAAAAAAAAAAAAAAAGAGAGAGAGAGAGACCCAAGAAGGATTCAGTTGCTCAGTGCTTTATTTCACAAAAGAATGAACATCTCAGCAAATGTGTAGTATCGTACTTTCCACATACCCGCAGAGCTCAGGCAGCAGCGAAATGTTACTGTTCTCTATGCTTTACTGGGTGTTAGAAGGAAAAAAGTAAATTGAGCATAATGTTCAACTATAAATATTGTCAAATACATTCCTGTTTCCAGTCTGTTTTAATTAAAATAGATCTTATGCTGCCTCCTGTTGGTCACTTACAAACAGAAGCATCTAAAATTTAATCTCCACATTAGGAACTGCAGTCAGCACATTCTATAGCCTATACCTTACCTACTACCCTATACTAACCAGAGGAGGTAAACAGTTTTCTTCACAGAGTAATACCATAAATAAATCTGACCCAGAAAATCTACTCCATTTAGTGTATATAACAAATTTTTAACAGCAGTAAACTGACTTACTACAAATGTATTTAGAGTATAGAAAACAAATTAATTAGTCCTTAAATAATAATCATTAAGTCTGTGCAAACATAATCAATAAAACACCTGAATAATTGATATTTATTATAACAACTAAACCAGTATGATAACATTAGCAAAGTGCCATAATGTTTTGATAGCATTCTTTAAAAATTAGGATTATCCAATATAATCATCACTGGATATTAAAATCCCACATACAATATATATTATCTTCGTGTATATTATACTGGTCATGCTTATAATGTATTTTGTGACATAAAATAGAATACTATTAGAAATGTTTTGGTTACATCATTTAAGTGCAAATAGTAGATTATAATTTTACATGCATTTTGTATGTTTAAACATCACTCTATTTCAGTGAGAACATACGTAATCGTTAATCTAGGTACTATTTTTAGAGGAAGGTACTTTTTCATAAAGCTTTGATTCAAAGAGCTTTGAAAAGTCATAAAAGATATTTTAAAAAATCACTTTGCAATAATTTTGTGACTTTTGTTTTTAATTGCATAAATGGTCTGTAGACTGAAAAATCTGTTTGATCCAGACTACAACTGGATGTACAACTGAATTACTCAAGCAAGTAATTCATTTTTGTGTAGTTCACTGAGATTTCTTACATCTTTAGCAATTAATCACACGGTTTGGAACATAGGTCCTTTCTTCTATGATAAAGCCTTGTTTTTAAACATGACTTTCTAACACTTCTGCTTCTTCTGCATTCAGTTCTACCTGATTTAATACTTTGTATGTGGAAATGTGGCAAATGATCCATTTTCTTTCTGTGAGAGCTGTAGTACAGGTTTACCTGCATAACTGCAGAAAATCAGTACCATTTCACAGTAACTTTTCTGTAAGCAATGCTAGAAAGTAACTGATATTGCTACATTATTTCCTGATCACTGAGTAAGAGCTCAACTCCCTGTGAAACCCATGAATGATTTTTCAGACTGGGAACTGACATTAGTTCCTGCACAAGTATAGTGTAGAATATTAAAGAAGCATGTCTATTTTCCCAATTCAGCTTCAGTCAGTTTTCACTGTCTATAATTCCTCTGTACTGAGGAATTTCTCACATACGTCATTGCTCTGGCTGATGTCAGATGCCAGAGTCTTATAGCAAGTAGCTGGGTGGAAGACTGCCAAACAGATCTGCTGCAGGGAAAAACTTAGAGGAAGGAGCATCACCTGAATGACTTACTCGCTTGCTGTTTATGTGACCCAGCAATCTGGTCATGACAGTGGCAATTAAAACACCCTGGCAATTCTCTAGTCTCTTCCAATTTGCATAGCTATTTATACCCATGTACTACGGGCATAATATGTTACTTTTCTCAATGCATAAATTGTATACTCATATTACTCAGGTATAAAAACACAACACAAATACATAAGCAAAGGTGAATTGGGCCTTGTATTCCAATGATGTGACAAGTTGCAATTAATGGTTAATGAAGTCTCTATGCTACTCTGAGTAACTTCAATAAAACTAAAACTACCATTTTCCTATGTGTTTGGTTTTTTCCTATTGTTTCAGTAAGTAGGAATAGTATTCTTCCTCTCTCTACTCAATACATTTGCTTTGCACTAACAAAAAGTAGTTGTGTCCCAATATAAAAATACTTGCATTTCTGCAAGGTGATTGTAGAAGTCACCTAGCTACATTAGTTAAAATATTATTTGGAAACTTATGAAAAAAAAACATAATAAATGTGGAAGTTGCCTGAAATACTGTAGCAAGCTACTTACTTCTACAGAACTGACACACTTATTACTATACAGAAATTACTGAGTGGAAGGGTCCTGCTCTATTAACATCTTCTCCAAATGTACACGATTTTATTTTACATACATATGAAAATTGTTATGACAAATGTTATCTAAATTTGTAAAGGTATATGATAACAAATTACAGAGTCAGTCGCAGAATTAGAACCTTCCATTGTTCACTGTTTAAAACAGAAGCCTGTTCTAGGCAATATTAAGCTTTAAGCATTAATATTCAGCTTGGGTTTTACAAAAAGTACATGCAGTAGTGATGTGATAATGAACTTACCACAGTTGTCTCAAGACACATGAAAGATGTCTCTGATGCCTCACTAAATTTTATTCATTATTTAAACTGCTTGAAAAGATGTGATTAAATGTTTAGAACCATTATTCTGTCTGGCAGAAAACAACCTTACTGCTTTCACAACACTTATATGGAACATAAGGGCTCTCAATGTCTTATCTCAATACCCGGTAAGAAAGGAAGTTCTCAGGCTGTGGAAGATTACAAATTAATTTATGAAACCTACCTAATTTCAGTGTCCTCCTGTCAGAAAGAAGACTGACTTTGTAAGCAAGAGATCAAATTTACTTCAGAACGTATGGCTAGACTAACATTAGCACTAAAAGTCCATTACAATTTTAACATTATCATAGCTGACTACTTAAAGTTTATCAAGCAATATATTTACTGCGTAATATTTTAACATCTAAAATACAATGAAGTTCAAGATAAAGTGTTTTATTTAATTTAAACCACGAGAGATGATTTCTCACCTCAGAAATACTATTTACTATTGACTTTTAATATGGGGGGGGGTGTAGTTTTGTAACTTTGTATTTGATGTATGACAAGATACAAACTTTTCCCATAATTAACGGAAGCAACAGCTACAATTCAGTTTACAGCTTGCTGCTATAAGCAGCCTAGTGACTGCTTAGTAGGTAGCACTGAAGACTTCGGAGATGAAGACTTCTGTTAAAAAACATCCTGAAGTGTTTTTTCTTTAGTTAGCAACATGACTGAAGCAAAGATATCACATGAATCATCTTTCATCTGTAGAAATCTGACCTACCCTGCAGTATGTTATTGAAGTTTACTTTGCCACAGTTAATGCCATGGAAACAGAAAATAAAGCTACTACTAAGGCACAAGGATGGAGAAAAACTGGTAAAACTGAAGAGCTGAAGTAAGATGACAGGAATTATCAATCTCTTCAAGTTAGATACCTGGTTTTAATACTGTGAAGGTCACTTTGGCTCTTGTCCTTGCTAAGGTCATTGTGATAAGATAAAGCTGACAATGAATTCCTCTTACAGGTTTATGAACATAGAAAATCTAAATAACACTAATGCAAATGTCTTTTAAACTTCAGTTACATAGGGAAAACAGTATCACAGTCAGTTTTCTCATTTAGAATTTGTCTGTTGGGACAACTGAATATTACAGAAATAATGACACATATTACACAACTAATTCCTCATGAATATTCTTTCTGGAAAATTAGTATTATTTTGAAAATTATTCTGACAATTACAGAGAAGAGTTGTATATAAAATTAAGCATATAATACTGTCTGTATAACGACTAACGTGAACGACATTTTAATGGAGCCTTCCAAGAGCAATCCTACAGCATTGAATCTAAACTGAAAATTTAAACAAATGAGTATATATTTCTCAAATCTGTAAACTAATACTTAAAAACTGTTCTACAACTTGTGCATTTAAATAGACTCTTCTGACTTGGGAGTTTCAAAATTCTCCAGAGCAAATCGTCAGTACCGGTGACCAGGGGTCCCTATATTTATTAAACTGAATGACCTGACAGTAAAACTCAGTTAAGGCTCTTGGCATTGGGGAAACTTCTTCCCACTCAGACCTACTACTGTGGTAGACTTGAACTTCATCTGTGATTTCTTCTGGAGCATAATCACCACCTAGTATATAAATTTTGTCTTCTGTCCCAACTGCCCCTGCATTAAAGCCAGCGCATTCAAAAGATCCTTCCCCTTTCCAAACACAGGTTTCTGGGCAAAAACTGTAAACCTTGTAGGTGGAGAGATCACATATGTACAATGTACAGTTCACCGGAACAGCTTTGATTAGAGTTGCATGGAAAAACTGCCCAAATTCTGCAACAAGCTCAGACCACTGATCAGTCATAGCATTATACTTAAAGAAACAGTCAAGGGATGGATTAAAGGCATCAGTAATCTCTACTTCTGAGCCAAGGACATAAATTATATTCTGGCATGCACTTGCTTCTGGATAGTAGATACCTCTTGGTAACTGGCTTACAGATTTCCAGTCTTTGGAAAGAGGGTTATAGGATTCTACATCCAAAAGACTCCGAGTTTCTTGAGCTCCTCTGGTCTTTCCACCTATTACAAAGAGCTGATTTAAGGTTACAACAGATGTGTGCATTGTCCTCGGTTTTTTCATAGCTGACACTATGGAGAATTCATTGCTGACTGGACAGTAGCACCAGGTTTGGTCAGTGGCATCATGAAACGGTTCAGCAATATGAAGCCTGACAGTCCTATAACAATTACCCTTGCATCCTCCAGTTATAAATATTTTTTCTCCATAGCTAGACAAACTTGACCCTGGCAGATCAATCATGTGCGTATGTGGTAGTTCTTTCCATTTATCTGTTTTGATGTTGTAGCAGAACGTATGTCTGTTTTCTCCATCTTCATCAGTTTTATGAACAAATATATATTTTTCTGTTGTTGAAGGACGTGCATCTGGAAACAATCCACTGAAGTTCTGCACACTTTTAACTGCATCATTGATTATTACTGAGCAATTAGCACTCTTAAGTAAATGTTCTTCAGAATGCAGAAAGTCCTGCAAAGTCTTTTCAGGTAACTGGTGTAATCTCACTTTTTTAATCAAATTAGGCAGGTATTTCTGCCGTGTTTCTAAGTTGTGTTTGGTCCACTGGAGGACAGCTTTCAACACTGATTCTTCCTCAGGGACATCTAGTTCATCAGCCTCGAGACATTTTTGTAATATCTCAAAATTCATCTCCAAGAAGTCACTCGATCTGAGCAGCAATGAAAAGTGGTGTTGTACAAAATCTAGTGCATGATCAAACAAGCGGACAGACCCATAACTTTCTGACAGAGAAAGCAACTGTAAGCAATTCACAAGATCAATACTTTTTATTAGAAAGTCACTACAAGCTTTGGAAAGGAGTGAAACTTGAAGAAATGACGACAGTTGGAAGAGCATTTCCACATTATCATTTGTTATCTCCGTTTTTCCTGTGTAAGCATAATCAAGAAAAGCTTTCACTGCCTTGGGTGATAGGTTACTAATAGTAACATTGCCATCATCCCGTTCTTTCATATTAACTTCAAACATGGCTCTGTGAATAGAATACAGAAGATATATACACAAATTAAAGATTCAGAAATCAAATGTGAACACTGATGTGGAAGGAGACAATTAAGGGCACGTAATAATGTGGCTGGTCTAAAATGTGGAAGTTCTTATATGAACAATGAATTTACTTGGTGTGTTTGAAGAAAAAAAATGATTGGTGCTAAGAACATATTCAAAGTGATGGTTTAACAAAATCATAGCAGCACCTGTGTTTTGTATGGATTTTCACAAACCGTGATGAAGTCTGCAGCTCTCAGCGTGAGAGAAAATGTGAAGTTTTCAGTACAGCATCAGTTTCAACTTTCGGAAAGAAAGCCTGATTTTAAAAAATACATAGTAAAAAAGCCCCATGAGTTAGGTCATGCAATTTGGATGAGTACATAAAATTATGTGGAAAAAAACCCCTTCCAAATTGCAGGCTGAGCAAATGGCCAGACAGATGATGGGTGTAGTCCTCAGAAATTAAAAGTAAGTAAGGAGTAAATGAGGAGAAAAAACATAAGGAAACTTAATTCTTGCTTTAGAGTTGACAGGGAGATAATATGAGTACAGGCAAATGTCAGAGAAAAAATGAGATTTTGATATGACTGCATGACACAATGAAACGGTGCAGAAAGTAGATTGTGACTGGAAACAAAGATGATGGTTGAAATTGTGGAATGAACTACTGACCAGGAGATTTGTGGAAATTTTATTTCAACTTTACCTGCTTTATTCTAACTATGTAGTAACATTTAACTCTTTCACACAATGTAACATGGCAAGATAAAATAATTAAAGTTTTACTAGTGGGTAAGTGCTAGCAAAAGAACAGTGCTGCAATATCCCTTGCCCTACACTCCCAGGGACTAAGCCTCAAGGTAGGATAGCAGTGGCTTCTGAATGTGACACAAAATAATAGTGGAAGAAGAGTTGGGTAATTCATCAAATGAAAAGTAGAGAATCTGGATATTAATACATCATAGTTAATTCATAGTAAAAAAAAAAAGTGTTATATCACAGTTCAGTTATAGACTTAGTATCTCTGTTGTATGGGATTTTTAAAATCTCATCCTTTCCTGAAGCCAAAGAGGAAGAAACATCCTTGTGTATAGCACATACTCTTTGGGATGTGAACATCTGGTAAAGCAGAAACTTGTCTGACTTCCCGAACAAGAACATAAAATCACAATAAGACACTTGTGTCCCAAAGACCTCTTTGCATACTAAGTCATGACCTTTATAATCCTTTCCTCATTAACCCATGAGCTATGAAATCTCTAATTAGGGAGTAAAATAGCAACTGAACAATACTAATAGAAGAAGAGCAATGTAGGCAAAGGCTTTGACTCCGAAAGCTAACAGGTGAGGATCAAAATGTTGCTGATTATTCGGTTTACACAATGAAGCCAAAACTAACAGAAGTCCAAAGGCCAAGGAAGACAAAAGGTGTTCCATTTCAAAATGTTTGTAGTGGACCTAGGTGCTTTTTACTCCTTGAAGGTAAAAAATGGGCCTTGCATTGCAGGACAACTTATGAACCTGATGGCTGCTATTATCCAGCATATCAACCGTTAGGAGCAGGGAGAGATCTCTCCCGGCAGATTTTAATCTGAAGAGTCTGTAGGTAACAAAAAGGACACATGCGTTTCCATGTGCTTAACTTCAGTTCTAAAAATTACCACTGGAAGCTATTTCATTCTAGTATTTCTTTCTACCAGATCATCTTGGTACTGTCAAGCAGTTAAAGACAAATGAAAGTAGTCCTGTACGTCAGAGAAAAAAACCAAATCTGCTCCAACAGTGGAGAAAGTGCTCATTTCATCTGCATTTCTTCTTTTTTTCAGTAATTCTTAGAACACATCTAGCTATCTTCTGTCATATATGGCAGACAACTTAGACCATGGGATTCCAGGACATTTGAAAATAACACTCACCTATGTATGGGCAACCGAACTGGGGCTACTAACTCATTCCCAAGAGTCCAGTTTTTCATTGTTGGAGTCTTAGCTTTGTTTTTAGTAAACTCTATTCAGAAATAATTTCAGTGTAGAACTGCAAGTTTGAACTTAATAAAAAGGATAGCAAGGCTTATTTATAAATTAATATTCTGTATGTGAAAGAAGTCTGTCCTTTAAGAATACATAGGTTTAAGCACAAGAAAGAAGATCCATTTCATGCTGGAAGGCTGCAATCTGTAGTTTAGGAAAAGTTTAAATACCTCTGAAGACAATTTCTACTATACTGACCACTCTTCCTGGACAAATGAAAACCAGTTTCATTCCAAAATTATGTACAATTTATCCACAATTGCTCAGTACAAGATGTATTTGTAATCAATCCTTTCACAACATAAATGTTGTGTACATAGACTATCATATAAAGTACATAGACTATCATATAAAAAGTCAAACAATATCCTTGTAGACCTTCAAGTACTGATATGAGGAACAGGTAACTCTTAAACATACATAACCTGTGTCAGTTTAACCTAAGAAAAGAACCACACATTTATGATTTGAAACTTGTATTACAGTTTCTCATGCTGTCAGAATCTGATTCATAAAGTCCTCATGGCTTTCTGAAAATACAAAGAGCCATAACTGGCATACCCCTAAAACAATGTTTGAATGCTGTGCTGAAAACTCTGCAGACATGTAAATTTTGACAATTTTTTAAACTTTTTTTTTTTTTTAATTCTATTCCCTCCCTCCCAGAGAACTTAGAATCTATTTCCTGCAAACTCACACCAAAATTAGGTTTACCTGAAAAAATCACTGCATGCTGCCAGTACACAACGATGACAGGGAATTATTTCATCTTTCACACGAATCTTAAAATCAAAAAATATATTTTGTTCTCTGAACTTTTGTAGTACTTTTAGAATTTGTTGTCCATGACCTTCAGCCACTAAGGAATTGATTTTATTTTCAGGAACAGAAATTCCATTGCAAATAGGTCTGCTAATGTAATCCCGTTGATTGGCCATGTTTTCTTCAATCTATTCCTGAAATGGAAAAATAAGTAATTGATTCTACAGTCTTATTATTAAAAAAACCAAACAAAATCAATACACCACAAAACAAACAAAGAAGTTCCCAGCATTGAATTTAGTTTGTATATCATATGTACAGTTAAAAATGTGTGTTACAAGTGACTTTTACACTGAATTTGATAATACTACTACTTTGTAAAATATATTCACATGGCAAATTTTGTAAAGTAGATTATCTGCCATATATCAGAGAACAATTCTACAGATAATACCCACCTGTAGGATTTTTTTAATAAAGTCCACAGGAAGCACATCAAGGAGTGTGTTTAATTGTCATTTAAGAGAAAAGACTAGTCCTAGGCTTACCCTCAAAAAACCCCAAACTCTTACAATTTTGTGTAAAATTAAGATGGAAAAAGAAAACTTTGTTACATATTTTACATTCCTAAAGGCTGATCACTCTACATCTTGTCGTGGAAGGAAGACACAGGCTATTAGACTGCATCCTAACTGGATTCCCATGAGGCACTCTGGACTGCAATAATGGAATACAAACAACACCAAGAGCCTGGCTGAATAACAGGATTGCTGGGGTTTACCAAACAGGGTCATTTAGAGACGGTTTGGTGACAGTACACCTTTGAGTGCTTAAGTCACTTGAAACTGATTTTGTCATGTACTGCTAGTCTTGTTAGGAAGCTTTGTGTTTGCCCTCTCTAAGTTTCATTTACAGTGGAGTAAATTAACTGGCTTTAGAACACATTTAAATTTAAGACCATCTCCTTTTCAGCAGCCAAGTTTTTCTTCTGGTGAAAATCCCTACATTGAAGTGTGGTTTTTTCTATGGTAAATTGGTTTGAACTGTTTTTTACAATTAAAATATTTTATACCACTTTGTCAATGTAAAGAAACTTTAAATATGAGTATACCTATTTAAAGAGCTATTTATATATTGCAGATGCATAAACTGCCCTTACTGCAAATCTGAGTCAAGATTGCCTATTTTAAAGCTTAAAGAAACATTCCAATTTTTTTTGTATTCCAGGGTTTTGCTTCCACAATTCCA
This sequence comes from Haemorhous mexicanus, assembly GCF_027477595.1. Taxonomy (NCBI): domain Eukaryota; kingdom Metazoa; phylum Chordata; class Aves; order Passeriformes; family Fringillidae; genus Haemorhous; species Haemorhous mexicanus. The sequence goes on from NC_082342.1 coordinate 46,423,099, forward strand.
GTTAAAATCAGCAACAGATGATGGCCCACCTGAATTGACAGGGGACAAAATATTCCAAGCAAAACCCAGAAACAAGAAAATACTGGTTTTGGTTTTTAATTTTCTGAAAAGGCTCATCTGATGACACGATATATTCACGATATATTTAGCAAACTAAACCATCAGGCAGTCTTCTTCATGTAAGGTACTTTCACACTGATCAGCAGACTGATCTATACTTTATCTAGTCAGGTAGCTCCAACCAAAATAGACCTCCATGTCTCCTGGAAGAGAAGAGATCCAGTGATCTTGCTGCCAGCACTGGCACCCTTGGAGCAGGCATCTTCTCCTTCCCATGGCCAGACAATCTCAACGTATTCACTCTTTCCATTCTAAGCCTGAGGAACTAGGAAAATACAGAAGAACAAGACCACCATTTATTCTGATAATGTATGGCCTCATAAACCCCAACTTCCATAAATCATGAAACTTTTTCATATGTCAGAATTCTCTAGAATACCCTTTTCTTATGAATTTAAAAGCCTGCTCCTCAAAAGGCTGAATCTGCAAAAGCAGAGTTGCTTCAATAACATTAGTTTCCCACATTCGAATGAAACTTTTTTAAAAAGTAGGTGAATTTCAAGGTTTATTTGGCATTACATCAAATAACAATTCTTCTAAAAGAAAGATAAACCTTTCTGGAAAATTCTTAAACTGACAATTGATATTAGACATCTTTCTCCAGTTACAGGTAATTTCTATAGCAAGCTCCAACCTACAATGTGCTTTCTGATGATAAAATTACCAATTTCAGTAATATTCATATTTGTATTATGAAGATGAAAACATCTGCTCTAATCAAGTCGAACTATGCTATTTTAGGCAAGACATCATACGATCACCTTCATACAAGCAATCAATGTTTTAGAAAGTTTTCTTTTACCACACTATTACCACAAAAACTCTATTCCAGTACATTGGTGTAGAGACTGTAAACCTCTAAATTACACATCAATTTATTAAGGCTTACATCTATTTGTTCTTCTGTTAAAATTCTTATTTGACTTAATTTTCCATTGTATATTTATTCATTCTTAAAATTATCAAGAGTGTTGATATCCTCTCTCAACTTTCATTAGAATGAATAATTGTCAAACTTTCCAAGGTCTGCTTATAAGGTTGAGTTCCTGGTTTTCCTTATTATTGCCTGCAGTTTTCTCTTTACTCTGGTTTGATCCTAAATTTTTATCACTGATACAACATTTGTTGTACAACGTTGTGGTTCAGACCTCATCATTGTCTCACTACACCAATTTCCAAGTCATCTAGTGCATTCTAATCCTAATCTCTAAGAGCAGTATCTTATTATTCTCCTAAAAGCAAAATACAGCAGTGTATCTTTAATGTTTTTGTCCATGATGAAGGAATATAGTAATGAACACTGTGCAATGACTTAGCCTAATTCACACTTCTCTCCATTAAAAAAATACATATTAATAAATTCAATTTTCTGCTATCTTGTAGCCAATTCCTGACTTACTTTATAATTTTGGTATTAATGTACCACTTCACAGAATCTGTTGATGATTTTAGAGCCCTCCAAACCCTCTTAACAATTCAGCTAAAACTTGGTATGTTAAAGAAGGCATTTATAATTATTTCATGCACTCTTCTACAAAGCCATATTAATTATCAGTAGGGGTTTTAATAAATATCTGATCAACTCTGACAAAGGGGTAACAAACGTAAGGGGTGCAGATATATGTTTAGGAGGTCTGCAGCTCAGGAATGCTGGGGAACACCCCTCCTTTTATTTGCTCCACAAACTCCCACAGGATTCCAATTGCAAAGCCTGTCTTCATGTGGATTACCAAGAACCAAGCTCCAGTAAATGGTTCATTAGAACTCGGATCTCTTACTTTTGCTTTTTAAGACACATCTATGAGAAACAGCTACTCACTTTTCATAGTTTAGGAAGGTTTATGAAACCTTATCAAAAATACAAGAGAAGACTGAATAGAGAAAAAAGGTCAGGGCGCCGGGAGCAAAAGATTTTCCCCGCCATGTGCTCTCTCTCTCACAATGGAGGTTTCCCCTTTTAACCCTTTAAACCCTCCCAAAGTTCTCTCCATCAACCCTTTCTTCGCTGTCCAGTGGTGGAGATCTCTTCCTCAAATCCTGACTGGAGGTCAGATGTCACCATAGTGACAAGCCAGCCCTCCCAGATGTCCCAACTCCAGCTGTCCCTTGATAACCACGCGAGGGGGTAACACATAACTATAAATCTATAAAACTTTTCTTAACCTATGTACATGATATTTGTCCATTTTTTGTGAGAGCCAATCATCCCATTACTCATCTATTACATGTCTGTGTGCTGTTCAGCAACCAGCCTTGCAGCCTCTCCTGGAACATGACACACGTACTGCTGAACGTGATCCCATCTCTCACCACTTGACAAAACCGCCTGCCTCGCGTACTGGATCTTTACAGTCTTACACTGGCAAATGCTCCCTTAGCTATTAGCCTGATTTTCTGAAAAAAACCCCCAAAACAACAAACCAACAATTGGTTGACAAAGACAACTGAAAATATTTCCAAAACTAAACTCTCCTAAAGTTTGAATTTTAACATTTGCCCTGGCTTATTTTTATTGTAAGACACCTCAATCAGAAGGCCAGTTGGCTGCTACAGTGAAAACTGATACAAACATCACAGTTATTAAGGTCAACCCCATATAACACATGTGTAGGATACATATATGTACCCCTCAAAACTGTCTGTACAGGTGTCCAGTTAAGGGGCCAGGCATTCTGCATGCCTGACAGTCAAGTGGTGAGCAATGGCCAGTCTGTGTAGGGCCACAGAACAGCCAGCAGTTGAAGAGAAGGCTGGGGATAGTAAGCTACTTTTAGTCATTATGATGGATGAAATAAGGGACCCCCTGAGATCTCGGAGTGTAATAGCATTCTTATGATCTGTCACAAAATCCAGTAATAAGGGCCCAGATCTCATTAGCTGTGCTGTTTATAAGACCCCTCTGTCGTAGAAGCATAGAGTGGTTTGGATTGGAAGGGCCATTAGGGATCACCTAGTTGCAACCATTTGCCAGTTTTAACACTGTCCTTTTCCCAGGACACTAAGGGACAGAGCAGTCTAGAACATAATGAGCTCATTGACCCAGATGCCAGGTAACCACACTGAAAACTCTGATAAGACCTCAGTCAAAATATGAGATATACACACATTCCTCTTAGTATCTAAGCATTTGTAAAAAGCTACAAGAAAGTGTTTAACTGACCTTGATTCCATGCAAACAGCTGCCAAAACTTCACTGAATTTCTAGTGGAACTTTTCACTTCACCAATGCTAATGCTCCCTTTCCAAAGATATATATGGAGGATGTAATGTATTTATAATTGTCTTTTAGTTAGCACCATCAACAATCCTTCTTAAGTGTTCTTATAATTCTGTACCTAGAAGACACTGAAATGTGTAATTTATTTTCTTATACTTTTCCTTTGGGAGGTTCAAATGACCTTTAGACATGAATTTAATAACCTGAATATATGTTGAATCCTAGATACTATACTGGGGGACTATAAACACAGCATACTGTTAACTCATAAAGGAGACCAAAAACATCCAGGATAGACATTTTCAGAACATTCAGGCATACACTAAAATCATAACCACTGTGCAGACGTCCTAGAAATGACTTTCACATTCATTCCACCAGATCAGAAACAGTAAAGCAAACAGAACTGTGAAGTGACCTTTGAGCAGAGATGAACTTTTGTTTGTGCAGAATCTGTTGTAGTTCCTACCAAAGCACTGATGTGAACATACTCACATAATGTACGTATATTAATAAACACTTTTGTTGAAAATATTTTGCTAAACCAACAGTCCAAATAGCCTTAGCTGCTACAACTGATAAATAAAATGGTTACAGAAGTTTAAATATGGTAATGAAGTTGAAAATGGTGGAAGATGTGCAATTATTTCTTGGTGAATAGCCAAGGAAAAAATATCAAACTAGGGAGAGGATGTGTAATAACAGTGGAGCATGAACACCCAAATGAGGGTCCAGAAAGACAGTGGCAAAGACATCAAACTGTTTGATCACTTTATAATAGTGAGATAAAAATATACACACAAATAAGTGTGACTTTGAAATAGCCTAGGAATATCTGTTTTGTGGAAGCACTGAGCACACATAAGTACCACACATAGCTCAGCTTGTACTTTACCAGGAAAAGCCCCTTAAGGCTTTGTCTGCCTGACAATAAATAGGACCAAAGCCTTGGAATGGGACTGAGGCTCCAGACTGTACCCAGCACAAGGGAGTGGCCATTCATAAATTACAAGTAACACTGCGCAGGTAGACATACTTGCATGGAAGAGTTCTCTCCTCTTCCAACACAGCTGGCAAAACCAGTCTAAACTCAACCCTGATTTGGTACTTTATTATTTACAACCAGTTGTAAAACAATCTGTCTGCTTTTATCTGAAAGCACAATACAGCTGTGCTACAGCACTTGCCAATTAAAAAAAAATTAAATCCTCATACTTCATAGCAGGTAACTTATGAGAAATAAACTGTTCTTCAATGGAACATGGCCTTCTCCCACCTTGGACAGTATGTCTTGCTATGGACCAGGATTTTAAAAAAGGGAAATCTAAGAGCTGGTGTTTTACAGAACACTTGATGTAGCGAGGATGAAAGAATTAAGCACAGTGAAGATGAAGTAATTGTATCGATTTCTCTAGAGAACATTCAGGGGGTCTTTTCCATACAAAATTTAACGGTGCATTAATATATGTTTTGAAAAGGTCAAGATCAGCATTCTAAGATCTAATATTAAAAGTATTATTTAGTCTACTGTATACCCATCAAGATGATTTGCTATTTTCATTCCTTGTTCATCCAAAAGGGGAGAAATTAATGACTTGTTAATAAGTTTTAAAGACACACTCTACACTATGCATCTTATTTAATATTCAGTAAGATGAGTATGAGTGGAACACATATCTGTAGGATTTGGTGACACTTCTAATGAATTAAAAAGACTGACTAAAAAGACAAGAGTAGTTTAAAATGTAATAAAACTATAAACACTGAGTACAAGTTCTGTGCTTTTATAGTCCCTTAATGTATTGATTGTCACTGATTGCCTAAGATTGAAAACACTAAGAGAATTCCAAGTTCCTGCCTGGAAATTTCAACGCAACTGAGTTATTTATGAAGAACTCACAAGTTCTTCATAAATAACTGAACTTCAAAGGAAAATAATATTCAGTCAATCATTTTAGCAAGCAAAAAAAAAAAAAAAAAAAAGAGGACAGGACCTGTTGAGACATTTAATCCACAAAAATGACATTTATCAATAATAAATGTTGGGATAGTATTCTTAGATTAAAAGGTGACACAGAGACTTTAAAGCTTTGTGTTCTTTAGAAGTGATTAAAAAAAAATCAACACGGAAAAAAACCTAGCATGGTATCAGTAGGAAGTAAGGAAATTGCAGTAATTCCTGGAGGCATTTCCAAAGTGGAAGATTCCCACTCTGCAAGCAGTGATTATTAAGTGCATGTTCCCCGATAAACACAGGAACCCATTAAGATAAAGCAGTAATCCCTTAAAAGAAGTAAAACTGGCTGGATGTTCTCTTAAAATTAAATTTCTCCAATTCATCAAGTTAGTTTGCAAATTATTTCCTTAGCCAAAAAAGATCAAGAACCGTAATTTTAATTTTCAGGAAAAAATGAAATTAAAATGACACACTGTACTTCTAATTCTGCTGAAAATAACTGCAAATTCTGTAAAAGAAAATGACAGCTTTTAATGGCTTCCATAGTCTGTCACTTTTGCACGTTATTAAAATGTGGGTTTTTTCAAAACATGCATGCAATACTGAGCATCTTTAGAGGTTAATTTAGCATATCTTATTATAATATCATGTTTTACTTAAAAATGTGGGTTTATATTGAATACACCCATAATTATATTACATGTTACACAATGCATATTGAGCTTCAGATTGCACTTACACACAAAGCTCATTTAAAAAAGACTTTCATCCACTAGTGAAAAAAAGTGCTACATGTTTAAATCTCTTAAGAAGAGAACATGGACAAGCCAAACCTATCCAGCAAACCAGAGGGGTTTTTTTTGAACTAGGAAAGATCCACAATTCATTAGTATTGTAATCTATCAGTAACTAAATATACAAACTGCCATAATTTTCTCTTCAAAGTGCACAGAATACAATGTTTGAAATGTAAGCCTCAGCTACAGTTTGATATCGGTGAAGAGCATATTCCTGGGATTTTTTCTTGACTGTGTTAAACCCTCCTCTGCTGTCAGTTAGCTTTGTCTATGGGTTTGGATAATTCATAAGATTATGCCATTCCTTGCTTCATTAAATCATGGAGAAAAATAGGAATAATATTTTGAAATAAGTTAAATACACAACTGATTCCTTGATTAAACATTTTTTTATTCAATGTTACTTCTGTGTTTAAAATATTTTGCGAAGACCAATCTATACTCAGCTATAACTGAGACTTATTCAGGACAGAAAGACCTTCTGGCCTGTGCAGAAACAGCAGTTTTCCACATTAACAGTGAGCTAGCAACGGTGAACAACAACAACAAAAAAGGAGGATTGTAACAAATACCTGCAATAATACAATTTTCAGCAAGTTTACATCATTTGTACAAGGTCAATAGAGGATGGATGACATGTAGGTATTTCTAAAGGCAAACAACAAAAAAGATGGGTTGTAAATTTTCTAATAGTCCCTTGTTTTTTAGCTATGGCTCAACTCCAGAACCAAAGGGCAAACAAATTTATTACCTTTTGAGGATTTACAGATAGCCTATAATTGAGGAAAAATGGGAATCCAGTTGACAACCATTGGAATTCTTAACAGAACAATGAGCACGGGATACAAGAGGCTTTGGTTGGCAGAGATCCTTAGGAGCCAGAACCGTGCTAGGGTGATGTAGCGCTCTGCATCTGCTCTCGGGACAATCAGCTCCTCTTTATAGTCAATATAAGGTACACAGAGCCCAACCCGCTGCGACAGCTCTGCCAGGGGACCAGACGGCTCTCCAGCAGGATGGATGCGCTGACACCTCAGCAGGACGCGCTGCTGGCAGAGATGGGCCGCGCATCACCTGTCCGCAACGGGGCGCGCTGCCACTAAGAACCACCTCCCCTGGACCCCTTCGAGGGCATAACCACCTCCCAGTACCGCACAGGGCCGAGGGAGGCGGAATTTAGCGGGCAACTACGCTCCCCGTGCCACAGCCAGGGTTATCGGCCGCCCCAGCCCCGCAGCAGCGACCGCCATTGCCCTCGCCCCGCCCGCCGGGGAGGGCAGCCCTGTCAGCGCCCCTACTGCGCATGCTCAGCCGCCCGCGCCTGCGCCCCGCGGCGCCTCCGTTCATTCTAAGGGAGGACTAATTCTGACAGGACGGGCGGGATGGGGCAAAGGGATCCCCTTCCCTCACAGCGCGACCCGGCCGCGGCATGCGGCCCTCCCCGCCATTGCCGCCTCTCCGCAGGCGGCGAGACGCCAGTCCCCCCTAAGTGTTCCCTCCGAGCAGCGCACACCCACCTGCAGCCAACACCCGCAGCTCACCGACCGGTCTGGCCCACCCTCCGCAGTAGCCACTCCGGCAGATTGGCTCCTTCCGGCATCATTCTCCTGCTGCTTGCACTCGGAATGGCTCCACAGGCCGCCACTCCAAGTGAGAGCCCGCCCATCTGCCCTCGCTGACGACACCGCGGGTGCCGCTCCGCCGCAGACACCGCCTTTTCCCTGATAGGTCGCTACCTGGCGCATTTCGCTGTCACTCACAGGTCGCTCTAAAATCGGGTTGGTTATTGCTCTTAGGGGCGGGGCCCGCCGTGCTTCCCGCACGCCGATAGGCTCCCGCCAGGCCCAAGGGGGCGGGTCGTGGCGGCGCGGGCCGGGCGCTGGGAGCGCGGCCGGGCCGGGCTATGGGCAGCGTGCGCTGGGCCTTCCCGTGCGGCGCATGGCGACCCCGCCGCCGCGAGTGGCTGCTGGCCGCGCAGCTGGTGCAGCCCGAGGAGAAGGAGCGCATCGGCCAGTTTGTCTTTGCCCGCGATGCCAAAGCCGCCTTGGTACATGGGGAACCGGGGCGCGGTTGTCTCTCTGCACAGTCAGCGTTGCCCAAATTCCTGATTTGTGGTAGGAAAGCGTGCCGTGCGAGGGCGTTTCAGGGATGTAAAGCTAAAGAATAAGGCTTGTATAAAAGTATGAGGCTCTGCGTCACTGAGGAGCCAGGAGGGACAGCAGGCTGCTGTCAGTAGTTACTCAGAAAGAGTTCACAACTTCTAAGTCGCGATACCAAGTCAGGAAGCAAAATCAGCGTACCCTGAGGGACTCTACATAGGACATCGGGGTAACGACTGGGAGAATAAAGCTGTTTTACAAGATCCAGGGTTTAAATCTCGCCTAATAGCATAGTAATACACGCCTGCTAATTTGTCTGAAAGGAGTTACTCGTCACTTTTAGCTGTTGAGTATTTAATTCAGCACCTAGGTAGTAAATGGATGTACTGAAAGGAAGATTGAGATAATTTTACTGTTTTGGGTGGTGTAAAAAGTGTTTATTTGTTCCATAAAGTACCGTAGATAAGTTAGTAAGGTAGAGAAAGCAACTACTGGGATTTGTCTGGGCTTGGACTTAATTGTGCTAATAGTGACCATGTGTTTGATGCTCTGATGGTCTCTTCTGCTTAAACTTACTTGACACAGCTTTTATAAAAGGAAGAAATTCAAACGATTTGGCTAAAATACACTAATTGATATCGACAGTAATAAACCAACATTTTTTAGGTGGGTGGTTTTCTAACAACCACGTAGCACAATAGTTCTGTATGAATTACTTCCATTTTATTTCATAGGCTGGTCGCCTGCTGATGCGGAAATTAATTGCAGAGGAGCTGTGCATACCTTGGAATGAAGTACGCTTGCAAAGGACACCAAAAGGAAAGCCTTTCCTTGCCAGTAATTTACTCACAATCAACTCAAATTACAACTTCAATGTCTCTCATCAAGGTGATTATGCAGTCCTTGCAGCTGAGCCTGAGCTTCAAGTTGGCATTGATATTATGAAGACCGATTTACCAGGTAATTCATTGTGGTGACTAAAGCAGATTCTGCAGTGTTTGAGTACTGAACATTTTCACATTTCCCAAAGAATCAATCTGTGTCCTAGAAATGTAGTGTAATTAGCAGAGAATGTGTGTATGTATTGTGTATTGGGATTTTTAGCTGTTAAATGCACTCCTCGTTGTTTATTTTGGTGTGCATTGTAGGATAGATACGGATATATTTCTCATTTAGAGAAGCAGAACTCTGGGAAAATGAGATCATGAATCCTTCTATCATATGGGCAGCATGTGTAGATACTTTGATTATGGATTTGCTCTGTGTGAGGCAGAAGGAGGAACATCCTTCCAAATAGGGACAGTGGGATCCACCCCCATGAGAACTTCACAGACTGTGTTACTCAGTTGTCCCATATGTATGGACATTGTACGTGTCAGCCAACTGGCAACACAGATTTGATGTGAATGTGCAGTAATCAGTCCTCAGTGATCATGAGGAGGGAACACGTGATGTGGTCTTGGGAAAAGACTAGACTTTACCAACTTTAGCTATTGGCCTATTTATTAATATGAAATGAATGTGTAGGTTAGTGAACTTTAGGATCCAAATTAGGGTTGTAGCAAAGTGTATTTTTTAAATACAGTTTTATGGAGATTATTTAGTTTGCAAATGTTCATCAGTGCATAGTCATGGGCTAAAGGAGAAACATACTGGGATTTATGATTCACTGGAATCCTTTTTCTTTTTAGAATCTTCCTTAAACATTTAACCAGATATGACAGTTGTGTTCTTAGAGAATCTTTCTCCACAGTTTTTGGAGTTGCCTGGCATTTTATGCTGCAAAATCTGTTGTGTTGTAAGGGAGAGATTCAGGTAAACCCTGACTGGATAACTTTCTGTCTGATCACTTTACACCTTTTTAATGACAACTACAAGTGTACATTTTGGATTGTCACATTTAGCTAGGATGCACAGAAGCTTTGCTGCATTCTGAAGTTCATTCCTGTGACTCACACCTGCTGTAGACCCTCACTCTGAACACAGTGGTCAGCATGTGAGGCCACAGGACAGCCTTTGGAGGGCCCTCCACCAGAGCTGTTGGGTGTTTTGTGACAGGAGTTGTGTCCAGTGGGTGAGGCTGCTTTCCTACAGGGGCACACCTGACAGGACTGCAGTAACACAGGCCCCAAATAACCAGACTAAGCTTGAAGCTGGTGCTTTTATCACAGCTCTCTCAGTCAAAGCAAGCAAGGTGGTGTCCCAGCTGTGTCTCCTCACAGCATCTTGCACATCCTCATCCTATTGTTTGCTGGGGGAGCAGAGTTACAGAGAAGGCCTTGGTGCCATGCAAACACTGCTGATACTGCTGTGGCATCAACACAGGGTTAGGCATAGACCTAAAACACAGCACTCCACAGGCTGCCATGGAAAAGGTAACAACTGGACCCAGTACCATTGGAAACACTCTGGTTGGGCTGCCACTGGCCTTACCACAGGACTCACTAATTTTTAATTCCTCATTCCAAAAAGTTTCTAGTTTCAGCAGGTAAATAGTGAAAATTAAAACATTCAAGCACTTGTATTTGAAGCTTTTCTTGGGAACTGTAAAATTCAAATTTATACAGTCAAATAAAAAAAATTATTTGTGGAAGTAGGGATATCTTACATCCTCTGCTGGTATTTTATGCAGGTGTAAATGTAGCTGGCATTTTAAAGGCATGTTGTCAATGTCCAGCTGACAAGTTTTATGAAGCATGATAAACTTTATTTCTGAAGTCTAAAGACTAAGTAATACTTGGAGATCTAATACAGACAGACTTTAGTGGTTTTGGGAGATGCTGGTGATTCCAAAAACTGAACAGTGAAAAATGACTCCTGGGTCTTCCTTTTTGTAATTATAATTTGTATTTTTGAAAAAGAAATAAGATAATAATGGAAATGTAATAATTGTATGTCGAAAAGTGAACCAGTACATAAGTAATATTAAGGTTAGAACTTCATATTACAGAGACTGTAATTGAAAGCTGGCCCTCTTTTCACCTGGAATTATTCTGAGGAAGATTTTTGTCTTTGTAGAATCACCTGCAACTCTTTTTTGTTGCTGGGCTATGAATAAGTAGCCCTGACTTTACCAGTATTATTTTCTCTGATAGTTCCACTGAGTGGTGCTCTTGTTCTGCACTTGCTAAGTACATTCTATTTCTGAAAGTGGATCCACTATAAATCTCTTTCCTTGGAACAGCTACAAGGACAAAGAGTTCCCTATCAACAAAGTACATTTCAGCAGGTTTGTTTGTTTTCTTCAAACACTTGTTTAAAGACAAAGTTCTTCATCTTATGATGTTATCCAACAGCATCTTGATTGAGGTCTGTCGTATTGTAGCTCTTGTATTGCTTTCTTGTTCGACCAGCGAGCATGCAAAATCTGCAGTGCAGATATACAAGAGTATCATGCAGCTGAAAGTTTTGAGAAGTCTGCTGTTTGTGTGCTACTCAAGGAGTCCTGGTGCATGTAGACATTTTATGTCACTTCTTAATCCATCCTATGTATTTTTGTTTTACTTATTGTTCTTAAGAAGCTGTCTCTTTCCATATTACTTGTGCTTCCTTATTAAAATCTGAGAAATGGAACTACTACAGGACATAGCCTTATTCAAAAGTGAAGGCAGGTCACACTAAAAGCTATTCTTACCCCTGCAAAAAGCAGCAGTTATACAAAAGTTCCACAGATGTGCAACGGTTTATCACCTTTTTCCCTCTATTCAGATATTGTAGTAAATACTACAGTAGTGATAGTACTGTTGTGATGGTAGAAGAGAAAAATATCCTCTTCAGGTATTGCGTGTTGCTGCTTTTTTGTTATCTGGCAGGTTATTGTAGATTTAAATAAGTCTTTCAGTTTAATTATTTTTGAGGTATTACTGAGATCAATGGTTATTTTTCTTCTCTTTAGATCAGTTTAAGATGAACTCTTGAGTCATTTGGAAAAATGCACGCTGCCCAGTAAATTTGTTTGTAGAAGTGTCTGTGGACATTATTTGGCCAGGTAATGCATATGAGTTTGTTTTAAGCTTTTCAAAAAAGAAATGAGAAGGATTCTCACAGTACTGTTAACTCCTGTGGAGAAAACTGAGCTTGGGTTTGATGTTTTTAGCTTATGGAAAAGAAATTCTGCAACAAGTGTCAACTTGGTTTGAGTGGTGTGTGGGATGTTGATTGACCAGTCACTTAAGCTTTGCAAAGTAGAACGTTTTCAAAGACTTAGGAAATAATTGTAGCTTAATAAAGATTGCCTTGAGCATTTGAAAAAAGTTTAGATCTTAGGCTCAAGAGCTTTCCTGCTGTGCAAGTGAATTTCACTAATGCAATTTTTTAGCTTTGATGGATTTGCAAAGATAAAAAAAATTAATAGTTCATTCCATATCTTTGAAAATCAGCCTGCAATCTTTCTTACATATCCCACTATATTTACTTTGATCCAGACGTCTCCAATCTCAATTTTATTCCAGAATTAAATATTTGACATGCAGTAGAATTAGCTTTTCTCATTAATATTTTGATTTTATGCTGGGCTTGCTTGCTAAAAGACACAAAAGGGGAAATTATCTGCATGTGAATTTCACAGAAAAATTAATTTGATCTAAAAATACTGAAATAAATGCTTTTTTAAGAAAGTAGGCTATTATGTGCAAACACCTAATTATTTGAAACTGGTTTTCTCTGAGGCAAGGAAATATAAAAAAAGAGCTTGACTCATTTTTCTCTTTTTATTCTCATTATCACATTATTGAGGTGAAGTAATGCAAGAGATGATAGAGTTCTTCACATCAGAAACAGGTCAAACATGTATATAAGTCCCACATGAAGAAGCTAAATACGGTACTTCAGTCTAGCTAGTGGAGGAAAGCTCTCTCTCCAGACAGTTTTGAACTTTGTGCTGTTAATTTTGGTGTATTCTTAAGCCTGATTGAGTTATGCTCACCTACATCATAGTTCAGATATTTGATATGTCTTTTAGCTAGCAGCCATGTTCAATTTTTTTTAATTGCAATGCTTCTTTAATTGCTGCATTTCAGCTTTTCAATAAGAATTTCCTGACCTAGAAACAAATTCCAAATCAGACTGTTCTTTACAGTGCTTTTGTCCTTAAGGTGATTTACCTTTGCCTTAAAGAAAGTTTTAACTGTTTCTGTTTTTATTGTTGTATTTCAGTAAATCTTATAGCAGCAATCAGTATCTAATCTTTTACTGCTAGAGAGAATCACCAAATTGTTAACTAATGTTACAGCTTTAGGTGTGTAGGTGCACTGCTTGGAATGAAGAAATTAACAAAGAGTTTGATTTAAATGTTACTTCTTACAGATCAAAGAAGTCTTAATTTATAAATACTTCTGTAAGCACATCATTTTTAGATGTGAAGGATGTTAAAACAGCTGATATCCTTGCTGAGCTAAAGAATCACAATGATGTTATGCACTTACACTGAGTAAACAGGGAGGCATTTCTTTGTTCTTGTTCAGTTTGCAACTGGGAAGAAACAGCCATCTTAAACATATTCTTAAAGAATGTATAATATGTAGCAATTTCATTGCTGTGCTTTATTCACATTTCTAACACAGTTTTAACCGGGAATCACACAATTCTGTAGTTGATAAAGCACCAGTGCTTGATAAACTGTGAAAGAGAGTTGATATTGTGATTAAATCTCCTCTTTTAAGGAAAATGTCTTTATTTTCCAAAGAAACACTCTTAATCTTTTATGACTATTTCTTTAATAGAAAAATGTAAAACCATTTGGATTAAAATATAAACTGATGGCAAAATGCAAAACTATAAAATTAGGCTGTGAAGAATATATATTTAAAATGAGGGATAAACTAATGATTAGGAAAAGAAAAATCCTAAACTAGGAGCTTTTATTAAAAATAAGAGTTGGAATAAAGAGTAACTATAAAAATTCTTGTCAGATTGTTTTGGTGTTGTGGTTTTCTTTCATTCTGCACAATAATCACAATTTATTACTAAATTGGTGTTTTGGGAAATTAAGTTGTACAGTCACAGTGAGCAGCTAAATAGAACTGATTTTTTTAACAAAACTAAAAGTGCTTCTCAGCCTTTGACAGTTAGCTTTGGCTTTCCAAATTAAGAAAGTGTAGAAGAAAAATCTGATCCAGGACTAAGGTTGTGTAATTACTATGTAGGTGTTAAAAAAAATTGCCTTTTGAGGAGTTTCTTGCTAACACTGCCCAGTGCCAATAGCTTCAGCTCTACAGATACATATATTTGTTGCAAGACTGCAACATAGAAGCTGATTTTACTTTGTGTTATCCCAAGCTTATTTGGTTGTTGTCTGTGCAGGTATTACAGTTTGGAGCCCTTACTGTTTCAAGGTTGTGAGACAGTCTTTTAGAGACAGATGGCAGATTTTTTTTATACTGACTTATGAAACTTATCTTAAATATTTCACAACTCTTCTCAATAAATAGAAGAAAAAATAGCCTCAGCTGTATTTGCCTGATCTATTTCCTTTCTAAAAGAAATTCTTATTTTCAACAAGACAAATATTTTTATATTTCCTTAATAAAGATAACAGGTTGCTTATGTTATGTCAGGTTTTCAGAAGTGTTTAGGATTGGGAGACATTTGCTAGTTCCATAGGTAGATATTTTCCTGCCATTTATTGGGTTGGTGCTGGGAATTCTAAGCATTCATAGCTATTTTTTTATGTTCTGTGTTGTATTTTGATAGAAAATCCAATTTTGTAGTGTATTGAAAAGTTATTACTTGCCCTGCACAGTTTTCTGGTTTATTCATCAGACTTGTTGGGTTCTGTGTTAAGCATGTATATCTTCCTTTTTCTTTCCTAGTAAAAAGAAATTTAATAAAAGCAAAGCAAACACTTGGAGATGATATCTACAAGACTAGATACAGCTGATACAGGTGAATAGACCATTGAAGTTCATCAGTTTTTCATCTGTGGGCCTCTGCTTTTTCATCTGCTTTTGCAATGTTGCAGCATATTTATCTTCCACTTGCATCTTTCCTTGTATATTTTGGCTGGATAAAAGACAGCTCCTGTAGTGGCAAAATTTAATTTGTGTGATGTTAAGGGGAGGGATATGGGGGAACAACATGCCAATGACTAGCTGAGTGCTGTCTCTTCGCTGTGGGAAGACTAAACAAATCAAAACGTGCTGGATTTTAGCTGTCAAGTGGGGCAAACAGTCTTTCATCTGCTGGCAAGCCAAACAAATGACTTTATAAGGTTTTGGTTTTTTGGATTTCTGTTCATTTGTTTTTCAAGAATGTTCTTATGTAGGAGAGATTGAGTCCCAAATTTAAAACACTAATACTACTTCTGTCATCATGTGGGATTTTTAGGACTTCATTGTGAAGGAGGGAAGGATGGTGTACAGACAGAGGTGGGAAAGTTTTAAGTGTGAAAATAAGGGATATTTTTACTGCATTAGGCTGTGCAATTCATGTTCTGGAACAGGCTTCAGTGCCGTGACCTGACTTCTGCCATTAAAGAGCAACTCTCATAAGACCCTTTCAGGGAAACCAGCTCAGTTTGAATCAGCTTCTGCTTTCTAAGGTCACAGAGCTTCCCAGGAAAAATTTGCATTAGTCAGATGAAGGAGGTGTTAGAAAGTGGGAATTGTGTAGTGAAATTCATGTGGAAGATGAGGATGACTTAGGTACTGAGAATTGGCTCTCCCCCCCACCACTTTTATCCAGTATAGTATTTTATATACCAAGTACCAACTGGATTCCAAAGCAACCCAAGGTTCTGCAGTGATGTTAGCTTCTTAAAGATGGGCCTGCGTTCGTTCCCTATAATTACACTGTCACTAAATACCAAACTTTTTCTGCTTGATAAACTGTGACAGGGAGGTCTGCTGTTGTGATTAAATCTCCTGTCTGTTTTCGTGGACTAGTAAATGAGACTCAGTTGTCAGTTTTCTTTAAAATGTTAATTTTAAGCAGAGTATTAAATACCAGAGATTTCAGTCAATATCTCTGAATGTGTAGAAAGACCTTCTAGTATATTACTTCATGTAATTAAACTTTTCAGAGATCTGGTGGCTTGGTAGTACTAGGTAGTTTAAGGCTGTAGGTGGTCAGACACCATCTGGACTTTTTTTTTACATCTGTAGTTGTGTCCTCATGACTTGCTTTATAAAGCAAAGTGTATTTTTATGTTTATTTAGATTTTGGAGGTTTTGTTTTAGTGTGATGCAGCATAACTTCCTAACTGGTGAAGGGAAATAGAATTCCTGCTGTTCAAGCAATGCAGTGATTGCTGTAACTGTTTGATATATGTTCTATAATGAAAAACTGATTAAAATGTCTTTTTTGTGGG